>NC_138223.1:24919169-26119169 GCF_964197995.2 Scardinius erythrophthalmus
AAGACTTGTCTGTGAAACGGGGGGTATAATAGGCAAAGCAAGGCAAGGCATTAAAGGCTTTTACATTGGTAGATTTTTTTTTTTCTGTTAATATATATTTCTTAAAGAATACTGAAAAAAGTATCACTGTTTCCACAAAAATATTAAGCAGCGCTACTGTCAACTCTCTGTGATTATAATAAGAAATATTTCTTTAGCACCAAATCATCATATTAGACTGATTTCTGAAAGATCATGTGACACTCAAGACTGGAGTGATGATGCTGAAAATTCAGCTTTGACATCACAGGAATTAATTACACTAAAACATATTAATATTGTAAGCTATTTTAAATCGTAGTGATATCTCACAATATTACTGGTTTACAATTGTTTGTTCTTTTTTAATAAATGCAGCCTTTGTGGAGACTTCTTCCAAATTTTACCATCCCCAACATTTTGAACAGTGAATAAATTAATTTAGGCATCACAATATTATAATATTAAGTATAAAAATGGATGTTCATTTTGAGATTTGTTTAAAATTACATTCAGCAGTGTTTAATTAGTGTTTTTAAAGATTAACTTTAAGTGGTAGATTACAGCAAAGGTAATCTAAATGTACAAAAAAACAAAAACAAAAAAAACAGCAGTATGCACAATTAAATATCCAGTATCGACCATTACTCTACCTCTTAAAAAAAAAAAAAATATATATATATCTGCCTATAAGCAACATGATAGTGATATATCATTCATACTTACTTATAGTTAAAAAATATCTTCATTATCAATTTATACAGTACTTACAGGATTCATTAAAAAGCAGTGTTCTGAATCCATTCCAGGTGTTTGAGTTCCTCATTCGTCTGCACTCGGTGGAGGCTGCACAGGAAGAGGAAGTGTATCCCTACATCCGAACTCTCCTGCACTTCGACACTCGAGAGTTCCTCAATGTCCTGGCACTGGTGTGCATCAGTTAATCCATAACTCAATAAGTATTACTCAATGCCTGAGTGCTCTAGTATTGTGTTATATGTTCTAGTCAGGGTGTACTGCAGTTAATTTGCCCTTTCAGATCTGAATGTTAATATATCCTTGCTTCACAGACATTTGAGGACTTCAAGAATGACAAACAGGCTCTGGAGTATCAGCAAAGGATTGTGGACATTTTACTGAAGGTGACTGAAACATATTTCACACTCTTTATTTTTTTGCCCCCCTTTGTCACGCGCACACACACACACACACACAAACACACACAAACACACAAACCTCTATTTGTGTAAAAAGCTTTAGTCACTGGAATGTAATCATGTGAATGGATAATTTTATCTGCTGGAGAACCAGCTCAGTCCTGCAGTCTTCCTCCCTTTCCTCATCACAGCTCATTCTTACCGACCAATGTTACTGGACAAAGAAAAATACATCAGTCTACAAGAAAATCAAACATGAAAATTCAAAAAGACTTTGCCCCACACCATAGATCTCAAATGTCATTTGTATTTCTGAATAGGAGACACTTTGGCTAATTAAAATGGCAAACTTCTTTTAAAGGCTACAAACCTAACACATTCAATAACTGTAATAATGAACATAGTCAAAATCTCTCTCTCTCTCTCTCTCTCTCTCTCTCTCTCTCTCTCTCTCTCTCTCTCTCTCTCTCTCTCTCTCTCTCTCTCTCTCTCTCTCTCTCTCTCTCTCTCTCTCTCTCTCTCTCTCTCTCTCTCTCTCTCTCTCTCTCTCTCTCTCTTTCTCCATCTGTAATCATTTGTTCATTCATAATAGACAGAGACCACAACCTTGTAACCAGGCCCCAACTGAATCTCTCATAACTCTGCCAAAAATTCTGCAAAACGTAAATGCTTGTCATTTTCAAACTTTTTACCATTTTTGAATCCATTTTACAGAATTACACATGAAAGAAGAAGAAAAAAAAATAGTTCCAAAAAATAAATTACAAGTTCTGCTTGGATTCAATTTGATTTGGATCCAATTGGATTCAACAAACTCACTTGAGTGAGTGATTATAGAAAGCCTGGGTCAATGTTTTTGAAGTAAGATAATACTACTCTGAAAAAAATTCGGAGTAGCATTTACTTGAAAAAAGCTAGGAAACAAGCATGTTTTCAAGTAAGGCTACACACAATTCTTGATGGTTTTAATTAGAAATTCCCAAGTAAAGTTCTAATTACTACAATCTTTTTATTAAAACTCCTGACTGCTTACTATTTTTGTTTTACGTTTACACTAATAGACAACATTTTACTTAATTATTTATATTCAATATCTGAATTGTAAATATATGACCAATTCATAAAAAATAAAGCAGTTCTAGCGCTTACATTAATGTCTGTCATGTTAAAATGTAAAATAATATACTTACAAGCCAAACACAATGACTGCTGTCTCGGATGACTGCATTAGCTAGCAAATCAGTTTGTTAGGATGTAAACTCAACTTGGTTAGCTGTATTAATTGTTTAACTCGGCAACATGTTAACTTGGTTATCCATGTGCATAATAAAACAGAACTAAAATTACAGACATTTTCCAAAATCCTGTTAACATTCAGGAGGCCGTGCACACCAACATTATCAATAACTCAGTAAAAAGATCCTGCACCATGACTGCAAAGTTAAAAACTTAGATGTTTCTAAATGGCTTAATAATTTAAAATTGCACCACTTACCGTGGTTTAATCTCCTTCCTTGAGTGAAATCTTCTGAAATGCAATGGATGAATGAATTGAATTAAATATGACTCTGAAATTGAACAACTGCAATAGTATTTTCTTGCAAAATATACTCTAATCTTTGTTTTATTTACAACTTCAGAAAAAAACATGTTTACAGTGTCTGTACACACATTAACAAATTCTGTGTGTGTGCACACTTTCCAGGTTATGGTGGACAATTCCGACTTCACCCCATCTCAGGTCGGCTGTCTTTTCACCTTCTTGGCACGACAACTTGCCAAACCAGATAATACCCTCTTTGTTAACCGGAAGCTGTTTGACCAGGTGAAGTGTCTCTATGCTTTTTTTCACAGTCCGTTTTTTTTAGTGTCTCACCTTTTCCATCTACAGTATTCTGGCTTTTTTAAATGTTTTATCGCAGCTGTAATGGTAACGGCAAAAGATTTCTAAGAAGGTGTCAGTTTTGGTAAAGACAATTAGCAGCTTCTGTAAAAATAGCTCACCCGCATTAGAAGCGTTATGCTTGTTTTCTGCATGTTAAATATTTCATGATTTTGCACCCTGCACTGGGGCCTGATCTAAATTAGATCGCATCAATTTAAAATTGAATACTGTCAGGAAAGTTGACACTTGTGATTTCAGTGTTATTCTACCTTTCCTACATGGGAAGATGTTTTGTTGAAGTGTCTTTTATCTGTTGCTCATTGTCTTTTGCAGGTTCTAGAGTTTCTATGTAGTCCAGATGATGACTCTAGACATACTGAAAGACAGCAGGTATAAACACAACACCCGTCTTAAAACGCTGCTTAATTTGACTCAAGATTAGTTAAAAGATTGATTGATCTTCACATGATTTGTTGATTTTGGTTGTGTCAGGTTCTGCTGGAGCTGCTGCAGGTCGGTGGTGTGGTCCAGTTTGATGAGGGCCGTCTCCTTGAGCTCGCAGAGAAGGCAGAGTTGTAAGAAATCTTCCAGTCAGAAAGCAGAACAGTTTAGCTTCATCCACCAAACAAATAGACAGCTGAAGTGTTTCGACTTCATAGTCAAAATGAGTTTTGCCCCCCCTTTTTTTTTTTTAATGATGAGATCATTCATCTTCTACAGTACAACATAAGCCATTCGTAGATCAAAACGAATCATCATTTTTAAGGGTCTGGCGTATGATTCAAGGTGACACATATTTCCATATTCTATGGAAATGTGGTTGATTTAATTAAATTTACCTCATAGAATCAGCTCACTAATATGCACCTTAATTAGGTTACTGTAATAGAACATTTCTGTTACAGATACATAAATGTTAGTTATATATTTTCTTGCTAGAATAACTTAAGTACACATGGGTGAGACAAGACTATGTCCAGATCATATTTCACCCTGAAATCAAAAGAAAGAAATGAGAAATTATTTTTTACTTTAATTATATTTTAGGAAAAAATTATATTTTAAGCATTAATTAAAAGACTATTTAAGCATATTACATTGGTTACAAAAACAAAATCAATTCAAATAAATGCTGTTCTTTTGAGCTGAAAAAGGTATAACCATTTAATTGCTAACAATAAGAAACTGATTTTTAAATTGTAATAATTCACAATATTACTGTTTTACTGTATTTTTGACCAAATAAATACTATTTCTTTTTTTTTTTAAAAAACATGAAAATATCTTACTAATCCTAAACTTTTGAACAGTAGGTGTATATCATGATAGTATTTGTTGCACTGACTTTATGCTGATTTAAAATAAACTAACTTTGTTTTTCAGTATTTGTTCTTGCATAACAGTAATGAGAATGTAATGATAATCACCGTTAAGGATAATGAGGGGGAAAATGTGCTTAATTGTGTTGAAATGTCTCAATGCAAAAAGAAAAAAAGTTACAGTAATTGCCCTAAAGGTAGTCGCATGGAAATTACTACCAGGAAAAATAGTTACAGTAAGCGTATGTGATCCACTCTAAGCTAGATTTCAAAAGCCACAAGGTTGCCGTTAAATCATAATAAATCTAATGAATGCAGTTGAATGTATCATATTGATTTCCTCAAGGTGAAGACATTGAAATTGTGATATTTATACTGAAGATCAAACCTTTCTATTGTTGTCTCTCTTTTTGTTCTCTCTCTTTCAGTTATCAAATCTGTGAGTTCATGTATGAAAAAAAGCACCTTTACGACAAAATAGTCGACTGCTACCTGAAAGACCCTTTGAGAAAGGTACTCAACCTCAATCCCTCCCTTTTCACTCTTTTCTTTCCTATCATTCCTGTTATTCCTTTACTTAATCTTTATCTCTAACTCCAGGAGGAGCTCTTCAACTACATCCATAACATTCTGTCCATGCCGGGCTACAGCTCAGAGGAGAAACATTTGGTGTGGGTCAAAGCCCTTCAACACATCAAGGTGAGTCTAACAAGGCTTCAAATAATTGTTCCTCTAGTACACTCCAGGTAGAGAGAGCTCAGGCTTCAGCTAATTTTAAGCTCTATTCTCATCAGGCCCCGCTCTCTCTCATCTTGTTCAGTCAATGGTCTTTGTGCAAATGACTTCCTCTGATTCGGATTGTTCAAATTGAGAACACTAAAATCAGTCGATGCCACCGCATCGTTTGACTGTCTTTCGGTTGAGTCCACATTGAAAATCTGGGTTTAAACTTTGAAATAAATTGTTGTTTTTTTTAAAAATAGAAACGTGAAACATAAAATAAAGGATAAATCCAAATGATGATTAGCAAAATTGTGACTAAACATGTCAGCTATTTTGCACAAAATATGTTGTTGCTTCAGTTAAAGTACAAAAGATGCTCTTTGAACATGCTGAACTACTATGATCATCATGTTGATCAAACTTGTGGAGTCCTTGTCAGTTCGAGCCTACTGTAACATATTTGATACAGGCCTGTACATTACGTACATGATCAAAACTTTGCTGAGAGACCTGCGGTACACAAATTTCAGCATGCCTTCTGATTGATAATTTATACTTTTTTAGTTAGTAAAAGGCCTTTTAGTATAATTCGTAAACTGTAAGAATATATTTTATATTGTTAGTAATATATTTCAAGATGAACACTTACTGGACTAAAGCAAATTAGGTTCACTTAATGATCCATACATCATGTTTTAGAAAAATCATGTTAAAATGTGAGAATCAAATATGATACAACAGGCTTTTGAGGAAATATTATTTTACAATACAGATTGTTTCAAAGCAGCTTTACAGTAATAACAGGAAAATAATGCAACAAAGTTTGTGTCTAGAAGAAAATAGTCATAGTCCAGCTCTGGAGAAAACAGTGATGTCATCGTCCAGCTCAGCTCAGTTCTCATATAATGGTGTCAATGCAGGCAGATCAATAATATTGTTGAATATTAAGTGTCCCCAACTAAGCAAGCCAAAAGCTAAAGGCGACAGTGGCAAGGAACCCAAACTCCATCAGGTGACAGAATGGAGGAAAAAAAAAAAACCTTGGGAGAACCCAGGCTCAGTCGGGGAACCAGTCCTCCTCTGGCCAACGAACGAACAGTGTATGATTATGATTCAGGCAGCATTACAGGTCAGAAGTCAGATTGGATCGGAACATTCAGAAATTGGATCGGAACATTCAGTATTGCACTGCGTTATATTTTTTTACCCCCACAATAAAAACTACCAAGCTTTGATCATTAAATTAAGTATTTTAATATAATTTCTAACACACATTATGAAGAGATGGAGTGGCAACTGACAACTGATATTTAAATGCATTTTATGTAAGTATTCTGCTTCACTGTTAGAAAGATCTCATTGATTTACATTTCAAGCTAGCAGAATTTCATCTTACTTTTTGGCCATTTAATATTAGCAACTGCACCAAATTGCATATTTTTGCTCAGTTTGGGCATACAAAAACCCAAATCTTTTTCTTCCGAGTATGAGCTCCATATTTTACTATATCATACTATATGAGCCTTAAAATTTGGGTGTATAAAAAACTCAACAAAAACAAACATACAAACTTTTTTTATTTTACTTTGTATTTTTATTTTGTCTAAATGTTCAATAAACTGTCATATGTCAGGCTTTGCAGGGTTAAAGCAACAACAAAAATACAAATAAGAAATGATTTTGCCAATGACATTTGCAATAAAAAAAAAGAGTTTATAAAAAATGCATGTATTTGAAACCTGATACGTTAGTGAAACCTGATTTTTTTTTTAAATCTCATCAGTTCTTCTCATTGTTTTTCTGTTGTAGGATTTGGTCAGCTTAAACTCGGCTAAGACAGCTGAGCTGGTGGCGGTGCACTTTGCAGATGAGGTGCAGTCTATCATCACATCTCTGCAGGTATGCAACATTGTTAACTTTATGACTTGACATTGGCTTCATGGGAGTGTTAAAAAGCTCTGCTATCCCATTAGCACATGTTCCAGACATGCTGAAATAAAGGTTCAAATCCTCCCTATACTGTTTTTGATGGCATTCTACATTACATTCAGTTACATGACATCAGAACAATTATTACCTTCGCTGAAAAATACAGAGAGACTTCAATTTAATGCACTCTGTTGCGCACACACACAATTTATCTTTCGACAGGCTGGACTGTTAAGAAAAGCACTTCTGAAGGAGCCTGTCAGTGTTGTATTGTGTGTTTGATTCCCCTTTGGTGTGTGTTAATGTGTTTGTGCATTGTCTCTTCTCCTATTCACTCATCTTAAGATAGTGTCAGTGAATGTCTGTGAGAGGGAAGAGGCCCCCCCTGAGGCCCACGTGTGTGTGTCAGTAAATGGATTAGGCTCTATCTGCAGTGCTGTGTGTAATTGGGTTTGCGTTATCTTTCGCACACTGTCAGGAAGGTGCTAATTGAAAAGCCTGCTTGTGCAAACATATGTGCAGATAAGAAGATACAAGGGGAATGAGGGGAAAATAACAAGTTTTAAGGGTTTTTTTTCACAGTCAAAGACTGGTGTGAGAATAACATTAATGCTATTTAAATGATTTGTAGTTCATTAAAGTATGGAGCATTTTATAAAGTGATGAAAATGATGAGGACAAGAATAATAATGGTCAAACTGAGCAGATTTTTACTCTCATAGGCCAGACCCATGACATGCTCAGGGTTAACCATTTTAT
This sequence comes from Scardinius erythrophthalmus, assembly GCF_964197995.2. NCBI lineage: Eukaryota > Metazoa > Chordata > Actinopteri > Cypriniformes > Leuciscidae > Scardinius > Scardinius erythrophthalmus. The sequence continues at coordinate 24,926,960 of NC_138223.1, forward strand.
ATATTTTTTTATTATTATTTTTGCAGGAGTGTAGATCTCAGTAAGCAGGCGCTGAATTCATAGCTTCAATGATTATAAAGGGAGCACTCTCTCACCGAAGCAGTTTGTTTATATCTATGGGTCCAACATGGCATCAGACGCGAAGTTACCTTTCGATGCAGCCTTAGATAGTGTTCTAAGTACTTTAGAACGCAAGTTTATTTCGTCTTCTTCCTCGTCGAATTTCTGCCGCTCTACATACGTCATTTGGTATAATTGAAACGATTGGCTATGAGCCACGTACAGGTGCATTTGATAGACATTCGTAGCGCCCAATAAACGGCTCTGGGCATTCGTAAACCACGTCCGAATACGAGAAAATGAACACGTGGTTCCCAGACCACGATTGAGTCCCAATTCGCCTACTTATACTACGACCTAAAAGTATGTACTTTTTTTGTAAGGAAAAAGTACATACTTTTGAGTGTGTAGCAAAAGAGTATGCACGTTCTGGGACAAACTTCGATGACGTCATGCAAAGTGAACTTGAACGTGGTTGCCTAGTTACGCACACCGCGACTGTTAACAAAACATTTAACATTTCATTCATTCTTACTGTATATGTCCAATATAATTTTATTTACTTTCCTCATCGTTTTTTCCACAATACATATACAATGTGTTCTACCAAATTGAGGAGTGAAGCAGGGCGTCGTTGTAGAACAACCAATTAACGCAGGTCGTTTGTGAGGCGGCTGGTTCTGGCCTGACGTTCATGTGCAATCAGGAGCGCATCTCATCATAAATTAACCGAAACTCTTTAAACGAAACAATTCAAAATGAAAAGAAATGGGGTACTCTCTGATTATGTAGGCTAATCCAAGATGTGCATTTCAGGCGTGTTCACTACGGAGATGGCGATCGTCAACTTCATCTTTGCAGCAGACACTGACAGAAAAGACTAGTTTATTAATTAAAATCAATGCACGCGTGTACCGGATTTACAAATGCGCATCTTGCTTGTTGCACGCACACTCGGCGCACATATGATGTCGAAATAACGAGATATTGTTGAAATAACATTATTAATAATAATAAATCTTTAATAATATTTTATTGAATGCTGAATGTTGCGTTGTTCAATTTAATAAAATTAATACTTTAATTGTGATCATTAAAATAATAGAATATTAAATATTAAGTGGCCAATTTTTGCTCATTTATTAAAAGTATATATAATATATCTACTGCTAGCACCCCCTCAGCATGTAAAAAAAATGGATCTGGCGCCGCCCCTGGTTATAACGGCCCACGTATTAAAATATGGTTGGGTCTAAATTGGGCTCGGGCTCATAATTACTAATGTGCCGGGCTGGGCCGGGCTCGGACACAACGGGCTTGATTTTTTTTTGGGCCTGATCTAAGCTACTCCTCATTACCCAAGCAAGTTGTTTGGGCTTGTTGAGGCTCTCTGATAGCAGTATCTTGTTCAGGCTAACGTAAACCGGAAGTTTGTTACCGGCTTGTTCTACGTTGCCATAGCGATCACGGGAAAGGTCAGAGTTCGGGAAAGTTGTGGATAGCTCCATAGACCTCCATTCATTCTGCACTCGTCATGTGAGCGCCCTCATATGGAACAAGAGTGGAACTGCAACCGGAAGTTTATTGAGTGGCACTTCTCAACTCATTAAACTTTCTCTGATACTATTTAGGACGGATAGTATGCGAATTGGGACTCAGTGCACGTCTCAATGAGACGAGGTCTGACGTTAGCCAGGCTAATAGTCATAGCTTAAGCATAAAGGTACAAAACAATCTGATACTGAATGTCAAAATAGATGTGAATTAAGTAAATGCAAACTAATAGACCTGCCACTTGTTCTATGTAATGTCTGAAAGTTTCTTTGCCCTTTACTTTATTTTATTTCCCCCCCCACTTCCAACTACTGGAATTTTGGTATCGTGACAACCCTTCACATATCAATGTGAGAGTTTGTTCTTGTCATCAAAGTACATAAAGAAAGGATTGGTGGTTGTTTTAACACCATTTCTTTCTTTCTGTCTGAGAAAAGTAACATTAGCAACAACATGCGCAACTGCTGTTTGTGATTTTTTTTGTTGCTGAATGTGTCGCTTAGCAACCTCTTTGGAACTACGTTGCTTGGCGGAGGAATTAGGGCTGTAACGATACACCAAATCCACGATTCGGTTCGTATCACGATTTTTGACCCACGATTCGGTTCGTATCACGATTTTTTTTTTTTTTTGGGGGGGGGGGGGGGGGGGGGAAAGAATGATTTTTATTAAAACAATATTTTTTATTAAATAACATTTGTAAAACCTTTACAAACTGAACACCAAAGAACAAGATTAACTATGCAAATTATTAACAATATAAATAGCCATATATAAAATAAATAGGCTAAATAGCCAAAGCTATAACACGTATGTTTTCTTTGTAACAAAATACTGTTGAAAAACAAACAGAACTAAACTCCATTGTGGTGATGATTCGAGCATGTTGAAAATTCTCCTTCAATCAAGTTCTCTTACATTTACAAAGTAGGCTAAATTAAATGGCTACTGTTTCACACTGAGGTAACTGAGGCTTACTGCCTGTGCTGCAAACCACCAATCAAACCTTACAAATTGAGGTAAATTGTGTTTTTTCTTGCTTTTCCCCAGTCTTAAAGTGAAAAAGGTAGTATTTAATTAAATACATTTATGGTGAGATTACTACATTTTATTTAATTAATCGCATTTATTGTCAATCTGTTTTCATTTTGACCACGAACCATGCGCTGTCACTTTAATTCAGATTTCACAGAATTCGATTCCGATTTCATTTTTCTAACCACTTTACAGCACACAAAAAATTTATATCTTTTTTTTTAATAGAACATTTTGCATAGAACATAGAAATGTTTTTGAACAGATAATCGCTATAAAATGGAACTATATAAATTACTCCTGGTGTGGGAAATTAAAAGTTAATTAAAATTAAACTTAAAGAAAGCTTATACTGTATATTCTGACTAGTTTACAAATTTTTTTTTTTTTTTTTTTTATAAAACACCATATAGTACTTTTACCCAAACTGAATAATAAAAACAAGTTTAAATGGGTACATTTTTTATAAATATTATTTTCTGACATAGCCTACTCCAGTTCTTGTTAAAACACACTAGACATGCACTTTTTGTGTGAAATAATACTTATTTTGTCCATCAAAAGTGTGCTTTCACTTTAATTGAGCGTGAGCAGCAGCAAAAATAGACTCAATGCCGAAACCCGCGCTTCACTGCTGCTCACGTGACGCTCCTGCTCGCGGTGTGAATGCACTCATTGATTAACATGCACGCCGGAAAAAATACGCGCTGCTCATGCGCTGCTCATGCGCAGCTCACGCTTGCGGTGTGAAACGGCCGTAATTCACGAGGTTTTCTATTGCGTTCCGTTTGCACGTGTGATGCTGATGTTGCGCGATGTTAATCATCCGGCGCCTGGGTGCATTTGACCGGCATAAAATTGACATATGTCAGACTAACCGGCCGGTCGCCGGTCATGGCCAGTCACGTGAAAATCGGCCAATTCCGGTCACCAGCCTATCAATCGGTGCATCTCTATTAAAATTAATATTTTTATGGAGTAACCGTTTTATAAAAGTATGGGACATGATATGGGCTAGGCTCTGCGTCGTGCCTAACAACGCCCTTTAGCTGTCCTAAATCCACTGTAAAACACGGCTTAAATAGAGCTTGTTGATCATTGCACTCATGAGTCTCATGTGTCAAAACAAACTCCATGAGGCATCATGTTTTTATTTTAGTTTTTATTTTGCCTCTAGAGGACGCTCTCGTACTGTATAATGACAGCCGACCCTTCTCAGCCACTCCAGCAACGGATGCAACCCTGAAAAACTATCGGTATAGACTTTTGCTGATAACCAATTGTTCCAGCAATCGGTTATTTGGTCGTGATTAATCTGCAAAACTGATCAATCAGTCGACCTCTGTACTAGATACCTATTGACTAACTGCAAGTTGATCAGACTAGGTCTGCCCGGGTTTATGCAACTTATAACTAATCTTATAAGTGCCCACTGTAACTAGAGTCTTACAAGTGCCTACACGACAACAATGTCTGGAACAAAGACACACTGTCTTGAAGGCTAAAATATCAAAGGTCACATTCTGGATTATTGTAGTGCATAAAATGTCTGATGTACATGATATCTCATTTCAAACATTTCATCTGTTAGACACATATCTGGCTTCATCTGGCTATACTCTATTAACCCCTCTTGTGTAGTATTTGAAGCAAATAACCAATATTGGCAGAATATTGATAAAATATCCCAGTGTTGTACTTCTACATGACTGCAATCTGTTTGAAAGTGAATCATATTTTGATGTTGAGCTCTCTGTGTCTGCAGGATGGCTATTTGGTGTTCCAGTTTCTGAAGTGCCTCCTGGACCCCAGGTAATAATAGCAGTACCCTCCCCAACAGTTTTGTTTAATTTTTACATACCTGCTCTCTGTATTGAGTTTAAACATACTTATTGAAAATACCTCTTTCCACAAATTTTCAGAGCACTAGGGATGTCAAAAATACTTAATGTGCCCTGCAATAACGATTCAAAATATAGGATCGGTACATAAGTCCTTGCAGTGTAAAAAAAAATAGATTAATAAACCTGGACTGCCTATTATCCAACTACTCTATTGCACAAGTAAATGCATTTATTGGTGAACAGCTGCAGTTCTTTTAGCTGGAGTCTGTAAAAATGAACAGCCATCTCTGTCATCATCTGTCTCCATCTCAAACATCGTTCCTTCATCTCTTCTCTCAAATGACCTCTGCCACACATCCATTTATCTTGACCTAGTATTTCATTTACTTTTTCGCCCTTTTTATTGTCCTGAAGTCCGTTACGCTCTGCCCCCACTTTTTAGCTTGTGTCGTTCTTCTTCTGCCTGTGACAAACAGGACTCAAGGATTAAGATTGTTATCTGTAGTGAGTTTTGTACATGGTGCTGTTGACAGCCTGTAGTTAAAAAACAGAGTGGAGGACAAACTGACAGTACAGTAGTCTTTTCACTGCTGAACTGTCATTTACAGGCAGATGATGGTGGTATGTATTCTGCTATGAGATTTTCTGATTGGATGAAAGGTGGAAAAATCGGATTAATACGTTTTAATTTGAAGAGATAATTTCAGTCATCAGACTTGTAATTTTCACCTGGTGGACGATAAAATGTGTAGAAAAATTCCATAGCCCTATCCCATACTGTACACGGAAACCACAATATTAAAGATATATCCTTACGCACAATATATCAGTACCAAAGCGACGAATATTAGGGAGTTAATTATGCATGCTTATGTCCCATATTTTGTAGATTTTGCTGAATATATATATATTTTTTAAACTGTACGATGCCTAAATTTATTTTTAGCATTGTAAGCAATTGAATGAACAATTGTAACAGTTCATCCCTACCGAGTATGATACTGGAAGATGGTCAGCATGAAAAAAAATTCACCCTTTATATTTTTAAGTCAAGTCATCTTCATTTATATAGTGCTTTTAACAATGTAGATTATTTCAAAGCAGCTTTACAGAGATAAACGTATAATTTAAGGTAACAGATAGTTTTGGCTTTATAGCGGTTCTTTAATAAAGTTATTTTCCAGCTAAAGTTAGTTTTGATTGATTCGCTTCCGTCGCAACGATCATTTGTTATTAAATTAGGGGCCGCTAAGACGACACCATTCTACACAGACTTTAAACGCGAACCTGTGAGAAACGCTGATGGCGTTCACATGCGCATTTAGAATTGGTTCTATAGTTACGTGCCTTTGAATATATGTGCACAGGTTTGTAATTCCTTACAAACCAAGCCTAAACAATGTACTGGTCTTTCCTTATAAATTTTGATACAGAATTTTATTTTATTTTGTCACTTCGGGTAGGTACGCGAATAGAATTTTCCCGACAACGCTTTATCTGTAGAGTGGTAAAGGGATCCTCCATAGGGAGAGACTAGTTGGCACTTCAGCACTGCATTGTCATCGGGTCCAGACGAGGGTCCTTCATCAGATCTGGATACGGCCTGGATCCGGCAGGCTGCGGAAAAACCTCGGGACAAACAGACACTAATATTAGCGTAGATGCCATTCTTCTCATGATGTAACGAGTACATCAGGATTTATGGGAAGTGTTCCCGGTTCCAGCTGACCTAATCTATGCAGCCTAACATTGAATTATAGAAGTCTATAATGTATTATGTGAATGCTAGGTCAAAGAGATGTGTCTTTAATCTGGCTTTGAACTGACAGAGTGTGTCTGCTTCCCGGACAATGGTAGGAAGGCTGTTCCAAAGTTTTGGTGCTAAATAGGAGAAGGATCTACCGCCAGCAGTCGATTTTGATATTCTAGGTATTATTAACTGGCCGAAATTTTGAGATCGCAATAGACGTGAAGGACTATAATGTGTTAAGAGCTTGCTCAAGTACTGCGGAGCTAAACCATTTAGTGCTTTGTAAGTAATCAGCAATATTTTACAATTTATGCAATGTTTAATAGGCAGCCAGTGCAGTGTCTAAATGCATGTTATTGATCTTATTGTGAAGGATTCATCCAAGCATGTTTCATTTTTTATTATTATAATAATGCAAATTATTTATTTGATTTCAATTTCTTTATATATTTTTTTGTTTATTTCAATTTTTTTTTTTTTCGTAACTCAATCTTCCGGTGAAACAACAGACTTCTCTCTGGTGACAATGCCAGACTTCTACAATCACTTGGTCCTCTTAAAGTCATCATGAAATCAAAATTGACACCATTTACTTTATTGGTACTAGTGCTGTCAAATCAATTAATCGCATCTAAGTCAAGTCAAGTCACATTTATTTGTATAGTGCTTTTTACAATGCAGATCGTTTCAAAAAAGCTTTACAGAGATAACAGGAAAATAATGTAAAAAAGTTTGTTTCCAGAATAAAATAGCATCACAGTCCACCTTAAAGGAACACGCCAACTTTTTGGGACTTTAGCTTATTCACTGTATCCCCCAGAGTTAGATAAGTCCATACATACCCTTTTCATCTCCGTGCGTGCTGTAACTCTGTCTGATGCACCCACCGCTAGCCTAGCTTAGCACAAAGACTGGAGGTAAACAGCTCCAGCTAGCATACTGCTCCCAATAAGTGACAAAATAACGCCAACATTTTCCTATTTACATGTTGTGATTTGTATAGTCACAGCATGTAAAAATAACAAGGTCACATGAGACACAGCCATCTTCTAACCGTATACATACTGGGAACTATATTCTCAGAAGCGAAGCACAGCTACTTGGGCGGAGTGATTTGCTCGCAGCACCAGAGAAGCCCTGTGGTGAGGAGCTGAGAGTTCGCTCAGAGTTGGAGTAATTCACTCCGCAGAAAGAAAGAAACAATTGGGATTGACTGAGCCCTTTTTTCACCCCATATATATATATATATATATATATATATATATATATATATATATATGTATATGTGTATATATGTGTGTGTGTGTGTGTGTGTGTGTGTGTATAAATATATAAATTAGTATTTGTATTTGTATTTGGCCCGTCCAGGTCTATGTGTGGGAAGCACTTCTAGCTATCACCCAGAACCCCATGAACACCAGCCTCAATTGCATCTAATATTAACCTTAACACCCTAACACAGTGGTTCTCAATTCCAGTCCTCGTGTCCCACTGCCCTGCACATTTTGTATGTCTCCCTTATTTAACACACCTGAACCAGATCATCAGCTCATTAGGAGAGACTCCATGAACTGAACTGAGTGTGTCAGATAAGAGAGACATACAAAATGTGCAGAGCAGTGGGTCACGAGGACTGGAATTGAGAACCACTGCCCTAACAGCAGCAGTTGTGTTTTGCATGTTATTGCTGAAAATGTATAAATCTAGATTTGTATTGTTACACATTCACATTTGCTACAATTTACAGCTGCTTTAGTTTCAGACACTGCCACAAATAAATGCTTGCTCATTTCTGCATCACGGCAGACCCTCAGAACTACAACTCTGTTTTTGCTGTAGCTGACCCACAATGACCTTTAAAGGACATATGGCACCTCGGGGACAAAACTCATCTGTGATAAAAAATCTGAGTTAACTGTCTCCTCTCAGGCCAGGCCTCAAAGCATGTTTCTCCTCATGATCTTCCCATCTCAATTTGTCACAGAGTCTCATCTTGGACAATAGAACTGAGTTCATTCAGGGTAGTTTGAATAAATAAAGACCTTCTTTCCTGATGTAGGCACTCTGGGACTCTTGTAGTGATGAAATCAGTCACAGGAATGATAAGGACACACCACAGTAGTCTTTTCACTGCTGAACTATCATTTACAGGCAGATAATGGTGGTATGTATTCTGCTATGAGATTTTCTGATTGGATGAATGGTGGAAAAATCGGATTAATACGTTTTAATTTGAAGAGATAATTTCAGTCATCAGACTTGTAATTTTCACCTGGTGGATGATAAAATGTGTAGAAAAATCCCATAGCCCTATCCCATCCCATACAGAAACTTTAAATGTAACACTACCAGGAAAGGGCATAAGCTGTGCCATTTTTTACTTAAGTTTTACTTCCACTTGGCAAGGCAAAATTAAATTGAGATATAACGAATAATCTACCAATTGTATTTTGAAGAAAGCATCTATAACATACAACCTTAGAAATATGACTTCTCAAAAATGGTTAAGTTAAATATAGGGCAATATGTAAATGATTGACATTTTAAAATGGTTAAAAAAATTATTTGTGTAGATTATTGTCAGTTTTATTCATTGGCAATTCACCAACATTAGCTTATGTATTATTATACATGGAGAAAAATATTTTATTGGACATGTACAATTAATTTAAGTTGGCATGCAACAACTACAAAAAAAATGTAATTTGATCAAAATTGTAATTTGATCATTTGAAAAATTTTGCTTAGTGTTTTTTGTTCTTACAATGAAAGTCAGTGGGATCTAATGTTGTTTTGGACCCCATTAACTTGTATTATATGGGCGCAAACATTTTTAAAAATAACTTCTCTTATGTTCTACAGAACAAAGAAAGTTGTCTATTATCTATCTTGTCTTAAGTTGTCTTAAACTATCTATTTAATGTATACTACAGATAAATGCTCTATTATTTACAAAAAACAAACTGCATCTACCATCACTTTGAAAAGAAAACACCTGCCAGAAATGTTATGTAATGATTCAGTGTACTTTCAGAATCCGTTATTTTTGTGTTCTTTGTGATTTTTACTGCTTCATACACTTCAAAAACATCATCCTTCATTCTCACATGCCTTTTTAAGTTTTAAGACAGGGCCATACCAGAGTAGAACAGTACATCTCACATGTGATGAGGATGTGTTCTGTCACATGCCTCATACAGAAGGAGCTGATGGTGGCTGATTGAGCTTTGATTTGAGAGCTTTTCTATGATTGAGCTCTGAGAAAACCCACACTACATGATAACTTGATTGGGAGAGAAGGAGGGAGGGAGCAAGAAGGAGATGCACAAATGACGCATGATTTACTTTTGGGCTTCTTTTCTCTTAACAATGCGAATATCTTTGATCATCTCCTAATAATGCCACATTTTAAGGTCTGGGTAGATTAGATAGTAAGAAAACAATCAGTTCTCCTAATCAATGTCTTGGATGTGACAGGAATAAAGATTTGAGACAAGGGCCAAATTGTAATGGCGAGGCAACTGGGTCAGAGAATCGCTGAATCGCTCACAACGTGAGCAGATTTTAAATGTTAAATGCACAATCAACTCTTTTTATTTCATAAACAACAACAGAAAATCTTTCTCATTCTTCAGTTCTCTCTCAGTTTTCTCTCTTACTGAGTTAGGTAATTACACTGTTGCTATCATAAAACTATTGAGAATGCTGTAGTCAGTATGTTCATGATCTAGTCTTATTTAAGGTCTGTTTGTCCTTGGTTTGGTCTGGCTGTTGATCTTGTTCTCTGCACATTTAAGCCATTAGACTTAAACATCAATAACCAGAAGTTGGCTTTGAAGGACTGTTGAAGGTTTTTATGAGAGCCGTTGCCTTGAGTAGACTGCTCTTATATGCTGTGTATGCTCACAACTGTAGTCTGTTAAATCAAATAAATGACTATTTTGCAACATATGATAATTAAAAATCTTTTTTTCTCATAGTGTTTTGTGATGGTTTCCTCTAATATGGGTTCTTTTCAGGTGAATATGTGGTTTTCTCTTTCTGTAACAGCTCCAGAGAGGGTCTGCATCTTCAGACTGTTCTAAGATTGGGCTCAGATCTTCACGAGCTCTTAGTGGATCTACTGTGCCAGTTCAGTCCTCAGCATGTCATCGCCTTCCTTAAGACCTCTCAGGACTACAGACTGGAGGAGGCCATCCAGGTATAAATACATCAATCTCATACATACAAAATGGACTGTTACAAAGACTGGTGAGCTGCCTAGTAGTCTCCTGCCTTAATGTATGCAGCTATCTTTTAAGTCAGCATCCTAAATGTAAAGCAGCTTCATAAGTACAACCCCATTTACAGAAAAGCAGAATCTGTGATTACATTTGTTAATTCTGTTTAAACTTTATTTAACTGACAAAAGAATGTTTTTCAATGTTTTCACTGACCAACTTAATTGTATTTCGTAAACATTAACAAATTAGATTTTGATGGGTGTAACACATGTCAAGTCAAGTAAACTTTATTTATATAGCGCTTTTCACAATACAGATTGTATCAAAGCAGCTTCACAGTATTAAATAAAATAGTACATCAGTGTTTGTTTCTATTGTTCACAATATTATGTATGGTAGGTGGCGAAAGACCTGAATTATTTGCAATCTTGCTTTGTGAATTTCAGAACAGTTTAACTTGGATATTCTATAATCTTGTCACTTTTATTTTTCCTCTGTCTCAACTTTTTTGGAGTGTTTTGCAGCCATCAAAATCGAAATGTATTAATATTCACAAAATATAATCTAGTTGGTCAGTGAAAACATTGGAAATCTTTTATTTGTACTTTTGTCAGTTAAATAATGGTTAAAGAGAATTAACAAATCACTGATTCTTGATGATATTGCATTTAACAAAATGTCCCAACTTTTCTGGAAATGAGGTTGTAGTATGCAGAGGCTGCAGATTTCCAGAGAATTCGAAAGCCCATAATTTTCAAAGCTCTACAATTCCCCTTTGCCTTGAATGTTTTCATCCATCCATTTTCCAAACCACTTGTACTTGTTTATTATATATTTGGGGTCATTTGTTAATGCTTTCAGCTACCAAAAAGTACTTTCACCCCAATGTAACATTCTCCACTAAAATCAGACAAATTCAGTAAATAACATATGGTTCTACAGACAGTGACAGATTTGAAATGCTCTTTATGGGCAGCACTCTATTAATAACCAGACACACACGTGCCCCACACAATTAGCAATCCTCAAGTGATTTGAGACTTAACTTTAGAGAGTTGATTCCCAGAATTTTAACTTATTGATTTTTTTTTTGTTTAGTAGTTTATTTTGAACATGTAAATAAAAATATATATATACAGACATGCATACATATATACAATTAAAATTAAAATAGCAGCTAAATATAGTCAGTACTTCTCAGCACAATCTTCCAAAATTATTGTAAGTAATTCAAATTAGAAATTCCCATGTTCAAAAAGGAGTAGGAAGAAGTTCATAACAAATTTTTCCTACCCCCTTTCTCTATTTTTATCCTTTAGTTAAATACAAAACAAGCTCTACATAAGCTAAAGCTCATGATAAGCTAAAGACCAAGTTGATAAGCACAAATGATACATAGCACACACATTCATTGGATAAAATAGGGGTGGTATTTTTCCATCAATACTTTTCAGTACTCTCCATGGGCAGCTTTGCACATTTTTTGAACCCAGCTAATATGAGGACTTACAAATGCTTACATGAGTTTTGTCAGCACATATTGAAAAGTATATTTTGCATACAGACGCTGACATATTGTGCTTCCTGACCATTTATTTTATTATTTAGACAACCCAATTCGCTAAAGGAATTCAAATAATGACTCAAATGCGGCCAGCAAATCTATGTTGAACACAATTTGCACACTTCTTCTGAGTACCAGGCTATCGAGGATGCTGCAGGCTACTGCAATCTGGCATACATTACTCTGATTGTACTGCACTCCTGTGATCCAGACTCCTGGATTGGCTCATTAAAATCATGCAAAATATGTTTGACTACTGCAGGAATCTGAATATATGTCCAGTCATAACATGAACAACTGCAATGATCAATAAAAATGTTTACAAAATCATTTTTATAATGAATGTAAATCCTGGTTGTTATTCTTTGCAAGTCTCAAGACAGTCAATTCAAATCTCTTTAACCAAAAGAAGACATTTGCAAAATATTTCAGCTATTTTTGTCCATGCAATAAAGTTCTTTAGTCAAAAAGAGTGAGAGTTTAAGTAGTGTAATGCTAATTGCCAGCAGGCAGATAGTTTGTAAATAAGGCACAATCTATAATGAGCCAAATTTACATAAAAAGAAAGCATGTTTACGCAGAAAAATTTGAGAGTGACTTCAGTGTGAGTTTACCACATTTAGCGGCTGTTTAAACTGGATTAGAGTGATTAGTAAATAAGACCGTTTTTGCACAGAAATACAGATGATTACTGAATTCACAGCTCAAATTACAGGTTTGGCAGGGCAGGTTGGGATTAGTAGACCACACACTATCTAATCAATCAACATGAAACCACTGATACAGTGTGCAAAGGTTGCTTGCCAATCTGATGTAATTAGGGTGCCAGCTGACAGGCTCAGGCAGAAAGATACCTGGAGGAACGAATGAATGAATAATGGAGGGAGGGAAGATATCTGCCGTGCTTAAGCGCTGAGACAGACAGACAGACAGACAGACAGAGGCAGAAGAAAGAATCAATACCGTTACAGAGGCTGAGTGGCACCTGCTAAATATTTGAACAGACATTTTGCACACGCGCATACATATAAAGCATCTCTAAAATCCTGCCATCTCGCCTTATACTTGTTTCTCTGCACTTTGTATATGTCTCCATATCTAGACCCATCTGCTTGCTACTGTGTTTCTGTCAGTCTGTAATGTATTGTCGTTTTTCTCTGTGCACTCTCATACCTGCCCTGTTTTCGTATTCATGGATTGAACTGTATTCATGGATTCCTGTTTTTGTGTTTCTCTGCCTTCTGCATAACCCCCTTTAGTTCCAAAATGTTTTTGAATGTTTCATTGTGGAAATGGTTTTTCGGTAACAAACAGTCTCACCTAAACACACTTTCTCAATCTGAGTCTGTTGGTCATGTGGGCGCCTCGGAGTGGATCATTTGTCTTGATGATCTTGACAATTTGACTGCAACACAATTGACTGTCTTATCTCTGTCTTGTCTAATCACAGATCACAGAGAAACACAACCTGCATGAGGCCACAGCCTTCCTGCTGGAGAGGAAGGGAGATGTACAGGGAGCTTTTGAAGTGCTGCTACAGGTTTGAGATCCTCACACCACACAAGCCTGCAGCAAGTGGATCCATGTTAGCTTAAAATGCTTATTGGCTGCTTTGAATGGCATTTGCTCCATTATGACTGAAATACAATAACAAATAAAATACATTTGAATTTTTAACAACTAGATGTTTATTTTTTTTTTTCATTTTTATTTTTTTCACATTTTAATCATAATGGAGCAAATAGCTAGCCTGGGTTTCCCCATTCTGCCTTGCGCGCAGCGCGATTTTATTCACGCTGCTAGGCAGCCTGGACATCATGGACCAGCTTTTCCCCTCAAAAAGGGAACCAATCACAGAACGGGGAGGGAGCAGCAAGACGATGACGTCATCTGTGCGACAGACCGAAGCAGTTTGTTTATATCTATGGGTCGAACATGGCATCAGACGCGAAGTTACCTTTCGATGCAGCCTTAGATAGTGTTCTAAGTAGTTTAGAACGCAAGTTTATTTCGTCTTCTTCCTCGTCGAATTTCTGTCGCTCTACATATGTCATCTGGTTTAATTGAAACGATTGGCTATGAGCTACGTACAGGCGCATTTGATAGACATTCGTAGCGCCCAATAAACGGCTCTGGGCATTCGTAAACCACGCCTCGAATACGAGAAAATGAACATGTGGTTCCCAGACCATGTCTCAATGAGACGAGGTCTGACGTTAGCCAGGCTAGCAAATAGCAGTAATTATTTTGCCTGCAAAGCAGCAAACTCATTGTCTTTCAGTAAAATTTTCCAGTTTGAATCCAAAATATATTATTTAATTGATTTGTTAAGACCAGCAATTTTCTGCATTAAATTTTTTTTAAGTATATGCATGATGATGATGATGATGATTATAATTATACAATTATATTATTATAAATCCATGTAAATAATTTTTACTTGGAAATTTGCTATAACACTGTGAGCACAGGCAGTCAGCGCATCCTCTGGGACTCTGTGTCTGACAAATGCACCACATTCTTATCAGGATTACATTGAACAGGTCTTTTACATATGATTCATTCTTGCATTTAACCCTCAAAGAGATGTGTGACCCTCAAAAAATGTAAATTCTGTCATCATTTACTCACCCACATGTCGTTCCAACCCCTTAAGACTTTACTTAATGTTCAAAACAGAAAATATTTTTAATTAGACCTCCATTTAATATCCAGGTCACTAAAACTTAAAAGATCCAAAAAAGGTTATGGTTAAGGCATCGTAAAACTAATTCATGTGAGTTGAGCGGTTTAATGGTCTTGTGAAGAGATATGATTTCTTTATAAGATGAACAGATTCAATTTATTTACATGTAAACAATGGGAGTAATCTTGTATTTCAGACTAAACTAGTGGTAATGCATCTGATTGTTGAAACCACAAATGTAGATTTTACTCCTCCCAAAATGTAAAAAAAAAAAAAAAACGTTTGAGAGCGTGTTATAGGCTATATGACATTAAAGCCAGATATAACAGTGCTACTGCAACACGCTTCGCCGCAGATGAGCAGCTGAGTATCTCTTCAGCAAGCCAACGTGCAAACTGACGCAAATGAAACTAAGAAGTCGCAGATGCTTAAAACACAATCATCTTCATTAAAAGTAATGAGACTAAATGATCTAACCAGTGCTTTTGCCGCCTCTCTCTCTTTGCGGCATTTCATCTTGAAATTAGCTGATGATAAATAAAATGCAGCTCATATCTGTTGCTTTCGTTGACGAGAACTAAGTTAAAGGGTTAGTTCACCCAGAAAATGAAATTTTCTCACCCTCATGTTGTTTCAAACCCGGAGGACCTTCGTTCATCTTCGGAACACAAATGACGATATTTTTGATGAAATCCGAGAGCTTTCTGTCCCTCCATAGATTGCAAGGCTATCAGCGCAGACGACAGGACATTATTTTCAACTTGATGTGTTTTTTTCCATCATTCAATACATTTTGCCTATACATAAATGAACCTTTATGAATTAATTGATTAATTATTATATAACATAACTTTATGTTATGTCATCGCAGATTAAAATCTGTAATTTAAAATATTTATATTATGAAGAAAAGCCCAAGGCTCTATCGCTTAATGCCCTAAATGGTGTGCAGTGTCTTTGGGCGGATTGCCTGCAACAGCCATTTTAGGATTGTTTATGATTTGGTATTAGTGACTTAAGAGTCCTCTTCACTACCCCTAACTTTTCACAGATTTAGGAGCTGTTTTTTTTTTTGTACTTTTACTTTAAATTAAAAAGGTGTACTTAATACTTTTACTGGAGTAAAATTTTGAATTGAGTATCTGCACTTTTACTCAAGTACTTGATTTGTGTACTTCATCCACCACTGCTTCAGAGTGGTGACCATACAACTTTGCATCGATGGAAACTTGGAAACGATGGAAAGAGGGTCAGCAGTTTCTGAGAATAACTATCACAGAGAAGTTAGTCTGATCTTGTCACACCAACACTGAGGTAAAAAAATAAGAATAAAAAGCATGTCAGCGGATTTTCTCCACAAATTAGAGTTGTTTGGCATGCCATCACATCCTGGTCAGCATCTGCAAGTGCACTATTATAAGTGTCCTGAGGCATATCAGAGCATAGTGTGGGAACTGCACTGCCCTGAAGTATAAAGTACTCAAGAGAGTGGTGCAGTCAGTAGATCTTATTACTGGACCTTAAACATTAAGGACAGGATGTTTACAAATAGATGTTTAATGAAGACCAAGACTATCCTTAATTCTGTTGTGTTGCACAATTTCACTGCTGCTACTGGAAAATGCTATCAGAGCATCTAATTACAGTAAAATACTTTGTAACAGATGTCACCATCATGTAGTCACCAGTCTCAATGTATCCATTGGGAATCACCATAATAATGTACGACCATAGACTAATGTCTAAAGTACCACTACTTCGCCAACTGCTTTTGAACGCAGTGTGTATGTGCATGCACACTCTGCGACGAGATCTCTCGCTTCGTGGTAATGTGTTCACAAGATAAAACAATCAAATGCTCTTCTTGTTCAAAATGCCCGTCTTGGCAAGGTATTGAAGTAAACAGTTTGTCTTAAGTAAATGTAAATGAAAGTTGTTTCATCTTCTGTTGGATTCATAGCGTTAAGGTGCGGTCACATTTGCAAATTTTGGTAGAATTTCACAAGAATAAAAGGTCCATTGTCTATTGTCAATAGTGTAATGATGTATGAATCATAGCTCACACAAAAATCATTTATCAAACCAAGCAGCTATGTGGTGAATCCTGCGAAATCTGCTTGCTGGGAATCCTGGGAAGATTTTTCCCCTCACACGAAATTCCAGATTATGCAGATTCCTATTGATATGACTGGATTTCGCCTGTAAAAATGGCAGAACAACAGTAAATGTGACAACACCTTAAAAGTATGATATCAGCTTTCAGTTTAACTGAAAATGTTTGGAATATTGTTACTGTACTAATGTAATGCTAGCCATGGCAGAATCGGCATCCTTTTTTTTAAGCACTGATTTAGATTTTGCAAAAAATCTGGAAGTCTGCAGAATGGATTTACTCATAAAGTTCATTTAGATGTTGTTTCAGAGAACAGTGTCTTAAATATCCCTGGTGAGACAGAAAGGGCAGTTGGAAATGCACTATTGATCTGTTGATCTCTGCTTCTCAGACCCTGAAGGGCAAACTGCACAAACTTGCCCTAAAAGGCTCAGAGGCAGACAAGCCCGACGACGACGATGAGGAGGAGGAGACAGGCAATGAAGTGCAGAGTCTGTTACAAATAGTGGATGAAGCTCTGCATGACATCATTGCTTTGTGTCAGAGGAGCTCGCACGGTCTCAACCAACAGCAGAGAGAGGTGTGTGTGCAGTCCCAACAACCCAAGTCCCAAGTTGTTTTTCATGAACAGGATGCATTGATCTTCTTATTCACGGTTTTACATGTCTCTCTCTCGCTTTGTGTGTGTGTACATCAATCTCCTGTCACTCTCAGGCTCTGTGGTTTCCTCTCCTCGAGGCGATGATGTCACCACAGAAACTACTCAAAGGTGCTGATGCCAAACACACTTCAGACGGTGAGACATAAGCACACGAGTGGTCCTCAACCTCTGTAACTCCATGGCCCCAAAGAATTTTTAAGTATTTCTTGCTTTACTTCTGAAATGATGATAAGGATGCCCTTTTAAAAAAATAATAGAAACTATAGTTGTCTATAGATTAAATAAGATTTATGCAGCCGGCCTTCAAGTTGAGTCGGATATATTGCGTTTACAATTTCCAAGCACATAAATTACCAAGTGAATTCGTATTTACTAGTAGAAAATTCCAAATCCTAGATGCATTTGCAAACTGTGCATTTATAAGTGATAAAAAGAGAAAATAAATTATATATATATATATTTATGGGGTGAAAAAGGGCTCATTCAATCCCAATTGTTTCTTTCTTTCCTCAGCGCTAAAAGAGCTTACTATGAAAGTCTTAAACAGCATGTCCAGTTTTATTGCTCCACCTGCCATCATTCAGCGCATCCTACAGGTAAGCAGATACAACTGGGCTGTTTAATGTGTGCCTGTTACTAAATGGCAGCCATTGTGTGCACATTCAGGCATGCATCACTGTGTTCCAGTAATTGTGGCATGTATGAGATTGAGATATTATTGTTCTGTTGGGTATGTAGGATTTGTTTGGAAAGACTTAAAACCATCGGACTTGACAATAGGATTGCAGGCTCAAGCTCAAAATCCCATGGTTCTTATTTGTGCAAAAACATTTGCACAGATTCTGCATTCGACTGCTCCAGATATATCAACAGATCAGTCATCTTGGAATGTTTTAAAATTAGTTTTTGTCATCCACTTTCACGCAATCCACTCTTGATCCTTATATTTAGATTGATGGAAAAACTGCAGAAGCTGAACAGCAAATTTGCTTTCCAATGGCTCTTCCAGCTCAGAGTCTTGTGTAGCTGTTTCAAATACACACTCACACACACACACACAGTGACTTGAGACTCGTCCTCGAAAGACTTCAGACTCGACTCGGACTCGAGCTGCGGGACTCGTGAACAATGTTTATTTTTAGGAAACGTCTGATGAGCTCGCTGTTATTCCCCTCCCTCCGTTACATATAACCTGCCTACGTAATACGTGACGTACTACGTATCTGCTGCGCGTGGCCACACATGAGAGGACAACAAACATGTCGACTGTACCGGCCGCTGCTGTGCCATTCATCATAAGCTTTGGGTTTAAAAACTTCAAACAAGAGAAACAAGCGCTCAATGCAAAAAAAGCGGTATCAAGATAAAAGATTCTGGCTCAACCACATCTAATTTTATCAGGCATCTGAAAACGCACCCTGATAGGTCAGTAAACATGTTTAGCTCTGCATTGACCATCTACCGTTAGCTTGCTTCTTGGCTTAGCTACGACCCAACGTTACGGGAGGTTAACTCCGACTGTCTTCCTTATGAAATATAAATTTTTGTGGATCGTATATTTCACATAATTTGGTTCGTTTCAATAGTGTTTTGCATTTTGCTACAATGTGATGTTTTGCAGTTTTGCACTAAATAGGAGTATGTCAATTTTAGTACTGTAAGGTATAACATTTTCTATATTTGGTCTTATGGCCCCACAGAGCCAGCACAATAGGAGCCAAAGCCTTTCATTATAATTCAGCGACAGACAAGGGAGTCCTTTTTCTTCAGAACCTCAATTTTTGGTCTGTACTGTACTGTATGTTCATGCTACAAGAATACAAAATACAGATATTAACTTAAAGGTGAAGCATTCTTGGTGTTTTTGTCATGTTGCAATAGCCTGTTTACACTGATTATATACCAAAATCAAAGCTGATACTGTATGCTAATAGATAAAGGAGTCATAATAACATATTATATGCTTTGAATTCCTTATATATAGCTATGCAGTGTTCTCAGCAGCCTGGATGGGTCGCTGTACGTGATGCAACACTTATTATAACCACAAGAGACTTGAGACTTGACTTGGACTCTAGGTCAGAGACTTGAGACTTGACTTGGACTCTAGCTCAAAGACTTGAGACTTGACTTGGACTCTAGCTCAAAGACTTGAGACTTGACTTGGACTCTAGCTCAAACACTTGAGACTTGACTTGGACTCTAGCTCAAAGACTTGAGACTTGACTTGGACTCTAGCTCAGAGACTTTTGAGCATCTCTGAACACACACACACATTTTTCTCTCCATGAGATCGATGCCACAGCTCAAGAATAGGTTGAGGCTTTGGGCAGTGGAAGACCTTTATCTGTTTTCATCTGCACATATTCAGTCCTGTCAGCTTTCCCCCATCGATCTTCTGGTCTCCCCTCTCCTTATCAGTGCTATTACATCAGCACTCTGCTGTTCTGCTTCAAACTGCTGTCTTTAGAACTTCTAGGATTTCTTTTGAACCCGTGCTTATTATTATTTTGTATTTATTATTTAGTGGTTTGCAAAGATACTGTTCAGTTCAAAGTTTTGGGGTCAGTAAGGATTTTTGGTAACACTTGATAGTAGGTAGTAACACTTGATAAACAGTAAGAAAGCACTTATTCATTTTCAAACTATTAACTATTGTGTGATATACAAATAGTGAGTTCTTCATTTATTTTCCACCTTAATTGACAAATTATTTTTGCTTAATTAACTCATACATAATGTGTTACTGGTAATAAAGGATTTGTTATTAGGATTAAACTCTAGATAGGTCATGGTAAATACTAAATTGCCAACAATTAAGTGTTTTAACCCTTAAATGCATGAATGTTTCGACAGTCGTTGTTACATATTCGGGTCTTTTGCAACCCAGGTCTATATCGAACACGGATGGCTCTCTAATTGCTGCTATAGTATAAAACTTTCTTGATTTTTTTTTAATAACAATTACAAAAAAATTAAATAGGCTAAAGCATATTTCGTTACTTTTTTTAACTTGGAAGAGTTCCATTTAAGCAAATGTTTTTTTATCATCATCGCTGTCATCGTCAAAGCTAATTTCCCAAGGACATTTAACATCTGGCGCAAATTCGCAATCTCAACCATATTCTCAACTATAATTTTCAATATTTTTAAAATTAATATTTTGATCGCTGACAGCTTCTTCACCAGATCTACCATCAAGTGACAGTGACACTAATATTTTATTTGCAGTATTTGCTCTACAGTAAATCGCTAAGACATTTCAAGTGTTGCTGATGATTCTTGTGTATTTGTTTGTTTTATGGCTGTGGTAATTATGAGTGAAACATCACATCATCATTTTTTGTCAGACATCAGACAATTGCCAGCTTGAGGATTAAAGGTGAATTGCTCTTAATGAGTCATCAGAGATTTAACCTGTTAACCAGCAGGATGACGCTGGCACAATGAAGTGTTCTTTGTTTACACTAGTTAAGTTATTCTTAGTTTTAATGTAAAAAAAAAATGTAATCAACTTGATAAACTATACATCATTAACCCTCTGGGGTCTGAGGTGTTTTCTGTGCACAGGAGGTGTTTTGACATGCCCTGAAATTTGTGCTTATTTCTGTTACTTGTAACATTTTCATGGCTAAAGTCTGATTACACTGTATTTATTCAGCACAAACTCTGCTAGAATAATATGTGAGCAGCATGTATGTAGAAGTTTGTAGTTTTCAGAAAATTGTTTATGCCTAGTTTGTGAAAAAGAAAAAACTAGGTCACTGAAATAAGGCCATAAAACCCATATTGACTATTTGTTCACTAGACTTTTGAATTTTTGCTTCAAAACAATGTGAAAAACATCATGCCCACTCATTCACATAAACAATATATTAATTTAAAATTTGTAAGACACATTTTGTGTCAGGAATGCTTATGCAGGGAGGGCGTGAACGATCATGAATATTGATGTGTTTCATACCTGGAAGACAAAGACCCTTAATGGCCCTATCAGCTGAATGAGACTGAGGGGACTAGAACAAAGAATGTAAGGAGAATAAAATAATGGCTTTTTGATTGTTTGGATATTATTTACAACACAATACAATACAACATAATGAAGGACAAAAAGACACGTTTTTGAGCACACTGATCTAAACAGACATGAAAACTCACACACCTTTGTGCCATTCCTGAAAACAGTTCCTGTTCAACATACCTGTCATTTCCAAGGTGTTTGCTTTTTCATTTTACTATGTTCATGTAGATGCTTGCTGATGCTGGTACAGCGCTCTCAAAGAAAAACAGCTTGAAGAGACTTGTGTAAATGTTTAAGTCAGCAGGACTGATCAGTGGCACCTGGTCCCTTTAAAAAAACAACAGGCTGTGTAGTGCATGGGTGTGGTTACATTAGAGATAATGAGCAAGACTTGAGAAACTGAACCCTACTTAGGTTTCATACAGATTACATAAACAGAATATTTGTTTTTGATATAAATTACTTCATTTAAAAGTAGACACTTCAAGCTTTCTAAAGAGATATCTCTCATGTCTGTATTAGCTTGAGTTACAGTTCATTTTCAGACGCGTTTCAGAATGGACTTCACTGAGAGAGAGACGACAAAACATGCATGTTTTTTTTCTTTATTTTGCGAAAAGCACAACATTTTGTTTTTATTGTGAGTGTACACAAATAAAAGTAGACATAACAGTTTATAATGATGTATAACTTATCTGTACGACAAAAATCGACAGTTACTTGAGTCTCTTTCGCATTGATAAGAAAAAAAGCAAAAAAAATACCCTGTGGGGGTTATTGTTTTCAACTAAAAGAAAACCTTAAGATATAATGTAAGCTTGTTGTGTGTATTGTCAAATCATAAGCTTGTACAGAAATGGTCAAAAAGCATAATCAAAAAAAAAATATTATTTTTTTTATGAGCCCAAATATTCGTATTTATAATTTTTTTTTTTTTAAATGCCCATCCTTACCTACTGGGACCGTGTATTGGTCCTATAGGATCCTTAATATAATCCGGAAAGCATTCACAGCGTTTCACTTTATCCACATTTTGTTATGTTACAGCCTTATTCCAAAATGGATTCAATTCATTATGTTCCTCAAAATTCTACAAACTATACCCCATAATGGTACACACCTATTTTTGGGCAGTTTCTCCCATTCTTCTTTTGCCCAGAACCTTTCAAGCTCCATCAGGTTAGATGGGGAAAGCATTTGTCGGTGCACAGCCATTTTCAGATCTCTCCAGAGATGTTCAATCGGGTTCAAGTCTGGGCCCTGGCTGGGCCACTCAAGGACATTCACAGTTGTCCCATAGCCTTTGTTATCTTGGCTGTGTGCTTAGGGTCGTTGTCTTGTTGGAAGATGAACCGTCGCACCAGTCTGAGCTCCGGAGTGCTCTGGAGCAGATTTTCCATCAAGGATGTCTCTGTACACTGCTGCATTCATCTTTCCCTCGATCCTGACTAATCTCCCAGTCCCTGCCGCTGAAAAACATCCCCACAGCATGATGCTGCCACCACCATGCTTCACTGTAGAGATGGTATTGGCCAGGTGATGAGCAGTGCCTGGTTTCCTCCAGACATGACGAACTCCAGGCGTGCTGTCATGTACTTTTTACTGAGGAGTGGTTACCGTCTGGCCACTCTACCATCTCCTCCGATTGCTCAG
Organism: Scardinius erythrophthalmus; assembly: GCF_964197995.2. Classification (NCBI taxonomy): domain Eukaryota; kingdom Metazoa; phylum Chordata; class Actinopteri; order Cypriniformes; family Leuciscidae; genus Scardinius; species Scardinius erythrophthalmus. Next base: position 24,950,124 of record NC_138223.1, read on the forward strand.
TTTGACTGGGCAGCCAGCACTAGGAAGAGTCCTGGTGGTTCCAAACTTCTTCCATTTACGGATGATGGAGGCCTCTGTGCTCATTGGGACCTTCAATGATGCAGACATTTTTCTGTACCCTTCCCCAGATCTGTGCCTCGATACAATCCGGTCTCGGAGGTCTACAGACAATTCCTTGGACTTCATGGCTTGGTTTGTGCTCTGACATGCACTGGGACCTTATATAGACAGGTGTGTGCTTTTCCAAATCATGTCCACAAATCATGAATTTACCACAGGTGGACTCAAATCAAGTTGTAGAAACATCTCAATGATGATCAGTGGAAACAGGATGCACCTGAGCTCAATTTTGAGTGTCATGGCAAAGGCTGTGAATACTTATGTACATGTGATGTTTTTATTTTTAATAAATTTGCAAAGATTTCAAACAAACTTCTTTCATGTTGTCATTATGAGGTATTGTTTGTAGAATTTTGAGGAAAGTAATGAATTCAATCCATTTTGGAATAAGACTGTAACATAACAAAATGTGTAAAAAGTGAAGCGCTGTGAATACTTTCCGCATGCACTGTATAGAATACAGATCGTTTTAAAGCAGCTTTACAGTGATAACTGGAAAATGATTCAGCTGTAAAGCAGCTGTAAAAGAAAATAGTATCATTGTTCAGATGAAGTCAGTTCAGTTTTGATTCATTTCCGTTGTAAAGATCATTGATTATTAAATTAGTTCAATTCGGCTATAAAGCAGCTCTGCACAAAACACAGTGATGTCATTGTCCAGTTCAGTTCAGTTCTCATCGAATAGTGTCAGTGCAGTCAAATCAATATTGTTGAATAACTGTATGCTTATTATAAAATGTTAGGATGCATTAAATTGTCAATCTTTACATTAAAGAATGCAAATAAAATGTAATTAGATTTAAATTCAGTTTCAAATAAATGTTGTCCTTTTGAAGTTTCTATTCATCAAATAATCCTCAAAATGTGTCATGGTTTCCACAAAAATATTAGACGGCACAAAATTGATAATAATAAGAAATATTTTTGGAGCACGAAATCAGATTATTAGATTGATTTTTAAAATGATATAAGACTGAAGACTGTAGTAATGGCTGCAGAAAAAATCCCATCATTACATGAAAAAATATATATTTTAAAATAAATAAAAATAGAACTGTTAATTTAAATTGTATTAATATTTGACATATTTGTTTTGTTCAAATAAATGTAGTCTTGGTGAGCATTCTTGATTAACACTTAAAGGGATAGTTCACCCAAAAATGAAAATGATGTCATTAATTACTCACCCTCATGTCATTCCAAACCCGTAAGACCTTCGTTCATCTTCGGAACACAAATTAAGATATTTTTGATGAAATCCGATGGCTCAGGAGGGGCTCCATTGAAAGCAATTTAATTAACACTTTGAAGGCCCAGAAAGGTAGGAAAGACATTGTTAAAATAGTCCATGTCACTACAGTAGTTCAACCTTAATTTTATGAAGCGACGAGAATACTTTTTGTGCGCCAAAACAACTAAAATAACGACTTTATTCAACAACGTGCGTTCACAAGAGCACCATGACGCATGCGTGTGGAAAGACGGGATCCTCTGTTATACAGCGAGGTACATGTGTCGTGTCGTCTCATCGTCTGAATTATCCAAACTTTCAAGATGTGGCATGACAATATCACAATCGATGCAGCACACACTCTCCTGGTCAGTAGGCATCGCTTGGCAATGATGACATCTACACCACCAGCTCTCCATTGCTCTCTGTCTTTCAGAAGCTTGTGGTTGTGTTGCAGCCTCTTCTATCTCTTTTTGTTTGTTCTCTGTATATTATGGTTCGAATAAGTAAGGTTGTGCAAAAAATGCAATTCATGCTCTGTGTCGAAATCTGCAGACGTAGTTATGAACTGTTTTATGTTGAGTGTGCGTCTTCCTCTGCTTGTAAACACAGTTTCCTGGGCATATGTCAGAACGCCAGCTGCTGCGTCATCACCACACGTGCATGTGTCGTGGTGCTCACGACTGATACGGAAGAGAAGAAATTGTTGAATAAAGTCGTTTTTTTTTTTTTTTTTTTTGGCGCACAAAAAGTATTATAGTCGCTTCATAAAATTAAGGTTGAACCACTGTAGTCACATGGACTATTTTAACGATTTCTTTCCTACCTTTCTCGGCCTTCAAAGTGTTAATTAAATAGCTGTCAATGGAGCCCCCTCTGAGCCATCGGATTTCATCAAAAATATCTTAATTTGTGTTCCGAAGATGAACAAAGGTCTTACGGATTTTGGAATGACATGAAGGTGTGTAATTAATGACAGAATTTTCATTTTTGGGTGAACTATCCCTTTAAGAAACTTACTGACCCTAAACTTTTGAATGGTACTGTACATCACAGAGAAACACACATTAACTGAAAATAAATATTTGCTGTCACTACAGTTTTTTGTTATTATACAGGACATGTTCAAGTTCATTTTGATTCAGGGATAGTCTCTTTTTGTGGCCAATGTTGATTCATTAATCTCCCTGCCTCAGCATCTATCTGAGAAGCTCTGGTTCAGCCCGGCTGCTGATGGTGACATTTGATGGCATTTGCTCACAGTGTGTAATCATTAGTACACTGCTGTGAATGCAAATGCAACTCTGACAGGGAACAGGAAAGGTTATAAGGAACCCTATCAAGTTATACTAACAGATGATCGCAATCAATATATTACATAATCAACAGGTGTTGTCTTGAATGTGCACTTACATCTGTGCACATGCAGCTGTATGCGCCGTGCATGCTGTGAACACTTGCTTATTGATGTATTGTTTTCATTATGATGTAGTTCATGGCGTACATTTGATTTCCAATTTGTTTGCACTCCACAACAGAAATACAAGAAAGGGGGTCATGGGGTGGTGGTCTATACAGGACACGTGTGACATGTCACAGTTCCAGTTTGCTCAAAGCTGATCATCAGCTAGTCCAGGCTGGTTTAAGTTGTTAACTACACTCTAAAAATGTCAACAATAATGTACTAAATTTTTTTCGTGAAACATTTTTACACTTAAGAATGAGTACATTTTAATGCAGTGAAATCAATTAAATATACCTTATGAAATTATGTTGATGTAAGTTAATAAAAATAAAAAAAACATGGTACCATGACAAATAAAACTATAACTCATAAACTCATAAATCAATATTAACTCATAAATATTGGCTTTTAATTTTTCCACTGTTTCCCGAAACTGTAGTAAATTAGTTGCTCATCCAGTGTTCAAACAACATTGGTTCAGCAATATAGAACCGCCATTAATGATGTCAAGCAGGAGGTGGAGTAAAAACTTCTGAGATTAAATTAAAGTCCACATGAAATCAAAATTGACCATATTTACTTTGTTAGCACACAATACTGTTGTTGTCCATTATTCTCTGTTTGGTTTCATTTTCATGGACTTTTATTTTGTTCTAGTAATGTTCACTAATGTTTTCATGGAGATTCATTTAACAACCTCAGCTTGTCTGCATTTAGTTCATTATCATTGTGTATTTAAGTCCCTCAGTTTGTTTCACTCATTGTCCGGTATTGTTTGTGTCTTTGTGCTTTATCTGAGTTTGATAGGGAGATTGCAGCAATAAATGTTGCCCCAGTGAGAGGACGAGAAGTGGTCGTTATGCTGCAGTAATAAGCAGCAAAAAATGGTTTCAACTGTGATGATGATAACTGTTTCTGAAGGATTTTGTACCACTGAAAATTCAAAACATTTAATCACAGGAATAAGGTACATTTTAAAATAAGGCTCTGCGGAGAGAGCAGTTGATAACGCGACAAGTTCAAAATAGAAGTACATTTAAGGGATACGGTAAAGTCTTACCTCTTGCCACTTATTACACAGCATTTCACCACATAAATAATTATGGGGATAAAAGATATTGATTTGATATGAAATGTTGATTTGATATGTTTTAAAATCGTTTATATCTTATAATCCAACAGTGTACAAAACAATAGTTGCAAAACGGCATCAGCTTCGTTTGTATGAAATGAGAGAGCGAGTTCACGATACTGGATGGCATAATTAAATAACTGTACACAAAATATTGATTTGACTGAGTTTTAATATTTTTTAGCTCACCAAACACAAAACTTCCAAAAAAAAAAAAAAGTTTATAGCAAGAGTATAGCACTGTTGACTTCAGTTACCCAAATGAGCCTGTGTTATATGTTTTCAGCGGTTGTTATTGAGGAATAACATACCGCTGGATGGTGCGATTGACAAATCAGAATCAAGTATTCAACAGATCCGTGTACTAAGTAAGGGATAATGTACATCCAGCCAGCTGTTATCGCAAAATAAAACCGACAGGGTGATCAGTTGCGTCGGGGTCTTGCATCAGCCTGAAGGGGTTTATTCTGCGATAACAACCGGCTGGATGTACATTATCCCGCTTATTACACAAATACTTGCCACATAAGTAAATAATTAGACATGAAATATTATTCTGAGTCGAAAATTTAAAAGAGCTATTTTATTAGCTCTTTAAATGCAAAGCTTCTGTGGAGAGAGCAGTTGCTACCAAGCGCTGACTTCAGTAACCCAGATAAGCCCGTGTTATCAGTTTAAGCAGTTGTTTTCGGGGGATAACATACAGCTGGATGGCGCGATTGATCAATCAGAATCAAGTATTCCACAGAGCCATGTAATAAAGTATATGATCACGCTATTATTCTTTAGTGCTTTAGAGCTAAGTGCTATTAAACCATTAAAGCGCGATAAGACGCAAAAAAAGAAAACGCATGTAAAAGAGACATCAGTATCAGTACTGGTATCAGTGATACTGGCCTTCATTCATAGTGCTTAGTAAAAAGATGCCATTAAACAAATATTTATTTATTTTTGGATGTTTCTACATTATTTTGAAGATTAATTGTGAAAATATTACAACATTAAAATTATATATATATTTACATTGTAAATATATTAAAAACTTTAATGTTAGGTGTGATTAATTACAGAAAATGTGTGATCAATTATTTTTTTAATCGATTGAAAGCACAAAATATACCTTACCTTATGTATATACCTTGACAAATTCAATAAACTAGTGAGTGTGAAAATTGTGTTTTAAGAGACTGCATGAATGAAACTAAATGAAAATGCATTTAGACTGCTCTGTACAGCGTTAAAAAGTCTAAACTCATGGTATACTTTTTTATGCACTGTCTATGCAGAGTAATATTGCACTAGATTTAACAATAAAACTAGTATATATAACCATAAATAGTAGTTCATAGTACCATAAACCGATTAAAGAGATGCACTATATATGCAGGTGGTAGTTCTATAGCAGCAGTGATAGCTAATTTAAGTTTTTGTGTTATATAGTAAAGAGTGAAGTTTTTTGAGTTGTGTTTTCATTCTTCCACTAGAACATGTTTGATTTAGGCTTGGGAGAGACCTGAGCTCCAGGGATCTGATATTCCAGATGTTTGTGTGAGTGATGATCTCTCCTGAAGGAGAGCAGTTTTGGCCTTGGGCAGTGTGCTGCATTTATCTTTTTGCATGTGGAGAAAGTAGAATATAACTACAAAGTTTAATGTTTACATTACAAAGTTTTGTTCCTCATTCTCTCCATACAAGATCAATAAAGTAGCTTATCGAGATCAATCAAGTATCTTGCTGTAACACAAAGAACATACAAACAAATCAGTATTTGCATTTTTACGGCATGTTAAAGTCCAACTGAAATCAAAATTGACCCTATTTACTTTGTTAGCGCATATTACTAGTCTTGTGGTGAACAATTAATCCGTGCAAGTTAAAACACAGAAAAAAATTGTTTGCCGTCGTAATCTTTAATCAAAGTCTGAAAAGTTACTTCCGGTCTGGAATGGCGTCCCTTCTCTGATGACGTAGGTTTGAGGACTTGGGTTGGGAAACGCTTAACCACTCCCCTCAAAATCGTTAGTCTGTAATGAGCGAGAGATGGAGAGGAGGAGCGCTAGAGTAAAACCCTGCCCTCTGTTCAATATTCCGTTTCACTGGGAAATACGTCACAGCACTGGAGAAAAGTCGTTTGCAACTTCCGGTTCACGCGGACTTTAAAATTGTCCCTTTTTGAGGGTCAGTAAAAACGCGTCATTTCGTGTGTGTCCCTTTAAAGAGGTGTTAGTGAGGCCAGCAGGGGGTACTCACCCTGTGGTCTGTGTGGGTCCTAATGCCCCAGTGCAGTGACGGGGACACTATACTGTCAAAAGAGCACCGTCCTTCGGATGAGACATTAAACCGAGGTCCCGACTCTCTGTGGTCATTAAAAATCCCAGGATGTCCTTCGAAAAAGAGTAGGGGTGTAACCCCGGCATCCTGGCCAGATTTGCCCATTGGCCCCTGTCCATCATGGCCTCCTAATCATCCCCATATACTGATTGGCTTCATCACTGTCTCCTCTCCACCAGTAAGCTGGTGTGTGGTGGGCCTTCTGGCGCAATATGGCTGACGTCGCAACATCTAGGTGGATGCTGCACATTGGTGGTGGTTGAGGAGATTCCCCCTTCCATATGTGAAGCGCTTTGAGGACCCAGAATAGCACTATATAAATGTAAAAAATGATTATTATTATTATTATTAAATGCAAATGAGCTGCTGCTCCCGGCACAGAGGGCGGAGCTTCAGGAGCTTGTGTGTTAGCAGCTCTGATTACCTCTTGCAGACAAGCACTAAAATGTCAGAAACTGTTCTGCCTTTTATGTTTAAACTGGAGTCGGACAATGATGGAGAGACTCAAGAAGAAGCGACAACATGTAGAATGCAACAGGACATTTCTGCATGGTTAGTTGATGAATTTATGTTGCTGATGTGGAGTTAACTCTCTTTAAGTCTTTGATCAACAGATTCATAGCCTTTGGGTGCTCGAGCCCCTGCCCTATTTCAAAATTAATCAAAAGTGCCCTTCTCAAACAAATATCAATGATAATATTGTGGTCAATAAAACAAAATGCGTTTGATTATAATTAACATGACAATGTGTACAAAACTAAAGTAGCCTAAATTCACATTTATTTTTATGTTTCTGTCAGTCTGAGGTGTCGTTGCTACGTGTTGCTATGGGTTGCGTCAAATTGCGTATGTCTTGCTTGCTTCGGTCTTGACTGACAGGGTCAGTCTCCGTTTTCAAGGGTCTAAAACACCGGAGTAGTGTGTGGACGGCAGGCATAACCATAGTAAAAGTTATGTTTTAAAATGAAAATGTGCATTAGTGTAAATGTAGCCATCCCACAGTCTGCTCGGGAACCAATGGTCTCGAGCCAAATATGGTTCTTTCAGGAAGTATATGGCTCGACGGCAGAAAAAAAAAGAAACAATTTTTTAACTATTTTTTTTTAATAATTAAAGGTTGTGTGTCGATTCAATTAAAAATCCACGTCACATATTTTAAAATATTACATAATTAATTGAAATTAATTCTCATGCCAAAATGCAACCTATGGTCTTTTTGTTAATCTACCCGAGGCAAACTTTCGTTTGAAAGCATAATTAGAATGGAAACTCCACTTTTAAGTTTGACCGTATTTGTCAGAAAGTCCGTCCCGGAACGGAAATATGCAGTGATTCATGACGGACTGATTTAAGAGTTGCTACTTCCTTCCAGCAGACTGATGCAATAGTCAGATCCAGCCGTGCTTCCTGATATTGTTCAATGTTGTGCGTTCATGCAACAAATGTGAGTAGTTATTTAAACATTTAGTCAACGCTTTGTATTTGTTATATTTGTCAGATGTTTAGCAAATGGCGATTGAGATATGCAAATGACGATCGCGGCGGCGCGATCGCGGATAGCCGCTAGTCATATGATCAGACACCTGCTGTTGTCATTATATGCTGCTTTATGCTGTATATTGGAGTTTATCTTATAATTTAATGTTTATTGTTATCTGACAGTTGAGTATTCAATTATGATGACTGTTTAGTCATTTGTAGATACTTGGTGAGGTAATTTGTGTACAGTTACATTGTATTCATAGTATATTCCTGTATTTATGTATTTACAGACCACAACACAACGTGATAGTCACTTACTGCCTGACAAGTTATTAAAAAGAAGTTTATGAAGATACTTCCATTGTCCTTGATTCTCTTACCGGAATCACTGTCCATAATTGTCCGCCTACCGAACTGTAAATTACAAACGGTTGCCAGAGGTGCGACTCTGCAACAAATTGGTCCTTCGAGCCGGATGTGGCAACAGTAAACAGTATGGACACAGCAGCTAGCGATGCATTAGAGACGGTGGATAGACCCAAGAGACAGAGTAAACTGCCTTCTCATCTGGGTGACTATGAGGTTGGCTATATACCTCCTGTGGACCCTCCTCCAACCGCTTCTTCTCGCTCTCACAGCCAACATAAGAGCCAATCGAGGAAGACGTCCCATAGTAAAGCCAGTTCTCGTTCCGGATCCAGTTGTTATTCTATTGTCTCTGGTGTGAAAGCTACATCTGCACTCACAAGCAGCCAGGCAGCCATAGTGGAGGAGAAAATAAAACAGCGGCAGTACAACGACCTACTTCAACAGATGGAGGAGGAGACACTGGCAGAAATAGAGTACCAGAGACTACAAACCCAAGCTAAAGATGCTCAACGTGCTCAGGAAGAGGCTCTCATGGCGAAGGAGGCCTTATCTAACCAGTTAGAACGACGACGCAAGCTAAAAAAGGCAGAAGCAGATCTGGAAGTGGCCAAGCTGGTGAGTTCGCTACTCAGCCAAGACAAAAGTTTGATGGAATCAGAGCCTCAAGTATCACCAGACACAACTGGGCCACCATCACAGTTCCATCCTGCCAGCTCAGCCCACTCACCTGTATTGCAACAGTCCTCCTGCTCCCCATCTTCCATGCAGGTCACACAGCCAGTTCCAGAGGCACAGAGCACATTAAGGGACATACGCACAGTTCAGTCTACACCCAAGCTACCTCATTTGGCACTACAAGCGACTATGCCTGCACAAGTTCCAGCTCTCACAGCACAGTTGTCTTCATGTGTGGTTACTCAATTCCAAGGGAGACCACCCATCGCATATTCTGGGGAAAACATGTCACCTGTCCCACAGCAGCTCAGTCCAGTCTCAATGCCACTACCTCAATGCAACCACATGCAAGCAGCAGCCACCCGATTTGTGACACCACACACAGATAGTGTTCTGATATCGCAGCCTGTACTTCCTGTTGCGACCATTGTATCAACCTCAAATGTGAATACTCCGTTGGTAAGCCAGGTAGCCCCACCTATTAATCAGAATCAGATTTTTCCTGCCTCACAGCAGCGAGTGACAGTCTCATCTAACACACCCATCGGCCCGCAGCCTCATCCACATCCAACTGTTCCCCAAACTGGTTGCTTACCTCAACCCGGAACAGAGCTTCTCATGGCAGCAGCCTATGGTATCCCTCGGCCCACACTACCAGTGTTTGAGAGTGGCACAGAAAGTGACTTTGCTTTGTTGAAATTGGCCTTAGACAATTTATTAAGTCACCATACTCACATCAGTGAGCAGTACAAATACCAAGTATTACTGAGCCACCTTAAGTTTGCTAGTGCTCAGCAGTTGGCTAAGGCATATATGCACCACCCACAACCATACACGGCAGCCTTGCAAGCTTTGCAAGAGAAGTATGGTCAGCCCAGACAGCTTGTGCAATCAGAATTAGGTGCTATCATGAGCACTCCACCGCTCAGAATGGGTGATACCAATGCCTTTGATTCGTTTGCCCTATCTGTGCAATCCCTAGTGGGCATGCTGCGAACGCTGGAGGGACAGTACGGATATGAGCTGATGTGTGGTTCTCATGTGGAGCGACTATTGGGAAAGATGCCACCCGCTTACCGAGACAGCTTTGTAGAATACTGTTTGAGCCGTGGTATCCTTCAAACAGGTACAGATCGAACTTACACTCTTCCTGACTTAGCGACTTGGTTACAAACGAAGTCACAAGCGAAGCGCATCTCAAGCCGAGCTGCTGCCATGTTTCAGTTTGACACAACAAAGTCATCTGTGAGGAGTAAAGGAACTCCATATCATCGAGAGCGCTCAACACCTGTACTTCTGACATCCGAGAAAGTTGCCAAGCCCTCTGAACTGGCCCAGACTAAAGCCATTTCCAAGCCAAAGCCTTACTGTCCTCATTGCGACAATCAAGATCACTTTCTTAACTCCTGTGATAAATTCAAGAGGTTGACCACCACCCAGATTGTCACCTGGATCACAGAGGGTAAACGTTGTTGGAAATGTGGTCGAAATCATCCAGTGGACTCCTGCAATCTCAAGCGGCCCTGTAAAGTCTGCAAAGAACTGCACCTCACTGTTCTACATGATTCTGTCAAAGATACTTCCAGAGCAGTGCTTATGGTGAGTTTGCCATCCACACAAATCTATCTTGACAGACCCAATCGCTCACAGAAAGTTATGCTTAAGGTTGTCAAAGTCCTCTTGCACAGTGGTGGCCAAACAATAGAAGCCCATGCTGTTCTAGATGACGGCTCAGAAAGAACAATAATTCTTCCTCCAGTAATTCAGCAGCTTAGGCTGAATGGAACCCCAGAGGTTCTTTCTCTTCAGACAATCCAACAAGGCCATACCAAACTTGAAGGGGCCACAGTAACCTTGGAGGTTTCCCCCCTCACAAAACCCACAGAAAGGTATGTCATTCGTAATGCCTTTACTGCCTCTGCCTTAAGTCTTGCTGAACATAATTACCCCGTGGCAGCACTCCAGAAAGCATATCGCCACCTGAAAGGTCTACCCTTACAGTCTGTAGACCAGGTGAAACCCTTACTCCTCATAGGGTCTGATATGCCACACCTCCTGACTCCTATTCAGCCAGTACGTAGAGGAGCCGAAGGTGGCCCTGTTGCCATATGTACCAAGCTTGGTTGGGTATTGCAAGGCCCAATGTGTCCGATTCAGCCCCCTAAAGGCCAGCAACAATGCCTGCATCTAATGACAGCCCCAGCACGTGATGAGCTGTATCAACATGTGGAGCGCTTGTGGCAAATTGACACCTTGCCATACAATGAAAAGTTGATCACAAGATCAAAGCAAGATCAACACTCCTACAACCTCCTGCAATCTTCTACGGTCAGAGTAGAAGTAAATGGTGTCCAGCGGTTTGCAACTCCGCTACTAAGGCGTACTCCTATCACCTTGCTCTGTGCAGGCAAGGAGGCTGGGCTCCCCAGTCTCAGAAACACTTAGAGAAAACTGGCCAAGAATCCTGAGCAAGCTCAAACATACTGCTCTGAAATTCGGAAGCTTGAATCTGAAGGCTACATTTCCAAGATAAAACCAGAGGAGGCAGAACAGTCCACAGAGTCGTGGTTCATTCCGCACCACATGGTGCATCATAATGGGAAGGACCGAATAGTCTTCAACTGTTCCTTCCAGTACAATGGGCAAAGCTTGAATGAACAACTCCTTCCGGGGCCAACACTGGGACCGTCTTTGCTAGGTGTTATACTGCGGTTCAGACAGCATGCAGTTGCAGTGAGTTGGGACATAAAAGGCATGTTCCACCAAGTACGTTTGTTACCTGGTGACAAGTCGTTGCTGCGATTCATCTGGAGGAACATGGATAGGGAGGCTGACCCAGACATTTACGAGTGGCAGGTACTGCCCTTTGGTACGACCTGCAGTCCGTGTTGCGCCATTTATGCCCTTCAGTTTCATGCCCAGGAACACCAAGACACCATGGCTGGTTTAGCTGACATTGTGGAGAACTCATTCTATGTCGACAACTGTCTTCACAGCACTCCCCACCAGGGTGAGGCCAGGGCCATAATAGATGGGTTGCGTCAGTCCTTGTTAAAGGGAGGCTTTGAGATCAGACAATGGGCGTGCAATATACCATCAGTTCTCAAACACCTCCCATCGGAAGCCAGATCAGCTAGTAGCGAGTGCTGGTTGTCTCAGAGTAGCACTGACATGCAAGAACCTACTCTCGGCTTACAATGGAATTGCCTTGATGACACCCTCGGGTATAAGAATCGAATAGCAGAGCCTGTCCAGCCCACCATGAGGAATCTATACAAGACGTTGGCAAGCCAATTCGACCCCCTGGGTTTTATAGTCCCATTCACCGCAAGGGCTAAGATTCTTATCCAGGATCTCTGGAAACACAACCTTAGCTGGGATGACCCTATCGAACCCCTACACCTGCGTGAGATATGGTCCAGGTGGGTTGCAGAGCTTTCCAGTATCACCAAAATACAATTCCCTCGAACTTATGCGTCTGGCGGTGCTGACACTCCTTCCACGGTTCGGGAACTCCATGTATTTTGTGATGCCTCAGAGAGGATATATGGATCCGTTGCCTACCTTCGGATTACAGACGACTGTGAGAAAGTCCATGTCACCTTTGTACTAGCTCGATCTAGAGTGGCTCCTCGTAAATCTCTATCTATGCCCCGCTTAGAGTTGTGTGCTGCACTTTCTGGAGCTCAGATGGCCAAAGTGATACAGACTGAATTGACTATTCCCATACACCACGTCACATATTGGGCTGATTCAACTACGGTGCTGCATTGGTTAAAATCAGAATCCTGCCGATACAAGGTCTTTGTGGGGTCTAGAGTAGCAGAGATTCAGACTTTGACAGATGTTTCCAGATGGAGGTATGTTGACTCTGCTCGAAACCCAGCTGACCATATTACTAGAGGTCTTACCTTGGCCGAAATAGCAGGTCCTCACCAATGGAGATCTGGGCCATCCTTCCTGACCGAACCACAGGATATGTGGCCGTTGACACCCAGTACGGAGTCAGCACCTGACCTGAGCGAGTTGAGAAAAGCATCCTTTGTTGGAGCAGTCACTGTCACTCCCAGTCCAGTGCCTTCAGACCTCAGTCAATTCAAAACCTGGAACGAGCTAGTTCAAGCTACTGTTGAGTCCTGTAATGGGGCGGCCAACATCACCGCCTTTGAAGCCTCAATGTATATACAGGCTGAAAAGCTCCTCCTAGCACAGTCACAGTTTGATTCATTCCCGGAGGAATTCAGAGCTTTGAAAGCTGGAAAGCCTATCCCGACAGACAGCCGATTGGGTTCTCTCGCCCCAGAGTACGACGAAAATACTGGTCTAATCAGAGTGGGTGGACGACTTCGTCGTGTTGAAACCCTGCCTTCTGATATCATTCACCCGATCGTCCTAGATCCTCAACATCAGGTCACAAAGCTACTCATCCAAGACATAGATCAGCAACTCCATCATCCAGGTGCAGAGCGAGTGCTAGCAGAGCTACGTCGTAGATACTGGGTGCTTAGAGGCCGTGAAGCTGTGCGCAAACACCAGCATTCCTGTCAAAATTGCCAGCTTTGGCGCGCCAAGCCACAGAATCCACAGATGGCCGACCTTCCACCATGTAGGCTACGTCTGTTCAAGCTACCATTTTACTCCACTGGCGTAGACTGCTTCGGGCCTTTTCGGGTGAAGATAGGCCGGCGCCAGGAAAAGAGATGGGGAATCTTATATAAGTGCTTGACAACCAGATGTTTACATCTCGACCTCCTTGAACACCTGGACACAGACGCCTTCCTCCTTTCTTTACGACGATTTATAGCCCGTAGAGGAAAGCCTTTCGAGATTCTATGTGACAATGGCACTAACTTCACTGGAGGCGATCATGAGTTAAAGGACTCCTTTCGTCGAATGGCTCCTGAGCTGCAGGAACAACTGGCTAAACAGCAGATGCATTTTCGCTATAACCCACCAAGTGCCCCCCACTTCGGCGGAACATGGGAGCGAGAGGTGAAATCGATTAAGACTGCCTTGCGAGTCATTCTACGGGAACAATCCGTGCCCGAATCTGTACTGCAAACATTGCTAGTGGAAGTTGAGGGCATACTCAATTCCAAGCCCCTTGGCTATGTCTCATCGGACATTGCAGACCTGGATCCTGTCACTCCGAACTTGTTACTCATGGGACGTCATGATGTTTCATTGCCACAAGTCCTTTATGACTCAGACGAACTCTTGGGTAAACGCAGGTGGAGACACAGTCAAGTATTGGCCGATCAGTTCTGGACTGCTTTCATTCGTTGTTACTTACCAGAACTACAGGGTAGACAGAAATGGAGATCAGATGGTAAAGAAATTGCAGTGGTACTCCTAATCGACCATCAACTCCCACGAGCACTCTGGCCTGTGGGTACCGTGACAGAAACCTATGCCGGGGCTGACGGGAGGATTCGGACAGCCAAAGTTCAAGTCGAAGCTGATTCCACTCCCTCCAATGAGGGATAATGATACAGACCCTTCTGACGGCCTTTCTTAAGGAATACAATTATCCTGACTGATAATTGGGGGCGGCTATGTCAGAAAGTCCGTCCCGGAACGGAAATATGCAGTGATTCATGACGGACTGATTTAAGAGTTGCTACTTCCTTCCAGCAGACTGATGCAATAGTCAGATCCAGCCGTGCTTCCTGATATTGTTCAATGTTGTGCGTTCATGCAACAAATGTGAGTAGTTATTTAAACATTTAGTCAACGCTTTGTATTTGTTATATTTGTCAGATGTTTAGCAAATGGCGATTGAGATATGCAAATGACGATCGCGGCGGCGCGATCGCGGATAGCCGCTAGTCATATGATCAGACACCTGCTGTTGTCATTATATGCTGCTTTATGCTGTATATTGGAGTTTATCTTATAATTTAATGTTTATTGTTATCTGACAGTTGAGTATTCAATTATGATGACTTGTATTTTCGTTTTCAGTCCAATTGCCTTTTGAATGGGAGTGCTTGGGGCACTACTATGATAGCATCAAAAATCGCTATTTTTAAAACACTAAGAAGGCTCGACACAACATGAAACTTTGCTCGAAGTATCACCAGGGGCTCTACACATGAACTCGAGCACTGAGAACATCGTTTGTGTACACAGAGTTTACTAAAAAGAAAAATTTTGAACAACTCACTGTGGCTGTGTCCGCCGGCATTTTGACAGTCAAAAATAGTCGATCTCCGAATGCAACGTAACAGGGAGGAGAGTAAAGATGGAAAGATTGAGGACCCTAGGTTGCATTTTGGTGAGAGTTACCATTTAAGGATATGAGTGTGTTATGGTTATAATGAAATGAACAAACAAGTGTTTGTCTGCTAATAAGAGAGAAATAGTGTTGTTTGCCATTGTGTGACCTGGATGACAACAGTATTTCTGTACCTTTCCACCCCTCAGAATGAAAAGGTATTTTTGTGTGTGTGTGTGTGTGTGTGTGTGTGTGAGAGAGAGAGAGAGAGAGAGAGAGAAAGAGAGAGAGAGAGAGAGAGAGAGAGAGAGAATCTTCCAGGTCTTGATCTTTGTGACTGCTTCAGTCTGAACCCCTACTGAGGGCAGAATTGCCCATGTGTGTGCAGTCCTGTGATAACAGCTAGTGATGGCGAGTGTGTGTGATGTTACTGAGGCCGCACTCCTTCATCATATGAGAGTTATCAGCTGTCATTGTGAATGCAGTCTGACAGAACGCACTGTGTTTACTCCCTGATTTGTGTTGACTGCAGTTTGCTGCAATTCATTTCAGAATCGTTTCTCACGGGTAGAAACCTGCAGACAGACACAGGTTTCTACTAGTATGATCAAAGCTATAATAAATTAATTTATCTCTGTGTATGTGTTCTCTCTTCTAGGACCCTGTATATGGGAAAGGAAAGCTGGCTGAGATCCAGGGGCTAATTTTAGGGATGCTAGAGACCTTTAACTACGAACAGGTAATGTGTGTGTTGAATGTGTTGACAATTTTTATTATTTTAATTTAAAATAACTGTTTTCTATTAGATTATAATTAGATTAAAATGTAATTTATTCCTGTGATGGCAAAGCTGAATGTTTAGCAACTTTACTGCAGTCTTCAGTGTCTCATGGTCCTTCAGAAATCATTCTAATATGCTGATTTTGTGCTCAATTTATGTTTCTTATCATTATTAATGTTGAAAACACTTGAAACGGTAATATATTTTTTTCAGGATTCTTTAATGAATAGAAAGTTCAAAAGAACAGCTTTGTGTAACAGAGTGAAAATGTTTACTATCACTTTTAATCAATTAAATGCATCTTTGCTGAATAAAAGTATTCATTAATTTTATAATGATATTTTGACATATATTATTAAAATCACGTAGACTTATATAAGTTGAAGCCATTTAATTTTAGATGTAGCGGGTCGCATCATGGGGGTCTGCCATGTCATGATCATCAAGATCATGAATGCCAGCTGAATACCACTCGATTTATCTCAGTAACTGCTCTGTAATTGGACACTTGCAATAAATCAATCATTGTCTGCTGTGAATAGCACATTTCTACAACACCATCTGTAAACAAACACTTCAAGTTATTTCAGATTCAGTCAGATCATTTTTCTATACCATGGTATCACAACATTTTATTTTATTTTTTGTTTTTTGTTTTTTGTTAGGGTGTAGTGCAGGCTTTGTGAGGTGTTGTTACACAGCCTGACTTGCAAAGCTAAATTATTAAATATGTTCATACAGTAGAGCTAATCATAGTGCATCATTGATGTCTTGCTCTCCTATTAATTGCACTCTTGCTGGTTTCAGTCAACAGATATGTCATTTACCTCTGTTAAATTATAAGTTATTTTAGTGCTGCTCACACGGCTCAAACCACAGCAGCTAAATTCACAGTGTTTTATGTGATAATTGGAAATGAAATGGGAGGTGAGATCCTTAAAAAAGTGAAAACCTTCACACCACACCTGCCAATAGCAAGTGTAGAGAATATTTACTGGCACTAAAATTGGGATTATACACTCACCTAAAGGATTATTAGGAACACCATACTAATACTGTGTTTGACCCCCTTTCGCCTTCAGAACTGCCTTAATTCTACGTGGCATTGATTCAACAAGGTGCTGAAAGCATTCTTTAGAAATGTTGGCCCATATTGATAGGATAGCATCTTGCAGTTGATGGAGATTTGTGGGATGCACATCCAGGGCACGAAGCTCCCGTTCCACCACATCCCAAAGATGCTCTATTGGGTTGAGATCTGGTGACTGTGGGGGCCATTTTAGTGCAGTGAACTCATTGTCATGT
The DNA here is from genome assembly GCF_964197995.2 of Scardinius erythrophthalmus. Classification (NCBI taxonomy): domain Eukaryota; kingdom Metazoa; phylum Chordata; class Actinopteri; order Cypriniformes; family Leuciscidae; genus Scardinius; species Scardinius erythrophthalmus. Next base: position 24,967,232 of record NC_138223.1, read on the forward strand.
TCAAGAAACCAATTTGAAATGATTCGAGCTTTGTGACATTGTGCATTATCCTGCTGGAAGTAGCCATCAGAGGATGGGTACATGGTGGTCATAAAGGGATGGACATGGTCAGAAACAATGCTCAGGTAGGCCGTGGCATTTAAACGATGCCCAATTGGCACTAAGGGGCCTAAAGTGTGCCAAGAAAACATCCCCCACACCATTACACCACCACCACCAGCCTGCACAGTGGTAACAAGGCATGATTGATCCATGTTCTCATTCTGTTTACGCCAAATTCTGACTCTACCATCTGAATGTCTCAACAGAAATCGAGACTCATCAGACCAGGCAACATTTTTCCAGTCTTCAACTGTCCAATTTTGGTGAGCTCGTGCAAATTGTAGCCTCTTTTTCCTATTTGTAGTGGAGATGAGTGGTACCCGGTGGGGTCTTCTGCTGTTGTAACCCATCCGCCTCAAGGTTGTGCGTGTTGTGGCTTCACAAATGCTTTGCTGCATACCTCGGTTGTAACGAGTGGTTATTTCAGTCAAAGTTGCTCTTCTATCAGCTTGAATCAGTCGGCCCATTCTCCTCTGACCTCTAGCATCAACAAGGCATTTTCGCCCACAGGACTGCCGCATACTGGATGTTTTTCCCTTTTCACACCATTCTTTATAAACCCTAGAAATGGTTGTGCGTGAAAATCCCAGTAACTGAGCAGATTGTGAAATACTCAGACCGGCCCGTCTGGCACCAACAACCATGCCACGCTCAAAATTGCTTAAATCACCTTTCTTTCCCATTCTGACATTCATTTTGGAGTTCAGGAGATTGTCTTGACCAGGACCACACCCCTAAATGCATTGAAGCAACTGCCATGTGATTGGTTGATTAGATAATTGCATTAATGAGAAATTGAACAGGTGTTCCTAATAATCCTTTAGGTGAGTGTATTTCAAAATATATATTTTGTCCTATGTGCAAAATTATTTATGTTCTACCTCTTTAAAAGCAGACAGAAGTTCTTTTAGTATCAAAATTTCCCTTTATTTACTTGTTGTTTTAATGCTTTTGTACCTTTCATTTGAATTATTCTCATCACTTACGTCAGTTGAAAAATAGACAAAATAAGATGGTCGTAATCCGAGATGCTGATAATATTACAAGTTATGACAATAAATTGGGTTGGTATCTATTGATTATTTTATAGGCATGAATGTACCTACTTAATCTGTGCATCTCTACATACAATTAATAAGAAAATAGGGACAATATTTATAAAAACAACACATTGATCCGTCGCACACACATACCTAAATACTTTCTCAATCCCTCGTAATTAAGTTTTAGAGAGTGACGTGCTTCAGAAGAACTATCAAACTTAACGAATTCCAGCTTATCCTCACAGCTGCTTTAATCGGGTCAGTTAAGGGTGGAGTGTTATGAGAACTCATTAATGGCTGTTTCTTCATTAATTAACAAGTGCACAATTGAAGAGGCTCCCTGGACTTCTCAGGTCCCATTATGGTTATCAGTGGCACGCACACATACAGTCGTGGTCAGAATTATTGGCACCCCTGGTAAATATGTTCAAAGAATGCTGTGAAAATAAATCTGCATTTTTAATCCTTTTGATCTTATATTAAAATCACACAAATCTAACCTTTCATTGAAGTAAAACGAATGAATGTCACAATAATGAAATCACATTATGAAATAAATATTTTTCTCCAATACACGTTGGCCACAGTTATTGGTACCCTTTGGAATTCTTTTGAGTAAAATATCTCTGAAGTATATTTCCCTTCAAATTTTTATTTTTTAGCACACCAGGGTGACTAGGAACATAAAATTGTCCAGCCATGACTTCCTGTTTCTTAGGAGTATAAATATGAGGTAACATGAAGGCCAAATTCCCTTAATCATCCATCACAATGAGTAAAAACAAAGAATGCATTTCTGATGTGCAGGAAAAGATTGTTGAGCTTCACAAAATAGAAAGTGGCTGTAAGAAAATATCTAAAGGATTGAAAATTCCCATTTCCTCCCATCAGGGCAATAATTAAGAAGTTCCAATCAACTAAAAATGTTACGAATCTGCATAGAAGATGACGTGTGTCTATATTGTTTTAATGTACATCCAAGAGGATAGTGTTGGAAACTTTTTCCTTCGTCCAAGCAGAAACCAGGAGACATTGGGATCACGTTCTAGAAGTTATTCTTTATTGAGGACTTCGCGTAGACGTGGCTGCAGTTCTTCCAAAGTCTGACTAAGTGGACGTTCTCTTACAGTTTATATACATTAGGGGCAGGAACCAAAACTTTGTGATGAGACAGGTTTAGGAACCTGTTCTAGACTGAGAGTGTTGCCCATCCTAATCCACTCAGCATATCTATTAAAATGCTGAGACCCGAGTACAGGACTGGCAAGACTGTCTTGCTAAAACACAAGCTCCAAGAGCCATTAAGAGTTTCAGTAAAACAGGACTGACCGGAGTCTTTTGCTAGAAAACTCTGATAATAATAATTTATACCTAACCTTAACATGCTAAATTCAATGTAAACCTAAATTAAACATTTTAATAAATTTGTAATACAACAATAGTTTGAAGAGGTTTTAAGAAAAATCCTTTGCTCCTACCCAAAAAACAAACTCCAGCATATTCAGTTACCAGACATGACTGGAACTTCAACAGGATGCAGTTCTTTGGTCAGATTAAAAAATAGATCAAATAATTTTTTTCAGAGCTGAAAAAAATAGCTAAATAGCTTATAAAACAAGTACCCCATGTGTAGGATTAAATATACTGCTGGATCTTTAATGTTGTGGTCCTATATTTTTCTGCTGGAGGTCCTGGAGATCTTGTTCAGATATATGGCATCATAGATTCTAAGAAATCCCATGCTAGAAATAAATCTTATAATGGATTTTCCATCAGGACAATGATCCAGAACAAACATCAAAATCAACACAAAAATAGGTTACTGAGCACAAAATTAAGGTTCTGTCATGGCCATTCCAGTCCCCTGACCTGAAACCTATACAGAAAACTGATGAGGAGAGTGTTCGACTTAGGAGTTTTCGACTTAGGAGTTGAAGGATCTGGAGAGAATCTGTATGGAGGAATGGTGTCTAATCTCTTGTCAGGTGTTCTCCAAACTCATCAGGCTTTATAGGAGAAAACTCAGAGCTGTTATCTTGGCAAAATGAGGTTGCAATAAGTATTGAATAAAAGGGTGCCATTAATTGTGGCTTATGTGTATTGGAGAAAAACAATTATTTTGTTAGGGAAACAGGTCAATTTAGCTCAAATGGAATTATTAAATAATGTATTGGGAATTTTGAAAGATTCACTTATTTTACGGCCGAACAAATGAATTGTCCGATCAGCAGTTTAAGACATTGCATTTGTAAGCACATAACACAAGACACTTCTCTTTAAAATAATCAAGACATTATAAATTATTACTAACACATAAAACTAATATCTAACACAAACACACACACACACACATTCACACAAGTTGCAGAATAAAAGAAAGTGAGGAAAGAATGATTTTTAAGAGAGTGAAATGACGAAATCCCAAGTTTCTAGCAATATATTCACTTTATAAGACCTGACCTGACCTGACCAAAACATCAATTTTTAGTCTAACCCTTCTATCATTTCTTTAAGGCAGGGTTATTAAGTTTTATATCAATGTACCAGTTCAGCTAGAATCTGGAGGCGCTACTTGCGTTTGTCGGGATTCCCTTCGTTGCTGGAAAGGGGATTTCCTAGGTTCATTGATTCATGTCTGGAGTGATGTCTTGGGAATCACGTTCTGGTGTGTTGGCGGATTAATTGAATGGGAGTCTCTCCCGTGGCTGAAGTTTAAAGTTTGAGGCGGGATTTACTGCAAAACTTAACTTAGAACTCGAGACTCTCAATGGAAAAGAAAAGAAACTAAGTAAAAGAAAGAAAAGTAAATGAGATGAGATTGGATGGCTTGAATAAAGCTGCTCGGACTTATCCCATTTTCATCTCCCAAATATGTCGTTGTCTGTCTTGAGTTTTTAAACTGTAACGTTTGTACAGACTCCCGGAGGGGTTCTGACCAATTAGACACTGTCTTTAGTTCAGGGTGTAAATGTTTCTCCTCCTCTCACCATAAATTACATGTTATCTGATAAGTCCCATTTCCCGCTCTTAGCAGAGTACAATTAAGACATGATTTCTATAATAATAATATGATACATTTTACACAGATTTAATTCACACAAAAATTAAGGAGAGAAGACATTCACGCTGATATCAAACACTCCATACGTCCATTAAACCATTCAATAGTTATAACAATTACACAAATTATGTGGTATCTCTAAGCATATTAGTCACATATATAAGTTGTAAACATGATATAGAATTATGCAGTTGAACGATAAGTTCGAAATTATAAGTCCGTCTAGCATTGTTTTAGAATGATCTGATGCATTTTGATATGTAAAAGGCAGTCTCTGTGGTTTTTAAAGATTTCATTTCTGTTTAACAGAGTATCAAATTAGCTCAAAAGGGAAATATGAATAATTATAACTCGTTATAATTAATTAAAAATATTTGGATCAGTTAATAAAATTAACTTGTTGTAGCTGAATTATTATTACAATCAATTAATCTGTGTGTCCAGTAAACACTCAGTATTGATTGTCGATTAACTCTCAGAAAAGATATTTTTCGTGGCCACAGAAAAATAACTCTTTCTTAGCATGTAGCTGTGATCACAATCGTAAAATAAAGCTCAAAAGCTTTATTTTACCAAATCATGAACACAACTAATCTAAACACCCACATACACACAATCACTCATACATGGGTAAAATATAAAATTTGAAAGTAAATGGAACCGGACACAGAAACAGGGAATTGAGTAATTTAACCACCTGAACAAAACCAGTTTCTTAGTTTTAAACACCTTGTTAGCAAGGGGTATGCCGCTTATACTAAAACGCTGTTTAGCGTTCAAATGTACGATACTTGCATTGCCTTAGCTGTTGAAAGAGCGTCCAGATGCAGTCTCAGAAGAAAGTCTTGATGGTTCCGTAAGTCCATGATGTTGAAGTTACAATCGATTTCTTCTGTGTTGAATGAAGAAATTCTGACGAACTTGCCAGGTTAGTCTGACTGTTTAAACATAGCTGTCTGTAGTCGAGGCCTGTCGAAGCGACAGTGCCGGCCGGCCCTAAGGCCGGGTGAGGCTACACAGAATAGAATAGAATAGAATAGAATAGAATAGAATAGAATAGAATAGAATAGAATAGAATAGAATAGAATAGAATAGAATAGAATAGAATAGAATGAGGCATTTATATAGTGCTTTCATATGTACTACTGTACACCCAAAGCGCTTTTACAATCATATCAGGGGATCTCTCCTCAACAACCACCAGAACAGCAATCAGAAGACACAGAGAAGAGGCAGTGGAATCGAGGGCTCTTTAACCTCTGAGGATGGTCTCTCCTCCCAGGGGTCAGTGAGCCAATGGTAACTTAAGCTTTCGGAGGGAAAATGTAGATTTTTTTTGTCTTCGAGCATGGTAATTTGCATAATGTAAGTGGATTAAGTATTGAAGATTCTTGTAATACTAATATGTTGTATACATATCGACATACAATAAACACGATCATTTAGATCATCAAAATACAAATTTGTAGACACTAAACATGGTATAGGTGAGGTTACATTAACTGTTGGTTCTATCATAAAGCATGATGAAGGAAGAAGGTCTGTTTTAAGTCTCTATCTTGGGGATCAAACAATCCTTGGCGTTACTTTGTGGTTTTCTGCAAACCATGGCCATCTCCAAACCAATCCTAAAGAACTGGTTTAAATTCCTCCCTGGTTTTGGCTTAATTGAAAAAGGCTTTGCTAGAATGTGTTGTCTGAATTTTACTAAACTTGCCTTTACTAAACTTTACTAATCTTTTTGCAATACTAATTTATTTGATAGATTTTGTGTGGAGTTGCTTTCTTCACCTTAGCTAGTTGTCTTTCAGTACTCACTTCTCGCTTGAGGTCACTTGTAGGATAATAGCATCCATAAAAATGCATCAGACTCCAATACATTACCTTTTATTCCTTTCTATTCTATTTTTGACAGCATAAATGCTAAATCTTGCTACTTTTGAGACCTGAACTTTATAAGTGGAATCTGGAGTGCAATTTCTCATGGTATTTTCTGTGGGCATAGTGTCCATGAGTCATTGGGTATTTATTTTCAGCAGTTAATTCCCTACCTCAGGCTTTTAAGTGTTTTAGTTTGTCGCACAATTTGCTGGAAGGTGTCTATACAGGATGTGCAACTGTTTACATAGCAGTGCAGTGCAACAGGCTGCCTACAATGGACTTGTCAAAACGTCAATGTTTTTTTTTTTTATTAAAATCCCTTGTCTAAAAAAAAAAAAGACAGTCATAGCTATTACAAACTGGATTAAAGGAAAATAAATGCATAGACAAGTAAACAGTCAATAATAATAATAAAAAACAATGCAAGCAGGCAACAGGACCAATAAATAGGAAATAGAACAAAGAAACAAATGGGTCTAAGAGTTGTGAGAAATAGTACAGAAATTAAACTCATCAAATGTAAAAATAAATCTCTTTACTTTGATTTAAGCATGTGCTGACTCGCTACAAATGTTATAAAATCAAGAGCAGTGAGTGATTTTCAATTTTTCTTTTGTTTGATTAAGGGCACAGACAGTTGTAAGTATACATATTAGGCTGCTGTCACTTTAAGGCCTAATGCACAGATCTAATATACTGATACACGTCTGATTTTCTCCAACATGTTTATGCGAATACTTGGCAAGATGGGTATTTTCAATTTTCATTTTACTGTGTTCAGAGGTATTAAGCACATCCCGCTCTTTATTTTTTCCATGCATCCATGCTTCATCACTCTAACGTGTCAACAACTTATAGCAATCCACCCACTGAACGGTGCGTAGATATATTTACAGTACATGCTGCTACAATATAAACAATATAACAGAATGTCCATTGATTGACACTCTATCTTGTTGCAACGATATACAACATGAACAAAGTCTTTATTGTAATATTTATATAAATATTTAGTATTTGAAAGACTACAAATGTTAAAAGTAAGGCATCCATTAATGACTTTATCCATCAGGTCCTGATGTCTCCGAGCTGCCTTTAAAAATAAAACAAATATTAAATAAAACACGTGTTTGTCAGTTAACTTCAACTTTAATATATCATATACAAATATATGTCAACTGTATTTGAAAAAAAAAAAAAACCTTGATGACGTCAGTGTCAAATGGCTTGCACAGAATGCACAATTGTCATTTGATATTAAGCAAATAGTTTAAATTACACCAGCAAAACTTAGTTTTACAGTACTTCCAATCAACTAATTTACGTTACGTTACTAATTTAAGGGATTTTGTGTAATTTTCTCTCTTTATTTTACTTTCTCTGTCTGTTTAAACTATCACCAGATATGGTATGTGGTTATGTGGTCTTTCAGTTTGTCTGTGAAAGCATGTGTTTGCACTCTCCCTTCCATGACCAATGGGAATTTACAGCTTGTCATTCAAAGGAAAAAGCGAGGAAGGGGTGAGAATAACACCTGATTCCCCCCTCACACACAAATTTTCCCCTTTTCCCCTCACAAAATTGAGACATAAATTACACGCATAAATGCACTTATTCAACAATCCCTTAGGAATGCTTGTCCTGGCATACATTTCAATATGCTCACTTTGTGAATTGCCCACATAGCTGATGAAATATTTTGAAATGTGTGTTCTCCAATCCTCAGAAATGTCTGTGGGGGTTAAATGTGCTTCCTTATGTGTGTACTGTATTTTCAGGCTAGTATATTTTCTGTTGGTGTGTGTGCACGTAATACTCTCATCAAAATGCTGCACTAACATCAAAATGAAATAACATACATCAACACACACACACACACACACACACACACACACCCTCCCACTTCTTAGTCTTTTATATGACTTTGCTAAAACATATTGCCTCTGGTAAAGAGACTGTGTAAATTTGAGGAAATTCTTCCTCTCTTAGAAATAAACTGAACCAATTTTAATGCCAGCACAAGCTCAAATGTTAATCCATTTCACAAATTTCATGTTATTTGGTTGTGATAGAAAATAAATATTTAACAGAGTTGAAAAGGCATTTGCTTCCCTTTATATTCTGAGTCGTTGTACATACCCCATTGGTTTCAGTGGCAATAACTTCATACATTATGGGAAAATTCTTCCATTGCCTGTGGTTATGAGATGAAATGGGTTCCCTCCTCTCAATATACTGAAACAGGGCGGTTGACACATAACTTGAACAATACTTGAACTTTAATGTGTTAAATTGATATTTTTTAATATTAGAGACTTGTCAGTATCAGAAGCTGAAAGCATAACCAATATGCCAAAATATTTAATAAACAAATACGAAAAAGTGTGAGGGATGTGTAGAACTTTGATACATGTTCCAATTCTGCAGAAATATACTAAAGATTCTGCAAAGGTCTGAGTGTGCTTATATGTAGGTACTCTAGCTTTTGTGTTTACTTAAGGTAATAAAGGGATAGTTTACCTAAAAGTTAAATTTTTGTCCTCATTCCCTTACTCTCTTGTTATTTCAAACTCATAAGATTACCGTGTCTGTCATATCTGATGTTCAATGGCTTGATGTATGCGTGTTTGTTTACCAACATTTGTGAATAAAAGCCTAAATGAAATCTGTTCATCATACAAAATAATTGTCTCTTCAGAAAACTTGGGTTAAACGGCTTGATTCAAATGGATCTATAATATGCAATGATTGTACTATAATTATAAAAATGTTAATATTTTAGGTGAAATAAAGCATGTGACATTCATTGCAGTGTACAATGTGCTACGCATTTATGCTGTCACTTTTCTCTTTTCCCCTTATATATATTCTCTGATTCTGTTTTCCATTCTTCTAATTCCATCACAGACTGGACTCAAACCTGCATCATCTGAATGTGCAGGACCGCTCAATGTGTCTTGAGCACGTGTGCTGACCTCTGCTTCATGACATTTTTTGAAGACCTTTTCAATGGTTTACTTACTTTTTCCTTTGTTTCCATCAGACGTTGTTGGAGACAACCACCAATCTGTTGAACTCTGATCTTCACTGGTCTCTGTCACATCTGCGTAAGGCAGTCAGTAGAGGGCTCCACCCAAGACAGGACCACTGCAACATCTGCTTACAGCAGTACAAAAGACGTCAGGAGAGCGAGGAAGAGATCATCATCTTCAGGTACACACACACATATCATCTGCACTCTGCGGGAAGTCAGTACAATGCCTTTTGGTAAAACAAAACAAAACATTTTACACACTTTATTTTTTGCTGTTTTGCTTTATTGTTTTTGCAAAACAAATGTTAATTCAGTCATTTTGATTAAATTTTATATGCTGTAATTATTAGTTACATATAAATTAGAACATGTTTACACAGCTCATTTGCATCTCTGTACAGACTTCAGAAGGATACCATCGTTGGAAAAAAGTGGATGATTTAAAGCATGATTTTAATGGCGTCCTGTATTGCATCAGATGATTATGTTTGTTTGGAGCATTTGACAGTAGATTGATACAAAATCGATAGTAAAGAAACTATAGTAAAGATATTTGCCTTGATATGCGCTAATGCCTTATTTATGTCACATATTTTTAGCCTAAGCAAGCTGTTGTAGCACTGTGCCCAAACATACAACACAAACAGACCTGGAGTACTGTCATCCTGAACTCTTGTTTCATGTGTAGCTGTGGGCATCTGTACCACTGCCAGTGTCTTCAGCGTAAAGAGGCTGGTGTTTTGAGCGAGAGGCAGTACTCATGGAGCTGCTACAAATGCACATCCAGCCAGGGCTCGAGGCCAGCCGACAGACCCAGCGCAGAGAGCTCCCGATCACGCTCCGCTTCTCTGGCACAGGTCAGTCACAGTCAGTCTTCACCCAAATATAAAACTTCTGTCGTATTTTACTCACCTTTATGTCCTTCCAATGCCATTGTTTCTATGGAAAACCACCATTAAGTTGGAAGAAAGTACTCCATACAAATTTTGTCTGAATCCATACTATATTAAAACTTGGTTTAGGTGAACAATTTTTCATTTGAACTCATTTGAACAGTTTGTTCGTGTCTCATTTTATCTGTCATTGTATCTCTCAATCTATCATGAGCCCATCATAATAATATCAGCATAGAACAACCTCCTTTAAGTTTGAAGAAGGGTCTTTCAATTATGTTTCTATTCACCATTGTATCTTTCTGTCATACACTCTTTGGGACTACAGTGAGTTCACATCCAAGGTGATATGTTTTTTGAGTACTTTTATATGCGTACCGGGTGTATGTATTATCCACGTTAATTGGAACTCTCTTGTGTGGCTGTGGTGTATGTAAATGGCATGCAAATGGGTTTCTCAGCATGCGGCTGTATTAGTCGTAACCACAGGAGGCTGACGGCTGCAGGCACAAAAGAGAGCTATGTTAGTATCCCTAATCACAGAGGTGTTGCCACGGAGATTCTTTTGGAAGACAAAAAAATATACCCAACCGTGATTAGAGTATTAGCGCAACTGCAACAACAAGGCTCCCTTTACCCTGGACACATATTGATTGATTCTGCACTGCACCTCAACAGAGAACTGTTATACTTCTGTAACTTAAATGAAAGCATAAAGGTGAATGTAAGCTAAAAGTGCAAGATTACTTGGTCAATGACACGATAACATAATAGTAATTCATTCAATAATTAATTAAAAATGCAATTCAGACATACAATGACTGAATGAGCATATTGTTTTAATTTCTGTGTTAAAACCGTTATTATGATTATTATTATATTCAGAAGAATGTAAAAAAATCAGGATGATATTGTCTTAATATCACAATTAAGAGATGAAAAGAATAAACATTTTAAAAAGAGTAGTTTATTGTGGTATAATCTACCCCAGACGCAACAAAAGCATATAGAAAGCCATTATAAACAGTGATGCTGTCTACACTGGATGTGGCGCAGTGCCATATATTTCTGACAGCAAACCAATGCCTGTTCTATTTCTGACGTACTTCAAGTGCTCGTGCTACTTCTGACACAAAGAACAAATGGATTTGCAATGATCTCTTTGACAGCCTCAAGCTGTTGCTGTGCGACACGACAATTGTTGCATCCGGTGTAGACCCGGTGTTAGAATAATATATAGTTTTAACAAAAGCTGCTCCACTGCTGGTTAATATTTGAAAAATGTTTGTCTGGAAAATCAAAGTCATATGGTGTGCGACCAACATTGCAGACACATGAGGGCAAAAAAACCCCCATAAAATAGCTAATTTTATCATAGAGAAGACCCCTGCAGATCCTCATGAAAGGGTCATATTTTGTCAAACACATTTTAACTGTTACCTCGTGTCTTTCAGAACAAAGTGACATCTGCTCATCGTGGGAATGTGGCAGAGACTCATGGGAGAAAGGTTAGTGAGTGGAATTACTTCTACAACTAGAATAGATTTGATTAATGATGATTAAATCTTATGTGAGGTGAAAGAAATGTGCTACTTTAAATGTTTTATATTTGTATTGTCAACTCATTTAGCCACAAACTTAATTTCAGTTTAATTGAATTTAGATATTAGATGTAGATCTACATTTTTCTACAGATCTACAACTCTTTCCCTGCCATTGTTTTTTTATTTATTTTTTAGTTGCCTGCCATCTCCAGCATTTTTTATCATTTTCTCAAAATGTTCATGTCCCCCAGAATATTTTGTTATATGAATAAAGAATATCTGAACATATAATATATCAAAAGAAAGAACAGAGCCTCTTGTTTTAAACAAAAATTAAAAAACATGTTATTTTAACTCCATGCATATTCTATTTTATCTACACATGAATGTGGGTAAGTTTCATAAAATGCACGTATAAAAAAAAACAAAAAGCTGCGAAAATTGCGTTTTTGTCAAAGACTATGCACAGATTGGATTCTGAACGATCATCAAAACATACAGTAGATGGAGTAGATCGAGTCCATCAACAGCCTCAAAGCTTACACAGTCTTTACCTCTTCGTGGGTTTAGCACTTCATGCGGTAATGTTAGGCAGTTTTGATTTATATGCTGTTTAATGTTTGATGATTGCATTAGCTCACATGTAAGTAAGCTTGTTTCTGCTTCTTCGTTTGTATTTGGATCCGGAGATTCTGTACTATTTCAGAAGATGCGTAATAGCACTCCCTACGATGAAACAGTGAAAACATGGAAGCGTTGTGTCATAAATGACAGAAGATTCTGTCAGTGGCGGGGAAAGAGTTAATTGGTGTCACACGTTTACAATAAACCGTGTTTTAATGTCGTGATGCATTTTCGTTTTTCTGTAACTTGTCAAAATTCTGCACTTTTAGAGTGCACCTTTGCTCTACTTTTGCTAGAAGGAGAATCATAGCTCTCTTCCACTCTGCGTTTTGTGTGTTCATTCATCCATGAAACGTAAATGGCTTTTTCCCTGCTGGTTCAAAGCAAATTAGCTTGCTTATGATTACATTAAACTCGTTCCCTTCTTTCATGCTTTTGTTTACTGGTGGGAATGGAGAGATGAAACTGAAGCCCTGCCCAGCTATCGGTCTGACTTTTTCTTTCTTTCTGTCTCTTTCATCCACATTTCCATCTCTCATTTCTCTCTCTCTCTCATTTCTCTCTCTCTGTCTCTCCCCATTGAGCATTCATTGTTTGTCTGTCAAGGGACTTGGAATTTTATGCAATGTGACTGTGAGCCAGTCAAGACAAGACAGGAAGTGACATGAACCTTTTGACCTTTTCCCCTTCTCCAGCATCCCTTCGTCATCTCCATCCTCCAATAAACCCTCAGTCATTAGCATCACAAAGCACTCTGTTATCTGTAACAGGCAAAATTCAGCACTTTTCTTCACTTCTAAGGTTTCAGGAAGCTTCTAACGCACGGAATTATACCTGTGGAGACTTTCGCTTTAATTAACACATAGCGCTTCAGAACTCCTGCATGCTAATGATAGCAAGGCTGACAGGAAGACACATAGTAACTGCATTTTTTTTCTCCTTTTCATCTTTGAATGCAGTCCTACTGCAGCAGAAACTGCTTTTTAAATGCATAGATAAAAAATTTAATGCAAGAATTTACTCCTACCCATATGAAAATTTCAAACATACAAATATATATAAATGAATTAATTAGTTTAATCAATTAATTTGCCGAGAAATATCCCCCAAATAAAGATAATTCAAAGATATTTTGTCGCAAACAAAACAGTGCCTTTAGAAGTCAATATATATTGTCTGTTTTATTTATGTATTATTTAACCTACTGTAAGCCTGTCATTATAAAAAGCAGCCCACAGCAATGCTTTCAGCCTGTTTTGTCAATCTTCCCAAGGCAGACTCTGCCCATTTTTAATTGCTGAATCATTAGCACCATATTTTTAAGACTTTATCTAAAGTTAAAAATATAAGAAAGTCAAAAATAATAAGTAGTCAAATTTTGAATAGCGTGTCTCAGTACCTGTATTATGTTCCAGTTTGTTGTGCTCCTTCATACTGCTTTTTAATTCCAACCCAGTCTCATGAAAAGTCATAGTAATTTGTACAAGATGGCAAAACCCTAACCCTAAAGCTCAACCGTTATTGTAATAGGAAACATTATAATAGGCTTTATGCCCAGCTCCACTACTTCCTGAACTTCAGCCAGCTCCTTTGTTTCCTGTCTGCCATTATTGGACAAACTGATTAATCCAGGTGTGCCTGACCTCAGTAACAATAATCAGACACAACTGGATTAATCAGTTTGTCCAATAATGGCAGACAGGAAACAAAGGAGCTGGCTGAAGTTCAGGAAGTAGTGGAGCTGGGCATAAAGCCTATTAGGATAAAATAGGATATAATTATTGATGTAAGGTTTTTGAGGCACGATTTCATTTTAATTTTGAGTACATATGAGTATGTACCAAATGTTTTAAGGCCATATTATAGTATTGTGTAAGGAACTGCACAAAAATAAATCTTTATTAACTGTTAATCTGCCCCTGTAATCAATTTGTGCGAAAAGAAATAAAAGTTGTTGGTGTTTTACTGCCAGTGATTTTTTTTTTTCAGCTGGAAGCGGCAGTGAATTGTGTGTTTATTGTATTTTTTAAGCTTTTCAAAAATGTAGGTAGAGACACATTTTTCCAATGAGCCTATGTTCCTAAACTAATGAGTAAAATTGATTTATATTTAGTATTGCCACCAAAGAATTCTCAGCTTCCCTGACCCTTAAATGAGGTACAGTACAATGTTTTCTTACTTTTGTTGTATGACATAGGTACTTGTTGTATGACATAGGTACCTGTACATGAGAAGCAGGCGTGTTTGTTTATGTCACTGATGAAACATGATGGGGACTCAACTCTCAATCATGGTACTCTTGCTGTTTTTTTTTTTTTTTTGGTCTCTTCCTTTGCTACAAGAGACTTTCTGTTTAATCTAAACAAAACGCATACTACTTCAGGTCTAGAAGGAGCTGAGTGTAAGTGCCACGAGAAGAAAGAAAACGGCAGATCTTTAGAAATAGTTCTTTAAATGATTTTGAACACAATGGGCCCTATTTTAATGATCTAAGCGCATGGTCTAAAGCGCACGGCACAAGTGCACTTACCGTAGAGTTTAACGACGGGAAAAATGGTCGGTGCGCATGGTATAAAAGGGTTGTCTATATTCACTTAATGAGTAATGGGTGTGTTTTGGGTGTAACGTGCAATAAACCATTCAGAGACTCATCTCCCATTCCCTTTAAAAAGCCAGTTGCGCTTGCGCCATGGCGGATTCACTATTTAGATTGTGGAATTTGCAAGGGGAAAGACTGAACGCTTCTCCAGAGAGGAAACGGATCTGCTCGAGCGTAAGGTTAAATCTCGCAAGCAGACCATCTACGGGACAAGCTGGATTCCACCATATCTTTATGTACACAATAATAATATTTTACATTGTAATCCTTTTATTTCTAATATTTGGCATGTTTGTGTTCGTCCCTGTGTGTTTAGTAAGCAGAGTGTACGCGTGTTGTGCACCCGCCTATAGGCACATAATATTAACTTGACTTTATAGTCTATTTCAGTTCAGTCCTCAAAATAGCAACGCGCCAACAATGCGCCCGAACACACCTCGTTTTCAGACTAGCACGCCCACGGGTGCACAAATTAGGCGCAAATGCATTTGCTATTTAAACAACATGGCGCAGGCCGTGAAAAAAATAACTGCGTCGGGCTGAAACTAGCAAAAAAACACTTGCTGCATTGTGCCGGGTGTATGATAGGGCCCCTTGTCTTGTTGGCTGCAAAGGCTCCTCTTGATGTCTCAAGTTGCAGAAAATTGGCTTTTTACTGTTGGTTTCTTTAAGAAAAAAAAAAAAAAGCCATTGGCCTGTCAAAAACTGTGTAATCAAATAATAACAAATGATCGTTGCGACGGAAGCGAATCAATCAAAACTAACTTTAGCTGGAATATAACTTTATTAAAGAACCACTATAAAGCCAAAACAATCTGTTACCTTAAATTATACGTTTATCTCTGTAAAGCTGCTTTGAAACAATCTACATTGTTAAAAGCGCTATATAAATGAAGATGACTTGACTTGACTTGACTAATCGGTTTATTTAAATAAGTAATGCATAAATAACGGATTTAATGAACGCTCCACCAAATTATCCTACCTTTCCACTACTCTGTCACGCAAAATCGATGTCCTCCAGCTCAGCGCCCCGCGTACAGAGACAGCTGAAACAGCGTGACAATGTTCATCTCCTTCTTTCTGCTGAAGGGTGGGCACAATAATTGCATTTATTCTTCTGCAGTGACAGTAGCATTTGTCCTTTGTGCCACTCAAAACAGACTCTGATTATATATAGAGGCTCAGAGAGGTAAAGTGAGGATACACTTGATTTTTTTTTTTTTTTTTTTTTTTTTTTTTTTGGAACATTCTGTTGAAAACACTCTCTGTTCTGGGTGGAGTTTGGCATATCTTTAGGGTGTGTGCTTGCCTTCATGCCTTTGGGACTAGAGAAGTCATTGAAGGATGACAGAGACTGAGAGGTTTTGGATCACTTGAGGCTGATTTGAGCCAAACCAAGTGATGAAATGAATCTGATTGGTGTGAAGGACACTGCAACGTGTCTTTAAATAAGTAAATGTGTCACTATGTAAGATGTGCCTGTCTATCATTTTAGCATCTTAACCACAGTATGCTGCTGTAAATATGGGCCAATTATGATTAAAAATTTATTATTGTAGATTAAATAATAATATATTTCCCATGTAAATTCTTACCGTATTTGACCACATAAACAATTCATTGGCAAGCAAACTCAGCGTCAAAGTATTTCAGTATTTCTACTTGTTTTCTTCCTGCTGGATATTGCTATCTTTTAATGTCGTTTTTTTAAATGTCACATCCATCAGGCTTTAATCACTTGTCTTGCGCACATCTTAGGCTTGTGTATGAAAATGTCACATTTTATGTGATTAGCACTCCTCCTCTGATTCTTGAAGGGTTTATTTAGAAGTTGCGCAGTTTCCTATTTATCAAGTCCATATCTGGCGGCAGCGTTTGCCCCTTCATATTTCATACTGACATTCTGATGTTTTGATATATGTTGCTAATTTATTTTTACCACAATGTTATCCTTAATTGCTTTTAGGATTATCTGTGACCATTCTAAAGTGGTTCAGCTAGAAGTTGTGACTAGTGTCAGAGCTGTTATGGTTCTGTGAGTGTGTTGATTTGTCGTGTTGGTGTGTTTTTCTCTGCAGATGTTGACTGAAGCCACTCTGGATACCCAGCAGACACTGGCCTGGGATCAGTTCCGCGCTATCTACAGAGGACCATCTAGGGTATGGCTCACCTCAAACGCATCTTTTCTTTCCATTCTTGCTCTATATATACAGCTGTGCTCAAATGTTTACATACCACTTGCAGAATTTGTCTGTTTTTGTATAGCAAGTCGTAAAATTTGCATTTATTTGATAAAAAGTACAGTAAAACAATATTGTGAAAATGTTCTTCCAATTTAAAATAACTTTTCTATTTTTAGATATTTTAAAACGTACTTTAAAACGTATTCTTTTGATGGCAATTTTCAGCATCATTACTCCAGACTTCAGTTTCACATTATCCTTCAGAAATCATTATAATATGCTGATTTGGTGCTCTTTTGGAAACAGTTTTTTCAGGATTCTTTGATGAATAGGAAGTTCAGTGACATTTACTTGAATTAGAAATCTTATGTAACATAATAAAAGTCTTTACTCTCACTTTGGATCGATTGAATGCATCCTTGCAAAATAAAAATATTAAATTCTTTCAAAAAGACATCTTACTGTCCCCAAACTTTTGAACCTTTGGTAGTATATTCCACGTGGCATTATAACAACTTTACACGCAATGTCCTATTGAATACATACACCTTTGGTTATCATCTAGTGTTGCCACCTCGAGCATCAATGACTGATTGCAGCCCCTGGTTTGTCCTGAGCATTGAAGTTGCCCGCTGTTCTTGGAAAAGAGCCCCCAGGTACTTTAAGTTCTTGCATGCTGTTCAGGTTACTCCCCACAGTGGCTCAATGATGTTGAGATCCAGCTTCAGGACAATTGAAGGACTTGTACACTGTTGCAAAAAGCTGCAAGCAGTCATTGATAATCAAGGAGGCAGTACATGATACTAATAACCAAGACTTTTATTTTCATTATTTAATTTATATTTAATTTATTTGTCTTGTTGAATTGAATTAAATTAAATCAAGTACAGCATAAATAAAGATCTAGTTGTTGTGCTGATGTTGAACAGTGCTGAACAGATTCTCTAAGGGATATGGATAGATTTTGTGGGATTTTCAGTGTAGTGTTGGTCTTTTTTTCAGAATAAATGTGTCAGTGTTTTACAAGATTATTGCATAAGAGCAGAGTGTTACGCAATACAATGAGTGTGTATGTGTTGCCTTTGTGTCCTGGAGTCATTGAGTCTTACGGTACGTTCACACGGGGCGTCAGCGTCAATGCTTGACGGAAGGCGTGGCTGAAGTTTGGCACTGACGCCATGGTCATAGCAGCGTCAGCCAATGAAATTTAAAATGTATCCTCAGTTTGCTGCTCTTGAACAGGATGAACGTGATTGGCTGCCGCCTGGCTACTGTATTTGCATAGAGCGATCCTATTGGCTGACGCTTCCGTCTGCGGCGCTTCACTGGCGTTGCTCGCGGCAGAAGTTGAAAAATTCTCAACTTCTGCCGCGAGCAACGCCAGTGAAGCACCGCCGACGGATCCACAATTCTTTTCGGCAACGCTTGACGTCACCCATTCAAAGTCAATGGGAAGCGTTGACGCTGACGCCCCGTGTGAACGTACCGTTACTGTTGATGGGTCAGCACTTATCAGACAAAGAAAATCTGAATGACTTCATGTAAGTGTTTTACTGTCAGTTACACACATACATACACACACTGCTCATCTCTATGTACTCCACATTTTAGCTGCTCAGTATTAAAGGCAGCTGTGCACATATTGTTTGTGCGTGTGTGTGCGTGTGTGTGCGTGTGTGCGTGCGTGTGTGCGTGTGTGTGTGCGTGTGTGCGTGTGTGTGCGTGTGTGCGTGTGTGCGTGTGTGCGTGTGTGCGTGTGTGCGTGTGTGTGTGTGTGTGTGTGTGTGTGTGTGTGTGTGTGTGTGTGTGTGTGTGTGTGTGGAAGGCCATCCTCCTCCCCCTTAGCTCTATTTTTATATATATACTTTTTCCAGATTAGAGAGCTGTAGGATTGAACCATATTCATGCCTTTATTTCCACTCATAGCTCTCTATCCATCACATACACCCAGATGCACTCAAATATACTTTCACCCACATGTGCACACCTACATACACTCAGCAGAATCAAATGAAGGTTTATGTCATCTAAATGCCGGTGGCTAAATCTAAGTTTCCTTAGTGTCATACAGCATTTAAGTTAAATGGGCCCTTTATTAAGAGAGGCCACATTGCCCCGATTTACACCCGTAATTAATATTTGTTTACTGTGATCAGATAACACTTGATCACATTATGTATGTAATGAGTAATGTATCCAAGACTCATTATGATTGGATTCATCTGTGATATGATCACTGAAAACGCATTTGGAGGTGGTCTGACAAGGATTGTGACACATTTAATTATATAAATACATTTTCGCTATCTACTTTCAGTTATGTATGTAATAAGGTTAATCTGTAAATAATCGTTTATTTCACTTTGATGGATCAAAGTGGTTCACGTGAATGGACTACTGCAATTTGCTTTATTATGGAATCGATGGCTGAGCATAGGGCTGTGACGGTGGCAGTTGGCACTACCGGTTGGGAGGTTTTTTTGAAATGAAAAAAACAAAGAAACAACACACTAAAGCCTGTAAAGCATTGAAATAAATATTGGTAAATACTGGTAACTTGAATAATACAATAAAGTTGAATCTATTTAAAAAAAAAAAAAAAAACTTTGTTTAATATTTCCACACAAAGACGCGTGATATAGCCTACCGCTCTGCAATTTGAGAGGGATGTGAGTCACGAGCAGGAAAGAGACCATCGATCTCTTTTCTGATATCTTCATGTTTTCTACTTGTTGTAAAAGGTATGAAGAGCGAATTATATCTTCCACAAGGGCAAGACATTTAAGCTATGTTTGATATTGCGCTGCCAGAAAAAGCCAAACTAAAATCACCCGCACGTGTGAAACACGCTTTACAAATAAACTTGACACGCCTTGCCAATTACCATATGTCTAATAACAAGCACAAACTGTGTTAAAAAGAATTTGATGTACAAGTAAAAATGTAGGCTATCTGTCCTACAGCGTTTTTTCTACTTTACCACAGTAAAGAATACGAAAATAATAGGCCTAATTAAAAGCAAACAAAGGAAGAAATGTTTATAATCCCCTTCGGAAATGGGTGAGACGCGAGTGAGGATATGGGAAAAGAAACAAGAGATTCCATGCAGGGATGAGTCACGATTTTTGAATATTTGATTAGTTGATTTAATTATAGAATATCTAATAGGTTTGCGACCAAACCAAATTTCTTTTTCATTCTTCAAAATAGTTCAAAATATGAACTAAGTTCTAAATACGTGACCAGTTACTGTATATACTGTTGGCGAACATCCGACGCCCATACTGCTGAGAGCAACGTTTAGATGAACATGTAAATATGTGCTGCACGCTATCTTCTCAATAACAAAATAAAATTGAGAAAACAGCAAGCTTTTTCTAATAAAACATAAGAAATGCATCTGATCATAGCAACGTGGATATGTTGGCACAAGCTCTGCAATTCGGCACTCTGCAACAGTCACGGGATGTTTATTTATATAGCACTTTATACAAAAGATAAAAATAAAATCAAGCAGCTTTACCGCATTAAACATGAAAAACTGTGTCAGTGTCTCCTTTCATCAGAATTACAACTTCATTTTCTACTATAAGGCATCTCTCCAGTGTGTTCATGTTTTCACTTGCGGATGTCTGACCTCTACAGACTCAACAGAGGAAATTAATCAGAAAAGATTTCAACGGAAAGAAGGCGGAGCCTCCGCGCACACCTACAGTACCTATTTCGTAATCGCTACCGACCAATGGTAGTACAAAGGTGTTTACCAGCCAGAGCGAACTTTTCCGGAAAGCTCCAAACAAAGTTCGTTTTGGTCTGATTTTGTTAGAAATTACATCACATCAGTTCGTTCTTCGATTTCGCTTGAAGTATAGTATAAGTGTTTGATCTTGTAATTGTGAAGCACTTTGCAACACCTGTTGTATTAAATTGGGCTATACAAATAAAAAGAAAGAAATATAGTGCTTTTTTTCTGCACTCAAAACGCTTTACATATGGAAGGGGGGAATCTCCTCATCCTCAAATAATGCTTTAATCGACCAGCTCGATTCACTTAAAGTTTTGTTCACTAGTGTCAGTGCAGTCAAACTATAATATTCCTGAATATTAAGTGTAGTAGCTACACACTGCCTCTGCCTATTATGTTAGAGTGTCAACCAGAGTGTCCGACTGTATTATTTATAATATGTGTACTGTGTAGTCTAGTCTTCCCATCAATATTACATTTTTTAAACATTGTTATTGTCAAAACAGATATTGCAACACCACTACATGTTTTGGAAATTCTTCAGTTATTTTTATTTATGCAACTTTTCATGATATTTGACAGTTTGCATTTTGCACATGCAAGTGCAGTCAGATCTTTATCTGTAGCTGTAAAGGAAACCATTGTTGCCTACTGCTGTTGATGCTCTTTTCCAGTTAAATATTATATTACCAATCAGCCCAAACCTAGTCAATCAGATCATGTGATGTTGCAGTTGCAATCTAAAACCCTAATCCTCTGAAGAAATAGGAAGTCACTGCGGTAATCCAGTATCACCCTATCACATTCTCAATCTTAAAGGGGTCATATAATGGTACATGCACTTTTACAAGTTGATTGTACTGAAATGTGTGTTGGCAGTGCCTGTACACAACCATCATAAAATTATAAAAATCCATCCAATGTTTTTTTTTTTTTAAATCTCCTTATATGTTTTCCAATCTCTAAAATCAAGCCGTTCGACCTAGTGATGTCACACGGTCGGACGCCCCTCCCATGATTCGTGATTGACAGCAGCGTTTCAACACAGACCCGCCCTCGCTCGTGAGCGAGCTGTCTGTCATCATAGTCCGCGCGTCATTGTTGATACGCTGGAGCACTGTCTATGAGCAGAATGGCTTCTAAGCGATTGTGGTGTTCTTGGGTGTAATAATGAACACAGCAGTCATTTTGATGTTTCTAAATCCGAACCGCTGAAGACGCAGTGGCTGAGTTTTGTTTTCGAAGGGAATATTCCCCACGATCAACGTCAATGCTTTCATGTTTGCGCGAATCATTTCACACACCAGACTTCTTTACAAACAAGGGTCAGTATAAAGCTGGTTTTGCTAAGAAGCTGCTCCTGAAAAAAGGATCGGTACCAACTATTCGTGTTCCTGCTGAAGCTCCAGAAGAACTGAAGTGAGTGTAACGTTTTATTAACCTTTATATTAATCTTTATATTAATCTTTGCAAATCGCTTGCACGCTGAATGCGGCTATTTTTACACTCATTAGGTACATTACGGCATGTTTTCTATGTACGACGTTATCAATATAATTCATAATCCCACGTTTATAATGAACAACGTGTTATGGTTATTGTGTTACAAACGGTGTACGCACAGAACAGAGGGGCGGGGTGAGCAAAGCTCATTATCATTTAAAGACACATGCACTTAAACGGTGTGCTGAAAACAGCTGTTTTTGACCAGGTAAAATTTGTGTTTTCTTACAATACTAATTTGAATTTTTAATTAAAGTATATTACAAACTTTTAATTTAGACCCTAAAGAATCATATTAGCTTGTACAAAAATGGCATTATATGACCCCTTTAACATCTGTCCTCAGCCTTAAGAGCAAAGCAGATAGACATCCTGAAAAAGAGACAGAGAGACCATTTGTTGTCAGATCTGTTAGTCCATGCTGTTTCTGTTTGTCAGCTGTATGTGACATGCTGAAGTCTGTTTGTGTGTGTGCTGTTTGTGTATCACACTCTCATTATTGAGGATCAAACTGCACTAGGCTTGATGTTCCTGCCAAAGTGAGCTTCAGCGAGATGAACAAACGAACTCATGTGCACACTAAGTATGAGTATGAATACACACATAGCATGTGTATGTGTGGATGGTGCGTTTAATGCAGTATACACCACTTAAAAACTCCCTCACATCCCTTCCTATGGCTACTCATCCATGGATGGTTGCCAGCTCTGGTTATTCATAGTGGTTCCATATTTGCCATTTAATATTTACAATATGTTTCAAAAGTTTGAAGCCAGATATTTTCAATGTATTTGAAATAATTATATTTTATGTTCACTAAGGCTGCACTTATTTGATCAAAAACACAGTAAAAAACGGTAATATTATAAAAAAATATTTTGTACAATTTAATATCTGTTTTACATTTTTATATATTTTAGTGTCCCTATTATGCTTTTTCGAATAATCCCTTTCATGCAGTGTATGATATAGCTGTCCGTGAATTGCAGAATGGTCTGCAAAGTTGTAAATTTGAAAGTGCATGAAGTTATTGTCACCCAAAAGAAAGAATCGACTCTGAACGCCTTAAGGAGTCGTCATTAATTCCAGTATCAATTGCGTTACCTGCATACGTATACTGTAGCACAGTGTTTCCCAAACTTTTTTTTCTGGGGACCCACATTTTAAAGTCAATAAATCCTTGTGTCTCAATAAACATTAGGCCCATATAGTTCATATATCACGAAGAGAATTTATGCATTAACAAAATATGTATGACCATTTTTAAGGTCAGTTAAGCTTCCACTTAACTATTTAAAAGAGATACAGATATTTGACAAAGCACAATTTTTTTTTATTTACCTGTTGTTGACAATAAGTAAAATGCAGAGGTGAAATGAGAAAGGAAGAGTTGACAGGGCATCTCATTGTTTTCATATTCTTATCATTACAGTGTACACAATTTATACTTAATGAGACAAAGTCCCAAGGCGTCATATACTGACGCTTTTGACATTTCGTCCACATGCAACGCACATGGCACCCTTTAGCGTCAATATGAGACGCAGATAGATATGGGCCAGAAGGCGCCTCCTAGCGGTCTAACCCTACCCCTACCCATAACCTGTGCGTCTCATATTGATGCTAAAGGGTGCCATGTGCGTTGCATGTGGACGAAATGTCAAAAGCGTCAGTATATGACGCCCTAGGATGAGAACGCGTTTATAGCACACTGAAAAATAGTGCTCGACTTGGCGACCCATACAAAATCTCCCGCGACCCACTTGTGGGTCGGGACCCCGCCTTTGGGAATGACTGCTGTAACACATCTGCATAATGCCTACCTATGGTCTTCATTGGCTGCCCACAAACAACATCTACTTTGACCCACCCTCAAACACCGCTGCTGGTTTGTGTTGTGTACATGTTGAGTACACTGCTCTGCAAAAGCAAATTCTCTATGTAAACACTTCCAAAGGATGAGGATGTGAAGGGTCAGTGGTTCAAATTACCACAGCGATACAAAAGCAGTAT
Source organism: Scardinius erythrophthalmus (assembly GCF_964197995.2). Lineage (NCBI taxonomy): Eukaryota > Metazoa > Chordata > Actinopteri > Cypriniformes > Leuciscidae > Scardinius > Scardinius erythrophthalmus. Next base: position 24,991,460 of record NC_138223.1, read on the forward strand.
AAGCTTTTAATGGTTGCTTCTCAAATCTCTGTGAGGTCCAAATGGGATTTATAAAACGCTTATCCATTAAAGATGGTACCCACTTTATTTGGACCAACTTGCTCCTCAGAATCAGATTCTCTAAGTATGATTAATTATTATATTTCTTCCGGGTGATCAAAATATGTAGTTTTGTTTTTATATTGTGTAGTTCTCCGGCTAACTGCTAATTAGCTGTGGGCCCACTATAACCTAAAATTGTGTCCATTAATGCAAATTGACTGTTATTTGTTTTACAAACTTTAATGTTTCATCAGTAATTTATGTTAGTACCCGTGTAACGTATGTGCTATTTTTGATACAGTTCCCACATGTGCACTGCAATAAATTATAAATATACACATCAGTTTCTTGATGGACATACACTAATGCTGATGCTGATGGTGAGGAATTACAGTTGCAACATCTCATAATGCACCTCAAACGGAGTAGTGTATCACTGAGAAACATCCTGCTCAAGTCATCCTTGCGATGGAGGTTCGGGTTGAATAACTAGTTATTTCATCATCGGACTCGCTCTCGGATTGATATGGTAAAGTGGACGTCATTGTTACTGTCTTTACAGTGTGTACAATCTTTGAGCTTTAGGAAGCCTCCGGAGCTGAAATTCAGTTGTTGTTTCCCAAACACGGTGTAAGCGGTAGACAAATCACAACAGAATGAGCCATCTGGCCAATCAGAGCAGAGTAGACATCGTGGAAAAATGTTGTGATGTGCAATGTATGTTATGAGAAAATGAAAGTGTTTTTTGACCTTTGATGCATCTAAAGCTGTTGTAGGAGACCTCCAAAACAGAGAACAAAATCGTCACTTCCTGATAAGCTTGCACTAAATATCACTAAGAAAAGTAGGAGAAGGCACTGTATATAAAAATTTCTCCACATATAATAAGTTACAGTGCTTAGAGTGCACAAAACACAATAAACTCATTATCTTCCTTTCGGAGGCAGATTTCGGACTGCAATCGCGTAAGACAGTTCTGGAAGTTAATTATACAGAACCACGGACGACAAACGTCCGAAACAGCATTTCAGATGCTGTGCAGAAAGATCTGCTGGTTGGTACAGTCATGTTGTCCCTTCGTGTAAAGTCGCAATTTTTTTTTTTTTTTATGCACATCGAGGAATTTATTCGTAAATGTGTTTCCATCGTTATTTATGCACATTTTTCTAATCAGATAAAAAATGTATCTGACTCAAATGAGTATAAAGTTTAATGAGCATTTTTAGAATTTATGCGCATCTTGCCATTTAAAACCGGTGGATGGAAACATTCACAGTGCATCAATCTGGGTTGTACAGAAGGGTGTCATCACAACTTTTCCCACAGTGATGAGAGATTCATCAATCTTGAGGAAGGTGTCATGAGACCACGACATTTTAGTCCTCAAGACATTTAGACCTAATGCACAAGGCAAAAGGGGGTTACAACTTTTTATAGGTCCAAGAACTTTCCCCAAAGCATAGTGCTAAATAAAAGTGTAACTAAATATTTGAAAGGACTCTGTTAAAGGGTATATATATATATATATATATATATATATATATATATATATATATATATATATATATATACACACTCACCAAAAGGATTATTAGGAACACCATACTAATACTGTGTTTGACCCCCTTTCGCCTTCAGAACTGCCTACGTGGCATTGATTCAACAAGGTGCTGAAAGCATTCTTTAGAAATGTTGGCCCATATTGATAGGATAGCATCTTGCAGTTGATGGAGATTTGTGGGATGCACATCCAGGGCACGAAGCTCCCGTTCCACCACATCCCAAAGATGCTCTATTGGGTTGATATCTGGTGACTGTGGTGGCCATTTTAGTACAGTGAACTCATTGTCATGTTCAAGAAACCAATTTGAAATGATTCGAGCTTTGTGACATGGTGCATTATCCTGCTGGAAGTAGCCATCAGAGTATGGTTACATGGTGGTCATAAAGGGATGGACATGGTCAGAAACAATGCTCAGGTAGGCCTTGGCATTTAAACGATGCCCAATTGGCACTAAGGGGCCTAAAGTGTGCCAAGAAAACATCCCCCACACCATTACACCACCACCACCAGCCTGCACAGTGGTAACAAGGCATGATGGATCCATGTTCTCATTCTGTTTACGTCAAATTCTGACTCTACCATCTGAATGTCTCAACAGAAATCGAGACTCATCAGACCAGGCAACAGTCTTCAACTGTCCAATTTTGGTGAGCTAGTGCAAATTGTAGCCTCTATTTCCTATTTGTAGTGGAGATGAGTGGTACCCGGTGGGGTCTTCTGCTGTTGTAGCCCATCCGCCTCAAGGTTGTGCGTGTTGTGGCTTCACAAATGCTTTGCTGCATACCTCGGTTGTAACAAGTGGTTATTTCAGTCAAAGTTGCTTTTCTATCAGCTTGAATCAGTCGGCCCATTCTCCTCTGACCTCTAGCATCAACAAGGCATTTTCGCCCACATGACTGCCGCATACTGGATGTTTTTCCCTTTTCACACCATTCTTTGTAAACCCTAGAAATGGTTGTGCGTGAAAATCCCAGTAACTGAGCAGATTGTGAAATACTCAGACCGGCCCGTCTGGCACCAACAACCATGCCACGCTCAGAATTGCTTAAATCACCTTTCTTTCCCATTCTGACATTCAGTTTGGAGTTCAGGAGATTGTCTTGACCAGGACCACACCCCTAAAGTGCTAAGGATAAAGTGCTTAACAGTGCTCAATGGTCACAATGCAGATCTGAAGTAAACAATACTACAGCTCAAGAAAACGATACTTGGTTACTCACGTAACCTCGGTTCTCTCTAGAGAGGGAACGAGTATTGCGTAAGGAACTTACGCTACGGGAAAAGTCATCTTTTCTCGAGATACTGAAGCCAAAAAATTATCCTTAATTTTCCATAATTTGTCAACGCAGTGCAGCAGGCGGCACAGCAGAGCTAGAGCAGGCAATACTGCGTGCTCATTGGCTGCCGCGCGGCAACTGCTTAAGCCTACCAGTAAGCCCCGCGTGACGTCACGCCCAATCAGGGCGCGCGCGCGCCCTCGCGCGTCACAGCCCGCCAGAAGGGGCGGCGTCAGAGCGTATAAAAACAGGGCTCGGAGGCTTAATTCTCTGGTTTCTGTCGAATGAAGCGACATGAGCTCGAGGCGCAAGCACGGCAGGGAACGCAATACTCGTTCCCTCTCTAGAGAGAACCGAGGTTACGTGAGTAACCAAGTATCGTTCTCTTACGAGAGGTTCTCTCGTATTGCGTAAGGAACTTACGCTACGGGAACCCTTTGTCAACGCCGTGCGCGCCATGCATCCACACACACTCCAGGGGGGGGGGGGACCCGGGGAGTGAAGAGTGGGGAGAGAGGTGGCCAGCAATGCGGGCCGACACATGTACATAAGCACCCATAGGGAGAAACAGAGCGGCGCAGCCGGTCCATATATATATAGGAGCTTTCCCTGAAAGTGCGGCTCAACCAGAAGAGTCAAATCTAATATCCAGCCTGCAAATGAGCAGGGCATGCACATGATTTAAACTGCAAGAAGTTTAGCCTGCAAGGCGGGAACTTCCAGGTTATAAAACCTAACAAATGTAGACGGGGAGGCCCAGCCCGCTGCCGTACAAATGTCATAAATGGAAATCCCACTGGACCATGCCCACGATGAGGCAACGCCTCTGGTGGAATGAGCCCGTATGCCCAGAGGGCACTGCAGGTCTTTGGACGCGTATGCTGTCGCGATAGCGTCCACTATCCATCTGGATAACGTCTGTTTCGAGGCGGCGAGACCCTTGGTGCGCCCACCAAACGAAACAAAGAGCTGCTCTGAGAGCCTGAAGGCTGCAGAGCGCGTAATATAAAGCCTTAACGCCCTAACAGGGCAAAGGAGGTTATTATCAACCTCGCTGGCTGCCGGCAGCAGGGCTGAGAGGGAGATAACCTGTGCTCTGAAAGGAGTACCCAACACTTTAGGGACATAGCCATGCTGGGTTTGAGAATGACTAACGAGTCGTTAGGTCCAAACTCGAGACACGACGCGCTGACTGATAGCGCATGTAAGTCACCCACGCGTTTTACTGAGGCGAGGGCCAGCAGAAAAACGGTTTTGAAAGTGAGGTATTTGAAACCCACAGAGTCTAGCGGCTCGAAGGGAAAAGCTTTAAGGGCCTCCAGGACCAAAGACAGATCCCATATCGGAACCGAAGGTGGCCGCGGAGGGTTCAGCCTCCTGGCGCCTCGCAGGAAACGGGTAACGAGTTCGTTTCTTCCAAGTGCGCGGCCGCGCGCCGAGTCGGCGAACGCAGCAATCGCCGCAACATATACCTTGAGCGTGGAGGGGGACCTGCCCGCGTCCAAGAGCTCTTGGAGGAAGTTCAGAACCTGTGGAACCCCACAGGACTGAGAGTTCAAACTCTTCCCTGCACACCATTTATTAAACACTGACCATTTAGACGCATAGAGCCGCCTCGTCGAGGGGGCTCTGGACTGCGAGATCGTGTTAACTACCCCTTCTGGCAAATCAACGAATATTCGTTGATTACCCACGCATGCAGAGACCAGTGCTCTGGATGGGGATGCAGAATTGACCCCCGGGCTTGAGAGAGAAGGTCTCTCCTCACCGGAATCGGCCACGGGGCTGTGTCTGACATGTTCACCAGCTCCGGGAACCAGGGTTGGTTCTCCCAGTGCGGGGCTATGAGGAGCACTTCGCAGCGTGTTTCCCTGATCTTCGCTAATACCTGAGGCAGCATTGAGATCGGGGGGAAAGCGTAAAACGGGACACTGGGCCAAGCCTGGGCCAGCGCGTCCTCGCTCTTCGAAAAGAACCTTTTGCACTGAGCGTTCTCGCTTGTGGCGAAAAGGTCCAATTTCGCTTCGCCGAAGCGGAGCCACAACGTCTGTATCGTCTGGCTGTGTAACGCCCATTCCCCTGGGGGAACATTGTCCCTGGACAGTTTGTCCGGGCCGTCGTTCAGGTGCCCGGGCACGTGCGCGGCTCTCAGCGAGCGCAGCGAGCCCTGAGCCCAAACCAAAAGGCGTTCTGTTAGAGCGCGCAGGGCTCTGGATCTGAGTCCGCCCTGGCGGTTCACGTAGGACACCACTGACATGTTGTCTGAGCGAACTAGCACGTGGTGTCCCCGCAGATATGGGAGAAAATGCTTAAAAGCTTTCTCGACCGCTAACATCTCCAGACAGTTTATGTGGAGGTTCCGCTGTGGGCCCGACCAGGGGCCGCAGATCGGTCTGCCCTCGTAAAGCGCTCCCCAACCCATGTTGGACGCGTCTGTCGAGACCACTTTGCGGTGTGAGATGGCTCCCATTGTCACTCCCTGACGGTACCATTCGGGCGCTAGCCAGGGCTGCAGGGCTGAGACACAGACCTGAGTTACGCTGACTCGAGCACTGCCCGAAACCCACGCTCCGCGGGGTACTTTCGATTTCAGCCAGCATTGTAGCGGGCGCATTCGAAGTAAACCCAGCCGTAGGACCGCTGCGGCTGATGCCATATGGCCTAACAGCCTTTGGAAACGTTTCAGAGGGAGGTATCTGCCCTTTTGGACGGATGCGGCGAGGTGTCGAACACAGCGCGCGCGCTGTTCTGACAGCCTGGCAGTCATCGCCACCGAGTCCAGTTCTATTCCTAGGAAGGAAATAGACTGACTGGGGATAAGTGAGCTCTTGTCCCAGTTCACCGAAAGACCCAAGCTTTCCAGATGACTGAGTAGCGCTATCTTGTGAGAGATAAGTTCCTCTTTTGACTGCGCTAGAATGAGCCAATCGTCCAGATAGTTCAGGATTCGCATGCCCCGTTTTCTCAGGGGAGCGAGAGCTGAATCCATGCACTTCGTAAATGTGCGAGGTGCCAGGGACAGGCCGAACGGCAGGACGGTATATTGATACACCTGGCCGTCGAAGGCGAATCTCAAGAATGGCCTGTGACGGGGTATAATCTGGATTTGAATATACGCGTCTTTCAGATCGAGAGATATAAACCAGTCCCTCGGGCGAATTAGCGCGAGGATCTGCCTGGTCGTAAGCATTTTGAACGGCCGCTTCATGAGGGTTCTGTTCAAATGTCTCAGATCTAATATGGGTCTGAGCCCGCCGTCCTTCTTGGGCACGAGGAAATAACGGCTGTAAAAGCCTGCCTCGGTCAGAGAAGGAGGAACTCTCTCTATCGCCTTTTTTCGCAGCAGCTTTGCTATCTCTGCATGCAGCAGATGGGCTGCTTCTGCGTTCACTTTCGTTTCGGTCCGGGCTAGAAAGCGCGGAGGCCGACGACTGAACTGTAGCGAATAGCCCTGTATTACCGTGTCCAGCACCCATGTCGACACACCCGGGATAGCTTTCCATGCATTCGCACTCATAGCTAGGGGTCGAATGGCCTCTGAGTCCCGCCCGTCGCATAGCGCGGGACGAGGAGTCTGCAGTGGCGGGCGCGCGCTGCGCGCTGAGACAGTGCTGCGAGACGGGGACTCGCTGATAGCAGTGACCGGCCAAATTGCGCTGGGAGAGTGCGCGTGAGTGTTTACAGCAGAGTGTGAACGCGGGGGAGCGGGCACAGGACTCTTTATTAAAACACGGCCGGTGGCGGTGGCGATATCTGAACCCTGAATGCGTGAGACAGAGCGAGCAGTGTGTGGTTGTGAGCACTCGTGAGCGGGCACATTTTCTACACTTATCACTCGAGCGGCGAGAGCGCGCTTTATGCGAGTGTGCTCTGTAAAGTACACAGGGGGGTTTGTGCTTGTGTGTAGAAATGAACACTGGGTTGTGGGCATATTTACTACACTCATAACACTGTCGGCATGAGCCGAATGGCCAGATATTATGCTCGTATTGTGATTTATCTGGGTCGCCGTAAAAACGGCGTTTGAGTGCAGGCGAGTGAGTCGACAGACTGGCTCGTTGGCTGCTGAAAACACTACAGCAGTAGCCTTTTTTAAGGGGACTGGCAGAGGAAGACAGATGGATTTTGACGGCGGTCCGGCCGCAGCGGGACCCGGCCGTCTTTTCCTCCTGGCGAGTGCTAGGAGGACTTAGCAGGCTCGGACTTCAGCGAGACTCGAGGCCGAGGCCCTCGCGGGGGCGGTGGTCTGCGCTGGCTGGTTGAGCGGGACCTAGGGCGGCCGCGCTGGCGCTGCTGTGTGGTCGGAGGGCGGGAAGAGCGCTGGGCAGAGCTGCGTGCGGGAGGCTCTGTGTTAGAGCGGCCCGCAGCGGAGCTCGAGCGACGAGGCAGGAAGAGGCTCATAGCCTGTGATGCCTTCTGCACCTCCGTAAACCGGTCCACGAGGCCACTCACTGCTGGTCCGAAGAGGCCGGTGGGGGAGAGCGGGGCGTTAAGGAAGACGGACCGCTCTGCTTCTCCCATATCGGCTAGCGTCAGCCACAGGTGGCGCTCTGTGACGGTGAGCGAGGCCATTGAGCGACCGATAGCTTGTGCAGCTACCTTGGTAGCGCGGAGAGAGATCTGTCGCGCTGCGCAGGTCGGTCAAGGTGGACTTGTCGGGGCCCCTCTCGTCCAGCTGGCGGAGGAGGTCGGCCTGAAGGACCTGAAGGACCGCCATAGTGTGCAGGGCTGAAGCGGCCTGTCCGTTAGCCGAGAAGGCGCGGTGGACGAACGCCGAAGTAGTCCTGCAGGCCTTGGACGGGAGGGCAGACTTTGAGCGCCATCTCGCGGATGGGGGGCAAAGGTGCGCTGCGACCGCCTGTTCGACCGGAGGGATGTCGTTGTATCCCTTCTCCGCGGCTCCGTCCACTCGGGAGAGAGCAGCTGAGGCTGAAGAGCGGAGCCTGGCCGAAACTGGAGCGTTCCACGCTTTGGAGAGTTCCTCGTGGAGCTCGGGCAGAAAAGGCGCTGGTCTGGACGCTGTAGACTGGCGGCGGTTGGGCAGGAAGCATCCATCGAGCCTGTTCGGTGGAGGCACCGCAGGCGGGGACCACTCGAGGCCTAAGCGCTCGACTGCCGTCGTGAGGAGGCGGAAAAGCTCCGCGTCCACACCGGTGTGGGTCCTGCCAGATTCTCTCGAAGACGAGGCAGAGCGGAGTGAACCGGACCACTCTTCGCTGTCTGACGCCAGAAGAGAGCAGCTGTCCAGAAGCACGTCCACTTCCGCTTCATCCTCAGAGGCGACGGCATCGCGGGCCGTAGCCGGTGGCTGCGCGTCGGGAAGCGGGGGAGGCGAGGGAGAGAGCGAGGCTCGCGGGAGGTGCTCCGGCGAGGGCCTGGCTCGAATCTCCGGCTCCGGTGGTCTCTGCGAGCGGCGTTTCTTCTTACGCGGCCCGGAGACAGTTGGAGCGGGTTCTGCATTGAACAAGGCGATTTGAGCCCGCAGGGTCGACATCGGCAGTTCCTCGCAGATTTCGCAGCCGCCCGAAGACAAGGCAGCGGCTGCATGGTCACGTCCCAGGCAGAGAGCGCAGACCATGTGGCGGTCTCTGTCGCTGAGCGGAGAGCGGCATGAACCGCATGAAACTCGAGGCATTTTGCAACAAACGCCTTGCTCTTTTAGTGAGTGCTGTAAGAAAAACACACACACAACAAGCGAGAAAGGATATATCGCCGGATAGCTGAGCTGGCACGGCAGGCTGAAGGTGGCGAAGAATCGACCGGCTTCCTCAGGCTGTCCTAAGCTGGCTCGTTGCTGGATTCGACGGCGACGGCTTCTCTCAGAGTGCAGCGATGCGAAGAGCTTCGCTGAAGAGACAGAAATCAGAGAATTAAGCCTCCGAGCCCTGTTTTTATACGCTCTGACGCCGCCCCTTCTGGCGGGCTGTGACGCGCGAGGGCGCGCGCGCCCTGATTGGGCGTGACGTCACGCGGGGCTCACTGGTAGGCTTAAGCAGTTGCCGCGCGGCAGCCAATGAGCACGCAGTATTGCCTGCTCTAGCTCTGCTGTGCCGCCTGCTGCACTGCGTTGACAAATTATGGAAAATTAAGGATAATTTTTTGGCTTCAGTATCTCGAGAAAAGATGACTTTTCCCGTAGCGTAAGTTCCTTACGCAATACGAGAGAACCTCTCGTAAGAGAACTGAGATTATCTTTCTGTTTGAGGTGATCTTTCTGTGTTGGGTATGTATTATTACATAATTATCTGTAATTTTGTCTTTGTATACTTATTTATCATAAGTCATTTAAGTCATATTTATAGGTATTTGGTGCTCATTACATCTAGCTAACGTTAGCTAGCAACAGTTTGCTAACCACAGTTAGCTATCTATGTTAGCTAAACTATTAAGCTTAACATCAACAGTATTCTAGAGTGGACAATGACATATTCAGAGTATACAGTGGGGAGAACAAGTATTTGATACACTGGCGATTATGCATGTTTTCCCACTTACAAAGCATGTAGAGGTCTGTAATTTTTATCATAGGTACACTTCAACTGTGAGAGACGGAATCTAAAACAAAAATTCAGAACCTGTATAAAAGACACCCATCCACACACTCAATCAAACAGACTCCAACCTCTCCACAATGGCCAAGACCAGAGAGCTGTGTAAGGACATCAGGGATAAAACTGTAGACCTGCACAAGGCTGGGATGCTAGGCTGGGCGCAATTATTAGAAAATGGAATAAGTTCTAGGTGACGGTCAATCTCCCTCGGTCTGGGGCACCATGCAAGATCTCACCTCGTGGGGCATCAATGATCATGAGGAAGGTGAGGGATCAGCCCAGAACTACACAGCAGGACCTGGTCAATGACCTGAAGAGAGCTGGGACCACAGTCTCAAAGAAAACCATTAGTAACACACTACGCCGTCATGGATTAAAATCCTGCAGCGCACACAAGGTCCCCCTGCTCAAGCCAGCGCATGTCCAGGCCCGTCTGAAGTTTGTCAATGACCATCTGGATGATCCAGAGGAGGAATGGGAGAAGGTCATGTGGTCTGATGAGACAGAAATAGAGCTTTTTGGTCTAAACTCCACTCGCTGTGTTTGGATGAAGAAGAAGGATGAGTACAACCCCAAGAACACCATCCCAACCGTGAAGCATGGAGGTGGAAACATCATTCTTTGGGGATGCTTTTCTGCAAAGGGGACAGGACGACTGCACCGTATTGAGGGGAGGATGGATGGGGCCATGTATCGCGATATCTTGGTCAACAACCTCCTTCCCTCAGTAAGAGCATTGAAGATGGGCCGAAACACACAGCCAGGGCAACTAAGGAGTGGCTCCGTAGGAAGCATCTCAAGGTCCTGGAGTGGCCAAGCCAGCCTCCAGAACTGAACCCAATACAAAATGTTTGGAGGGAGCTGAAAGTCTGTATTGCCCAACGACAGCCCCGATACCTGAAGGATCTGGAGAAGGTCTGTATGGAGGAGTGGGACAAAATTCCTGCAGTGTGTGCAAACCTGGTCAAGAACTACAGGAAATGTATGATCTCTGTAATTGCAAACAAAGGTTTCTGTACCAAAGTTCTGCTTTTCTGATGTATCAAATACTTATGTCATGCAATAAAATGCAAATTAATTACTTAAAAATCATACAATGTGATTTTCTGGATTTCTGTTTTAGATTCCATCACTCACAGTTGAAGAGTACCTATGATAAAAATTACAGACTTCTACATGCTTTGTAAGTGGGAAAACCTGATAAATCTGAAGTGTATCAAATACTTGTTCTCCCCACTGTAGATGTCTCATGTGTATTGAGAGTAGCATTGTAATTGTTACAGTAAATTAACAGGGTAATGCCACGTGAACATGTCCCATTGACCTCCATTCATTTTGTCTATAGGACAAATGAATGGAGAATCTTGAAAGTTGAATTCTGAGAAATGCCCAAGTTGCCCAAAGGGTTCAAACAAACAACTTTTACTTTGATAACCCTATAGAACATGTTACTGTATAAAAGTTCACTGTACTCAACATTTCCAGGTCAACCTTTTGGCAATTAGACTAAAAATTGCACATTTTTTGAAATTTCGCCAAAGTTCATGTGTTAGGTGGCACCCCTAAATCTCAATGGAATTCCTCAAAACTTTGCAAAAGTCATTTTTATGTTAATTGGAACAAAATGCAATGCCAGCCAAATTGATATTTTGAAATTAAAATTTCCCATTCAAATTTGATGCACCCTAATGTATATATATATATATATATATATATATATATATACGGCAAAAAGAAAGAAATGCCAGATAATTTTTATTTATTTTTTTAAATCTAACTAACTATTTTTTTACTTTGAGCAATGATGGAGCTATAATTGACTCTTCTTAGGAGCATATAAAACAAAACAGCTCCTTGGAAAAAATGAAATGTAGTCTAATATTGTAGTAGTTATAAACAGGTTTATTTTAGTAACATTTGAGGGCAGCAATTTTATTCATAATGTTAAAATAAAACCGACGTAATGTTACTTGAAAGCATTATAACCTACTATTCCTGCCAAACTTCCATGGTTGCAGTTAGTGTTACTACAGTAAATCCATGGTGAATGTTGCAGATCTGTGGACACTGGATAGTTCATTCATGGCACAATGTTTCTTCCTGGTTTCCACGCGCTGTTTGATCCGTTAATAACGGAGAAATGTGAATGTTTGTCACTAGATCTCGCAGCAATGTTATTACTTAAGTGGCGAATTAAAATGATTTCTTTACTGGATCTCTCAGCGCTGTGTAGTAACAGTGTCGCTTGATCAAGATCGGCTCGCGCTGCTTTGGTCCAAACTGATAAACGGTCCTTCAACCACACAATAACGAGTAGCTCAGTTTCGTTCCGCTTACCTTACGTTTGCCATTTGATGTTGGACAATGTTGTGGTCGCGCCAGCGTCTCTATGAGCGCGCTTGCCACACGCGACCCGCCTACGTTTGAAATAACGACATTTTGGTCGACACGGCAAGAAAAATGGTCCAACGAACCGTTGTTTGAAAATGCGTACCGAACACCGAACCGAAAGCCTCGTACCGGACGGTTCAATACGAATATGTGTATCGTTACACCCCTAATATATATACTGTGTGTGTGTGTGTGTGTGTGTGTATATATATATATATATATATATATATATATATATATATATATATATATATATATATATATATATATATATATATATACATACATATACATACATAGGCGTATATAAAATAAAGCATGTATATACATATACATACATAGGCGTATATAAAATAAAGCATAATATATATACACAGTATATCATAGTTTTACTTGACCATTCTCCCTTGTTATAACAAAGTCTATATGTGTATATACAGTATATATATGTGTTACCGGCAAAGTGTGAAATCCCGGTATTATATAGAATGCCTAGGCGAATTCCTGATGTTTTTTGCAAAAAATACATTACCTAATTCTATACATTACCTAGGCATTCTATAGAATGCCGGATTACACACTTTGCCGGTAACATGAAGAGTTCAGATGCAAAAGCCTCTAAGTGCCATCTGAAATTTTCTTCTAGAATGATTATTTTTATCAAGCTTGTATAAGTTCAGTAATTTCACTTAAATGGCAGTGAAGATTACCTATTAATTGTCATTTGAGTGAAATTACTGAACTTAAATAATACGAGCTTGATAAAAATGATCACTCTAGAAGAAAATTTCACATGGCACTTAGAGGCTTTTGCATCTATGTATGTATGTATATATGCTTTATTTTATATACGCTACGCTTCCTTCCAGTCTAAACAAAGGCTGGAAGGTCTAAACAAACACCAACCATCATAGACTCCGAGTTTGATCAAAGCTGGAAGAATAAATTAAATATAGTGAGATAAAGATAAAGAAAAATACGTGAGATAAAGAAAAATATGTTTGAAAAGCCAGATTTGGAATAACCCAGATAACTGACCACTTTAGATCTTCAGGCATCCCTCCTCAAAACACTGAGGAACAATTTGACATATTTCATAACACAACCCTTTTATCTTTGTGATTAAATTTATTGTTTTTTGTTTTGTTTTGTTTTTCCTGTTTGAATGTCTTCACTATGAACTGTAGCTTCCTCTACTGAGCTGTTTGCCTCACTGTCTTTGACACTTGTAGTTCTGGTAAATAAAATCCAGACATTTGCCTTTAAATATGTGACTTTTTGTAGTGTACGTTTGACCTGCTTGGCTTTCTCCTCACTGTCCCTGTGTTCCACAAGCACCCTCTGCCCCATCTCGCTCCATCCAAAAATATCTGAAAAATATAGGCCACCTTATATTTTAAGCAGCACAACTTTTTTCAACATAGATTATATAATAAATGCTTCTTGAGCACTAAATCGGCATATTAGGATAATTTCTGAAGGATCATATGACACTGAAGACTAATGGTCTTGTTAATGGCTCTTGAAAATTCAGCTTTACTATCACAGGAATAAATAGCAATTTAAAATATTTTAAAATACAGAAGTAATATTTCAGAATATTACAGTATTTATTGTACTTTTGACCATATAAATGCAGCCTTGATGTGCATACGAGTGTTCAAAAACAAAAAATTCCTACCGACCACAAACTTGGACAGTGGATGTTTTTCCTGCAGAGCTTTAGGGTGGGACATGAATTGACATGGCCATCTCCCATGAGGCCGAGAGTCGGGTAAACACATCAGTCTTTTGTGCCAATCCCTCAGTTACTCACACAAGCGTCCTCAAGAGTTTTATTAGAACTGTTTGGTCAGCACACACACATACACATTCCCAATAGACTTCCCATAATTAACACAGCAGAACTGCACAGCCCCGTTCTGAGCTCTTTAATTAAACCGTAAATGGTTTCAGAGGATGAGTGGATAGGAAAAAAGACCAGAGCGTCAGACAAGGTGTGCGTTTGTGCATGTGTGGTTAGTGTCTCCCGTTGTTCCATTGTCTGTGTGGAGATTATGAAATTTGGATTTGCATTAAGAAACTGAGCTGAACAGATTGAACGTGTGTGTGTGTGTATTTGAGAGAGAGATTAATTAAAATGAGAAGTGAAAAACAGATAGAGTGTTGATGTTTTTAAAGAGCCACTCCCAACTCCTGAGAATACAAATGTGTGTGTGTTTGTGTGTTCCTTTATAGCATTAATGAGAAGGCTTCCAGGCAGGTGCTGGCAATAAACTCTAGTTGTGATTATGTCAGCAAGAGAGAGAGATAGAGTGTGTGTGTGTGTGTGTGTGTGTGTGTGTGTGTGTGTGTGTGTGTGTGTGTGTGTGTGTGTGTGTGTGTGTGTGTGTGTGTGTGTGTGTGTGTGTGTGTGTGTGTGTGTGTGTGTGTGTGTGTGTGTGTGTGTGTTTTTGAAGTGTGTGTGTGTGGGGTTTTTGAAGTGTGTGTGTGTGGGGTTTTTGAAGTGCTGTCTGAACATTCTGGACCTGCTGATTAAGCTTACTGGAACATTTGATTTTGACCAGGTAATGAAAGATGTGCATGCCTTATGTTCATGTTTGTGTGTGCCTTGTTTAAGAGTCTCTCTGAAATCTCTATGTGTGTGTGGGGGAGGTTGTCAGGGTGTCTCTGAGCTTTGATTGCTCTCTTTGAGGTCCCAGTCGGTCCATTTTCCTTCAGTGCAGCAGTTCCAGGAAGAAGACAGATGAAGGCTGGAAAAGGAGGTGTATGGAGAGGGATGAGACAAGCGTGCGATAGAGAGAAATACAGCTGAAGGAGAGGGATTGTGTTGAGAGGGAAGGATGGGAGGGTAATGAAATATCAGAAGTAATGAATTGGTGGAGGGTGTTCAGAGTAAATGAATGAGGAGGACAAGATTGAAGAGAGGTGAAAGGACAGAATGAGGATGGAGAAAGGCATTTGATAGACTATATGGGTGTGTTTTTTAGGGGCACTTTTGACTACTTAAACATGTTTGAAAATGTTTCATCTTTGTTAAAATAAATGTTTTTTACATGGCCTACAAGAGCTGATCTTGGCCTTTAAAGCTCCAAGTAGATTTTTATGTTTTGTTTGTAGCTGAAATTAAATCTGTTCATCATATAAATTAATCATGTTTCTGCAGAAGACTTAGATTAACCCACCTGATTAATATGGATTATTTTTTATTTATGTCTTGAAGCTTGAACATGTAACAAGTTAGCTCAAAGGGGAAATATTAATAATTATCAATTATGATTAATTATTAATATTTGGGTCAGTTAATTGGATTAACTTGAGGTAGCTAAATTAATATTACAATCAATTAATCAGTTCCAACAAACTCTTTTGATTAGCATTCTGTTGCCACAATTCGGAACGGCACAAACGCAAACCATTTCTTCTTCACTTGTGAGCAACTCCGATCATCACTCTTCACACACACGACGCTCCTCCGACCTGCGCACTGTTGTTTACCTTTTTCCGGCTACAACTGAGTTCCCACGGGACTTCAGCGCGAGACTACAGCTAGCCGGCTAAAACACTATTTTACGTGAATTTAAACAATGGCTAAGTTGCTAAACACATCTTGTTGTCATGTAAGGGCCCTGTTCATGTTGGACAGACATTTTAATAACAGGCACAAAGACACCCTTTATGTATATACCCCCATAACTGCCGTTATAGCTGAGTGGGAGCTCTGGACATTAGCTGTAGTAGCTCCGTGTTGCAAGCACTGATCCGGTTCGTTTTTTTTTTTTTTTTTTTCTATAGACAGTACTCACAAAGGTCTAACGATCAAGATTAACTTAAAAATTGCCCGGAGTTCTCCTTTAATTTGTGTTTGATGTAAATGATGTCAGATTTTCAATTTTGAGTGAATTATCTGAACTGTCGTTATTTTCTCATTTAAAATCATCCCATGGTCCCCCTAAATTAAGCATCACCCTTATATTTCTGTAGAGGTGAGGGCACATGAGGGAGCATAGTGATTTTGTTTTCTATTTTTTTGTCTTTTTGTTTTCTCTCATGCCTTCATCCCAGGGCCAAATATGATGTCTCGTCAAACCAGACACTTGATGAGAGAGAAAGTCTACCTGCAGCATAACAATAATCATTATGACCACACATAGAAACATTCATATACTGTATTACAAATTATCTCCCTCACACTAGAATACAAAATTCTAGAATACTTCAACTCACAAGTGTGACCTTATTGATTGAATATTTATTTTACTTATTTATTTCTGTCTTGTCCACCTGTCTCTGTCTGTCTGTCACAGATTTATTGTTAGAAAATGTTGTACAGCAAAGAATTTTCAAAGAAATATGAATTGCTGTATTTCAGACCCCTAGCAAGTTTTTTTTTTTTTTTTTTTTTTTCTTGTACTCGGCCTCCAGTAATATCAACAGCTCGATATCTATGTGAATTGGCGGTTCTGGAAAATTGCTTGCTTTGTCACACTTCACCCTTATCCACGTATGGAATTTACAGTAGGCACACAGCATTGTATTTGTCCTTTTTCATATTCAACACTTTGAGAGCTCTCCACCACTGTTATAAAATAATACACCATAGTTTTCTCACAAAGGCGTACTTTTCATACAGCGCCTCCATATATGACTCAACCTGAAACGCCATCACAAGCTAGCGCATTCAGAAGTACAACACATGAATACACATACAGATATGTTGTGGTGTCTCTTTCTTATAGAAGCAACTATTTCCTCCTTAAACAAACAGACAAACAAACATGTCTATATGTTTATCCTATCCACCTTATTCCTGACGACCTTACTGCGTTTTGAATTATGGGTGGCACTTCCGGTTTGGGGAACTTCTACTCAAAAAGGCTGTAACAAATCATTTCAAATCATAAGGTTGCCCTACAAATAAAGCTGATCCGTCAGTTTGACTGGATGAGCTGTCAATTTTCCTTCATGATTAATTTTCAGACATCATGAGAATAATGTTATACTTGGTATTTTTACGTGACATGTTATAACAAGATTATATATGGCAAGAGCTCTTTTCAGTCGCTGCTTTCTTTTCCTCGTGATTATTTTCTTTTTTCCCTTTGCAATCCGCTGTAAAAGTATGAAAAAGGACAACATATACTGCACATTGTGGTCTCCCGAATTTAATTTATGATATATTATTAATATAAATTATTATTTTTATTAATAATTCACTGGAATGCACGAAGATTCTCTCGTTATTCTCCTCAAATCCTCACGTCTCTTCCCAGGTTTGTTTTCACAGGTAAATGCAATTTATATTCTGTCAAAATGACGGAAATCACTTTGAAATAGTATCACGTAATGCTAAAGTTAATGAACATTTTTGATTAAGGCAACATAAGTTACATAATCCAGATGTACAGTATATTACTACAGTGATAGTTAACCCGTCCATTATTGCTGTGGAAAGACTCGCGCTTTTGGGGTTATTCGGTCTGTTGAAATACCTTGTTGATGCTTTTACACTTTTAAATTTCCTTTTAATGTTAGATGGTTGAAGGGTGAGTAGATTAATGTCATCTCATTGTGACACTTTTTTAACATTTTACGTTCATAGAGCGAGCCTTTTCACTGATAGTTTACAGCTTAACGGAAGTTACACCCATAATTCACGCAAAGCGTCATGGGACGTAGGAATAAGGTGGATAGCTGTAGTAAAAACTGAAAATGAAACATGGTTGCCATAGTATCTAATGCTAGGCTCTTCCACAGAGTGGATAATTGCTCATAGTAAGGTATGTTTGAGAGAGAGAGACTGTTGCTGGAATTAGATGTGTCCAGACTTCATACTCTGTGATTAGCCTGTTTGCTAACAGTATGGGGGTTGTGATTAGCCACTGACATGCTTTCTGTGTCTGTGTTTGCTTTTATCCCTGTCACTCTCCGAGGCCTTCGCTTAGCAGGTGTCCGGTTGAGATAGGGAACCGAAAGAAAAAAGAATTAGAACTAGGGCTTAGAAATGGTAGTCTGTTTTAAAGACTGCTAATAAACAGCAGAAGAAAGACAGTAAAAGAGTGAAATGAAATTAGTTTATGGCTGAAAAGTTGGTATGTCCACATGAAAAGGAAAGGAATGACTCGAGTGGGAGTGGATGGGAGTATGAGTGAGATCAGAGAGGGAAGGAGAAGGTAAAGATGCAAAGGAGGTCTTCAAAGTGAAGCTGGAGAGAGAAGGATAGATTATGCCGTTTGATTCATGCAGTTTGGTTAAATGCTCATTGATTGCTCTGGCCATAACGAGGTCCCTGCTGAAAATACACATTAATGAGTGACTCTGCACAGGCCTGTACTGCTAATGAGTGGGGGGTTGGATGGTGGGAGTCTGCATTTAGGTCTTTTACACTGTTCTGTATTTCTCACTCATTTTACTTCATAGCTTCAACTAAACATATCACCAACACCAACAGATTGCTTCAGTTGTCAATAGATAAATAAAAGGTTAAATGGCATGAAGTGCTGTATGAAATTCGTGGTAAAGGGATACTTCAACCAAAAATGCATTTACTCATCCTCATGTCATTCCAATCTGTATGACTTTCTTTCTTCTGTGGAACATGAAGATATTTTAAAGAATGATGGTAACCATCATGATTTGCTGAACATTTACAATGAAATATTAAATTCTAAGAAATTAAAACAGCTTTGGAATGACATGAAGGTGACAGAATTTTCCTTTTTGGGTGAATGCCGGGTGTAATGGGGCAATAAACCCTACATTTTAAGATGTTGACCTTGTACTCCGCAAACAAAATCAAAGGGAAAGCACATTGAGACACAGTAAAAAGCTTTTAACACACTTCATTTGTTAAAAAGGTATAATTTTTACTTGTTTGCCACATGGCAACTATAGCTTCAATGTGGCTATGGCAGCATAATGAAAGATTTGCACAGTTCTTTTTTTTTTTTCTCCAAATGTTTCTATGCACTGACCTGTGCTGTCTTACTCAATATTAAGGAAAATGTTTTGATAATAATAATAATTATTATTATTGTTGCATATTAATATTATTGTATTAATTACTATATATTAATATTGTATACATTTTAGTATTATAAAATATCATTAATATTATTGTTGTTGATTTTTGTTGTGATTGTAATTAATTACTATTTGAACTATTATTTGAATTATTATTAATTGTTTTTCTACCTTTGCCCTGCCACACTTTTCATTTCCGTTTTCTTTGTTTTTCAGCTTGCCGTTCTGACAGAACTCACCCATTCTCATGGCAATGAGAGGGCCGGTCTGTCGAATCCTGCCCCTCCAGGAACAGGAAGTATTTATCACAGCGAGAACTTCCAGTTAAAGCTTTCTCCACCACCACTGGTGGAAGAGTAGATGAGTCCGCCCACTGTTACAAACCTTTAATAAAGCACTACCATGTCTGTACAGAACTCATGTTTGTGATTTTATGTTTTAACAAACTAGCAAATGCTTAGCAATGACACCACACTTCTCCAGTTTTTGCAGTGTCAAATTAGATGATATAAATTAATTGACACCACATCTGTAATATACTAAAGTAAATTTGTTGGTATTTGCTAGAATCCATGATACCATGCATCTGAACAAGATGTCCAGGACCTCTAGCAAAAAAATAGACCCACAACAATAAAGATCCAGTAGTATATTAACTGTGGGCATGGGGTATTTTTTATCCCTGTTTGCACCAAACCCATCCTGTGGGTTTGCTGCCAAAAAGCTTTTTTCGTTGTCGTTTGTTTCATCTGTCCATAGTCAGGTCCCTTCTGAAGTTCCAGTCGTGTCTGACAACTAAATATGCTGCAGTTTGTTTTTGGATGAGCGAGGAGGATTTTTCTTGAAACCCTTCCAAACAATGTAGGTGCTGTTTGATAAAACTTTGTAGGCTTTCTGACCCCAAGATTCAACTAAACTCTGCAATTCTCCATCTGTGATCCTTGAAGAGTCTTTGGCCACTCAAACTTTCCTCCTCACCGTCCATTAAGACAATAAACACACGTCCTCTTCCTGGCAGATTCGTAACCTCTTTAGTTGATTGGAACTTCTTAATTATTGCCCTGATGGTGGAAATGGGAATGTTCAATGCTTTAGCTATTTTCTTACAGCCACTTTCTATTTTGTGAAGCTCAAGAATCTTTTGCTGCACATCAGAACTATATTCTTTGGTTTTACTCATTGTGACGGATGATTAAGGGAATTTGGCCTTTGTGTTTCCTCATATTTATACTCATGTGAAACAAGAAGTCATAGCTGGACAGTTTCATGTTCTTACTGTAGTCACCCTGGTGTGCTACAAAATGTAAGCATTAATAGGAATATAATTTTACTCTCAAAAAAAATTCTAGGGGTGCCAATAATTGTGGCCAACGTGTTTTGGAGAATTTTTTTTTATTTTATAATGTGATTTTAACCCCACATTCAATTATTTGATGACAATGAAACAGCAGTTGTTCTTTTCTTTTACCTCTCTTTAGAAGTGTACAAAACATGGACTATGGTTGAGGAGGCACCAACAATCCGCTCAGCAGAGGTGATGGACCTCCGTGAAGTTGGCACCCCATAAAACGAAATAATTTCCAAAACTATGCCATTCGTTTGTGCTGCGTTTGTGCTGATTTGTGCCGCAAAAACCAACGTTTGTGCTGGTTTCGTGTTTGAGATATTGAACATTATTTTTTGGGTTGCGTGACGTCACTCTCCACCCCATGTCCTTCAAATCGCTCCAAACCGGTGTCATTCGTTTGTGCTCGGTTTGTGCTGGTTTGTGCCGTTAAAATAAACACTGTATCTGTTTTCCTTTCGCAGATATAACAAATTTAATTCGGGAGCTGTGACGTCACTCTCCACCCCACATCATCTAAATCGCTCCAAACCGGTGTCGTTCGTTTGTGCTCGATTTGTGCTGGTTTGTGCCGTTAAAACAAACACTGTATCTGTTTTCCTTTCGCAGATATAACACATTTAATTCGGGAGCTGTGACGTCACTCTCCACCCCACCTCATCTAAATCGCTCCAAACCGGTGTCGTTCGTTTGTGCTCGATTTGTGCTGGTTTGTGCCATTGAAAGAAACAGTGCAACTACGATCCCCTCTTAAATATAAAAAAAATAAACTTTTTAAGTAGCCTACAGTTACGTAACTGTCCACCCCATATGGTCCAAATCGTTGCAAAACTGTGCCGCTCGTTTGTGCTTGATTTGTGCCGGTTTGTGCCGTTACGATGAACATTGTATCTTTTCCCCCTCCTTAGAAATAACACATTGGATTCGGGACAGTGACGTCACTCTCCACCCCATGCCGTCCAAATCGCCCCAAACCGGTGCTTTTTGTTTGTGCTCGATTTGTGCTGTTTTGTGCCGTAGAAAGAACCATCATAAATGATTCCATTCTTTAGACATCACAAAATATTTGGAGGAGTAGTAACGACACGCAAGCAAGCCGCGCTCTCCATCCATCTCGTCTACAAACCAGGGGTGCGTTTCCCGAAAGCATCGTTGGCCAACTATGGTCGCAAATTCATCGCAATGTCCATTGAACTCTATTGGTAACGACGGAACTTGTGACCATAGTTGGCCAACGATGCTTTCGGGAAACGCACCCCAGTCCGGTTCGTTTGTGCTGCTTCGGTTTTTTAGATATTAAAATCTATGAATCTATTATAATCTGTAAAATCTAAAATATTAAAAATTTGGTCATTCTGTTGGCACTCAGGGCACTCCAAATTCAACCCAAATAGGCTCGTTCGTTTGTGCTTCGTTTGTGTTGGTTTGTGCTGCTAAAAGTAACAAAGTATAATGTATAACAGTTTGGAAGTAACTTGCACAACACTGCTGATATTGTGAAAAACGATTAGCCTATAAATAGCCTAGATATTTTAATGTGATATTTTTTCAGTTTTAATGTAATTAAAATGTAATTTATTCCTGTAATGTCAAAGCTGAATTTTCTGTATCATTACTCCAGTTTTCAATGTCACATTATTCTTCAGAAATCGTAAGATGTTGATTTTGTGCTCAATTATTATTGGTGCTCACTGCTCAGTTAAGAAAGGCTCTTATATTTTATCAATGTTTAATAGGCCTAAACATTGCTTGTTTTTTTATTTATTTTTTTTATGTTTAATATTTTTTTGTGGAAACCGTGAAACCTGAGTGACCTCAAAATGACCAAAAAATATAATTTTAATGTCTAAAAAACCGAAGCAGCACAACACAAACGACACGTTTTGCAGCACAAACCAGCACAAACGACGTCATTGTCTATGCCTAATATTTTAAAGGCCGATGCAGCACAAACGGAAATTATACCGGCACAAACCAACACAAACGAAGCACAAACGAACGAGCCTATTTGGGTTGAATTTGGAGTGCCCTGAGTGCCAACAGAATGACCAAATTTTTTATATTTTAGATTTTACAGATTATAATAGACAGATTTTAATATCTAAAAAACCGAAGCAGCACAAACGAAACTTTTTACAGCACAAACAGGCACTAGCTGTTAAAATTAGGCCTATTCAGAAAACTTAAGACACTACACAATTTTTTTTAATAGCCTACTTTTTTTTATTGGTTATTTTAATTTATTTTAATACAAAATTAAGCCTCAGTCACACGTAGCTTAAAGCCAGAGTAGTGACAGTAGCCTATACATTACATATCGTAGTGCATTGGTGATAATATAAAGACCAAATGTCAATAGCACAAATCTAAAATAAAACATTCCCATATCTAAAGAAAAGAACACTGACAGCTGCGGCCCTGTGCGAGCACAAACGAACCGGACTGGGGTGCGTTTCCCGAAAGCATCGTTGGCCAACTATGGTCGCAAGTTCCGTCGTTACCAATAGAGTTCAATGGACATTGCGATGAACTTGCGACCATAGTTGGCCAACGATGCTTTCGGGAAACGCACCCCTGGTTTGTAGACGAGATGGATGGAGAGCGCGGCTTGCTTGCGTGTCGTTACTACTCCTCCAAATATTTTGTGATGTCTAAAGAATGGAATCATTTATGATGGTTCTTTCTACGGCACAAAACAGCACAAATCGAGCACAAACAAAAAGCACCGGTTTGGGGCGATTTGGACGGCATGGGGTGGAGAGTGACGTCACTGTCCCGAATCCAATGTGTTATTTCTAAGGAGGGGGAAATGATACAATGTTCATCGTAACGGCACAAACCGGCACAAATCAAGCACAAACGAGCGGCACAGTTTTGCAACGATTTGGACCATATGGACAGTTACGTAACTGTAGGCTACTTAAAAAGTTTATTTTTTTTTTATATTTAAGAGGGGATCGTAGTTGCACTGTTTCTTTCAACGGCACAAACCAGCACAAATCGAGCACAAACGAACGACACCGGTTTGGAGCGATTTAGATGAGGTGGGGTGGAGAGTGACGTCACAGCTCCCGAATTAAATGTGTTATATCTGCGAAAGGAAAACAGATACAGTGTTTATTTTAACGGCACAAACCAGCACAAATCGAGCACAAACGAACGACACCGGTTTGGAGCGATTTAGATGATGTGGGGTGGAGAGTGACGTCACAGCTCCCGAATTAAATTTGTTATATCTGCGAAAGGAAAACAGATACAGTGTTTGTTTTAAAGGCACAAACCAGCACAAACCGAGCACAAACGAATGACACCGGTTTGGAGCGATTTGAAGGACATGGGGTGGAGAGTGACGTCACGCAACCCAAAAAATAATGTTCAATATCTCAAACACGAAACCAGCACAAACGTTGGTTTTTGCGGCACAAATCAGCACAAACGCAGCACAAACGAATGGCATAGTTTTGGAAAGTATTTCGTTTTATGGGGTGCCAACTTCACGGAGGTCCCTGATGGTCCATTGTGGCCTTTTTTGTCAAATTTGGTCGTTGAATAAAACCAGATAATATTCACTGTCAAGTAAGCAGGTTGAACATTCTCATCTGGCGAACAAAGTGCATCTACATCAGTATCATTGATTCCAATATACAGTTACTTGCACAGGAAACAGTTAGATGTGTGTGCTAGAGACCAGATACACAGAGTTCTTTAAGCAATAAAGAGCTTGCGTTGTTCCCCTACAGCCTCTGAGATAGGATTGTTCTCTCTTCAAAAGCTCATTTCAGTGTCCCAAACAGTGTAAGGCACAGAGATGCACCGCAAACACTGCCCTGTTGATGCAGCTGTGAGTGCATTTTGTGTAGATACATTGATAGTTATAGTGTCTTCCTGTTGGTTCCCATCAATTAGCACAGGAGATGGCAACCAACACGGCCACATCAAGAACGCCTCTTGAAGTAAGGACTGCAAGTTATGTTTCCACCTACACTTCTATACATACAGCATTAATGTTCCCTAAGCTGTTCAGCAGCAGCATGACTGCTTCCACCTCACTTTCCACATTTAATACACACGTACGCACTTTGAACACCCTGGATAAAAGGCTATTTCTAAGTGTGCCGGTGAGCGTTTATATGTGTGGGCAGCGGAAGAGAGCGAATCAAAAGGATGGAGTGTTTTTCGATGACGGCTTTAAATCCCTCTGATTGTGCTGAGCCTCGACCTGTGTCTCTAAAGTGCTGCGGGGAACCTAACAAATGTGCATTCGGGGCAAGAAATTATTACGGGTCATTCGTGAAAAGTTTTCCAAAGTGACCTTTCATACTCTCAGTTGCGCGTTATGAGGTTAACCATTTTTAAAGCATTTCTGAGGTGTAATGTGTTTAATTATTTAGTTTAAAAAAATAGTCCTGTTTTTTTCTGTACGGTATATGCCAACTATGCATGGATGCTATGCCTGCCACATTAAGATGTTTGATGCATTGTAGTTTAATAGTGTAATCTCACTGAATCATAAATATTGAAGCCTTTTAAAAGAGCACATCCTCATTACCACTACAAAAACTCTTGTTTATTCCAGCAAGACATGTTTCATGAGCCTTTTTCTTTTAAAAGATATCCTTTACTCTGTAAAGCACAGAGAGAGAGAGAGGAATAGAGAAGAACTGGCATCATATTGCACTGTATTGATCTGGTTTTGAAGAGAGTACTTCATAAATATAAAAAAAATAAACGGTTGGACACAAAATCAAGTGCAGAGAGCTGTGAAGTGCAGTGTTGGTGTTTCTTTTTAAAAACGCATTAAGCAGACTTTGCTTCAAGTGCAGTCTTTCAATGGCGTATTTTTCAAAAGCAATTTGCTGACTTTCCATTCCTCCGTTGTTTTTGTTTTTGTTTTTTTGCCTTAAATGGGAATACATAATGTTCTGTGGATGTTGCCATGGCATGGATTTTGATGTAAAAGGCAAGGGATTTGTAATATTACTTTCCCTTTAATTGAGCCTGAATCAGTGAGGAATATTAAAAGCTGTTTAACCCCTCTTAAAATGCAATGGGTGTCATCAAGATTCCCAAGTGGACAAACACAACGCCTGAGTGAGGTTGAGATCTCTGCAATGCTTTTGAATTATTATTGCTGCACATGAGACTATACAGTTCATTTTCTCAGACTTGGCAAGGTGTTTGATGCTAACACCACAAAATAGGAGATACATTTTAATAGAATGCTAAAAAAAAATGTAATAAATATTTGAGTGCATCTGCAAACAGGGCCTAATCTACATGAGGTGGACTAGGTTTATAATCACAAATGTGACTAAAAAAGACACTGTCGCCAGTAGGCCTATATATATATATATATATATATATATATATATAGCATTGAAAATATTATATTTTTTGTTACGCTTTATTTTAAGATGTCCTTGTTACAGTGTAATAATATAATTAAGTACTGAGTAATTTTAATTAACTAAAAGTACTTAAGGGCTTAAGTGAATGAGAAGGGTTTGTTTTGGTGTTAGTTGCTTGTAATTATGGATAAGTTACTGTTATTTCATGTAATGCAACAAAGGCACCACTAGTGTTACCTACAGTATGTTTTTTTGTTTTGTTGGGAGTGTAGTATTTTTTATTTTTAAAGGGAAAAAATGAAATTTACGACTTAAATGTATTATTTCTTTGGTGATAATTTATCATAGAAAATGTAATCGAATAGTAACAATGCCAAAAACAGCATTTTCACTAGTGCCTTCAGTCCTTCAGAGCCAGTGAATAATCTGGGTCAAAATCATTTGGACACTTAAGCCACACTTAAAAATCTATGAACATATAAATGGAATAAGAATGGGACATCTTTGGCATGTGCTGTATAAGATTGAACACTGGCAGTTGCTAGGTTACACTGGTGCCAAGGAAGGAAGATCAAGGCAGGCCAGCTGTTATACGAGCTGAAAGGATGAAGGGCTTCAAGCAGAAGATCTCACGCTGGCTATAGTCACATACATCCTCAGAATTCCATCACTCCATCATGAGAAACAAATCGAGTGTATCATGGAACAAATGTCCTGCAAAGTCTTCAGTACATCGTGATGTAAGTTTTACTAAACTGTACCTTAAGACTAACATGTTTGTATTGCTGTGAGAGGTATATTTGGCATTTTTATTCAATTTGCACTTTTATTTGGTTGAATGTGAACTTTTGGTTGTATGGCCTTGATTGGTTGGCTGTCTTGTTTTTTTCTTTTTTTGGAAAGACTTTATTATAGAATGCAATAATGGATATTATTGTCAGGGTTATGTTCTGTTTTCATGGACTTTTATTTTATCATGTTGTGTCCTTGTGTTCTGTTTGCTTTGTTCTCTGTGTTTCCGCTTATATTGATTGTGTGCCTGATTTTTCACCTGTGTCTAGTTTAGATTCTCTCGTGTATTGGTGCATTAACGCCATGTCGTAATTACAGTAAATAAAGCTCATATCGGCTTTCGAATCGCTCTCGCGGTACTTTGATGTCATTCACCGTCAGGTGGTACAGTCGTAGCTCTCAGAAAATTACAAGTTTACACATTGTAATTACAAGTTCTACAAGCATGTGAAGGGTTTTTACAGTAGTCTATACACAATATTTACGGTAATTACGACATGGCGTAAACTCAAATATATACAGCACTGAGTTTCTGTTGCCTCTGGTCGGTTCTCATCAATGTATAGTGTTTTGATAGATGTTTCTTATGTGACAACTGTTTATCCTGTTTTTCTTGTGTTTGTACTCTAGCTTTCTCCTGTGGACTCTTTGTTTTGTTTATTAAAGACTATTTAAAGTATTTTCATGCGTGTGACCTACCAGCACCAGACAATAATATACTGTAGGCTACTATAAAATAATTTTATAAAATAATATCAGATATATAAATACAAAGACAAAAACCTTGCAGTGGTGCACTTTTTTCACTGAATTTGTTGTCCTAATTAAATATCTGAAAATATAAAACACTTGTGACAGTCTTACAATAAATATTTATGTACTCTTCTGTTGTAATTTGCTATGGTTGAAGCTAAAATGATGTGTGTGATAATTTAGTATTATTTTATTTTTTACAGATGCAGACATGTTTTATGAGCCTTTGTGTGCTTTTTGGTTGCCAAATCGCACAGTATAATATCGCATAGTCCCGTATAGACTGAAACTATTCAGAATTTAATGCATTTGAATAATTTTTGAATAGGCATCAATACAAAAAAACAACAACTCAGAAGTCAAGTCACCTTTATTTCTATAGAGCTTTATACAACGCAGATTGTTTCAAAGTAGCTTTACAGTGATAAATGATTCAATGTTGCTCTAAAAGAAAATAGTGTCATTGTTGATGTTGAGCCGAAGTCGGTTCAGTGTTGATTCAGTTCCTTTGTAAAGATTATTAAATTAGTTCATTTCAAGTATAAAGCAGTTCTGCAGAAAACGGTGATGCCATTGTCCTGTCACAAATTCAATTCTGCAAGAGACTCAGACGCAAATGACTGAAGACTTGAGACAACAGGGAGAGTGAAGCGTGAACCACAGTTCAAACAGTAGGGCTGGGCAGGGCAGGCGACACGCAGGATGGGTGATGTTGTAGATTTTCCCTAAACCTAACTACCTGGGGTGTCTCCAATCGACACTCAATAAATTTACCTGGGGCGTCTACAGTTGACACTTAACTCTGGCTCTGCGTCTACAGTCGACAACTGGCTTTGAGTTCCTTACCCTAACTTGCTGCGCAGCAATAATAAACAGACAGACTTCAGCTAATGTCCTTTAAACGCTTTAATCACGGCCGGGAGAGTTCTCGAGCAGTTTCTCAAAGAATCTCACCCAAAAAGAAAAATACATCAGGTTTTATAGGATAAAAGACAGACACAACAAAAAAGATCATCATGACTAACTCATGTCTTAAAGGGTTAGTTCACCCAAAAATGAAAATTATGTCATTAATGACTCACCCTCATGTCGTTCCAAGCCCGTAAGACCTCCGTTCATCTTCGGAACACAGTTCAAGATATTTTAGATTTTGTTCGAGAGCTTTCTGTTCCTCCATTGAAAGTCAATGGACGGCATACTGTTCACGTCCAGAAAGGCAATACAGACATCATCAAAGTAGTCCATGTGACATCAGTGGCTCAATCTTAAGTTTATCAAGCGACGAGAATACTTTTTGTGCGCAAAAAGTAAACAAAAATAACGACTTTATGCCACTATTCATTTCCTTCTCTCTACGCCTCGAGTGAGTTCGCGTAGTGTTTCAGCGTAGCGCGTCTGTGTTGTACGTCACACGTAGGCTCACTATTGGCCGACACTGGTCATGTGTGATGCGTGTGACGTACAACACAGACGCGCTACGCTGAAACACTACGCGAACTCACTCGAGGCGTAGAGAGAAGGAAATGAAAAGTGGCATAAAGTCGTTATTTTTGTTTACTTTTTGCGCACAAAAAGTATTCTCGTCGCTTGATAAACTTAAGATTGAGCCACTGATGTCACATGGACTACTTTGATGATGTCTGTATTGCCTTTCTGGACGTGAACAGTATGCCGTCCATTGACTTTCAATGGAGGAACAGAAAGCTCTCGAACAAAATCTAAAATATCTTAAACTGTGTTCCGAAGATGAACGGAGGTCTTACGGGCTTGGAACGACATGAGGGTGAGTCATTAATGACATAATTTTCATTTTTGGGTGAACTAACCCTTTAACTCACGTCACCTTCTATTAATATGATTGGTTCAATTGGAAAAAGCAAGCCTTATAAGCCCCTAGACTAGAGAAACTAAAGTAGAGAAATAAATATAACAAAAGCAAACTAATGAGAAAAAACAAAAAGATCAAAACTGGAAATGCAAAAGAAAAGCAAGTCTTCCACTAGACAAGGAAATGAGAACTGAAGAAATTAAAATTCTAAAACAAAAGAGGACTCAAACTAGATTATAAAGAACGAGAGCAAAAGCTGAGCAAAACAGAAGTGGAGAAAAACAAAATAGCAACAGGAATACTCTGATACTGGAAAAGCTATATATATATATATATATTATGTAGCCTATATATATAAAAAACATTACGCTCTAAGATAATTTTCAAAACACAACACCACAAAGTACAAACACAAAACGAACCAGCAAAGACATGAGGGAAAGAGACACAATATAAAGGGACCAGAGCACATGAGGATCAGGTGAGCACAATTAGTGAAACGAGGACAAAATGTGGACTAAACAAGAGGGCGTGGTAACAGGAAACAAGGAGGCTGGACATGAGGAGCACATGGCAAACACAGACCAAGACAGAGCCATGTGCTCAAACACAAGACAAACATAGAAACGTGAAACAAAGACAACACAGACAAGGTTGCCAGGGCAGAACCCTGACACGTCCAGGCTCAGAAACCAAATCCAGTCGGGGAGCCAGTTCTTCTCTGGCCAACGAACAAACAAAGCGTGATTATGACTCTATGGAGACGGAGCTGGTCATAGGTCTGTGTGGTGGACTTGTCTGGTTCTTGTGGTCTTTAGAATAGGAACTAGTGCAAAAGAAGGATGTTTTTGTGCAAAAATCAAAGTGATTGCATCTTAAATACATTTGAACATATTTTCTTATATGCATATAACTGCTGACATACACTATGACTGTTTAGCATTTTGGTTTTATTTTAAATGTGGTCATCTGTCACCTGCCACTTAAAACCCAAACTGAATATGTGGTCTAAAAAAAAGTGTGTTGCCCTTTTCTAAGAAACTGAGACTATCACTTATTTTCCTATGGTAAACCTAATCACCATATAAATATGCAGAGCAGATGAACTACCTTCATATTTTTCCCAATTTTCAAAGGAGGGTAAATAAGACTCCCACCATACAGTAGACAGCTACAGTAGCCACAATATTTGAGGCTTCATGTAATTTCTTTTTTATTCTCCTGATGTATGCCTTTCATTGTTGTTTGAGAGGCCATCCACTTTAAAAATGTTTGTTGAAAATGCATTTTCTAATTTCTTCAACAATTACTTTTACGCAATAGCAATTAACACAACTAAAGGATTATGACTCATCTGTAATAACACTGACAAACTAACTTGTGAATTGTAAATGAAGCAGCGCTAGAGGTTTTGTAGCCCTCGTGATTGGGTTGATTGAGCTTTGTGGAGGAGTGTTTGGTCTCCATTCCCTTTTTTTCTTCCTTTTTTAATGATCTGACTCAACCACAGCTGGCCTCTCTTGAGTATTTAAACCCCGCCATGTCTCTGCACTACAGAGCTCTGCTCACGCTGTGAATATTCAGTCTATGGAAAGAAAAAAACACTATAGGCTTAACAAGATAGAGAGGGCAATTATGGAGTCCTCACAAGTTGTGAAATTGACTGAATTCGAATTCCACGGCCAAGGCTTTTATTGGCTGTACTGCATTTATTAGTGTCATGCTAATTCCAAAGTCAATGCTCTAATTTGGGCAATTTACCTGAAACCACCCACCCTCAAAATACAACATACAATGATATGTCTGAGCCTATCGCTGCTGGACATTAAGCGAGAAATGTTAGTTCACTATTTATCTTGGTGGGCTCTAAATCTTTTCAGCGCATAATGTTTTATGCCTTGGGTAGGCTGTCATACTCTTGAGAGAAACTCCAATCTGTTTGGAGAGATTTTTTGCTCATGAGTGATCTTCAAGGACCTTTCCTCCATATTCACAATAGTATTTCATCATCATTATTGACTTTTTTGTGTTCAGGGTAAACAAACAACAATTAAAACACTATTTCCCTTCTGCTGTTGATCTCTTGGTGATGCTTGATAACTTCCAAACCATATTGTGATCCATAGTCTGTGTGCCCCTTTAGATGATATATGCTGTTTTTTTGTTTGTTTGTTTGATCACTCTGGAACATGTCTTACATGTTTGTTTGGGTAAGATTTAGAGGTGAACTGTGTAATTTCGTTCACTAGCATCACAAAATGGAAAAATGATAGCTTTTTGAACAGGTGTGAAAAGTGGTCTTTGCATGTCAGACTTGTATAGGAAGCAGTATTTTAACAGAAAAATAAATACACATTGCTTTTAAAGTGAGGACATGGAATTCATCCTCTATGGCAAGTTTCAGAGTCAGATTTCCCTGTAAAAATAAAAAGATACTTGAGACTTTTTTTTTTTTTTTCAAATATGTCATTTCTCTAAAGAACTTCATGGAAAAATTGAGCCAGTATGTTCTCGCAAGAAACTTAAAGCATATCAGTGGTTCCTCCAGTATTAGTTAACATGAACTAACTGAGAACAATTGCCAGGGTTATGCTTCTGTTTTGTTTAGATTCAGGGTTTTGTTCAGTTTTGGCTCGCCCATGTTCACTGTCATTTGTTCCCTAAGCAGTTAATTAGTTCACCACACCTGTCCTGTTTCTACGTTAATTATCTCTCTATGTATACAAGCCCTGAGTTCTGTTCTTTGTTCCACAATGTCTTTTGTTGGTTGTGTTTTCTCCTGAGCTTGCCTGAGATGGATTTTTATATTGAATACTGCTTTTTTTTTCAGAGTAATTTGTGTGATCATTACAGCAGCCAAGCCAACAATAGCATTTATTAATCTTACACAAACCCAACCATTGGTTTAAATTAAACAGTTTAAATCTATAGGTTAATTTAAACCAACTATTGAGTTTGACCAAACATGGGTTGAAACAACCCAGCATTTTTTTAGTGAAGATAATATTAATCTCAACATTTATTAATATACTTTGATATATTATATACGTTTTATCTGTTAACATTAGTTAATGCACTGTGCACTAACACAAACAAACAATGAACAATTGTATTAGTATTAACGGACATTATTCAATTCTGTAAAATAACAACAACAGCAACATATTGCTCATTGTTAATTCATGTTAGTTAATGCATTAACTAATGTTAACGAACAAAACCTTTTTGTGAAGTGTTACCGGAAAGTTTTATGCTGAGCATTTCATGAACATAAATGAATGTTTAAGTGGAAGAATATTGTGCATGCACATGGCTGATCACTAAAATGAATGTGACCAGTGACAAGAGCATTAGTTTGTAAAATTACTGTAATTAGTGCTGAATGAGTCATGTCTTGTAGACATCCTCTTAAACAACATTTTTCAAGAATTTAAAATTTTTAGTAAATCTTTGCTTTTTGTGATTTTAACCAAGGTTGAGCAAAATTCTGCATTTAAGCACCTGGAAAAAGTCCCTTACATCTGTTATTGTAAATGCCTATGTATCTCAGCCACAGTGACTTTAGTTTTCATTTTAGTTCCTGTATATTACATTTTTTTCATGGAATAATCAAAAATAAGAGCGGGGCAAATCACTATTCAAGTGTTTTGCAATGAGGCCAATGATAGTTATGAAACCGGGTTGCTTGCACTTCAAAAGTTGGACTTTGAATTTAATTGGCCAAATAGATTAAAAGTGCTTCTTTATATTAAAGGTCCCGTGTTATGCCCCTTTTCACAAGATGTAAAATAAGTCTCTGATGTCCCCAGAGTGTGTATGTGAAGTTTCAGCTCAAAATACCCAACAGATCATTTTTTACAGCATGTTTAAATTGTCATTTTTGGGGGCTCAGAAAAACGCGCTGTTTTAGTGTGTGCCCTTTAAATGCAAATAAGCTGCTGCTGGACGACACAGGGGGCGGAGCTTCATGAGCTCGAGCACAGTCTCTCAGGACAATTTCACCTCACGGAATGATGATAATATCAGAAACTCTCAGTAACGGTGTTCATTTCGAGTCGGACAATAATGCCTACAGAGTCAGAGTGCTGTATAGAGATGAAACAGGTATAGTTTAGTAGTTTAATTACGGTTATTATAACGTATTTGTCATCTGCTTGTATGTATCCATTATTTATTAATAGCCTACAAGTCTGCTGTCTGAATGATGATCAAACATACTGATGAGTTTAATAAAGTTTATTGTACATCACACAAAAGATGAAGCGTCAGTTTTACTTCAGAAAATCACCGTAAGAGCTGAGTAAACACAGTAAGTTATACGAAGTGCGCAAGTACATAAACGAATTTCGGTAGAGTTGAGGGGGCATTCCTGTGGGCGGAGGTTAGTCAAAAAACGGTTTTAATGACGTCATTAAAGAAGGAAGTAGAGGGATGTAGTCCAAACGGGCCGTTCGATGTAGTCAACTTCTGTTAAATAAAATATCTCGCTTGACATTGAACTTTGAGCTTTATAATTTTACAGATATTATTTATACTCTAACAACAACATTACACACTAACTAAAGTTTGAAACATGGGATCACGAAGAACGGGACCTTTAAAACATGAATTTATATTCAGGAATTTAAAACTGGCATTCTCAAAAATGAATTCTGAATGGCAGAAATGTCATGATGGGCTAGCAACTCACTACAGCACAGTATTGAGTTCATAGGCATACGTCATAGAAGTCAAAACTTCTGGTAATTCATATATTTGAATAACACCAAGAAGGATGCAAATGGCACCTCAATGTAATATTATTTTAATATGTTGAGTCAATTTCAAAAGATGGACTGAACACAATCATTCAGTCACCTTCATTTAGCTTAGGCCTACTTTAAAATTTTACAGTGGGAATCCAAATATTTTAATTTAAGAACACCTCATTTTAAGCTCAAAGAAAAGGTCTGCTTTTCACAGTTATGCGTTTGTAAGCCAGATGATGTTTTGTTGCCTTGGGTTAGCTTGGATTAATTAGCTGGATTCTATGGATGTCTCTCAGTCTAGCTCTCTGACTGCTGTGCTGCACTGTTTGCATGGAGATTAACAACAACAGCTCCCCTCAAACTGAATGAACCCCAACATCACATTCTGACAATGAAATATATGACTGTTTACTTTCTGCAAATGATGCCAGCCCAGGGGTAATGGTCTAATTCTTCTCTAATGATTTCAAGTAGAGCGCCTATCTAATAAGATCAGCTCTGTGTTATTAGATGGTCTGCATTTAAGGACTTAAGACTGAACGTGCATTTTAGTTCATTTTTTTTTTTTTTCTAAGTTCAGAGATGAAAGTCTTCTCCCTTTCTCTCTCTCTACGGGATACCTTGTAGCTTTATTTGTTCATGTCTCTCTCTCCTTCGATCCCCAGATATGTCTGTTTGACATACATGAGTGCATGCTGGATCTAAAATTTCTGTTTGCTCATTAGTACTGTATGTGTTTCCTGTGTGCTGTATTATTGAGAGAGGATTCTTCAGATCTGTGCACAATGACGTGGCCATTTCAGTCAATCACTTTGAGTTTTTAATGTTGTTATGCACTGCCGTAGTCATTCTATTCTCTGGACTGATGGAGTCTGGTACCCCCCACCAGTAGTTGAATGGGATTGATTCCAAGTCTTGATAGACTTGGACAGATAGATTTTCTCACCCCTGCATTTATAAGTCTGTGCTCTGTTGCAGGTCTGCTCTAGTTGCATTGCATCATGTAATTGATGTCATTGCAGTGGCCATAGCATGTAGCCTATTGCACTATCTACAAAGAAAAAGTGTCATATAACACACTGCTATTAAAAATTTTGGGTCAGTAAGATTTATTTGAAAGAAATCAATATTTTTACCCTCAATGGGGAGTTAAGCTAAGAAACCAAGAAAACTGCATTTAAAATACAATAATAATGTTCAACCAAATAGAAAAGAAAAAAGAAATTAGTATCATATGACCCCCTTCAGCTAATAAAATTAAAAAATGGTCATTTTTTAATGCACATTTTGTAAAAACAATAACTCAAAACCCCCAAAAAATAATAAATGACAAAGTCCTTTTAGGTTATAAATTTGTTTTTATGTAGCTTCACTATTGTTCAGTAGTGGCAGGCAGTATAATAGCCTTTTTGCATGCGTTTTAGGTTGATGTTGGTAAGTTTATAGAAGACAGAGAGGAAAAGATGTACCTTTTGCAGAAAGTACTTATGATAGTGATGGCAGTGCATCAAAAAATGTAGTAGTAATAAAGGAAGAAGTTAAAGATCAAGGAGGATAGAAGCAGTGAGGGGGATGGAAGAGATGAAGAATAATAGTCATAGATTGTTGTGAAAGTCAGGCATTGTGGTACATACTATGCCGGTTTGGAAGATGTGATTCACACTACAACCAGAGGTCAGGAAAGATGCCACTACCTATTGGTCAAAATCGAGTTATGCGTGGAAAGTGTGGGCTACACAGAAAAAGAAGAGTCTTGTTGATTTTCACTTGTGCTACAATCATTGATTTGGAATTCCAAGAAAGAAACAATGTTTTTTTTTAAAAAAACACTAAGACATGGTTTCATTTCACAGGCAGCGAAGTTGCATCTGAATTTGTGTCAAGTTTTTGACATGTGAGTCAATAGCACAAGATGAAATGGAATGTTCATAAAGCTTTTTTAATGTTTCGGGGTTTTTTTTTTTTTTTTTTTTGAAACACTAAGACATTGGCTTTTCACCACTTTTCAGATGCATTTGAATGTGTGTGAAGTTTCAGATAATTTGCCTCCAAAATTGTCTCCAAAAAACTGCGTTATGTTGGAAGGAATGGGCATACAATACAAAAACTTGTTTTAAAGGGGTCCTACTATGCTTTTTAATCTTTTCAACATTAGTTAGTCTGTAATGTTGCTGTCTGAGCATAAAAAAAGATCTGCTCAAAGTCCAATTTAGAAGGAGATATTTTATTTAATACAATCCTTTTTCCAAGAACTACAACAAATGGATCGTTTGGACTACAATGCGTTTTTTCCAGATCTTGTGAAGTCATAATGATACTTATTTAAATAATCTCCACCCACAGAGTATGCAAAAAAGGGGACGAGGCCTGGCTGAGCTGCGCTAGAGAAGATGAACAGTGTTGTCACTGTTTTTTCTACCCCAGAAAAGTTTTTCCTAAGGCAGATGAACTTAGAGAGGTTAAAATGTATTTTTAACACTGTTCCTGAAGATTATAACCACAACCTTTGCTGTGTGCTGCACATTTCATGGAGAACAGCTTCCAGAACCTGTAAGAGAGTACAATGCAGGCTATACGCACAAAAGCTTCTCCCAAAAGATTTAGCCATTCCCATTTTTTCTGGACAATCTGTTGTTTATGGATCACAACTTGTACAGTAGGTATGTCTTATTATTTGCAGTTGTGTTTTCTAAAGTTTGATGTAGTTGCTATGATATAAACAAAGGGCAAAGCTTTGCCTCAGCTATAGCCTGCTAACTAGCATGACAGTATTGATGTAGTGTTTACTGTAGATTCTGTAAGATCTTGATTTTGTAAGACCGCCCCTTAGGAAAATGATCCATGATTTTGTGATCTATTACTGTTTGTATTATCATAGTTTTTTGACAAATATGATTATGGTGTATAACTTCGTATCTATAATCTATAAGAAAAAAAAAAAAAAACTTCTGAAACGTCCTGTGAAATCCGTGCTTGCCAAGTCTGTGCTTGAAATCCGTTCTGCACGATCCTCTTGTTCGTTAACATTGTCGGGGTCTGTTGATCCCTCTGTGAACTCAATGTTATGAATGGGCATGACATTTCCCGAGCACGGGCTAAGTGCTGCCAATCACAACACACTGACTGGGGAGAGAAGTGCTGTAATAATGTAAAATATGTGAAAAATAATGTTTAATGACAAAAAAAATAAAATAATAATGATTGTTTTTTAACAATCAAGCATGAAAACATATTCTAGTACACCCCAAAAACTAAATCAAAACTTTGTAAAAGGGCATAATTGGACCCCTTTAAATGGACTTGCAGTACAAGCTCATGGAAGCATGTTTACAGCAGAGAGTTATAAATGTGCAAAACTTTATTTCTTATAATTGTGAATAATCCCAAAATTCCTCTAATGTTATCTACTCAAGTCAAGTCATCTTCATTTATATAGCGCTTTTAAAAATGTAGATTGTTTCAAAGCAGCTTTACAGAGATAAACGTATAATTTAAGGTAACAGAGATAGTTTTTGCTTTATAGCGGTTCTTTAATAAAGTTATTTTCCAGCTAAAGTTAGTTTTGATTGATTCGCTTCCGTCGCAACGATCATTTGTTATTAAATTAGGGGCCACTAAGACGACACCATTCTCTCTACACAGACTTTAAACGCAAACCTGTGAGAAACGCTGATCATGCGCATTAAGAATTGGTTCTATAGTTATGTGCGTTTGAATATATGTGCGCAGGTTTGGAATTCCCTACAAACCAAGCCTAAACAAAGTACTGGTCTTTCCTTATAAATTTTGATACAGAATTTTATTTTATTTTGTCACTTCGGGGTAGGTGCGCGAAACAAATTTTCCGGCAATGCTTTATCTGTAGAGTGGTAAAGGGATCCTCCATAGGGAGAGACTAGTTGGCACTTCAGCACTGCGTTGTCATCGGGTCCAGACGAGGGTCCTTCATCAGATCTGGATACGGCCTGGATCCGGCAGGCTGCGGGAAAACCTCGGGATAAACAAAGACACTAAAATTAGCGTAGATGCCATTCTTCTCATGATGTAAGGAGTACATCAGGATTTATGGGAAGTGTTCCCGGTTCCGGCTGACCTAATCTATGCAGCCTAACATTGAATTATAGAAGTCTATAATGTATTATGTGAATGCTAGGTCAAAGAGATGTGTCTTTAATCTGGCTTTGAACTGACAGAGTGTGTCTGCTTCCCGGACAATGGTAGGAAGGCTGTTCCAAAGTTTTGGTGCTAAATAGGAAAAGGATCTACCGCCAGCAGTCGATTTTGATATTCTAGGTATTATCAACTGGCCGGAATTTTGAGATCACAATAGACGTGAAGGACTATAATGCGTCAAGTACTGCGGAGCTAAACCATTTAGTGCTTTGTACGTGATCAGCAATATTTTAAAATGTATGCGATGTTTAATAGGGAGCCAGTGCAGCGTTGACAGAACCGGGCTAATATGGTCATACTTCCTGGTTCTGGTAAGAACTCGAGCTGCTGCGTTTTGAACCAGCTGTAGTTTGTTTATTAAGCGTGCAGGGCAACCACCCAGTAGAGCATTACAATAATCTAGCCTTGAGGTCATGAACGCATTAACTAATTGTTCCGCATTTGTCAATGAGAGCATATGGCGTAATTTAGATATATTTTTAAGATGGAAAAATGCGGTTTTACAGATACTAGACACGTGACTTTCAAATGAAAGATTGGTATCAAAGAGCACACCCAGGTTCCTAACCGACGACGAAGACTTAACAGAGCAGCCATCAAGCCATCTATAGTATGATACATTGCCTTTTTAACCATTCTTCACAGTAGCAGATTTTGGCAGTGATGTCAGGCACTCTATTTCTCTAGCTTAAAGAATTGTTTCGGCTCTCCATTCCACCCTCTACTCTCAATTGAAAATAAATTGTCCCAGCAGGTGATTTTGTCTGAGAAGCTCTCTGAGAAATCATTCCTCACTGCCACTTCTATGGCTATAGGTCCGTCTATGGACAGTTGGGGACACTTAATATTCAGCAATATTTTTGATCTGATTGTACTGAGACTATTTGATGAGAAATGAACTCAGCTGGATCACTTGCTTTTAAAAGTATTTAAGTATCAAAAGTAAATTAATTTTTTTTGTCAACTAATTGTTGGCAAATACATAAATCATTTGACTTCATAAATCATAAACTGATCATAAACTGAAGTATACTTATATGGCTGTGCTTCCATTTTGCCATCATCTAATCAGTGTAAAAAAAAAAAAAATGCTGGGAAATCATTGAACTTCATGTGACCCTACAAGAGTGATTTATGGTTAGGCTTTTGCAAAAAAAAAAAAAAAAAAAAAAAACGGTTTTAGAGAAGAAAAAAAAAAATCCACTGACTTTCAAAGCTGCTACATAATTACTAGGACCATGATAGAAATGTAGTGGAGTGCAATGTACGATATTTGTATTTTAAATGTGGTGAAGTTAAAGTCATGTTTCCAAAAAATAATTATACTCAAGTAAAGTGCAGATACTCAAAAAGTGCACTTTAGTACAGTACTCAAGTAAAATGTACTTAGTTACTGTCCAGCTCTGCAGAGCTGCTTTATAGCTGAACTAAACTCACTTCATAATTGATTAACTTTACACAGTAAACTGAATTGAATTCTGACTTTTTCTGACCCTGGGTATGTATTTGTAGTAGACTTAGCATAAATACATTTATTTTAAATACATTTTAGTATATCTTTTTTTTTAACTAGACCAACTTTTTTTTAAATTCATTACTAAATTAAATGTACTATTTGTAGGATTTTTCATTGATAATTTATTTAATTGATATTTATCCTGTATTATTACCAGGTATTCAAGAGCCACACCCGTTCATTTGTTACAGTACATTGTACAAAGATTGTCACCAGTGACTTTTATTAGTGGTCAGACCATTTGTGGTTTTGTAATACAACCTAGTTCTCCAGATGTAATCTTACAGAGATGAAAGTGTGCACAGCAACAGAGGAAGTTTTGTTGTTTGTTATTTAATTGGTTTAGGCTTGTATTCCATGGAGCCGTTTCCTTTTAGTAGGCCCATCTGTTTTCCAAGTAGGCATAAGGTCTTACTGCTTCAATGGCTTCAAGCAGGTTTCTTTGCTAAGTATTCCTCTATGATTCCCACATGTCCTATTTTCTGATAATGAAGGTGGCAAATTGAACTGGAACTTCTCTAGGATTATCTAGGATTAAAAGGCCAAAGCAGTTAGCCTTTAACAGCCCAAGAATCACACAAAAAACGTTTCTGTTAAATACATCACGGTAGTTTCTGAGATCCACTAACTAACATCAACATATTTTCAGAAAGAAAGACAGAAACATTTCTTATTTTCAATATTTCTTTATAAGAAAAAAAAAGGTAAGTAACAATAATTGATTTAAGAAAAAAGGAGAAAAGGGGTATATTTTAATATTTACTAAACATTTGTGTATCTACAGTATATTTTTTGTAGCTACAGTATCAGTCCCTGATATGAAACTGCAGAGAGAACTACAGGGATAGTCATATTCATTCATTCTGTAACAACGAGAGAATCGCACCTGCACCATCTATGGATTGTGTTCCTTCATTGATGAACAGTTTCCATCAGATTTTCAGCATAACTCCAAAATGGATCATTTTGTTCAGGCAGTGAGGTTAAATATGTGCTTATATATTACATAGGTTTAGCAGACGTTAAGCTAGTGTTACATCTTTGAGCCATAACTTCAATTGGTTTTCATCCAGTTAGTACATCCTTGGCAGTCTCAGCTCATAGTCCCATAATTAGCTAATACACTGTCATAAAGTTTTTGGTTAACAAAGTTGAAATCCCTTTAATAAATATGGAGCAAGACATTGATGTGTGAATTCTCTGTGCAGTTTTGATATTTCATGTAGGAGTGTATTCCATCTCAGCAGTGACAGTAGTGTGATCAGACACTTAGGGCTGGTTCACACAAAACACGTTTTTGCCGTTAAAAACACAAGATGCTGGTCAATGGAACAAAAAAAAAAGTGCAAGGTCTAGAGACACAATTTTAAAAAAAAGTTGAAGTTCTTTTAACTTGAGTGTCGCATTTTAACAAAAAAACACTGTCATGCGCGAGACGCTGCAAAATACGCAAGACCAGAGCGCAACTATTAAAGACGTCCGTCTAGAGCGTTTACATTGAAAAACAATGGAAAAGTAGCACAGTGGAATGAAAAAAAAATGCATTCTGTGTGAACGGCCCTTTAGGCTGCATCCGGAATCGCATTGAATAGGTGCTAACTTTGAATAAGTAATAACTTCGCAACCACTAAAAAAGTATGTTCTAAATAGTATGAATGTGTGTAGTATGAGTGCAATCTGGACGTAGGCCTACATCCACCATGTTTTCATTATCATGTGACCCGGTGTCAGTTGCAGTTTACAAACTTTCTCTCCTGTGGCCTCATGGGATAGTAAAGTGTCCATCGTGTGCACACTTCAGAATCTCACCGGAAATAGTAGGTCATCCCGGTACTTTTTGCCTACAGTTTTATGAGTACTGTTAATTTGGACATACTTCTTTTGTCTCGTATGGTTTTTCACCAACTATATAGTATGGTTATAAGTATACGATTTCGGATGCATACTTTGTCTACAAATGGGGTTCCCAATCCTGTTCCTGGAGATCTGTTCCTGCAAAGTTCAGCTCCAACCCTGATCAAACACAACTGAACCAGCTAATTAAGATCTTCAGGAGCACTTGATAATTACAGACAGGTGTGTTGGATCGACCTGTGTTGGATGCTCCTGAATCCGACAACGATGTAGTAAAAACGGAAACGTTTTCTCTTTGTACAAACAAAACAACTAAAAGCGCTGTATTATGCATGCTAGGCAAGTAGATGGTGATGTCACTTTGTAAAGAAAGACAACACACCTGTGCACATAAGCATTCGTTTACAGAGCAATTGTGCCAAACGTGCATGCCTACAGACTAAACACGTAATACGCATGTGCATGCCATCACCGTTTACACAGATTCATGTTTTTGCATTTGTTTAGGCCCCCAAAACACTGTTGTTGTGTAAATGAATGGCCAAAACACATTTTTTAGTTATCAGGGTAGGAACAGAAAATTGCAGGTAGGTACATCTCCAGGAATAGGACTGGGCACCCCTGGTCTAAAATATGGCTGACCCCTAAGTCAAGTCCTCACAGAAACAAACACATTGGAGTGGTTTCATGTGCTTAATAAAGGTAAAGAAGCTCTTCTTGACATACAAGTCCTGACTTTTCCCTCCATTTTTGGCCAGTCTATAACTGTGCTTGGGTTGTCTTATTTTTGGTCTCAATACAATAAGATGAACTTGAATACAAGTATTAAATGAGACCTGGAGATGCAATGTCAAGTCTGAATGGAGTAAATGTTCATAGACCCTTAAGAATAACTGAAACTGTTGCAGCCAGAGAAGGTCTCAAAGATGTGATTTCAGTGACACTAAGGGGCTCTTCACACAGGGTGTGTTCTTGCGTTAAATACAGCTAGACAGGGGCAATGAAACTGACCTGAAGGCTGGTTTATAGCATTCCTGATCAGGCCTGGCACTAGAAACACCAAGGCCATGGGTTTGATTCCCTTGGAATGCACAAACTCAAAAGAAACGTATACCTTGAATGCAATGCAAGCTTTGTAAACAGTATCTCCAAAATGCATGAATATAAATGATACAGGAGCATTACTTTCTGTACATTTTTCCTAATATAAACCCTCAATACACTTGTCCATATTTAAATGAACATATCCTGGCTAAATCCTCAGATTTGTCATAACTT
Organism: Scardinius erythrophthalmus; assembly: GCF_964197995.2. NCBI lineage: Eukaryota > Metazoa > Chordata > Actinopteri > Cypriniformes > Leuciscidae > Scardinius > Scardinius erythrophthalmus. The sequence goes on from NC_138223.1 coordinate 25,033,943, forward strand.
GATGTGGCATATTAAAGGGATGGTTCATCCAAAAATTCTGTCATCATTTACTGACCTTTGTCATTCCAAACCTGTATGACTTTTTTCTCTTCTGTTGTAAAACTAAAAAAAACATTGAGATGTTCTGTAAAGACAAATAACATCTGTCTATCACATTTACATAGACCAACAATTAAAAAAATAATGCAGATGTACGCAAGACCCTGACCCTTGTGTGAACGGCCCCTAAGCAGTCCTTTGGCTTTGTTGATGTACAGTAACACCACATACTTCAAACAAAGTGGTACAGGCGCTTGACAAAATGGAACAAAGATCACAATGAGGTTCCTAGGAGACAAATGACACAATTTTATTCTTTCCTCTTTCTCAATTCATCTTAAACCTACTTTTTCTATAACTGATTGTCAAAAAGTTGTATGCCACTCCTAAAGAAGCCTTGAGGAAAACCTAGGACTTTGAGGATGGGTCCTTCCCACATAGTCTGGTGCCAGACAAGAAACCCTCATGTACTGTACCTTGCCTTAGCCTCTAGGGAATTTCTGTGTATGAGAGAGTTTGAGCTAAAGGACATTCCCTCAAGCACAGAGCTTCAATCGCCTTTCATCACAAAGTTTCATTACCGTCCTCTGAGCTCATGCATGATTTAGCCACTGTTCTAACTGATCCTGCTAACAGGACGCTGAAAGCCTCTCTCTCTGCCTCACTCTTTCTCCTTCTATCTTTGTAGCACTCTCTATACTCCTAACACACACAGACCATCTTGGTCTAGATCTCTCCATATTGCATCAGCCATCCCCTCTTCCACTTAAATGCATTGGACAGAGGCTGAGCTCTCTAGGGAAAGACATACCCTGGGTAGCCTCATGTTTTTAAGTTTGACTTTGATACATCTGTTCATCCATGAAATATTCTATCATGTATTGAGTCCCATTTGGTCATAGTTCTGACGATATGTGTATGTCAGCGTACTTACTTGAGTGTAACCTACATTAGCCTCACCATGCGTAACAGATTATAGGGAAAATGACAGTTGTAGTAAGTACAGGAAGTCTCCATGACTCATCTCTCAAGGGTTTTTCTGGGACAACCTCAGATGGCATTGCCATAACAGGGAGTGTGTGCTTGCACTGGCTCATCGAACTCATGCACCTGCAGATAGGATAGTATAGAGAAGTGTTTCCGTGACTAAAGAATTCCAACTGTGGCATTAACTGACAGGCACGTCAAACAGTAGTCTCAATCTTCTCAATGATCTCAACCATTGATTTGGACGGTGACAGTAAAGTGCACTCATCCTGGTCCCAGAGGCTAGCGGGACTGGAGTCCCCATCAGTACTCAGCTCGTCATCCTCTTCTTCCTCATCATCATCATCATCATCCACGCAGGAGTCCTCATCACATGATTCCATGTAGTGCAGACCCAATGCATTTATTCCAGAGTCTTCTGAGCTGGAGGGAGAGGAGCAGTGGTCCATTTTAGGCCCTGAGATCTTCTCGTTTGGTTGACCGTGTTTAACAGTTGGGCCCACTTGCTGTCTGTGCTTGTTGGTACGTTGGGGTGCAGGTTGAGATGCCGCCGTTTGGGGTTGGTGTGTGGGATTCGGTGTAGGTGGAGGCGGCCTTTGCACATAACACATCTTACCGTTGATACGTTTGACCATGTAATCATCCACAAAGAGGTCAGAGATAACACAGAACTTGGGAGACTCTAGGCAGGGAGGAGCCCGGAACTTGGGAGCCGTCCTAAGAAAGCGTTCAGCCAGGGAGATGGACAGGTTCATGGTGTGGGTGTGACCTGAGGGGTCAACTGGAACCAGTGTGCTGGGAAGTTGGCATACACTGGTCATGGGTTGGTAGACGTATTTACCTGTAACGAGAAAAAGAGGAGCTTTTTGCCTTTCAAAAGCAAAGAATAACATTCGTAATGTACATTCATATGTATTGAATGCAATAGATGCCCCAAAACAAAGAATATGTGAGCAGCATGAGACACTGATTTCCTTGACTGAATGTGAGAGAACTCACTCAAAAAATAGATGACGAAAGGTGGGTTCGAGAAAAATGAGGTTGAGCAAGAATAAATATGTTCGTGCTGAAAACTTATATTCAAATCCCACTGGAGAGTTGTTATATTATTGAGCTCACATTGATTTGCCTGCTGTGCTAGTGATAGCTGTGATAGATGGTGTTATAAGTTGCCAGATACTTGTACTGTACAAATGTACTAATCTGAAAGTGTTACTCTTTCACAGAGGACAGAATTGATTCTTTCGAAACCAGCACTCTTTTGTGCAGCAAAGAGAGAATGTGGCATATTATTACGGAGCCCGGGAAGTCCCCTGTGGGAGAAAAAAAAACTATCTGTGGCGACGGTTTTGCAATCCGTCCGCTCAGTTTATAAACCGTACTCACGAATTCTCAAACTGTTCCCTCGGTTTAACAAATCGTGCCCACGGATTAATAAACCGTACCCACGAGTTTCTAATCCGCGCTCTCAGATTTGTAAACCCTGCCTTCCGTTTTTGCAATCTGTACCCACAAATTCATAAACCGTGCCCACGCTTTCACAATCCGTTCCCACGGGTTTGTAATCTGTACTCACGGATTTGTGGCTCACACTCATTTTAGAAGAACACGTTATTAACGAATCTTATTGTATACTGTTTTATTGAAGAATAATAATAATAATAATAATAATAATAATAATAATTATTATTATTATTATTACATTTTAGGCTACATATTTAAAAGACGCTTTTGTCCAAAACTTACAAAAAAATGAACAAAGCAATTCGTCAAATATCAGTCATAATACAGGTTAGAAAATAATAATAAAGTGCTAAGATTATCACAAATAAACGAGTTCACTCAGTAATACAGTAATATGTTTGTCATCAAATAATTTATCAATGCTTTATTATTATAGGCTATAACCTAACCTTTTACAGTTTTGGATAAAATAGGCCTACATTTTTTGCATAATTTTTGCTTAAAAATAAAGCATTCATAAATTATTTTATGATAAACATATTACTGTCTTAAGTGACCTCATTTATAGTTATTAACTCAAATAATAATAATAATAATTATTATAATTATTATAATTATTACATTTTAGGCTACATATTTAGAAGACGCTTTTGTCCAAAACTTACAAAAAAATGAACAAAACAATTCGTCAAATATCAGTCATAATACAGGTTAGAAAATAATAATAAAGTGCTAAGATTATCACAAATAAACAAAAGATTTAGATGCATGTCATTCATATTAAATCGTATGTTCCACCCATACCCGCTACAATTGAGAATCACTTTAAGCATGCAGACGCAGTTAAGACAATTTGATGTATTCCACTTATTACAAAATAAAACAGTATACAATAAGATTTGTTAACAACGTGTTCTTCTAAAATGAGAGTGAGCCACAAATCCGTGAGTACAGATTACAAACCCGTGGGAACGGATTGTGAAAGCGTGGGCACGGTTTATGAATTTGTTTGTACAGATTGCAAAAACTGAAGGCACGGTTTACAAATCTGAGAGCGCGGATTAGAAACTTGTGGGTACGGTTTATTAATCTGTGGGCACGATTTGTTAAACCGAGAGAACAGTTTGAGAATTCGTGAGTATGGTTTATAAACTGAGCGGATGGATTGCAAAACCGTCGCCACGGATTGTTTGTTTTTTTTCCCACAGGGGACTTCCCGGGCTCCGTATATTTTCAACTTTGGAGATCATAGAACAGACATGTATAAGGGAATTCAAGGTTATGAAAAAAAAAAATATATATATATATATATTAGTGAGGCAGAAATAATTTCTAATACAAACAATTTTTTATAAAAGATTCTCAAACTACTTAATATTTTATAGGATGAGTCTTTTATTTTATTTTTATTTTTATCAGGACAATTGTATCAGCCTCACATTTTTTAATATATTATATTATTAATATATTAATTTTAATTCAGAAATAATAAACATGCCAATCATGAATGAATTTGGATATAGATCTGTATTACAAATACTGTATGAGCATTATTTAATTGACCCACAAATCACTGGTTATCTGAAAGAGGAGCACTTGAGGCATCTAATCATGAGTGACAAGAGCAAGCATTCATAATACAGAATTTTGTTCTCATTTAACTCCATAGTTTTTGGAGCATTTTTTGCAGTCAGTCTTAACAGTCTCTTGTAAAAAAGTTCACAGGTGTATCTCATCTAAAAGCAATTCCACTGCATTTCACCCATGCAGTGAAAGAAGTTTGAGTGTGATAACCAGTATCTCAAAGGCAGAATTCCCTACAGAGATGGGATGGATTCTTCACTCTGGAACATTCCAATGCCCAGCTGGCTGTAAAGCTGGAGTAAGAATCATTTCCATCTAATCCAAATCTCTACTCTTATTTAGAGATGAAATAAAGCTGTGTGGTGTCTCAGACATCTGGTCCGAATAAGCATTTCGCTTTTATCTGCTCTGTCCCGTTATTTTTTGCACCTTCTAGATTTACCATTCATTTTAACCCCTAAAAAAGGGGAAATACCTCAAACAGCATTGACAGACATAGAATGAGCTCTTATTACAGACATCAGTTGCAGGTTAATGTACACCGTTCTGCTTTGCCAAACAAACTACTTTCCTGACAAACATCTCTTTCTGTCTCTCTTTCTTCACACCCAATTTGTAATGTGATTGGAAGGCAATGAGAATCTGAAGATTAGATAAACACTGAATTTTTCATTATGTCTGTTCTTCCTTGGCAATGCTATTTCTTTCAGTCTTTCAGTCTCTCAGTCCTGTGTCTGCTTTATTTAGATGAAGTCAGCCTAAATACGGGTCTTATTTTGCTAATTACGAGAACAAGGACTGGGAGGGGTTGTTTAGCTTATGCAGTATATAATAAAGAGCATGTTGTTGGAGCCAATAGCCTAGTGGGCAGTGTACTGACACTTGGCGTGGTTGTGCTTCAGGCGACCTGAGTCCGAGTCTTGGCTAGAGGTACTTTTCCTATTCTGCCCATCTTTCTCTTTCCCACATTGCGTCCTGTCTACTATCCTTTACAATAAAGGCAAAAATCCCACCCAATTTTTTTTTAAATAGGACATTCAAAATAAGAAAAAACTGTACAGGGAACATGAATGAATCTGAATCATATGAACAGACCATGACATAAATTTTATTCAAAGCATGTGATGTAAGGGATCCACTTAAATAGACTGTTTATATGCCCAGATTTGTCATGTTAGCTGTGGTAGGATGAATGCTAATCTGTGTTGGAGGGAAAAAGAAGACAGAACAGGCCTACCTCATTGATATGTGTGGGGTTTTTTTTAAATAAAAAAGACTTGCACCAGTTAACCGTAGGAAAAATAACCAATGCTTCTAATCCCACCATTCAGTACAGTCATTGGCAATTTTTGAGACTGTAGACTTGCACTTTTTCAACTGCCAAGCTACAGAATTTGAAAAAAGGATGAATGTATCTACTTAACAATTGCCTCCACATCACTATGGATCTGAAATAGCAGTGTTTGCAGTCAAGTGTGAAATGTGAAATGATAGATGCCTTGAGGCCTGTACAAAAACTCTTAGCCATGAAGAAAAAAACCTTCCTGTATAATAATCACATCAACATCCTGTTGAGAACAAGTATTCTTCAGCCACTGTAATTGTAACCATCATGTCTGTCTTTTCAGATTAAGCTTCCAATAAAGAAAGACTTTCTTAGGTACAAGGGAGCAAAAACATTCCTACTGCCCTTGAAAGGAAATGCCTGTGTATTATAGTCTATCCGTCACCATCTCCCAGACTGAGTAAACTGTTGTCTGATCTGTATGCTGAAACTGAATGTTGTCTGATAAAAAAAATAATAATAATTATAATGAAAATAAAATAATAATTTCTACATCGGTGTGTGTGCCACTGAACTAAATGTTTTCGCAAGTTCATTATTTATCATCTAAAAGCTTGGGTTCAGTACTCGTGACTTCATTAAAGGGATGGTTCAGAGTAGTTTCAACCTAGGGTCCTTTGCACCATGACCTCAAGCCAAACACACTTTGATTTCTTGTGCATATACAAATGTTGTGTAAACCAAGCCTGATGTACAATCAGGGTTTCCAGGTGGATGTGACCAGGACTTTCCATATCCTGTTTTACACACATGCAGTCTGAGCTTTCAGAAATGAACACTTAAGACTATAAACTTGAATCCGATTCAATAGAGGCACAATTTTAACTTAATCAGTTACTTTTGAAATAAATTGATATAATGCAAATCAGCGACTTCTAAACATTGTTCGTGCATTAGATTTAACTCTTAATTGCAAACCAATGACTTAGACTTTTGACTGTCTACAATATTGAAATTTTGAGTAAGTTTTTATTGCATTTACTGTATTCTTATATATGCTTTGGTGCTGGTCTTGATAGTTTTGTCCTGATATTGTAGGTTAATCGCCAACAAATCCTATTTGGTGAAGCTGGTCAAACAACATTATGATTTTGATGTTTCACTATGGAAGTCTGGTTAAAGGGTTAGTTCACCCAAAAATGAAAATTCTGTCAGTAATTACTCACCCTCATGTTGTTCCAACCCCGTAAGACCTTCGTTCATCTTCGGAACACAAATTAAGATATTTTTGATTAAATCTGAGAGCTGGATCACTGCTTCATAGGCTTCTAAGACATTATAACTTGCTGGCCCAGAAAATGCATTAAAGACATCGTTAAAATAGTCCAAGTGACTCCATGGCTCAATCTTAAGTTTATAAAGCGACAAGAATACTTTTTGTGCACAAAAAAAAATAAAAAAAAATAACGACTTTATTCCACTATTCATTTCCTTCTCTCTGGGCCTCTAGTTTTTTCACGTAGTGTAACTGCGTAGCGCTTAGATGTTCTGTCAGGATGTACACTCATAAAACCCTTTTCACTGTGATAACTCCACTCTCTCTCTCTCTGCAGTGTATACTTCATATTAACAGTGAGTGGCTGCTATGACAAAAGTTTGGAGCATTTGGAAAAAATACAGCTTCTATTTAAAGGATTTGCCTAACACAACTTGAGATTTGCGTCTGTCTTGTTGCACTCTCATAACAGACTGTCAAGAACCACCTGGTGAGGGTGGCTGCCTTTCAGACTGTGTGAAATACGCATTTTGATAAAAGGTTGAGAGAGAAACATAATTGGAAAAGTGAAGTCACAGATGAGAGGAGATGAGTCCTACACTCCTACACTATATCTCTGTCCTGATCATCTGTAATTACACATTGGACTGCTCCCAGAAAAGTGCGAAGGTGGGGTTGGGTGAAGACTGATCATGAAGGCCATGAAAATCCCTTAGTGTGAATCTCTCGCAGGTAGAACTCTCACTCTCTATCTGTGTGTGTCTTAGAGGTTTACTAGCCCGTCCAGGCTGGCTTCAAGAACAGACTGACCATCATCTCACGCTGTGCTTATATGATGCTACACTGAGCAACATATTCATTTTTTAGCAATAATTTGCGCGAGATTATATTTAGGCTTAATCAGATTTAGACTTCTGAACATCACAATCATTATTCTCGTTTCTCTAAATAAAATGTTTGGACCAGTCCAAAAATTATTTTAAAATATTTTGAAGAGGCCCTATAGTGGTTAACTTACAGCTTATACTGTATGTGCTGAGGGGCCTGGGGCCCCTAGTGATGATCCTACACTACATAGGCTGACGACCCTGGGGACCCTAGTAACAAATTTCACTGTAAGTACTTAGGCCCAACTGGACAACTTACACTGTATGTGCTATATGGCAATCACCTTCACTGTAAGCACTGAGGGCCCTGGGGCGCCTTGTGATCAACTTATACTGTAAGCACTGAGGGCCCTGGGGCGCCTTGTGATCAACTTATACTGTAAGCACTGAGGGCCCTGGAGCCCCTATTGATCAGCTTACACTGTATGCACTTAGGTGCCTAGGGATTCATGGTTAACCAGTGTTCTGTCATGACATATCTCAGGGGATTGGTATGGTAATAGAGATTGGCATGGTAATGGTAATGGATATGGCAATGTTAATGTATTTGGTCTTGGCGGAATAGATGTGCTATGCTGCTGCTGCTGCTGCAGAGCAAGTATCGAGACTTGCTACTGTCAATACATTCACAGACATTGCTGTGAGCATGTAAGACATGCTGCTGTTGCACATGTAACATACATGGATTATCCTGTAGCAGATCTATACAGGTGGAGCTGGGGAAGGGGGTGGGTTCTGAAAGTGTGCTGCAGACAGTAACAGCAAACAATGCCACGTATTTGAATGTTTGAGCAGCAAGCTCATCGGCCGCTTATGCAACAGCAACCAATCAGCTGTGCTATGTAGCGTCTGGACAAATCACGATGACTTATTCATTCAAAGCTTCAGAAAGCTTTTAACCTATTGGACTCATTCATGTAAATCACAGGCCTAGCGCCAATGAGTCTGCATCAAATTGCCCCATTGTCATTTTAGTGGCATGGCAGAGGTTACACAGAAACACCTCCAAACTCCATCGTGAGCTTCAAAAAGATCTTTATCAACTCAACTCCCCTCCCACGGCAGGCACTGAGGCCAGGTGGCATGGATAGACATCTGAGAGATGCACCAATATACATACACAAACATTATTTCCATTTAACTCGTAATAGTCATTCCAAAATGTATACGATATAGTCCTGTGTGTATGTATGTTTCCCACCTCATATTAGCCTAGTTATGACTTTCTAGTTGTGTTAGTTGAACTCTAAACGCTTATATTCAAGTGTAAGAATGTATCTCTACTTTTGTATCTTCCAGACATACGAATTAAACCTCTTGGTTTTATCTTAGCTATATATACAGTATATAGTAGGTTACGATAAAATGTATTATACTATGTTTACCATCCTTTGGAGTAGAAATGACCAATTCTGGACACCATCATGAACATGCAACATGCAAATTAGGCTGTCAGAAGGAGACAAAGAAACTCTCTCCTGCTAAAAGTTTCTGAGTGTTATTGGTCACTTCCCCCAAAATAAGTGTGGACTAAGTCTTCCTTAAAGGACAAGGATGATGGCTCATCTCTTAGTTCTTACATCTTACTTCTTACGTCTTATACGATTTATTACGACACTTATACGATGTGAAATTAATTCTGTTAAAGATTATTCTGAAAATTGATCTATTCTAGCCTATCTGTATAATATAATTTTGTTGTAATTAATTATCCATATATATAGATACAAATACATGGGCTGCTGTATGTATCCCCTTTTTGGATGATTTAAAAGTGATGTAGGTAATAATTGATCATCATAACCAGTATGAATAATTATTAATTATATATTCCCTTTTTTGAGCTAATTCGCTTACAGCTAACAGCTAAGGTAAAGACCTATCAGCCTGCACCATCTAGAGTTTCATTCCAGAACTATGTAATTATTTTAGTTTTATTAATATTTTGAATTAGCTTTAAATATTATATTATTATTTTGTAATATTTTAGTCATTGTACAGAAATGTAAATGTACTAGAAACTGTCCACAGCCACGACCGTTGCAAATCCGTTTGTCCTTTGAGAAGTATCGAGAGTAGTTGGAGTAGGCTACATCATAAATACAATGAGGCATCAGTTTCAGGTCGGGGATTTGTCGTGTTGCGGCACGATGCATCCAGTGTAGACAACATCACTGGTTATAATGGTTTCTATTGTCTTTTGTTGTGTCGCATTGCGCCGCTCACGTCCGGGTTAGACACGGTGTGAGGAGACATGTTATTATTAACACTAAACATAGCTAACTCATAGTAGCCTACTGAATAATGTGCTATCGCCTGCCCTACAGCCCGCTGGGAGAAACGTAGCACTCTCACTTCCTTTTTCATCAGAGCTTGACAATTACAGAATAGCATAACAACACCCAGAACACCAACACAATAGGGCCAATGGACTGAAGCACATCATTATGTTTTTGCACTTTGGAGGAATGTCATTCATATTAAATCTCTCAGACATCTGGTGGCTGCAAAACAACAATTTTAACATACGGAAATAAAATTCCATTTCTAAAAATCTAACCACAAACAGCAGATTTAGTGAACTCTTTAAAAGCATCCTATACGTTTTGAAGTCCCTGAAACGCATATCTTTCTGCTAACCTTTAGGGAGGTAAACAAGAACAATGCCTGCTGTGTTTACATGCACCCAAACAGCAAAGACAAATAAAAGACAGAAAAAGAGGAATACGAGAGCAGAAAACATCAGAATTCCCCAGGGTTCGCAGAGAATTCCTCTAAAAGACTTATCTCAAAGGACAAAGCCAATCTGTATTCAGTTATTCACTCCTGCAAGTGTGTATAAATACATTTCTAACTGCCTCTGGGCTTTATACTGTACGACTTCTTGTCACTGTGTGTGAGACTAACAAGCAATGGTATCGTACGGTATCTTGGGATACGTTTTTGCACAGCTGATATTTTTTAAGATGTCTACAGCATTAAATACTGTATGTTTCTCCTGAACTTTGCTATGTACAGAATGTCTGTATAAATGTATAGAATTCTGATGGGTCAATAGTTATATTCTGCAATAAAATATATATTTTTTTTACAATGAAATGTAAAATGTATAAAATCTGTATAAGAAATGTATTCCTGGTAACCAATCTCTTATACTGTGGTACTGTAGTTTCATGTCTTCTGTAGCACTCTGTGGTCTTTTTCTTCTCTCAAAACAAAATCATGAACTGAAATCAGTAGTTCATGTACATGTACATGTATTTATTAATTTATTCATTCATTCATCAGTGTTTTTTAGCTGAGCACCTGAAAGAGTTTCTTTGATATACTGGTAATAACTTTGCTGGGTCATGAAAGAAGGCACAACTAATGCAATTCAGCTCACAAGTAGGGCAAATGTCAGTCAAGCTCCTAGGAGGATCCTTGTCATTCCATTTTAACCAGCACTGGTTCCGCCCGAGAGCCTATGCGGCACTGCACGCAGTATCACATTAAAATTGAGCATGTTTACATAATATTCATAGTGTTGCAGACATAAACATCCTCCCTCTAATGAGAACAGATAATGGCTTAATTACTGTGACAACTGAACTTTACAGTTAGGGTGTGGGTGTGTCTGGGTAGACATATTGCCACTAATGTAATAATTCCTGTAATGGTCACACTATACAAGATGCTGCCAAAACAATCTCTGTGACTTTTCCTGAAGCTGCTTTGAAACAATCTGTATTGTTAAGACCACTATATAAATGAAGGTGACTTGACTTGACTTGACAACAGCACAGTCTGCTTTTCCCCCCAGCGTATTTTTTTTTCTATTCTATTCTATTCTATTCTATTCTATTCTATTCTATTCTATTCTATTCTATTCTATTCTATTCTATTCTATTCTATTCTATTCGATTCGATTCGATTCGATTCGATTCGATTCGATTCTATTCCCTTACATTCAAATTGCAATTCAGGAATTTAAATGGAATTTAACTGGCATTCTCAATTTAGTTTCGAATGGTGGGTGAGTTTGATGTTGTACTTTGTCATTTTATATTAAGTGAGGCTAAAAGCTCAAAGACTTGACCGTTATAATTTTTTATCTGAAAGAGAAAGGTTGAACTTTAAAAAAGCAAAGCCAAAGCTGAGACCTTAAGCTTGGAATAAATTGTGCTGACCTTTTAAAGCTGAGATAAAAAGCCCAACTTAACAACAAGGCCAGTCTAGCGCCTGACCTCTGAAAGAGTTATGTGAACTTCCTGTCATTTCCTGATTAATTTCCTTTTCAATGTGTCAATCAGAAAAGAAGCAAAACTGTTAGATGTATTCATTTCAGAGCTACATATACGCCACAGGGTTGTGCGTAGCTAATCGGAAAAAAACAAAGTCACGTACATACGTTTTGACGGTTCTTCTCCCTCTGTTTTAAAACTAGGAAGGCGTTAGTGAAGTCAAGATGTGGGGGTTGACTCAAACACAGTTTAGCCAAGAATGGTTTCGCTTGACTGTGGATACTGGCTTCACAGAACTTTTCTTTCATAATTCGTCAGAGTGATGCTGTGCCAATCTTAAACAGGAAGTGAGACTTGAGAACCAGACAGTCTGTTGGCAGAAAAACTGCTGATCCTGATGCGACTTAATTTTTATTAAGGACTGGTTTCACAGACAGGGCTTAGATTAGGCCTTAGTTCAAATAGGACATTTAAGTGACTTTTGTAAACGTGCCTTAGAAAGAAACATTACTGGTGTGCATCTTGAGACAAAACAATCACACTGACATATGTCAGTGAAAGTTGCTTTCGGTTAAAACTGTTAAAAAATGCATTTTAGTACGTCCGGGTTTAGGCTTAAGCCTTGTCTCTGAAACCGGGGGAAAGTGCTTAAAAAGCTCCCACTGATTTTCTCTCTCTCTCTCTCTCTCTTTCTCTCTCTCTCTCTCTCTCTCTCTCTCTCTCTCTCTCTCTCTCTCTCTCTCTCTCTCTCTCTCTCTCTCTCTCTCTCTCTCTCTCTCACACAGACATACACACACATTCTGAGATTATTATTTCACAGTGAGGTTGAAGGAATCTAAAGAATCTGCACCCTCCTTCACAGTCACATGACATTTGTTAGCCTCACAATGGCTGCCATTTTTTATCAGACACCCCTCTCACCAGAAATGGCCTGATCTTATCACTACCTTATAAAGACATCCCAGTGCTCAGCTTTATCTCTCTATTGCCTTCCTCTATAATGCACATTCATTATAGTCATTAGAGTACAATCTTAGCAAGTTTCACTTCAGTTGTAAAGTCCCTACGAGTCTTCTTTTGAGTTAGATACTGTAATGGATCGTTCTCAAAAATCTTGACCGGTGTCAAAGTTTTGCTTTGAGTTTTTGTCTTATTATGATTTTACTTTATTTTTTTAGTTCACCAATTACGTACGGGTTGTAACACCTCTATAACAAGTGATACATTTTAATAAAAGGAACAACACGACTTTGTGTCTCAAAACACTGATTAAAATAAAATCAATATATAATGCCATTAAATATTTTGTAAATGAAAACTAATTACACAAAATGTCAAACGCACATTAATCAATGTAACTTGCTAGACTTGCACTGCTTGAAAAAAAGAGCAATAAATGAATGAAATATCTGTAAATGTCATTCTAGATGAAGGTGACAAAGGGTTTTTCAGGCACCTTGCAAATTATTATTATTATTTTTTTCTTCTTTTAAACAAACATTATAGTCAAACCACTGCATATTATTTATAACAATGTTAGGTTTTAAATGATAGTTGTTTTATATAGGCTAATTATATTGATTTCTCAAACTTTTTCATGGCTGAAATCTCAAGTGACAGGTTTGTCACCATATTTTAAGAAAGACCCAGGTGTCTCTTTGAATTAGTCATGATACAGAAAATGCATAATGCCTTATAGCCTACTGTAGTCCACATTTAGCAGTTTAGAGGGCAATGTCATACTATGTGAGTATACGTGAAAAAATAAACAGCTCCCTCCAACGGTGGTATAAGGTGCATCTGATCATGGTTATCTCCAGATATTGGTGTCCATATAACAATAAATAAAGTTGTCGATTACTAGCTCTAATGCAGAACCATATTGCAGCTGTTGCTGTGTATCTGTATTTATTTATATTTCGCTTTTCTTTTCTTTGTTTGCCATTGAAATCATAAAATGTTAATCAGATGTATTCCCATCTACTTCTATTATCTATTATTGCTTAGAAGAGCAGAAACTAGATGCACATTCACAAACTGTGGTGGTACGTCATAAGATGTGTATGCATCATTTATCGACTTGTTTAATATTTCATAAGTGACACAAACGCAAGATTCCCCATCCCTCTGAGAATATGTGATAAGCAGATGCATTTACGTTCTCTACCGGAAAAACAAAATACATAGCAGATTAATGACTATTATGTCTGATTAGCAAAATACCTGTGCGATGTGTATGCTTTTTTATTATTGTTGCTTATTGATTAGGCTATTTTGATTATTTCAAAGCAGGCCTACAGTAGCCTAGCCTAAATTCACATTTTAAGGCCACATTTTAAAACCAAATGTTCCAGCTGCAACAGTGTTTCTTGTGTCAAAAACATTTAGGATAATTTAAAGAATTCCACTGTAAATAACCTTTTGTGGGAACTTTCAATATATGTTTAAGGTTGTGTTATGTTTAAGTGAACTATATTCAAATGTAAGACCTTCAGTCGTAACTGGTTAAAAATAAACTAAAGAAACTCTTATCTGGCGTCAGCGTTCGTGAACACTGAAGGGAAATGGGAACAAAAGAATTTCCCTGAGACTGTGCATGAAATCTTCGTTTTATTGCAACCCAGAGGTACCTTGAACGGGGGGGAATTATGTTTAGAACGCTTGTGATTTGTCCTTTACACATTTTTCTCACATAGCTCCTAAAAAAACCTCTAAAAAAGGCTTTAAATAGCCTACTTGCCACACTGGTGAACTGTTAGAGGCGATGACCTATTAAACTCCTCTTTGAGGGTTATAGTTTTAAGTCTTGAGGAATTTCGATTTTATCTATCCACGTCTCAACGATGCTGTATGCGTGTACTTACAGTGGCACCAGCCCAGATGACAGCACCAGTGCAGCTTGAAACACTTCCCGTGGCTGTGTGTGGCGCAGATGGATAGTCCATCACAGGGCAGAAAGTCCGGTCGCCCTGCGCAACTCCTCGCTAGAGCCTGAGCTTCATCTAACTTCTCACTCTTCTGTCCGCCCGAAGCGGCCATCGCGCACGGATCACACCGACAAAGCCCTCATCAGCGCCGGGCGCTCGGGATAGATCAGATGCGCTCAGCGTCGGCTGTTTAGTAATTCGAAAAGAAATGAACAAAAGTGGAGATACGCCCAAGACTTCGGCTACCCAAGTTCCACTTCTAACCGTTATACAAAAACATCAAGTTTTCAGTCAATTCGCCTCTAAAGAAATAAATGATGCATATTCTATAAAATGCCGTATGTGTCCGTAAACAGCTTCAGATCGGCGCGGAGACTGATGCTTATTGTCGAGGACGGATTTTCCGTTTCGCTCTTGCGCCGTCGATCCCCGCCTCTCTCTCTCTCTCTCTCTCTCTCTCTCTCTCTCTCTCTCTCTCTCTCTCTCTCTCTCTCTGTGTGTGTATGTTCTGAATTCATGCATGAATTCCCTCGTCTTGACTATAGGCTGTGAAAGAATCATGGTTGTCTATAAAAGAAAATAGTCGTAAGGCTACATCAAAAGGAAAATAGTGTCAAGAGTCAAATTTTAGAGTTCACCGGACCCTTTCAGTTTTCAGAGGAACTTACAAAATGGAACCAATAATTTCCTTCAAGAACTTAAGCAGCTAATAATTTCTCTAGCAACATTTTGAAGCACTTGAAGTTGCTATTGGTAATAGGGTTAAAAGGGGTTTTGACCATCAATGAAGTATGCTTCATGCAACCTAGTCTACTTATTTTTGATGCAGGCCTGACAAGTAGGCTATTTATTCAAACCTGAAGTTGAACTGGACTATCAGATAAAGTACTTTTTGTGTAGGCAGATACTGACAGCATTAAAATACTTGTTATCAAAAATTAAGCCCACATTTATTATTTTCTTTCAACATTTTAGAAGGGTTTCAGACATTGGCCATTGGCAGTAGGGAGGAAAATATTCCTAAGAACAGTCATACAGAGGGCATCCATCCTCAAAGTGAAAGTTTTCTTTTTGATTCTATTGTCAGCAGTTTTCCGGTGATCCTCACCCAACATTTTCCTCCTTCAAAGCCACTGTTGGCAGCACAGTGACTGACTTCATGTTAGACCACCTCAGGAGAAAATGTCTGTATTTTTAAATGTCTCATTGGTCTAGTTTAGTGGTTCTCAAGGCGGGCATTCAGAGAACAACGGGGGGGGGGGGGGGGGGTTATATGGCATATTTTAACAAGATTTTCAAATGGATAAAGAAAAAAAACTGCCAAAATGTTGGCTTTATTAAACTATGTAAGGGACCTGGATAATGAGGCGCTGGCCCAATAAAGCTTGAACACCACTGGTCAAGTTGGTGTGTAACAATACGGTCAATGGTACATTAAAACATGATGATTGATCCTACACTGAAGTTGCTTGCAGGCAATCTTTTATCAAAGGATGAAAGTAAAAAAAAAAAAATATGAATTGAGAATTTCTTTATGCATGAAAGGTACATACCATATAGAATATCATCAAAAGAGCAATTGATTTCACAGTTTTTTTTCTTTAAAGCCTATGCCTTTGGCGCAATAGTTCTACTCAATGTATGATAACTTGATTAATGTTATTTTGCTGTTGTTGTTGTTTCTCTCTCTCTCTCTCTGTGTGTGTGTGTGTGTGTGTGTGTCTCTGTGTGTGTAGGTCTGTGTTTTATGACAAAGTGTGTTTGTTGGGTGAAAACCTAGTGTTCTGGAAGAGCGTGTTGATTTGAAACATGTATGAAGTGTTTTGGTAGTTTTAGTGAATTTTGAATGTGAAATAAACTTTTGTGCCGAGTTGAAAGTTGGTTAGGAGAACTGTGGGAAGAGTAAAAAAAAAAAAAAAAAAAAAAAAACCATGACCTGTCCTACTGATTGTAAAAAAAACTGTAACTTGAACCTTGAAACAGCTGTAAAAAAAAAAAAAAAAAAAAAATTAATTGTTTTACTCTGCCTCAGAGTAAAAATATATGTAATTAAAACACTCAATGTGACCTGTTGTCTTAAAATTGTGAACTTATTTCTTTCAACTGTGACTTTATATCTTGTGCAGAACATGAAAACACATTTGCCTTACAATAAGTTTCCTGGGCCCCCTGTGTTTTTATTTTATTATTATTATTATTTTATTGGTGGGGGTGGGGTATGTGTGTGTATATATATATATATATATATATATATATATATATATATATATATATATATTGTGGTCAAATGTGACTAAACATTTTTGCATTTAACAACATTTAACATTACATAATATTTAAAGTGCTATGTGTTGGATTTAGGGTGCTAGGATCACACAATGTATAGTGAAATACTGCAAACAAATGGCAGGATATATGTTTCTATCAGTCTAGATCTGGATAACTGCTTCACATTTGCTTGGCCTTGAGGAGAAGGAAGAATACTTTTACGTGTACTCATATGCATTGTTTACGATCTTTCTCTTGACCTCTTCCGCTTTAATTAGGTTTCATTCTATTTCACCTTCAACTGAAATGTCAATATGCACTGTCTCCAGGGCAACAAGGAAGTTATTCATCATTCAAAGGTTTCGTTGGCATTAACAGTATTTATTTGGTTTTATTGTCCTGTCAGCAAGCAAAACCTCCACAATGTTAGTAAAGATTGCTAATGTCACACCACTACAACCTCGTTTAAATTTTATTGGCTCCCCAGACCCATATTACTGTCGCTGACTCCCTGTAGAGTAGAAGGGGAAACACACATGCACACAGACACCCATAGACACACAAGCTACCATTAAATTGGCAACATCCATAACCACTTTGTCAGAGGCTGCAGGCAGGCCGCGCAGAATATAGGCTCATAAATGAGCCATGTTTCACTGGAGCGTGGAGTCATGAAGCCTAACGTCTGCTGCCACCACATGTGTCACAATTACTATCCAATCAATGAAGCCACTGTCTGATGATCCTAGGAAAAGGATTGATTAGACTTTCATTTTCCCCAAGAGATGGGGCCTGTAGTTTCTCTCTCTGTCCTGAGGGGTCTGGCAAGATGGCAATGGGTAGGAATTATTTCGGGATAAATGGCCTCCAACGGTGTTTGTGAGCGAAAACCTCAAAGTGAAACACTAAGAGATATTACAAATGGCTCAGTATTGGATTTTGACGAAGCTGTAGGCTTCTGTAGATAGGCTTTATTTAACACAAATCTCTAAAGTATGAATATACATCACCGCCCATGTGCCCTTGAAGCTGTGACTGTACTTAAAATTTTACATAGAGTCTCTCTCTCTGCACTGTAAATGATTATGGAAAATATAGCACAATCATTCTCACAGACATGGGTTAAGCCAGAAATTCCCTCAAACTTTTACCCAAAGGACAATCACTTTCTCATCAGTCTCTGAAAAAGTCCCAGGCTGCAGGCAGTCTTGTCTCTGTGTTATTGCTTTGGTTCTCTTTGTTAAAGACATATTCGGCTTGTGGCCGAAAGATTGGATACTTTTCTTAATTCATTTCATTTCTGTACAGACAAATTGCCCCGTGAGCACCGTTTGGAGTTTTTGCATGTAGGAGGCAATCATAGAATCATTAGGGATTTTCACACTTCGCTTAACTCTGGGTTATCATTTTTTTTAACCTGCTGTTAACTCCAGGAAAGGCAAACTTTCACACTTGTAATTTTACCACAGGTTGTAACCTTTTTTCTGTTTTGTTTTTTGCGGGGTCTGCATTGTGGTGTTGAAGATGCAGTGTGAAGCAGTTGTTTAGCATCAACCAATCATAAACTGAACAGCTTGACTAATTAAATATTCATGTGCTTTGTACTGTCACAGAGACTTTCACATGTTGTACTCTGTTTCAGCATTTGAGAGAAAATTGTCACACAAAATGTCAGACAGTGATTCTTTTATTCTTACATTTATGGTCCAAAAATTATATTCAGATTTCTATCTAAGAGTGTAAAATTAACACTGAAGCAGTGTTAAAGTTAATGAGATAATTAAGTGATTAATTGAGTGATTATTGACCATTATTGAACATACCTGATGTTAACCAGCAGAATCACCAAAGGAGAAAAATCAAAAAATTTAAGTTGCCATTATGGAGATCAGTGTTTGCTGTAGTTGGGTTTAGTCCCCTGTAGTCCCTTGACTTTTAATATTAGATTTTGTTTGGGCTGCTTGTTCAGTGTTCCTTTAAAGTCCAACTGAAATCAAAATTGACCCTATTTACTTTGTTAGCGCATATTACTAGTCTTGTGGTGAACAATTAATCCGTGCAAGTTAAAACACAGAAAAAAATAGTTTGCCATCGCAATCTTTAATCAAAGTCTGAAAAGTTACTTCCGGTCTGGAATGGCGTCCCTTCTCTGATGACGTAGGTTTGAGGACTTGGGTTGGGAAACGCTTAACCACTCCCCTCAAAATCGTTAGTCTGTAATGAGCGAGAGATGGAGAGGAGGAGCGCTAGAGTAAAACCCTGCCCTCTGTTCAATATTCCGTTTCACTGGGAAATACGTCACAGCACTGGAGAAAAGTCGTTTGCAACTTCCGGTTCACGCGGACTTTAACACTCTTGAGTGTGGTCTCCTTCCCAGGAGAGTTCATTTAACACTGCAGTTTTTGCTCTCTCTCTCTCTCTCTCTCTCTCTCTCTCTCTCTCTCTCTCTCTCTCTCTCTCTCTCTCTCTCTCTCTCTCTCTCTCTCTCTCTCTCTCTCTATCTCTCTCTCTCTCTCTATCTCTCTCTCTCTCTCTCTCTATCTCTCTCTCTCTCACTCCCTCTCTCTCTCTCTCTCTCTATATATATATATATATTGAAATATGTCTCAATGTAATTTGTCCATACAATTAAAGATGTTGGTTTGGACCACACTTATTTTCGTCAGCCTAGACTAACACGTTTTTACATTTGCTTTACATAACCAACTTTATCTATGGCTTTTCTGATGTAGAAAACATGTGAATGTATCTCTGAAGGGACTTTTCGATGCCATTTTCTTAGACAAATTAGGTTTCTTTTTATCTTTAATGCAGTTCTCAGCTGAGGACACATCTTGTGAGAGTGGGCGTGTGGCTTCTGTTGCAGCTTCGGTTGCTCTTCTGTGTTGAGGTATGTGAGAAGGGCAGCTTGCCATCTCTGCTCAGCGCTGCTGCATATGCTTCTGCCAGAGACAATCTGCATGCATACGAAACAAAATAGATCCTGTCATAAACCTCTTCTGCTCTCTCTCTCTCTTTCACTCTCTATTGCTCTTGCTTACTCTGACAGAGAAGACCTGCTTTGTGGTGTTGTGGCATTGTGCTGACTTTAAAAAAGAGATAAGATCTGACAGAGAACAGAGGCGTGCGTATACAGTACACACACATCTAGTGCTTTTGTCCACAAACACCATACTTTCTAGTACAGAATTGTAGGTCATATAACACAGACTAGAACTCACAGGTAGACACACAATTCCAACATAAATACAATGATCAATGGTTGCTATATATGAACTAAAATCATCATAAAGTATTACAATAATATTCTTAAACAATGTAACCTATTTTGATAGTTCCTTTCCCAGAGTACTTTTCTTTTCTTTATTTTCATGCATGTATTTTGACTTTAATACGGCCTGTGCATATCATTACTTGTTATAACTGAATGGTCCAAGATAATCACTCATATCTGTAGCATGTTATACAATAGGCTATATGTTTTGATGTTTATCCGTTTAGCTATTTTCGATGTACAGTAGGATATCATGTTGATTAGTTTTTTTAATTGTGCAATATTAGATAGGTTAGGTTTATGGTAAATGTGTACTATAAATGTTAATCAGGGTAATCCCAAAAACGTTTTTTTTTTTTTTTTGTCTATTGGGATTTTCTAATTAATGAATAAATTTAGTGACTGATTCACTGAGACAGGACTGAAAGTATTTTGATGTCAACATGGTATATGTGATATCAACATGGTGGCGACCCATAGAATGCAACCTGCTCCATGCTCTATCTAAAAAAGAATAATACTTTTTAGATAGAAACGTGTTGGGCAACGATTAATCGCGATTAATCGCATCCAAAATAAAAGTTTGTGTTTACGTAATATATGTGTTTACTGTGTATTATAAGAAAAAAGAGAAGAAAATCACACACACAAAAAAAACATACCACTCTGAAAATGTCCTGTGAAATCTGTCCATGCATGAAATACGTTCTGGATGATTCTCTTGTTCGTTAATAATCTTAAGTCTGAATCAGGCTTGAATTGGTTTGAAATTGATGCCATCCTTAATGATGAAACTTGCAGTTATGGTAATGCTGTGACATTTCTCAAACACTTGCTAAGCAGTGCCAATCACAACACACTGGGCCAAGTAACCAATCACAGCACATTTCGTATTTCGGAAGGAGGGGCTTCATCGAAACTGGAATTATACAATGCGTTCAAGCCATATAGGGGAGAGAGGTGCTGTAATAATGTAAAATATGTGAAAAATAATGTGTATTTTGAACACTCAAGCATGAAAGCATATTCTGGTTGAGCCCAAAAACAAAACCAAGACTTTAATAAGACCCCTTGAATCATATCATGCATTTATGCCAATAGGTTTCAGTAGAAAGTCCAAGACCTTTGACTCTACTGAAAGAATGAGAACTAAATGTAACACAAAATGCAGTGACTTGACCTTTAATGCATGTCAGCTGACTCATTTCTGTTTTTATTTCTGTTTTTATGGTACAAGACAACATTGCAAAATGAAACAACTGAGAAGAACTAAGTCTCATGAGCTATGGAAGAGTCTTTTTTTCTACAGTTTTTTCCCTCATCCTCGTGCAGCTGATGCTTCTGTATCTCAGCAAGGGCACCGCTTCTGAAAGATGTTCATTTTATGATGAAACAAGAACAAAGCTTCATCTTTATTTTGCGTGTCATGCCCCATGATTTCAGGCACCCTGCATACAAATAATAAAAATATGTCATACAGAGGCACCCTGGATGTGTAGAGCTCTGCCTCAGGGTTCATGGTGACAATAAATCATGGGATTAAACTTGCCCTCTGCTGTGTAGAAGATGAAAGCACAGAAACGGAGAGTAAAATTAGACCAGGATTTGTGATGTAGATGTTGTGTCTGATTGAACATTCCCCCCTTGGATACTCTTTGAGTCTGGCACGTGAACTAGAGGGGACCTTTCAATATAAACCAAAGCCTGCAGCAATAACTATATCTAGGTTGAAAGCACCCCTCCTCTACATGCTCACACACAGCACACACACACACACACACACACACACACACACACACACACACACATTTTTATTTAACATCTGAGAAATCCTTCTCACACTCAGACATTTCAGACACGCTTTATTGAACAACTTAAATATCACATTTTCTTTCATCCACCAAACAGACACTGCCCAGGGCGTTGAGATTGTTATTGGCAGGATAGTGCATCTCTGAAGCTGTTTAGTGTGTGTAAGGTTGTCTTGCTTTCTCGGTGTAATGAGATCTGGGCAGGAATTGGACCCTCGGCTTGATGCACTTTGGTGAGTTATATCCATCACCAAAACTGGGTTACACATTTCCATTTCAACAGTGCAGCATCCCAGCTGGGGGGAAACCCCATCTAACATGATCCTGCAAATGATTTTACTGATTTTAAATGATTCTCTCTCTCTCTCTCTCTCTCTCTCTCTCTCTCTCTCTCTCTCTCTCTCTCTCTCTCTCTCTCTCTCTCTCTCTCTCTCTCTCTCTCTCTCTCTCTCTTTTTTAGCATGAGTACTGTATGTTTTCTTATTTTTTATAATTAATAGATTTATTTCATACTTCTGGAAGGTAACATTTTAGTTTCTGGTTCTGATTTTACAGTCGGTCCCCAGTAGACTTATGGTAGATATCCTGTGTATAGATTCACCATCTCATTTGCTAGGGGATCCAATGCATGATCCAGATGTTTCAGTCACTACAAGGGTGAACATAAATCATTCAGACAGCATGTGAATCTGTGTATATTCGTGGACATGCAAGCAGTACTTCTGCTTAAAGGATAGTTCGCCCAAAAATGAAAATTCTGTCATCATTTACTCACCCTCAAGTTGTTCCAAACCTGTATGAATTTCTTTTTTCCTGCTGAACACAAAAGAAGATATTTTGAAGAATGTTGCTAAACAGTTGATGGGCCCCATTGACTTCCATAGTATGGAACAAAATTAACTGTTTGGTTACCGACATTCTTCAAAATATCTTCTTTTGTGTTCCAAAGATGAATGAAAGTCTGACAGCAACTACATGAGGGTGAGTAAGTGATGACAGAATGGTATACTTTTGGTACACTATCCCTTTAAATTGCTGTTCACTGAAAACCTCTTCTTGCTGCATTCATTCATTCATTCATGAGTTTTCAATATATCAGTTGGTTCAGTTCACAAAACTGGTCTAATTGATTTCTATGTCTATGAATCAGACTGATCTGGTTCTCATTTGAACAGCCCACTGGAAGAGAAGGTTATCAGTAAATAATGACTTAAATTTGAGTCCGCCTTAACTACATCTAAATCCCTTCATCTTCCTCTCTATATCTTTTATTTGTGTTAAAGGCGCATACAAACTCTCCCAGGGCCATGCTTTCAGAAACCTTACTGTATCACTTTGACTCAGTCACATAACACATATGATGGACAAGCTATAACATCGTTACTCTCTTTCCTGAATTTGTGTAATCATTTCTTCTTATATCACTGATTAATATCAATGATACACTTAATAGTGACTCCACAAAGAAAAATCAATAAATCCATATTGTCATAAATCCAGCACAGCCTGCAGTGTGAGTGTGGCCACCACGTGCATTCAAGTTCAGTCGATTAGAGATGTCCCACAGAATACAAATCAGTTGATCCTCAACCAATCGCAAAAATGTGAGAAACAAATGTGTCTGTTATCAATCTATATTCCCCAGTCAGGCATGTGGGGAACTTCAATCTACACCCAGCAGAATCTTATCAATGAATCTGCCTCTGCAATATGCTGGGAAGGTTATTTTAATCTTTGATGATGAAACAACTTCCTCAAGGGGAACATTCATTAAATATTTAAAAGTCTCTCCCTCTCTTTTTCTTTCTGTCTCTATGAGGGGAAAACAGACTTGCTTTCTTGACTTACTGGTGACAGGGATTTTTAACATATTCCTGTCAAACAAACATATTTCTAACATTTCTTACCCACAAAATTAACCGTAAACATGAATTACTCCTAAAATTAGAGGAAATAATTGCTTTATCAGGACAAACCCTAACCACAGCTTATCTGAAAATCTGGCTGACAGAGGAATATTATTTCAAATACTATTTACTATGTTGAGAACATGTTCTACATGATGAAATCAGAGCATGTCTTACGTCTCATAGTGGAATCCGTTAAAAAATATAGTTGAAACTACACTGCCTGCAGAAACATCACTTCACACAATTTATTTCATACCTTTATTTTAGAACAGCCATTTGGGTGGTACTTGTCTATATGAAACAAAATAAGCGAGTAGTTCCAAATCTTTCCATAACCATAACTGTTTGGGCTTTTGATTATGAAGTCAACTCTGCCATCAAGTGGCAGCAAAATAGAAAAAAATATATATATAACTGGTTCCACACAGTTAAGATTTGTTCGAACTATCCCTCTTTTTCCACAAAATAAAGTGAGGGGTAGATTCTGGAATCCACTGCTGCTTCAATGTATATGTAATGAGTGATTATAATTAAGGTATTACAGTTTTTCTCGATTGCTAAGACACATTTCTTGAAAGCTGCTCTCCTTTTCTCTAAACTGTGAACACAAAACCCAATTTTCAAGCTACATTCACAAAACCTCAGACTCTTCTTGCAAAACCAAACTTTCACCTCAAAACAGTTCAATCGGTGCTCAAAACTGAACTATGTTGTCAAATCGTGCCCCGAGTCAATCAAAATTAAAAACACTACTGAACACTCACTAAACACTACGTAGAAAAATAGAAAACACAATGCTCAGGACATGAAGTTGGAGAAATAAATGTTTATTGTTCACTGTTGGCTAAATATATGTTGCAAAACCAAAAAAAACAGAAATCTTGTGCATTTACACATAGCATTTGTAAAAACAAACAGAAATCGTATGCGTTTGCCACTTGTGTACACAGTAAGCCCATGTAAAAATAAAGTACAAAAATATACAAATAAGTGCATTACTCAGCCATACGGACCATATCAACAATTTTGGTCTCTTGGTGTGGGGAGAACATACCTGTCCTCCCACCCCCATGTGGCAGCCTTTCAATTCTACAAAAAGAGAACATGGAGTTACAAAAAATAAACATGGAATACTAGGCCTACAAACAGTTAGATCAACCCTCCTTTACAGTACTACAGTACATTGGTACAGTGATGTACTGAAACATATATTTACTTACAGTATACTGTGGTACAGTATATAGTATGTCATACAGTAATTACTGTCAACATTTACATACTGTACTATAATGTCAAAAAAAGGTAATTACCTGTTCTCTTATCTAAATCTTCGGATTATGGTGGACACAGTGAATCTACTGGTGTTTGGTTGTACCCATTGTCCAGCCTCCCTCGTGCTCATACCATGGACAAGAACATGGTCAATCACAGTAGCTCTGATTTCATCAGATATTACTGTTCTTTGTCTTCGCTGACCACCTCGACCACCTCGACCTCCTCTCACACGAACTCTTCCTCTCAGATTTCTATCCATTGTAGGGCCTCACAAACCAGTGCTCTCTGAACTGGCTTACTGTATAT
Organism: Scardinius erythrophthalmus; assembly: GCF_964197995.2. Taxonomy (NCBI): domain Eukaryota; kingdom Metazoa; phylum Chordata; class Actinopteri; order Cypriniformes; family Leuciscidae; genus Scardinius; species Scardinius erythrophthalmus. Next base: position 25,059,459 of record NC_138223.1, read on the forward strand.
GTTCCCCCACATCATTAGCCACAAGTGTGATCAGTTTTGAGTTGTTGTGTTCAAGTGGTGACAACTGTGCTTTAATTGTGTTTGACTTTTGTCACCTGTGCTCACCATTATGCAGCACGGGTGCATCACAATGAAAATGTGTTGGCAAGTTGTGTCTAAACAGGTGAAAAGTGCTTATGGTTTTGCCAAAAGAGTGATTGATTCAATCAGTGGGTTCAGGCAACTGAGCATTTGGTTCAGACAATAGGGTTTAGTGTTTTAGCAATTGAGAAAAACTGTAATCAATATTCTTCCTTCCAAATATCAAATGAGTGGAAGGACTTGTCTAAGCTTATGAGATTTTACTTTGTTATAGAAGTTACCAGTGTGATTACTGAAATGTTCTCATAATGTATTTTCTAATGTCTGTATGTGATATCTGAATGCAGAAACAGCTTGCTCATTTAGTCTGGCTTCCAGAAATGAAATATGGACTCGTTTTGTGTTTGAGAAATGTCTTCAACATGTGTCAATACATACAGGCGCATTTGTTTTTCAAGGGTACCCTGACGACTACAAGTCACAAGGATCATTGGAACCAGTAGTTTGAGTGACCATTTACTCTGTTAGATTAAAGTGTCCTCTCCTTGAGAGAAAGAACATCTTGATGTTTTGAGAAGACTCTCCTGTTTATCGTTAGAGCCTAACCAAATCCAACCTTGAAGAAGACGTGTGTGTGTTAGTATTCTTTTTTACAGGTTAAGGAACAACAGGCATTATTGGAGATTGACAGAGTTGTTGTTCTGGACATGCTGGTGCCCAGTAACCCAAATCTGCGACCCGGAAGGTCACGATGTGCCTAACTTCAGGGTCCGAGTGTCAGATGCATAACCAATGGAGATATGCTTCAGTCTATCTGTTTATGTGTGGAAAATTACTATGTTTATCTATTTTCTTAGCCAATCAGAATCATTCAACGTAGCTTAGACCTTGGTGAAGGGTATAATTGCTGTGATCTTTGTAACTGTAACAGGGCGGTCTACGAACTCCTTGTGAGTCTTGAAGCTGACTTCTGCTGATGAAACTGCAAAATATCTTCATTAAAATTATTCTTTAATTGATTATAATTCTGACTCTTGTCTTAAATTGACTGCACTTCTGACTCCGGGTCTTAATTAATCATATCTGGTCTTTGGGTCTTTAAATCCCCTAACAAAAGTGATCAACATGGAAAAATGAGTAAACCCAATTATATTTCTTATTTACAGTGCTCATTCCACTTTTTATAGTCATACTCTTACAGTTTTATTTTTAATGACTACTATTTTTGTCATTTATATTTTGCATTTCAATTTACAGTTTTCTTAGTTTATCTTTTCCCACACATTTTGCTCAGATCCACAACGAGACTTACATAGTTGTTTCATCTCCTTCTTCTTCAGAGGTTATTGGTCAGATTGACAGTTTCTACACTCTTCTTGTTATGCATATTCATTTATCATAGAGCAAGTTTCAGAATTTATTGGATAAACAAATGAACGGATTATCATATGGCCTCTACCTTTTACCACATATACATTTCAGGCACGGGACATTTGTCCAGTTATCTAGGGTTCTTAATATCCTTACAGTTATATAGTCAGATACATTTTTCTTGATAATAACCTTAACCCTAATCTAACCCTTACCCTTTCTTAATAGCATGTATATAGAGAAAATGATTCCATTTCTATAGTCAGATTGTAGTATTTCACTAAATAAGTAGCCTACCATTGTTGCTATGGTACCAACAATGTACCATTGTCCTTTTTTTCTTCTTGCACATCTGACTTTGATACATCATATTCTACCTCCTTTAGTGTGGAAATAAGTGTAGGATATTGACTGTAGTGTGTGAATATTGTTATATTTTCTGTAATATACTGTAATAATTTAACAGTATTTTCTTTCAGCAGCTCTTTTCTTTCAGCCAAGAATACTATTGAACCACACCATCATGCTCACACATACCATTTGACTTGGAGCAAAAAACATTTATAAGACTGTGTACTTACTGTCTTTTATGTGGCACTTGCCTACTCATTCCATGAAGAATTAACTTCGATAATTATCTTTGAAACAACGATTACAATTTCACATTTTGGAGCTAATCATCCCTGTAGACTATGCCATGTGAAAAATCACATGAAATGTGATGAAATGACAAACTGACAACACAGATATAGCCTCTGATAATATCCTATAATATTTTTTTAAATAATGTAATTAAAAATGGGTTCTAATCATATGAAGTTCTTCTTATTAGGTGATCACAGCCTGTCTTACAACTTTTCATAATGGAATCAGTTAAAAATATAGATGAAACTACACAGTTCTTCATTTAAAACCTGCAGAAACAACAGTTGATTTCATACCTTTATTTTAGACCGGCAGGTTGGTTAAGTTACTTGTCTATGAAACAATAATAGAAAAAAACAAGAAAAAAAAAACAAGTTTATAATTTCAAATCTATTCAAAACCTACCCAATGTAATGTTTGGGCTTTTGATTATGTCAACTCTGCCATCAAGTGATAACGAAACAGAACAACTTGTGCAGCCTCATAATAGTGTAAAAAAGAAAAAAGACTGACATAGGCCCATACTTAAAGAAAGGCCTTGTAATGGGCATAAGGTCCCTTTTCTCAATTTGATCACTTTATTTGAGTAAAACAGGTTTCACAGAGCTAAAAATGTGTTCAGACCACTCACAAACCACTCACAAACCACTCCTTGAATAGATGTTCTTATATATTCTTACAATATAAACCCAATTATGTTTCCTATTTACAGTGCTCAGTCCACTTTAGTCTTATATTTATTATAATTTTCAATTAGGCTTTATTTAAGCTAAATTTTGCATATACTTTTATTTGCACACAAAATGAATAACAATACATTACATTTGTCTCGAAGCAAAAAAAAAAAAAAGACTAGCCTACTTGCTGTCTTTTATAAGGCAATTTCGCATCATTTTATAGCAATAAAATGACACATTGACAATACCGATAGCCTCAAAAAATAGTATGTGTTAGATAATGTAGTTTAAAATTGGCTCAAATCATACGGAGTTGGTGTTTTCCAAAGTTGTGTTCCCATCCAACTCCCATCACACATGGTCTCGTATTTTTGGGGGTCTCATGTGACAAATAGATCCACCCTCATGAGGGGCTTCACTCACGCACATTGTTGCAATACAGTAGGTCCACGTAGCCTACTTCCATGGGCTGGAGACGTAACATGAATAAACTGCCCACTGACCGGACCTACTATTTAACAGGTGTAGCAGCAAGTGCAGCAAAGTCGTCTTTAGACAGATCTAGGCCTGGACTATGCGCTCAATCTGGGGTTTAATCGCCGTGGTGGCCACAGCAACTTTTTACTTGTATCTGCTGTCTGCGTTCCTCCCGCCGGGTCCTCGTGCCGTCCGCGTTCACGACGCTGAACTTGAACACACAGTCCATGACGATGAGCCGGAGGAGGAAATACTCAGGTAGAATATATCTCACTGCGTATTATTATCTCTGGTGTCCTTATTTTGTGAGCAGTTCCCACTTCTACTATTGTTTGGAGATGAATGAATTCTATTAAATTCTCTATTGTGTCTAATGGTAATTGTTTGTGTCCGTGTTTTAACTCACAACTGAATGTTAAACATCTCAGGCTAAATTTGTTTTCATTAGTCTTACATCTGGTGATAATAACAAATGACAAATACTAAATGGTAGTCAACATACATAATCTTCTGCCTAATTATAGGTGAATAGCCTACATTGTTATTTTTTGAGTCGGATCCTTTCGATTAATCGGTTGAACTGGTTCACAAGTTGTGAAAGGAACCAGGCTTGAAATGTGTATGACTGAGTCCAGTTCATTTACGAATCTTTTGTGAATCACAAGAACAGTCTAATCGATTCTTTCATGAATCGGACTCGATCGCTCACATTTCGAATAGAGAATTTAATTTGTAGCCTACTGGAAAATATTGTTTTTATTTTGAAGTGAGAAGTAACCCCTCACAATTTGGACAGAATGTTTTTAACTATTTCTTAGTAAGTAAGTAGTTATAAAACGCATGGTATTATTTTTTAATATTAACATATTATTATTATTAATACAATGATTCATTAACATTTCAAACATCTTATTAATCATAACCATAGTCATGTTGAGTGGAATCATTCAATCTTACTTGCACATGACATCCCTACATTAAAAATGTTGGCCTACCTATATAATTAATAGAATAAGTTAACCTTGCAGATGTAGCCTATCTCTTCAATTGGGATTCAGCAACTTTAAAAAAAAATTCTGTCATTCATTTAATTATTCAAATACAATGTCAAAAAGCATACATTTACATTATATGTTATATATTTGATGTATTTAAAAAAAAAAACATAACAGCTTGTCCTGGGGGGTTTTGCCCCAGGTAAAGGGGCATACACCAATGGAGCAATATAGCCCTTTTTTATAATTTTGTTAACTAAATTGTAAAATACTTCCAGTTAATTCCACCAATAATATATTTCCACTAATAATATGAATGATGTATGATGTAATGTAGCAGTATGTTCACACTGTTAAGGGAAGCATCTTCCCCATACAGTTCAGTTTGTGCTGCTCCCTTTCACCTGTGAAGTAACTCTCTCTCTCCCTCTTTCTTTTTTATTATAGATCTATCTGTCTTTATTCATTTCACATTCTTATTTTCCTGTATGTCTGTTTGATTAAGTATTGGTTTATTCATTATATACACCCTCATCTCAATTCAAAGAGACTGAAGAATTAGAGTGACTGAGAGAGAGATGGACATGTAAAAAGAGAGAAGCTTAGTTATTCTCAGGCAGTGGCAGATATTCCAGAACACGTGGTTCCCGTTTGCCCTGTGCTTTTTCCTCATCAGTGTTACTTTATACTGTGTGAGCAGCCCTGGACCCGGTGGGAGAGGTGCCCAGATGATAGGCACTTCATGTACTGTAGTTCACATGCAACCCAAAACAAAATTCTGTTTCTTCTCTAGAGTCTCATCTGTCCTCTCATGTCCTATAGGCAGGGAACTAAAGATCCTGACCCCTGGTCAGTTCTTATCATGCAAATGGGTCTAAGATATTTTCAGTTTTGCTTGTGTGTGCTAGGATATGCAATGATTGCATATAGGCTATATATACAAATCGCAAAAGTAACGCGCTAATTTTGAGATTTAAAAAAAAAATTTATTCACTTTTTTTTTTTTTTTTTTTTATATTTAACAATTAACACAGCACCTATTTTTTCCTGGCATACTTTGGCTAGCGTATAGGCCTACATTCAGGACCTGATTTACGAATAAGGATTCTTTGCACGTGCCGCATATAGAGCAACAACGTCTGCTCTGACACAACTCAACACATATGCGTCGTGGTGCTCTCATGAACGCGCGTTGGAGATTAATATTTTGTAAATAAATTGGTAAATTATTGTTTTTTTGGACTAACAAGGCACTCGCTTTGCTTCATAAAATTGAGGTTAAAGTAGCCACATGGATTACTTTAATGATGTCTTTTACTACCTATATGGGCCTTGAAAGTGGTAGTTGCATATACTCTGTCAACGGAGGGACAGAAAGCTCTCGGAAATGTAACATTTATTATAATAGGTTTATGTGGTTCAGTTAAATTAAAAGTTTTTACAAATATTTTTAAAGCCTATTAAATGTTAAAAATGATGGCACTTGATCATACTGTGATGGTCAATGGCTATAATTACAAATTGAGAAAAATCCATTTACACCAGTAGCTCTATTGGTATTGGTGATACTGGCCTTCATTCATAGTACTTAGTAAAGAATATACCTTCTTTATGTGATGTTTCTACATTTCAAAGCGAAATAACAGGGTCTAATTTAATCTTTTTACTTCAAAATAATAACTTCAAGCATTTATATATATATATATATATATATATATATATATATATATATATATATATATATATATATATATATATATATATATTAAATATATATATATATATATTCTACATTTCAAAGCGAAATAACAGGGTCTAATTTAGGTCTAATTTAATCTTTTTACTTCAAAATAATAACTTCAAGCATTTATATATATATATATATATATATATATATTTATATATATATATATATATATATATATACACACACCTTTTTTCTAACAACATAAAACAGTTTACTGTTTTACTGACACTTTATGTATAATAAATGATCGACCCATCCAATTTCCAAACCACTTGTCCAAGGCTATCGGGGATGCTGGAGCCTATCATATTATTTAAATAATTTATTATTAATAAATTATATTAATGTATTAATTAAACTATTATCTAAAATGATCTATACCTTGTCTGCTTTGAATGCAACTCAACATGAGCAGTCTTATCTCAGGATTGGGGCCTGGCAGAGGGCATGATGTGACAGTTATAAGATCAGACAACTGCCTTCTGGAGTGTCTTGAAATCCCCTGAATTTGCTGAGATGTGCAATGCCAAGGAGGAGGAGGGAAAGAAAGAGATATCAGGAGGGTTCATAAGCAACATATATGTTTGGTATGACTAGGTAAAATAAAGTGCATTAATAAATAAAAGGAGAGAAGAGAGGTCTCAAAAGCCCCATGCTTTAATGTCATTTTCTGAAGTCATTGAGAATGACAAAAGCAGTGGAAAGGACATCTGAGTTTGATATTGAGTAATGGATCTGCTGTATGTCCACCATCATCACATAGTGACCTTTTTATAGTGTCTTGTGACCCACACGTCTTGGTTCATTTCTTGATTAGCTCACTCCTCTGTACCCTGGGAGAATATCCGCTGATGAGACTGAGATGAAGTTTTTAACATGTTGTTCAGCAGCGATGGCAGAGACAGCTGTACCCTATGAAAGCCCCAGTGGTGTAAATAGCTGTTTGAGTCTTTGGGTGGGGATTTCCATGGTTATCAGAGAAGGGGTATTTTGTGCATCATTAAAGCTATAAAAATAAGCTGTTTTTAAGACTGTACTTTAATTTGCTGAACAGGGAGCTCTTTAGTAGAGTTTACAATTGTGTTTTTTTTTTCTTTTTTTTGTGTGTTTTTGGCTCTGTTTCCAGTACAATTATCTAAACATTTCTTAATCAAATGAACATACATTTACTTGAGAAACAATATCACTTAAGATAGAACCTCCCCCTCCCTCTCTCTCTCTCTCTCTCTCTCTCTCTCTCTCTCTCTCTCTCTCTCTCTCTCTCTCTCTCTCTCTCTCTCTCTCTCTCTCTCTCTCTCTCTCTCTCTCTCTCTCTCTCTCTCTCTCTCTCTCTCTCTCTCTCTCTCTCTCTCTCTCTCTCTCTCTCTGTATATATATTTCTTCAGAAAGCAAAATTACTGAGCAAGAACATTTTTGCAGTGTTATCGAAGCTGTCTCCTACATTGAAGGCTCTCACATTGTTGTTCTGGTGAGAACGCACTCAGTGTGCGCTCAGCATGGAGCATATCACATGTTTATATTCGTCACTACTGGGTACGCATGTGAAATTAAAACCTCTGCTTTGGCACATGGGTGGGGATGACTGCCTCATTGCGTGCCCAAATTACCCCCTGGACGGCAGTAGGGAGCTTAGATTACTCACGACTGCACAAGATGTGATCCATCCGCTGGCAAGAGCCCAGTGACCACCTCCCGAGAACTTCAGTCTGTGGGACATCTACATTTATTGATGATTATGTTAGGTGTGTGTTTGAAGACTTTTAAAACAAGTTGGTCCTCAAGTACAGCCAACCCTGTACACACACAAGCAAATTTCCACAGCTGAGAGGCTATTTCCAGTTGGTGTATCATGTTTCAGTCTTTCTGTCTAATCTTGCTGACAGGATAGTGTCAGGAGTCTTCAACATTTTTAAGGCAAAGAACCCTCAAGCCTGTTTTCTACTATACAGTTTTTTTTAAAAGAAGTTCCATAATGTATTTATATACAGCAATTTATTATAATGCTTACAAAGCATTAAAATAATCATATTGGTATAATTACATACCCTAATCATATACTTTTAAGTTGTACATACTACATTTTTATGTGTGAGGAACAATGAAACATTTAACTAAATGAAAGGGTAGAAATGGATCATTTACTTGTACTCATGTTGTCACCAACCAGTAGGCCTATGTCTTTCTTTCTTCTATGTAACCTAAAAGAAGACTCAAATTTTTTGTTACATTTTCCCCCCTAATTTTCCCACTCAAAAATCAGACACTTGTAAAATGTCTCACCAGAGGGCGACAGTGAGGTTTTCAGATCATTACTGAGGTCGTGTAGACCTTATTCACAGCAGCGCCGTCAGGAATGAAAGCGAGGCTGTGAGGGATAGACATCCATCTCTTAAGTGTGTTGTACTGTTATTTAATGTGTTTTTGGATTGCTCTGCGGATGAAATATCATCCAAGAAATTTCAGTAGACAAAAAACTCCCGAGCTGTGGAAAATTACTAGTGATCTAGGAGCTTCATACAGCTTTTTACAGCGGATGCTATTGAAAACACGATAACTCGCTTTCATACCTGTCATGGCATTGCTCTGAATAAGGTCAATTACAGAGCCCGTAAAAGGGACAAAAAATAGGAGATGGGAGGAAAAATTATTTGCAAATGATTTAGCGTTCTCTCACAAATGTGTTGAGTTCACCTGAGAAACTTTGCGTTTGCTTGTAAAACGTTTGTGCTCTTGCAATTTTTCTCGGGGGAACGAAAACATTTTGCAAGTGAATGCAAAAATATTTGCGTTGAGAATGTAAAGGCATTGACAAAATTTCATGTCACCATATTCTTTTAGGAGCTCCGTATCAAATAGCCTACCTAAAGCCCACAGTATCACTCGAATCCATTGATTATAATCCTTGTCATCCTATTGGGTATCAGTCTCCTTAGTGCTGGTTTCTATAAGGGTTTATAGGAAAAGGAAGGTCATGGCCCCTATCCAATCTGTTAGAAATGAAAAGAGAGAAAAAAGGTATTAAGTACAAGTTGAGTGCCATTGTTTTACTGATCCCACAGTGTCTTATATTTTCTCCAGGTTGAAGTTTCCATCTGATCTGGAGGAGTTAAGGGAACTAGCCGAGCTGCTGCAGTTCTATAAGACAGAACACACTGGCTATGTGTTTATTCTCTTCTGCAGTGCCTACCTCTACAAGCAGTCCTTTGCCATTCCAGGATCATCCTTTTTGGTTAGTAACAGAGGTCTACTCTGTGACACTATAAGTAAACTTATTTGGACCACCTCATTAGACTGAACTAAAATATTTATTACCTATTATTATTATTATTGCTAAACAGCATACTTACAATCTTTCTTATCATGTCTAGAACATGCTGGCGGGCGCATTATTCGGGCCATGGCATGGAATCCTTATTGCCTGCACTTTGACAACTGTGGGTTCCACAAACTGCTACCTGCTGTCCCGTACATTTGGCAAACGCCATATCATCAGGATCTTCCCCGAGAAGGTGGCAATGCTACAAAGAATGGTGGGTCACCTCTGGCTGTTTTCCTTTTTTTCCTTTAATTAATGTTCTAAAAATAGTCAGCGAGTGTATTTGTGACTGCATTTTGTTTGTTTATACTTTGCATGTGCTATAGCTCAAACCATATAAAGGCTAGATGTCTCGTCCGCGCTGCTGGCCAATGGAGGTCGACGTCCGCACACGGCGGCCATCTTACCACAGGGTGCTCGCTCACTCGTAACATGGTGCATGTACTTTTAAATAACCATAACTTGCTAAATTTTCTACCGATTTTCAAACGGTTTGGTTTGTTATAAACGTCAGAGATGTAGCTATGAAACTGCATACCTATGAATAATTATACAAATGGACTTCCGTATGAAAGAATTATAGCCACGGTAATGACGTTTGTAAGAAACCAAACCGTTTGTAAATCCGTCAAGATTTCACCGAGATAAGAGGATTTGTGTGCGTGCTGCTCACTCACCTTAATTCACAGAGCCCTGTGGTAAGATGGCCGCCGGTGATGCCGGAAGTGACTCCGCCTTAAGACATCTAGCCTTTATATGATATCTATGGCTCAAACGTTAGCAAACAGTGTTAGCAAATAGCAATGCTAAGGTGGTTTGATTCCCACTTCCCAGGGAATGCACAAACTGAAAAATGTTATTCCTTACAAAACTAATTGTGCTGTTAGCAAACTTCTAAACTAAAAATATAAGCATATACTTTCAGTCTACTTTTTATGTTCTTATCAGAGGTATACTTAATATTAAAGTAAACTTGGCTTATACTGGTGATAAGTATATAGAAAAGTCTAAGTATATTTGGCCTAATCTTGTTCTTAAAATTTTGATAGAGATATGTTTAAGAAAAGTTTAACGAACTACTAAACTACCTATTAAATACTTTTTTAGACATATATGCTTCTGTTAGGTTGTATAGAAACAAGTTTATAGTAACAAGCCACCTTTGAAATAGCTAAATAGTAAATAGTACATAAGTGGAACTGAATCTGACCTTTTTTGTACACGTGTGCTATTAAACCACACTGAAACAGATAAACATTTGACTGATTTTATTGATGTTTTATGATGTTAAGTTCACTTGAAAACTTGCAAGTATACTTGTAGTATAAAAACCATTAATCTAATAGTTTACTGAGAGAGTATACTTCAAAGTGTACTTTTATAAACTACAAAGAGGGCAATAATTATATACCTAGCAAACTAACACAGTGGAGCAGAGTTAACAGTATGGTTACAATAAAAAAGAAAACTTTTGTAAACTAGGTGTATACTTAAATTTTACTTTGTCTTTGATTTGTTATACTTAAAGTACGCTTAAAAGTATCCATTTATAAACTAGAAACGTCTTGGTTACTAATGTAACCCTCGGTCCCTGAAGGAGGGAACAGGAGACGTAACGTTGACGTGACGATGTAACTGGGATCACTTCAGGGAACCCTATCAACTTCGAGTGTCTACAGAACGAGCCAATGACCACTGGCGTGCGTGAATCACGTAACGAGCCCCGCCCCGCAGCGCGGGTATAAACAGGAAGCGGGCGCTCGCGCACATTGTTTTTTGCTGAGGAGCCGAGATCGTGACAGCCATACAGAGATGATCAGCAACGCTGGCAACGGGATGTTACGTCTCTCGTTCCCTGAAGGAGGGTTACATTAGTAACCGAGACGTTCCCTATCAGTTGCTCACGTTCAACGTAACGTCATCGTGACGACGTAATTGGGATCCCATGGAAAACGCCACGGTTGCTGCCACATCCATTGCTCCAACTGGCTGGGGCGGAAGAACTGCGTAGAGGGAGTTCAACTGCTGTTCCGCTCTAACCCACACAGTGGAACTCTTGGATAACACTGGGAAAGCGTGCCTTTCCAGGGAAGAGGGACGCTGCGGACGCCTTCGGGCAGGATATGGCTTCCGCAGCGTCCCTCTTCCCTGGAAAGGCACGCTGCGGAAGCCACATCCTGCCCGAAGGGAGGTAACATGAGGAGAATACATATATGGACTGGCCGGTTAGGGGCAGTGCAACATATGGAATGTCACTGGGGTGGCTCCAGCCTGAGAGGGGGGAGGCAACGCCAGACAGTGACGGCAGAGCGGACTCTGCCAAGGGAAAGACACGTGGAACACATGAGACACATGGTCGTGGAAGAATACGCATATGGGATCGCTGCAGACATGGAGTTTCCAGAGGTCGGGACGCGGGTGCCATAAGGTGCCCCTTCTCTGAGAGAGCAGGTCCTCCCTGGACTAGCACTAGTTCCTGCAAACAGATCTACCTGGTAAGGTAAGGTAAGGTAAAACTTTATTATCCCAAATGGGGAAATTTGTCTTGGGCCATCACCCATGCTGCAGTCAGAACACAATTAACACACAGTAATCAACAAACCAGACAATAATAGAAAAAAATAAAAATAAATTCCAATTACAGCTCCATACCGCCACTATTTAACATCTTTACAGACACAGGGATAAATGCGTTTTTAAATCTATTCAATCTGCAGCAAGGTGTCCTAAACCTCCTCCCAGAAGGCAGCAACTCTGTGTACAAAACATGGGATGGATCACAGACAATCTTTTTAGCTTGTGTTAAAGTAGCCTGTTCATGAATAGTCTGCAATGGTGTCTGTTCTTTCACACCAATAATTTTCCAAGCAGTGTGGATCATCCGGAACAGTTTAGTTCTACATTGTACAGACATATTACCAAACCAGACTGTAATGCTGTATCTAATTAAGCTCTCAAAGACTGCCTGATAGAAGATTATCATAAACCTTTGATCAACACCATAAAGTCTCAGATGACGTAAAAAGTGCAACCGTTGTTGTAACCTAATACAAAGATTATCTACATGGATATTCCATGTCAGTGAATTATCAAAAAAGACACCAAGATATTTATATGAAGGGACCTGAATGATGGTTTCATTATGGATGATCACAGGCCTGTGATCACCAACTCCTCTAGGGTCAAACATCATCTCCTTTGTCTTATTGACATTCAGAGCTAGGTGGTTGTCATTACACCAATTCACAAACCTTCCAATCTCTGAAAGATATTCAGACAAGTCCTCTTTCTTTTTCAATAAACCTAAAATTGCAGTGTCATCTGAGAATTTAATTATGTGGTTATTAGAATAACACCTTCTGCACTCATCTGTGTACAAAGTGAACAAAACCGGTGAACTAACACAGCCCTGAGGGGCTCCTGTGCTCAACGTTCTGAATTCAGATAGTGTTCCATTAACACTAACCTGCTGCCTACGAGTGGTCAAAAAAGAATAATACCATTTTATAATAAGTGGATGAACTTTAAAATCATTCAGCCTTGCAATTAAGAGATGCGGCTGCAGCATATTAAAAGCTGAACTAAAATCTACAAATAAAAGACATGCATATGAGCTAGAATCCTCTAAATGCCAATTTATAAAATGTGTTATGGCTATATAACAGCATCATCTGTACTTCTATTACTCCTATATGCAAATTGAAATGGGTCTGATAGACCGCTGACCTCTGTTTTTACAAAATTAATCATCATTTTCTCAAAACACTTGTGAGTGCTACTGGACGATAATCATTATTCTCCTTACAGCTAACCTTTTTTGGGACAGAGATAATAGTGGAACTCTTCCAAATTGAGGGAACTGCATGCGTGTCTAAAGATTTCTGATAAATGGGGCACCAACCTTCTGCCAGCTCTTCACCGCAAGATTTCAATATCCGCCCAGAGATGCCGTCTGGCCCAGAAGCCTTGTTAGGACAGACATGTGACATCTCTCCACCATATGTTGGTCAATAATTGTTTTAGGATAATCCAGTACAGATAAGGCATCCAGTGCAGTTTCCTGCTCCTGTGAGAAGTCTCTTACTTCAAACCTACAATAATTTGTTTCTGCTCTAAAGCAGGGATTTATACGTAGGAATTAAATGGACAGCATTATGATCAGAGGACCCTAGTGGTGATTTAACCTAGGCTGTTTAGGCATTCTTGACATTTCCATTACATTTGTCCAATATGTTTTTGCTTCTAGTATTACAGTCCACATATTGATGGTATCCAGGCAACACAGCTTCAGGTATACAATGATTAAAATCCCCTAAAATAAAACAAGGTGCTTCAGGGGTACGTCTTAATTGTATGTGAACACAGTCTGCTGTAAGTTTAGCTGCATTTGCAGCATTCCCACTGGGTGGAATATAAACAGTACATATTAAAATGTTCCTAAATTCACATGGAAGATAAAAAGGCCTAAGGCTTAAACATACCAGTTCAATGTCAGAGTTACAGACCAGCTCTCTCACGGAGAATTGCGAGCACCACTTTTGGTACAACATTTGCTCTTGCCTGAGTTGTCGTTCCTGTCAGAGCGTACCAGAAAAAAGCCTTCCAGGGCAACAAGCGAGTCGGGCACGTCCTCTTGTAACCACGTCTCAGTGAACACAAGCAGGCATGAATCCCGGTACTCATGTCGAACTCTGGTATTGACTCTGAGCTCCTCAGCTTTGCTTCTCAGGGAGCGGGTGTTGCAAAGAAGCATTGAGGGTAGTGGTGGTCTTTCTGCCATTCTCTATAATATCTGCCTTACACCGCCATGTTTTCCCCTCTTCCGCATACGTATCCGACGTCTTTCTGCCAGTGTTCTCGTCTGCAAGGCCCTCGGTAGCTGGGGGGCGAGTGTGTAACTAGACCGGAGCAGTAAGACTTGGTCACGGGTATAGCTCAGAACCACCTCCGACATCAGCAAGTCCTGATTCACCAGCATGGGGTTGCATGTAATCAGCCACACGGCTAAAATCAGCATCAGTCCTCTAAATAAAAACAGCATTGTGTACACAGATCGAGCACTGTGTTCAAAATAAATAAATAAAATACATAACAAACACAAGGCAGCAGCATGAGGTAGCCTGAGTCACAACAGAGCAGCGCCACCAGAAGTCTGTTTCTTCAACTGCTCTCTGCAACTGCTCTCTGCAGTCCCGAAGCGCCTCCAAATCAGCTGGACCGCCTGGGGATGGAGTCGCCATTTTCCCGGAAGCACCTGCTGCCGTGAGAGCTTGTCGGCTGCACAGGTGAGCAGGCCCGGAATATAAATGGCACGAAGCGACCTCAGATGCTTCTGACTCCAAAGGAGGAGATGGCGGGCGAGTTGTGACATGCGGCGGGAGCGTAGACCACCCTGACGGTTGATGTACGCAACGGTCGTAGTGCTGTCCGTACGGACCGGTACATGCTTGCCTAGTAGCGGCATTTTGAAGATGTACTGCTAACAACTCGAGGCAGTTGATGTGCCAATGCAGTTGAGGCCCCGTCCACAGACCTGAAACTGCATGCCCGTTGTACCTGGCCCCCCCAGAGAAGGTTCGGGACGTGGTGGAGGGTTCCACTCAAGCCCGACCTTCTCGGCAGCCCGGGAAAGCATAGCCGCCCATTCTGGATCGGACTCGGGCAACGCTACACTCCCCGAAGGGGGTAATGCAGCCGAATCCTCATCTCCAGAGGATTGAAGCTCCCCCCTCCGATGCTGCGACCGACATCTGATCGTCAGGACACACAAGCGGAGTCATGCTTGTGTTGCTCTTTTAGTTGAATAGAAAAAAAGAGAAAATAAAAACTCTTCCCACGATGAGGCACCCAGGGGTAGCCGTGGCTATAATAAGTTAAAAACTCAAGGAACGCCCACCGATACCAACACACACACAGTGTAAGCTGTAAAACAGCAGTTGAGAGCTGTAAGCTCACGGCCACCGCTGATCGCGGCGTCACACCAACGTTGGACAGAGTTAGAATTTCCAACTTGTAGAGTCTCTTCTTGCAGCACTATGAAGTAACAACCTCTTGGCTCCGAAGTGAAAGACAATGTGCGTGTGCGCCCACTTCCTGTTTATACCCGTGCTGCGGGGCGGGGCGCATGACGCGATTTACACACGCCAACGGTCATTGGCTCGTTCTGAAGACACTCGAAGTTCTGAAGACACTCCCTGAAGTGATCCAAATTATGTTGTCACGCCGACGTTACGTCTAACGTGAGCGACTGATAGGGAACTAAGCCAGTTTACTCCTCAAGAAGTATTGAAATAGTACACTTGCAAGTATACTACTAGTACATTGATTTTAGTATACTCGGTACATAGAGCATACTTGGAAAAAATACTTGAATTTATGTTACTTAATTAAAATGAAGGTGAAGTATACCTTTTTTGTAAGGGATACATTGAGTGCAATGTATGTATGTCACTGGATACAAATATCTATCAAATGCCTCAATACAATGTACTAGTTTAAGAAGCTTTACATTGATAAGATTAAGATTAAAGATATATGATTTTGGACTTTGGAGGTTTTTTTTGTGTATCTTTCCTTCTAAATTATCATAGTCATGTCATGTCTTTATTTTCTCTAGTCTCTCCCTATGGAGGATCCCACTACCACTCTACAGATAAGGCGTTGTCGGGAAAATTCGTCTCGCGGTCCTACCCAAAAGCAACAAATAAAATAAAATTCCTATCAAAATTTATAAGGAAAGACAAGTATTTTGTTTAGGCTTGGCTTGTAGGGAATTCCAAACCTGCGTATATTCAAACGCACGTAACTATAGAACCCATTCTAAATGCGCATGTGACCGCCATCAGCGTTTCTCACAGGTTCGCGTTTAAAGTCTGTGTAGAGGGAATGGTGTCGTCTTAGCGGCCCCTAATTTAATAACAAATGATCATTGCGACGGAACCAAATCAATTAAAACTAACTTTAGATGGAAATAACTTAACTCTGCTGTAAAGCCGAAACAATCTCTGTTACCTTAAATTATACGCTTATCTCTGTAAAGCTGCTTTGAGACAATCTACATTGTTAAAAGCGCTATATAAATGAAGATGACTTGACTTGACTTGACATGTCTTCATCAGCTCTCTATAGAAATTTGAAGTTGAAACAATACATGAGAACGTTGAATCTCTATTTCTCTCTATTAGGTGGAAGAGAATAGGAGCAGTTTGTTCTTCTTCTTGCTCTTTCTGCGGTTCTTTCCCATGACACCTAACTGGTTCTTGAACATCACCTCTCCAATCCTCAACATCCCCATCCCCATATTCTTCTTCTCCATCCTCATTGGTGAGCTTACATTGTATCTACTGTTATAAATGAATGTATAATTCTTCAGACTCTGATTATGAAGTAAAAGTACATCTTCTGATCTTGATCTCATAATCTTTCAATGCTTAATTTCTTCCCAGGTCTAATCCCTTATAACTTCATCTGTGTCCGTACGGGAGCCATCTTGTCTGAGATCCAGTCTTTGGATGACATCTTTTCGTGGGGCACCTTGCTGCAGCTCCTGCTGATCGCATGTGTGGCTCTTCTTCCTGGAGCTCTAATCCGCCGCTACAGTCAGGGCCATTTCAAACTTGACGGCCTGGAACCCAACGGACACCAAAAGGCCTTGAATGATCGCAAGACTAGATGACCCAAAGAAAGACACAGTAGAAGACACAATTTGGGATAGATCATTGGTGTGGAGTTACACCTGTGGATTGGGTTATGAAGGTCCCAATGGAAAGTAGAACTGAAATGGACAGATTATGAGACAGGTTATTAGATGTTTAATGAAAGTAAAAAGTGCCAAAGAAGAGACTATAAATGTCTTAAAAGAGTACACTCAGAATGCTGACTTGCTACAGACCACTGGATATTGCCTCATTTTATAGAAATTTGACAGCTTTACGTTTTTTTATAAGATTTAGTTAATTGTCAGGTGTTGTTTAGCGACTGTTTGTGGGTGGCTTTATTTATTTCTGGAGTCTAAATACCTGTAAGTGTCGTGTTTTTGAGTATGTTTACACATATACCAAAAGAAAACTAAAGATTAGTTACTCCCCCCCTCCCTCCCTAAATTTATTTATATGTGAATGTTATGCTTGAGTTGCACACACACAAGTATTATACATAAAAGTTGTTCCAATTTTTTTTTTTTTTTTTTTTTTTTTTACAATATGTACCTTACATTAACCTCAAGCACCCTACAAGCAGGATGTACTTGTATTTGCAACTTAGTGTCATGCCTTAACAAATATTGACTTATGCACTGATCTTTACCTGATGGGCTAAATCTACTGGAGTTGCACAGTACATTCAGGGATTGTACACACTGCTTATTGTTTTATTGGCTATATAATTTTGTTATACATCTATCTGTGCATGTATAATATAGCTACAAAAACGCACACTACTAATCTTTCATTATCAGCATTTCACAGAACCTTTAAGTTTGATTGTTGTTTCTGTGGAGGATATTATTCTTTGAAAGAAAAAAAAAGCATTTCCAATGCAATATGCAAAGGTCTACAGGTGCTACTTGTTTAATCACTGCATTACAGAACAGTTTGCAGTGTTTTCGGCTGAAAAAAAATCCTTGTCTTAATGTGTACTGGTGTTGTGAAGGTTTTATTTTTTATAATAAAAGCTGTTGCTAGCTTAAAAGGTACAACTTCTGTCATAACAAAGTTATAACTCCTTGAAGTTCTTCAAAAGTTTAAAACCATTTGAATTCAATAAAAATCATTCATATGAAACATCTTAATAATTCATTGTAACCTATATGCAGGTCCAGACTTTTTAAATTTTCAAAATATTTCTACAGAATTCACATATGCATATTCCATGTGGGCCTACCAATATGTAAAAAAAAAAAAAAAAAAAAAAACACACAAAAAAAAAAAAACATACTTGTTAGACTGATATAACTGCAGGACAAGAATACTTTGATATTCTATAATGTTGCATAGACATCTGGGCTTTGCTTTAACAATCACAATCTTTGAGCTATCAATGACACAAATAACCTTGATATAAAGATGAAGAAAAACATTGTTTTAAAGACTCTTTATTGCTCATATCCATGAGGAGGGTAGTGTGACCCTTCCAGGAAACAAAAGTGTATTGATGAGTGTTCACTCAAATAGTCTTATTGTCCCCAACTTACCCAAACTTGGCTAGAGTCCAAGTACTATACCAATGGAATATGCCCCCGCCCCCCCCCCCCTGCCCTGATCTGAAATTAGTTTTATTATTTACATCATTTCCATTACATGATGTCATTATAAGAGTTAATCTCAGATCAGCATTAAAAGCATAGCCTTATCCAATGCCCAAAAGTATTTACGGTACAAGTGGTCTATAAAGACATTTTGAACATGGTAGAGCATGAAAAGAAAGACAGATGCAGAAGTTATACGGCAAAGATTATGTTTCATGTACACGTTTTCTTTGTAAATGATATGAGAAGAGATGGACTTGAGACAGCTGGACATCCCTCCAGTTTGACACAGCAAAATTTTACAACAGAAACCCAAATTGAGAGGATCAAATTCAATCGTGTCTAATATTATTATTATTATTATTACTACACTAACATTCAGCAGTAAACTGTAGATTATCCCTATACTAAACCTCACACAAATATGGTGTTAGAATCAAATTCAAAACTGACGTATTAGATATGACATCCACTGTCCAAAAACACAGACAATAAAATGACAGAGCCATTTGCAACAGAGTAACATAAAGATAGCGTCTTGCTTCTAAATGTGCCTATACTGGTTGAAGAACACTACGATTAAGCTGTATTCTTAGACACTATATACATGCATCTGTCAAGACGATTATTTTAGTACAAACATAAATTGCAAGAAACAAAGTACTGTCAACCTAAATGTTCAGTTGCCCAAGAGTTGTATTAACCTCAATAGTTCATTTGAGCCAAACGGTCCATAAAGCAACAATCAGTTTCTGATGCAGGGGTCTGAAACCTCTTTTACAAGAACAAGCAGGTAATGTTGGTGCCTTGCGCTAATTCTTTTTTTCTTCGTGTTCTTTTATTTAGAAAAATAAAAAAATGCTCCGAGTGTGAGAGCTTTATAAGGTATACAAAATATGCAAAAGGGAGAAAAGATCAGACTGAGGTACCCAGTTCTTGAGGTAGACTGTTATATTGTACAGGTTCACACAAAGCTGTGTGGACTTTCAATATATCATTTTCATGTCTCAATCATGGTTTTATCAGTTGCTTAATATCAACGTTACGGTCTATGATTGCTTAGACGGTACAGTACTGAAATACTGGCTATTTGCATTTAATCAAGAAATACTAAAACCAATATTTTTTAACTTTATTCCATCAGCCTTTTCTAATGTGCAACATTAAAAGACTTAATGATGTAATTGTTATCCTTCACCAGTCAAATCACCTTTATAAATTACAAAAAAATGGGGAAATGTCTTTTCAAATAATAAAAAAGACCAACACATCACTTTTGCCTTGTCTTTTGTCAAAAACGCACAAACATTTACAGACATTTCTGTCGTCTCTGTCTGCGCACACAATGCCTACTGCAAACACGCACTTGCAGAAGATGCTGTGCATCTCAGCACAACAAATCAGAGGGGGAATAAAGAATCATGTTTGCTACACAGAAAGTACATGTTTGCAGAAGGCATTCGCATCATATGCATTTATGAGAGTCAGGAAGACCAAAAAGGACTCCCATAGGCTCCTGTCACAGGTCCTACAGACATGAAATTCTGCTTTTTCTGTTTAAAGGTTTGGGGTCAGTAATTTATTTGATCAAAAATACAGTAAAAACAGTAATATTATGGAATATTGTATTTTTTTCCTATTTAAATATATTTAAATGTAATTATTTCATGTGAGGGCTGTGAAATTTCAGCCACCATCACTCCAGTCTTCAAGAACCTTCAGAAATCATTCTAATATGCTGATTAGGTGCTTTAACATTTATTATTATTAGTATCAATGTTGAAAGCAGTTGTGCTGGATGTCAACATTAAATTCCCAAAGTAAGATAATCTTGGGACTGTAGTTATTTATGCACAGTTGGCACACAGACAGCTCTCATACTGTGTGAGGAATAAGATGGTAATTGGGAAACATTTAAGAAAAAGAAATGGAATTAAAAAAAGAGAAAAGAGAACAGGGCAGCAAGCAGAGGAGAACGCTCAGACTCAGCAGTATAGAATTGGGGATCTGGAAGTGAAATGCTGGCGCACAAGTTAGCTGTCTACTTAAATCATGTACGTTCCTTTGTAACATCACTTAATGCTTTTAGTTACCGTGCTGTACTAATTAGTTACAAGAAAATGTCGAGAAACAAATCTGATTACTCACATTAAATAGCCTGAAATGAATTTCCAAAAGAAAGTTCTGATGAATAAACCTATAGATTTTTTTTTTAGAATCTTATTAACATACTGCTGTGCAATTTTCCTACATCTTTTAATAAATTAGTAGACATAATGGAACAACTAGACCTGCAAGTCTCTAAGAAATCTACCTGCAGTGTGCCTTCATCTCATCGAGCACTCTCATCACAGTACACAAATCCTCCCTGGACAGCAATATAGTGCCGGCCCAGATCCGGGCCACATCTGGTACATGTGGATTCACCTGTTCCAGATATGGGCCGGATCTGGGCCGACACTATGTTGCTGTCTGATCTATATCCAGTCTCACATCAGCTTAATCAGTAATAAAAAGAGCTCAAAGAATTATCAGGTCCATCTCATAAGAAGATCTCTCTGACCTGATAACACTCTCGATCACCTTTCAGGTTCATTCATATCCACACGGCCAAACGTTTTTGTGCTTTAAGTTCTTTGGTTGTTTTTTTTTTTTACTGCTGGTCCTCTTCGTCAGCTTCTGTCTCTCTATGTTTTCGCTCGGTCTCCCTCTCCCTTTGTCTATCTCTTTAATTCGTTCTTTCTTTTGTTGATTTCGATTTGTCCTCGCATGAGCTACATTCATTATCTGCTGCTTGCTGGCATCTGCTGATCATTTTGATGGTTGTGAGGATGTTGGCACCATTTGCTGGTGTTTCCGCTCTTGCTGTTTGACCTGTTGTACGATCTCTCTGATCTTGCGCTGGGCCGTCTGCAAACAAACACACCGTAGCCAAAGGTGACTGGAGTGCACATGCAAATACATCATTTACATCAGCTAATATTTTAAGAACCTGAATGAAAAAGATACAAATTATGCAAAATATAAATAAAGCAGCACACTTGTCTCTGCCTAGCAATCTATAAAATAAATAGTCTAAAAGAGGAAAGTGAAAAGTGCCAGTGGTTTGTTAACAAGTTGATATTGAGATTGGAAAAAAGAATCTCTAGAATAATAATTATGTCATGTTGATGATGCTTTGTAATTATCTAGGACCAGCCAATACTCAGTTGCTAGATTAAGCACTACAACCAATACTTGTTGTAAAGAAAGTTCATTTCCATCACACTTTATAGACTTAATCTTACATTGATCATTGCACATACATAAAGCACATCAAATTTGATAAAAGGAGGCTCAACTGTGCTTGCTTGATGCATGAGAACAAACCTTATTGTGGAAGCTTAAACTTGCTTGTGTGACACGTCAACTCATACAAAGTACAAATCATATTGGTTCTTGTGCATCAAGCAAACATGTTTGAACTTGTTTACCATATGTATGTGCGTTGATCAAGGTTTATATGTGAATAAAAGCCAAAACTAAGACAATTGTGTCTCTTTTAAAATACTTATTAAACCGCTTGATTATAGATTACTTGTGATGTCTTTATGGGTTGTGTGGACTTTTAATGGATGGACAAAAATGATGATGGAATATGAAAAACAATAAACTTGACTTGGTTTGACACTGGTGTTTTAGACTCAAATAAAAGTGTAACCAAGGCCTGGAGTAATATCAAAAACATACCTGACTGGCGAAGAAATGTCCAATAATCTTAACAAACACTTCATCGTTCTCATCTGGAGCCTGGTCCCGTGGTACAATGACCTCAGCACTGGTGAGATTCTGTAGCTCATTGACCTGTGGGTGGTAAGAGGTCAGAGATTAGACAAACAGACCCCATTTAGACCTGATATTAACATTGAAATCACAAGTTTTTCATAGGTTTAAACTAAAGATGGGCAGTGATGTTGACCAACAGCAACTACTGAGGTTTACTTCATGAAAGAACCAGACTAAAATGACAATAAGCATATATGACATTTTTAAATCCTGTTTGTACTGTAGCAAGATTGTGAAATACATTTGAAAGCAAGGTGTGCTGTTTATTTTTATATTGGTCAACATGCAGTAACATATTCAGAGATGCACGTAGTCCCTCGAAATCCAATCACAAGTTGTGACAGATGTTACTACCAGGTGTAAATAGCAATCTGACTCACTTGACTTGTGATTGGATCACCCGAGACAGATGTTAAAACCATGTGTAAACACACGTTCACAAAGCACACATACCGTTTTTCCACCTTTCCCGATGACTCGACCGGCGGCGGATGAAGGTACTTTTATATGTGCCTCCAACTTCACCTCTTCCTTAGCTGTGAAAAAATTCTCCTCTTTCAACTTCCCATATATCCTCCCCTGTGCCTACAGCCACACATACACAGATGAGTAAAGGAGAAATGAGGGATGAATATAGAGATCGATGTAAAACACCCTGAGCTGGGTCCTGCCTGATCAAATCTGTATCCTGAAAAACAGTAGCATAAACGACCGAATTATGGCTTTTACCTTGAACTGAGCCTCTGGTGGTCCGGTTATGATGACCATCCTCTCAGGCTCATCAGGACTGTCTGGTGCAGCAATCTGCAGTGACACAAAACAGTGTCTTGATTTAAAGGTCCTGTTCTTCGTGATCCCATGTTTCAAACTTTAGTTAGTGTGTAATGTTGTTGTTAGAGTATAAATAATATCTGTAAAATGATAAAGCTCAAAGTTCAATGCCAAGCGAGATATTATTTAACAGAAGTTGACTACATCGAACGGCCCGTTTGGACTACATCCCTCTACTTCCTTCTTTAATGACGTCATTAAAACCGTTTTTTGACTGACAGGAATGCTCCCTCAATTCTACCGAAATTCGTTTATGTACTTGCGCACTTCTAATAACTTACTGTGTTTACTCAGCTCTTACGGTGATTTTCTGAAGTAAAACTGACGCTTCATCTTTTGTGTGATGTACAATAAACTTTATTAAACTCATCAGTATGTTTGATCATCATTCAGACAGCAGACTTGTAGGCTATTAATAAATAATGGATACATACAAGCAGATGACAAATACGTTATAATAACCATAATTAAACTACTAATACCGGTTTCATCTCTATACAGCACTCTGACTCTGTAGGCATTATTGTCCGACTCGAAATGAACACGTTACTGAGAGTTTCTGATATTATCATCATTCCGTGAGGTGAAATTGTCTTGAGAGACTGAGCGCAAGCTCATGAAGCTCCGCCCCCTGTGTCGTCCAGCAGCAGCTTATTTGCATTTAAAGGGCACACACTAAAACAGCGCGTTTTTCTGAGCCCCAAAAAATGACAATTTAAACATGCTGTAAAAAATGATCTGTTGGGTATTTTGAGCTGAAACTTCACATACACACTCTGGGGACATCAGAGACTTATTTTACATCTTGTGAAAAGGGGCATAATACGGGACCTTTAAGTATTTGAGTATAAAGGACAACTTAAACCGCTAGAAGTGTCAGTGATACCTTGATACAATACAAATACACTAGCTGTTTAAGAGTTTGTAAGGTGATTACCAGAAGCCCATTAAGACAACCTATATAGCTTGTCACTGAAGCAATGTAGATTCAGCTATTAAATAATGTGTTATATAATTGCTTTGCGTTCTTGTTGTGCAACTGATTACCTAGTGCAAACTTACGTGTCCTCTCTGTATGATACAAGTATTAATTATTTTCCTGATTTATTTCATTATTCTTTTTCTATTCCAACTTGGTAGCCTTGCTCCAGTAGCGGAAGTGCCACCAAATACTTAAGATTATGGTCTTAAGCAGAAGTTTTAAAATGTTTCAGTCCAAGTACTTCATTGACACCAATAGGTCCACTCTAATCTTTCATTCAAGTCTCATACTAAACTGGTTACTGTTCACAACTGTAGTGGGATCAGCATGTGTCTCACTTTTATTGAGGCTCCAGCGAAGTGTGCCAGCTCTTTAATGTGCTGCCCTTTCTTCCCGATGAGAGCTCCTACTGCTGGAGTGGGGATGAAAAGATAGACCACTTCCTGTTCAGTAGACTGAAACACACACACACACAGACACCCTTTACTCCTAGTAGTCAAGTCAAGTTTATCTATATAGCACTTTTATAATACAGATTGCTTCACAATAAAGCAGCTTCACAGTAGTAAACAGCACTGGCTTCACAAAACTGTTCAAACAGAATACAACAATTTCAGTTATACAACCTGTATTTTAACCAAAGAGCAGATCTATAGAAGATCTATGATTTTTCAGGTCAATTCAGTTCGATCCTACTATTTTTGTTTTGCTGAGATTTTCTCTGAGCAGAGAAAAAGACAGAGATAACCGGATAACTAAATACTAGGATTATTTAGGTGGATAAATAATAATAGAACACACATATGCCACAAAACCTCAGAACCTGGTGGCAGATTCTAAGACATTAGAATGCATCTTTTAAAATGCATTGTAATAAATACATCAAATACATAATAAATACATGTCTTTCAAAGAGTCTAAAAATTGGGAAATAATCTTTGCATAGTTTTGAGTTGTGTTTCACAAGGTTGGACAAAACTGACGATTTAACAATACCCTTTATAATAATAACATGATACAAACTTTAAAGAGATGGAATTTAAATTGAATAGAGGATTTCAATGAATAGCAATGCAAAGAAATTCAACAGCCACAAAATAATTCCATTAAACCAGCTCAACAAACACATGTTTTGTTGGAGTTAACTTTATTAGAATGTATAGTGGAAATTGAGTGTGTGTGTGTGTGTGTGGAGGGGGGGGTCTTTAAATGATAAAATTATGTTAAAATTATAATATAATAGTGCAAGCAGAAATTTACATTAACCAAGACTAATAAATGCTGTAAAAGTATTGTCCATGGTTAATTCAATGCTAATGCTTTAACTAATCTTAACAAATTGAACCTTGTTGTAAAGTGTTACTAAAAGTTTAATTATTACCTTTTTTATTTTAAAGTTAATTACGTAAATATAATGAAATATCTATAAATTTTACATTCTACAAATTCAAATACAAACTTTGATTATTAATATCATCTAATGTTTCTGGAAATAAGCCATATATAAACATGTTCATGCAATATTCATGCAGAAAAATAAAATGTATTTTTAAAAACTACACTTATTACAACAGTTGCATGGATTTATTTCAATTTCAAATTCGAATGCAATTGTGCATCCGTTTGATGCTTCAAGTCAAATTCAGGAACTTAACTGGAATTTAAAATATGTACATTAAAAGAAATTTCTAATTGATCTAATTGAAAGGCTTCTCAGGAGGTTCAGACTGTCACAATATACAGTAGTGTGCAAAGTAAGAAAAAAATTAATAGTTCTTTTGAGATACACATTTAATAAGTTCTCACCAGTTGCTGAAGAGATAATGCTCCAGAGGAGGGAACCCCATACATGCCCCCCATTACTGAAGAGGGTCCCTGTGATGGCAAACATACACCCATAGCATGTGGTGAGATGAATGTAACCCGAAATTACAAAGATAGAATACACACTAAGATGAAAGACAATTCACTGTCCCACACACCCTTTACACCTCACACCTTCCTTTGTAAAGTCATTCGCAGGCAAGTGTCCTGATACAGCACGTCCTGATACTCACCAGCAGGGGGCTGTAGTTGGCAGGGGTGGACAGAGATCCACGCAGACCAGAGGTTGGGGGGAGAACAGACAAGCCAGAGGAGAAGATCCCTAATGCACTCATGTTTAGACCTGGCATCATGTTAGTCTGCTGCTGAAACCAATATGGAGAGAGATGTGAATCTTAAGAGTATAGGTGAGCCTTTATGAGCGAGTGAAATTAATCAGTCTTGCTCAGTTTCACAGGTTTAAGTGAGGCATGAGCATGAGTCAAACAGTTACTGAATCAGCAAATTAAGTTAATGCCAATTCACATCCACACTCTGCCTGTTTTCTATTTTACAGACAGAAGCTCTAAGATAAGTCAACTCTACAAGATACAATAATCAAGCATTCAATAATTAATAATGATAATAAATAATTCAACTTAAATCAATAGTTCAAGTCCATGAATTTATTTACTTGGTAAGTGTTATACTGTATACTGTACGTCACGCTATATTTGTGTATGTTGGAAGATCTGTGTCCATAAAACTGGATCTTGTTTCAACAATGTTATTTTATGGTTTTTTTTTACGAATATTTGATGACAGAGAAAAGAACACAGTTCGACTGCATTCAATCCCAGGACAAGATTGGAAAAAGGTATTTTTCTACAATGTAGTTTTATAATTACACGTTTTTCAAATCAAATACAGTTTAACAGTTCTACAAACATGGATTTTTACTTTTGACAGCAACTCAACAGATTTTCATAGAGCGCAAACTTCCACATAACTGCACAAAGGTCAGTTCAGGTCAGGTTAGATTTGAATTAATGAAAACACGCTGAGTAGCAAACAGTACAGTTTGGAGCACATGTCCATTCACATTCATAACTCTTTTTATTTCATATCTAAATAGGGCGTCAATAGATTGAACAAATTATTTTGACAAAATATATTGAGAAAAAAATATATATATTTCAGACTTGAGGTTTAATAATCATAATAATAAAATTTTTGTTCAAAGTCCCATCTGGATTTGATGTATAGTAGGTAAAGGTATTTTTCCATGTTTTACTGATAAACAAGTATCTGGTTATGGGATTAGGGTGTTTAGGAAGAGATAACAAAAAGAAATAGCATTAAGAACTAATTATGAATAAAACTCTATTCTAAAAGCATCAAGTCGACATGTTGTTTCAAAACGACTTCATATCTCTAGAAACAACTGATAGGCATATCCCAAACTAACATCCATCCACCAATAAACTGTAACCTAAGCTATGATTTACTTACATTAAGTGAAGCTACATCATTCTCATGGGCTTCTGAAAGTTTCTTCATGATCTCCATTTCTGCATTACAGCACTCCTCCACCCCTCCCCTCACCGTAATGGTACGTTCCTGGTTATATATCGTCAGGTCTTGTAATCTGCACAAAAAGAAGGAAATAAGCACTGTCACATGAGATGAACATTCAATACATACATAATTAAACCTCAATCTCTTAACTAGGTTCCTATGAGAAAAGGGGTGTGCATTTTTGGGTAGACAGCAAATGAATTGGTTCCACGATTCATAGGTTTTCCAATCGATTCCAGAACAATTTATGCTAATTCAGAACAATTTATGCTAATTCAGAACAATTCAATTCAGTACCCAATGAGATTCGATTTAGATTAATGATTTAATTCTGTATTATTTGTAATTCTAAGTGAATTCATACAGTTATTTAAATGATTACTCTAACATGTCTTAAGCAGGATGCGAATTACACAGTGACCTTCAGGGCGATTAATGAGTTCTTAATGATGCTGCATCACTTTATTTTAATATTAAAATAAATTGGTATATGTAGAAATTTATATAAGCCACAATCTAAAAGTGCTTTAAAAGGATAGTGCAATGTTAATGTATAGGCTATGCAACCTTAATGCTCCAGATATATGTTCTGATCTATTATTCTCTCTTAAAGGGATAGTTCACCCAAAAATGAAAATTAGCCCATGATTTACTCACCCTTAAGCCATCCTAGGTGTATATGACATTCTTCTTTCAGACGAACACAATCGGAGTTATATTAAAAAATGTCCTGCCTCCTCCAAGCTTTATAATGGGAGTGAATGGCTAGTGAAAATTTGAAGCCCAAAGAAGTGCATCCATCCATTCTAAAAGTAATCCATATGGCTCCAGGGGGTTAATAAAGGCCTTCTGAAGTGAAGCCATGCATTTGTGTAAGGAAAATACCCATATTTAAAACTTTATAAACTATAATCACTAGCTTCCGACAGACGGCCATACGCATTGATTTACGGTGGAAGAGCAAAATAAAACACTGGTCGCGAATTAGAAATTTTGAAGAGAAATGTCGAGGATTTCTATATAATAGAAGAGGAGCTTCAGTTTGTTGCACAGTCCTTTTGTTTAAACCGCGAGAGGCGTCTAAGCTTACGATACTCCTACATCCTACGTCATATATGCATCACGGGTTACTCTTGTTGCGCAAGTCGACTTGCGTAGTATGCGCATGGTCGTCTGCCGGAAGCTTGTTATTTTAGATTATAAAGTTATAAATATAGGTATTTTTCTTACAAAAACCCATGGCTTTATTAACCCCCCGGAGCTGTGTGGAGTATTTTTTATCATGGATGGATGCACTTTTTTGGGCTTCAAATATTTTCCAGCCATTCACTCCCATTATAAAGATTGGAAGAGCCAGGACATTTTTAGCGCAATTTTCCACCGGACAAAATTGCGATTGTTAACTCATGATTTCTGTTCTGTCTGTGCGCACCAATCTTGCACTTCTATCTACTCCTCAACCAGAGAGTTCGGGTTTTCGGCGTTATGTTAAGGAAGGTCTAATCTCGGGAACGCACAAAAAAAATTAGTGTTGTGATCCCATGACGTCAGAAAATTGCGCTAAAACACTCACTGAGTTTTTATTACTTGTTTAAAATAACTCCTATTGTATTTGTCTGAAAGAAGAATGTCATGTACACCTAGGAGGACTTGAGGTATAATAAGACTAAACTCTTTCCCCCGCCATTGATGGAAATTTCCGTCATTTATGAGACAACGCTTCCCCGCCATTAACGGAAATTTACGTCTTTCCATGTTTCCACTGTTATACAGTAGGGGATGCTATGACACATCTTCTGAAAGAGTATTTAATCTCCAGATCAAAAGACATGTGAAGCAGCAGAAACAAGCGACAGCATATGTAAGCAGATGCATATGTAAAATAACGCGATCATCGACATTAAACAGCATATAAATCAAAACTGCCTAATGTTACTGAATGAAATGTCGACCCAGGAAGTGGTATAGGACTGTGCAAGCTTTAGGAGTGTTGATGGACTCGGTCTGTGTTTTGATCATCGTTCTGAATCCGACCTGGATGTAATCTTTGACAAAAACACGTTTTTCTCTGCTTTTTGCTCAAAATGTTGCTTTTTTATAACTTACCCACATTCAAGTGTTGATTAAAAAAGATTGCATTAAAGGGGTCATATAATGGTACATGCACTTTTACAAGTTGATTGTACTGAAATGTGTGTTTGCAGTGCCTGTACACAACCATCATAAAATGATCAAAATCCATCCAGTGTTTTTTTTTTATCTTCTTATATGTTTTCCCTTCTCTCAAATCAAGCCGTTCGATTTTGTGACGTCACAAAATTGACGCCCCTCCCACGATTGTTGATTGACAGCAGCGTTTCAACACAGACCCGCCCTCGCGCCCTCGTGAGCGAGCTGTCAATCATAGTCAGCGCGGACCGGCGCGTTCATTGTTGATACGCTGGAGCACTGTCTATGAGCAGAATGGCGTCTAAGCGATTGTGGGGTTCTGTTCTTGGGTGTAATAATGAACACAGCAGTCATTTTGATGTTCCTAAATCCGAACCGCTGAAGACGCAGTGGCTGAGTTTGTTTTCGAAGGGAATATTCCCCACGATCAACGTCAATGCCTTCATGTTTGCGCGAATCATTTCACACACCAGACTGCTTTACAAACGAGGATCAGTATAAAGCTGGTTTTGCTAAGAAGCTGCTCCTGAAAAAAGGATCGGTACCAACTATTCGTGTTCCTGCTGCACCTCCAGAAGAACTGAAGTGAGTGTAACGTTTTATTAACCTTTATATTAATATTTATATTAATCTTTGCAAATCGCTTGCTGCATGCTTCACGATGAATGCGGCTGTTTACACTCAGGGTACATTACGGCATGTTTTCTATGTACGACGTTCTCAATATAATTCATAATCCCACGTTTATAATGAACAACGCGTTATGGTTATTGTGTTACAAACGGTGTACGCACAGAACAGAGGGGCGGGGTGAGCAAAGCTCATTATCATTTAAAGACACAGGCACTTAAACGGCGTGCTGAAAACAGAGCTGTTTTTGACCAGGTAAAATTAGTGTTAATGAGAATTTTTAATTAAAGTACATTACAAACTTTTAATTTAGACCCTAAAGAATCATATTAGCTTGTACAAAAATGCCATTATATGACCCCTTTAAGCTAAAACAAAACATTTTTTTTTTTGTTTTGTTGTTTTTTAAAAGCAGATGGTCAGTTCTTTCTTTTGATATATTGTTCGGATATAATACGTTCAGATATTGATATAACAAAATATTCTGTGGGCCATGGCTGGTAACTTAAAAAAAAATGCTGGCGGGGAAAGAGTTAAATGCCTTCTGCTTGCCTAAATAAACAATGATACCTGAGTATTAGAGTATTTTACCTTATAGAAAATAACAGTGAATTTCCATGCAATAATACAAATTATAAATATCCATATAATTTAATTTTTATATATTAAATCGCTATCGAATTGTAATTCATTCGATTGATAGCATTTTAAATCTATTACTGAATAAAAAAAATGATTCCTGATTTAAAAAAATCAATGTTTCAAGATCAATGCATATGCTTCGGCAGGATTTGTAATTATAAATAAATATTAAATAATATTATAAATTAAATATAATTAAATATGCATGGAGAAAATGAGTGAATCATTACACCCCTATAAAATACATTGTTAGCAGTTTTAATGGATGTAGAGAACACTTACGCAGAGATGGTGATCTTGGTCCCTGTATCTTGCTCTATCTTCTTCAGGTTCCTGCCCTCCTTCCCTATGAGTCTCCCAACAAGGCTATTGTGGGCCAAGATCTTCAGAGGAACCTCCTCAACACTGACACAGAGAGAAAGTACACAATATGAATTGTTTGTTTATTTATTTATTTATATTTTGAGCTGGTGCAGTTTTTGAACTTAAGTTAATAAACACCATGAGCTTATTTATACATAAACATATTTTTAAATGATTTGTCTTTAAAAAACAAAAAACAAAAAACAAAAAAAAAACAATCCT
Source organism: Scardinius erythrophthalmus (assembly GCF_964197995.2). Taxonomy (NCBI): domain Eukaryota; kingdom Metazoa; phylum Chordata; class Actinopteri; order Cypriniformes; family Leuciscidae; genus Scardinius; species Scardinius erythrophthalmus. The sequence goes on from NC_138223.1 coordinate 25,091,057, forward strand.
AAAGCGAATGAAGCATATAAAACTTAAATATGCCCTACAGTCAGATGAAATACTGACATCTTGGTGTCATTAGCCTCTTTTTCCATGATTTCCAGGATCATCCTGCAGGCTTGTGAACAGCCCTCTTTAGATGAGTGGATAGTGATGGCCTTCTCAGTCGCCCCAGCATTCTCTTTACGATGGATATCTACCCTGAGACAGAGAGAAGGATGACATTTATCACATTTTTGAAATACATTTTCACCTGTAAATAAATACACAATGTGTAATTACGACCCAGAAGGACACTGAATGTTGAATTAAGCATATAAAGCAGCATTTTTAAGATTTCAATTTTACGTTTAAATTAGTCAAACAAGAAAAACAACCCTCAAGAATCCTGCAGGTTTATTCCATCCCTTTGTGCTCTGTATAGTTGTCTTTGAACAAATGAAATAGCTCTGAATAAACATTTGTCAAAGGGTTTGTTACATACAAACATTTGCTGTAGTTTGTGAAACAAATATGCTCATTGTATTATTATTATGCTTAATTTGCATAATATTTTATACAATATTTAGAAATAAATAATTAAAAGATAAATCAGTTTTAAAAATACTATGAAATTGATAAAAAAAATCTGTAAAATAAACAGATTTATACATAATATAGAAACATCTTCTGAAATACTATTATAGTATTTTCAGAAAAAAAAAACACACCCAGAAACCAACCAACTCAGCAATCTGGTAAGTTTGTGCACACTGGCATTCATATTTTCTCAAATAAGGACTAGGTTAAGCTAAACATGTACACAGTGAATATGACTGGATATGAAGGATTTAAAGTTGCTTGCTCATGCATGGCAGCCGAATTCTACTGTCCGCATCTAACTCACACAGCTTAGATCCTTTGTGCGTGACGATCCATCCTCGCAATGTATATGCACCTTTATACAGGGTATGCACACTTGAAGATCTACAGTAACAGCTAGATATGCCAAAGTTTGTGAGGTTTATGGCATTTAATGTTCTTTAGATATTAAAAGGCTTAAGTATTAAGCACTTGGCTTTCAATTATTCAAAACAACTATTAAACAAAGATAGTCTGAGCTGCTCAGGGGCAGGGTTCTCAGGCCTGCTTCATACACTCATCGGACACACCTTCGATAATTAAAGGTGGGGTAAGCGGTATTTCCAAAAAGCTGTTGGACATTATTGATATTTGAAATCAAACAAACACATCCCTCTCTTCAATGCTCCGCCTCCAAAACTCATCCTCCAATCCTAACCACCCTGCTCTGAGTCAGCCTGGAACCCCGATGCGAGGCGAGACGCTAGACACGTCATTCAGCAGTCATTAGTGAGACTCTCACAAGCTGGACTCCGTTACACACGCAATCCAAGAGCAGATGTCTGTTTATCATAGCAGAAGCGCAAGAAAATAATGCTTCATGAAAAATAAAGCGCAGATGATGAATGAATGACAAGGAAGCGCCAACATCTGAGGATGAATGGAGACAAGTCTGTAAAAACTCTCAGAAACAGTTAGGTAGCGTTAGCTTAAAACTACTTCAATATAACCGGTTGATGCAGACTTACATAACTCCTGTCAAACTAAATAGGTTTAATAAAAATATTCCTGATACATGAAATGCAGAGAGGCTCAGGGTTCATTTGTGCATTGTGTTTGGGAATGCAACATTATTAGAGACTTTTGGGTGGAAGTGATTAATATTACAAAGGTAATTTTACCCTTGAATATTCCTCTAGATGCAAAAATGATTTTGCTACATTTATATCCCTTAAACTAAATCTTCAGCAGCGTAAATTTATAGATTATGCTATATTACAAGCTAAAAGAAGGACAGCTCTTAGCTGGAAAAGGCCTGATCCACCAATTATTGGAACTTGGATTAATGCCATGGCACAGTGTATGGCCATGGAAAAAATAACATATTTTATTAAAAACAAAATGGATGTATATGAAGAAATATGGAAGCCGTTTAATTACTACATTAACAACAATAATATTGGTCATTTATTACAGGAGGTGTAACTATGTATAGTGTTTGTTTGTTTTTTTGTTTCGTTTTGTTTTGCTGGAAAATGTCACTTTTATGTGTAAAGTACAGTGATGTATATTTGGTTTTTGGGTACCTTGCAATATTTGTTTTGGATTTAGATTGTCTCTTGTATGAGACTTTTGTGTATTTCTATATGGGAGAAGAGAGTGATGTTCTCTTATTGGGGTGGGAAATAACTGCGACGAAATGGAAATGTGTTTCTCTGTTACCTGTCTTGCATAATCAAAAACAATAAACACATTGTTCAAAGGAAGCGCCAACAATGAACGTACAGTACACAATAGTAATTACAAACAAGATTTGGTTGTTAGTTGCCAACAGCACAGCAGCTCCAGACAAACAATGACACTCAAACTTAATCAAAGCAACCTCCGCGTCTGTTTTCAGGCCTTCCTGCTTTGCTCTCTCTAGCGCTGGAAAGCTTTTCTAATATTAACGCAGGTCCTAAAGATCTTGCCCAGCTATAACCCTTTATTTTCCAGTGATTCCTTCTGAGCTTATTTAATACTGCTTACCCCACCTTTAATAATGGCAAATATCGGCATTGATGATATATTGGTTTAACCACTATTACAAAATCCAAATTTTACGTTTTTGAATGTATCAAGTAAATTATTTTTAATGAACTATCTGAAATTAAAAGGATTAAAATGCAAAAAGTAAAACCAAATATTGTTTCAGCCATAGCAAGTTGTTGATCATCGGCACAGAAATGTCATGTCAGTGTATCCATATTAGTGACGGCTATAAAAACTATAATTACATCTTTAAATTATAATGATCAATTATATTTAAAGGGTTAGTTCACCCAAAAATGAAAATTCTGTCAGTAATTACTCACCCTCATGTTGTTCCAACCGCGTAAGACCTTCGTTCATCTTTGGAATACAAATTAAGATATTTTTGATTAAATCTGAGAGCTGGATCACTTCTCCATAGGCTGCTAGGTGACCGAAACTTGCTGGCCCAGAAAAGTTATTAAAGAGATCGTTAATATAGTCCAAGTGACTATATTAAGGGCCTCTAGTTGGTTCACGTAGTGTTTTTGTGCTGCGCGTCTGTGTTGTACGTCAACACGCATCACACACATGATCAGCTTCGGCCAATTGTGAGCCTACGTGGTGACGTGTAACACAGACGCGCTACACAAAAACACTACGTGAACCAACTAGAGGCCCAGAGAGAAGGAAATGAATAGTGGAATAAAGTCGTTGTTTTTTGTTTGTTTTTGCGCACAAAAAGTATTCTCGTCGCTTGATATACTTAAGATTAAGCCACTGTAGTCACTTGGACTATATTAACGATCTCTTTAATAACTTTTCTGGGCCAGCAAGTTTCGGTCACCTAGCAGCCTATAGAGGAGTGAGACATAGCTCAGATTTCATCAAAAATATCTTAATTTATGTTCCGAAGATGAACGAAGGTCTTACGCGGTTGGAACAACATGAGGGTGAGTAATTACTGACAGAATTTTCATTTTTGGGTGAACTAACCCTTTAACACATTACTAATTAGACAAGTACTGATTGAACAAATGTCAAGACTTCTTACTTGGACTGTGTCTGCTTTGTGATGTTCTTTATGGTGAGTCCCTCTTTTCCAATGATGGCTCCCACAAATTGAGTGGGTACTAGGATTCTTAGAGGCAGTTCTTGCTGACGCTGCCTCGGCCCCTGGGGGCCTCCCATCGCCCCTGGCTGACCAAACTCCTGCTCCCGACTTCCTGTCCCCATTTTAGATGCCCCTCGCGGGACCTGGGGTCTTCCACCCCCGTCCCTTCCCGCCTCCTCGTCCAGTATGTACGACACACTGAAGGAGTGATTCTCAAAACGGTGGCCTGTCAACTTCTCAACAGCCCTGGAGATAAAGGAGAGAGAAAGAGAGAGATCAATCACTATGCCATGACATACTTAACACAGGCCCCAAATAACAGACACAACAAGGAACATACAGCATTGGTTACACTGGCTAGGGGTGTGAGATATCATGATTTTAGATTGTGAATGATTAAAATGTCTCCACAATCTGCCTTTGAAGAAAGATCATAGTATCGTGCTACAGCGCACATTCCCTCAATTGCAATTCTGGTCCCAACATACTGTACAACGTGACGTTCATTCACATCACGTTTAGCAAAGCAGTGGTAGAGTTATGCTCACGTGACATTACAGTTGTTCGCCATCAGTTCACATGCGTTTTAAAGCATTGCCAGTTAAACTTTTTATTCGCACGCTTTTACTCTACACCCAAAGAGCGCACAAACTAAAAGCCTGACACACAGCGAGTGAGAACTGAACTAAGTTCTCTTTCGCATCTTATTGCGCAAACACTGTCAAACATATACACAAGGTTTACATAAACACAATTATGTCTTATGTTAACAGTATGGATGTGTGTCAGTTTATTAGATCAGTGCATTCGGTCTTAAAAGTGACAGTAGTCTGTGCCATTAATGTTAATCAAACAACAAAGAGAAAATCACTCACTGATCTTGACTGAAAAACTTCAGTAGCTTTAAGAATCAGTCAACATTTAACTCACACAGTGAAGTGTATGTAGTATTTTATTTGTTTATTCATTTTCTTACTTACGGTTACAGTAAATACATTTGTATCTTATATTGTATTTGTCCTATTATTTGTAATTTGTATCTTCTTATTTTTAATAACATGTAGTAGTTATTAGTTATTTTTATTATTATGAATAGATAATAAAAGATAATGAATTTCAAACCTTAAGATCAACAGTTTGTCATTAGTCTTTAGTCTGCCACAAAAAAACAACATTAAAATCATGAACTCAAATGTCATTGTGAAAAAAAAAAAAAAAAGACTGTTGTAACAGTGTGTAAATCAGACCTTTCAGGCTATAGCCTAACGCTAATAAGCCTTATGCCAAAATTATTATCACAACTAAATTGTCGGTCATTAAATAAGAAAACTAAATAATTGTGTAGATGATTTGCTTTGTGTAACCCGACATCAGACATTAGGCCGAACTACATGCCGCGACCAATTAATCACTCCTTTATGAGTTGCTGCCTGCACATTCACTGTCCTCGCGGCTGCGGCAACTTGCGCTCGCTTATCAATGCATATCTAAATTCGCGCCTATGGTTCTCTGTAGAACTTAAAAAAAAAGAAACAAAAAAGATGCTGCAGCCAATGAGCAGCCGGCTCAACCTCCACGGACAGTTTTTAATGTTTTATCAGACAATAACTACTCAAGAATTTGCTTAAGTATAATTTTCGGGATAATTAGGGCCGGAATCGGGATTCGGGACAACAGCTTAGATTTCAGGACGTCTGGTCACCATACCTTTAAGTGGTCTGTCATTCTTTTTACTTTTTTGTTACCAATATGGCTACATTTTTAAAAATGGGGAAATAAGTTTGGCTGTACTGCTTGTGACTTGCAAAATAGACTTAAAAACCAACACGAAAAAGGCATTGTTTATTGGATATTTTTGCCATATCGCACACCCATAAAACTGGTTATACGACTTATGTCAGTGTAATGAATGGATTAAGAAAACAAGGTCATAAAAGGATGAATTCCAAATTTTACCATCATTATTCAAGTCACCTTCATTTATATTGCGCTTTTAACAATATGAATTGTTTCAAAGCAGCTTTACAGTGATAACAGGCAATTACAGTAACAGAGATAGTTTTGGCTTTACAGCAGCTCTAGGATAAAGTTATTGTCCAGCTAAAGTTAGTTTTGATTGATTGATTCACTTCTGTCGTAAAGATCATTAGTTATTAACTTAGGGGCCACTTACACGAAACCGTTCTAACAGAATAATTGTATTCAAAACATATATACATATATATATATATATATATATATATATATACATATATATATTATATATATATATATATATATATATATATATATATATATATATATATATATAAAAAAGAAATGTAGATTTCTCACATTTCGCATAACCTGTTCCTGTTAAAGCCATCTCACTACCAGGGTTAGGCAAAATGCTGAAATTTAAAACTCCTCAATCGTGATGCATAAAATTAATGTTAATTTATGTGATAAATTAATTAATGGGATATAATGAAGTGCACTACTGTTCAAAAGTTTGGGGTCACTAAGATTTATAATATTTTTTAAAAGAAGTCTCTCATACTCAAGGTTGCATTCATTTGATCCAGTAAAAACCGCAAGCAGTCATTTATTCTTGTGATGTCAAAGCTGCATTTTCAGCAGGCTTTAGTCTTACTCAGTTGTGCTGCTTAATAGTTTTGTAGAAAACGAAGATCTTTTGTCAGGATTCTTTGATGAAAGTTCAAAAGAACAGCATTTATTTAAAATAGGAATCTTTTGTCACATTATGCGTGACTTTACTTTCACTTTTGATCCATTTTGTGCTTCCTTGCTGAATAAAAGTATTGATTTCTCTTTCAAAAAAACCTTTTGAACTGTAGTGTATAAATTAAATACAACATTGTATTTGAGACATATTTTAATTATTTAAGCTGTGTGATAACTTGTTTATGTGTAATTTACACAGAAAAATGAAATGAAAATGAAATTAGATACACAATCATTCCTATTACGTCATTCAATATAAATGGTATTTTCTCAAACTCAAAACAAATTCAGGAAATGAACTCGAATTGAATTAGCATTTCAGTTCAACTCTGAATGGTGCACAACCTCACTACAAATGCTGGTACAATTACTGAGCGCCAGTCTGTCTCCTTATGACAGGAAATAGTAAATCAGACAACCCGCAACACACACATACCCACCCATTGAGACAGACCTCCCAGAGATCAAAGCTCCAAAACAGTGCTGGGCTATACGGGCAAAAATATTAGCATGATATTTTTTTCCATATCATACAATATCGATATCAATCACAATATTCATTTACCTACCATTAATGGGGAAGGAAATGCTTTCCACATATTTGTTAGACCTTGAGAATGAATGCAAACATGTAAACTTGTTTGTTCACAATTAAACTCCACTACCATGAAATCCATTTTATATTTCCCTAAATTCTGTGTTTTCCATTTTATATTTTAGGGATTGTGTGTTTGATGATTTAATACAAATGTATATAAACTTTAACAATTTAATTTAGCTTTTACACAATGGAATCAAATGAAAATATAACAATTTACAACAAAACGTATTTTTATTTTTTGTCAAATAAGATGCTGCACAACAGAACTGTACACATTTAAAACGAATAAAAAAATAGCTTGGTTGTGTGACATTTCTAAGAAATAATAATATTATTATTAATTTGAGAAGTACATTTTAGTAATAGTATAGGCTACAGTAGTGATATATATTCTGTCAATTTCTTAGAGTTAAAACTGACTTATTTTGACGGTTTGTCGTGATGATCTTTCAGTTTCAGTGTATTTGACGGTAGTTTTTCTCAAACGAAACAGTGAAAAGCTTGTGAAGTGACTCTCAAAGTAGCTCTGGAGATGACGTTCACGTGCTCATGTCCTCATATATTGAGACGGCAGACACTGAGCGGCACATGCGTGTGAGTTTGTGTATCAGACGAAACCGCACCGTTCTTTCACACAGAGACACACAGAAATCACTTATTAGCAGCATTCACTGACTGGCTGTTGTCAAATTTATTTCTGCTGTGTGACAGGCTGTTAGATGAATCCATATCGAGTAAAAATGTCCCGTGTTTATCATTGTTATTGATGTAAATTTGACCACAATCTCCATAAGATATCCTTTATCACCCAGCCTTACTCCAAAATAAGATCCCCGGAGACCAGAAATCATCCAAACCAATCAACGCAATTGCGTATTACGTGTCGTCACGAATGCGCATCACAGAACAGAGCAAGGCGAGCATTTGTGCTTAAAAAAACTTAAACTTTTTTATTTATTTTTGAAATGACACATCGTTTCGCTAGATAAGACCCTTATTCATCGTCTGGTATAGTTTAAAGCCCTTTGAAGCTGCACTGAAACTGTCATTTGGACCGTGAACCGTTTGGGTCCCATTGGAGTCCATTATATGGGGGGAAAATCCTGGAATGGTTTCATCAAAAACCTTAATTTCTTTTCGACTGAAGAAAGAAAGACATGGACATCTTGGATGACATGGGGGTGAGTAAATTATCAGCAAAATTTTTTTTTAAAGTGAACTAATCCTTTAATGAGTACGTGGCTGGAGCGCAGATGTTGGCTTGCCAGACCTGGGCCAGAGAGGCCACGCAGAGCAACCAGGAGAAGGGAGAAAGTTGCGATGGACTTCTTCTGCATTGAATGAAGAAGTTGTGCCAAACTCCTGATGTTGTCCTTGATTCTGTTGTGGTTGAGGGAGACCCCTCTCTCCTGAATGACCACATGGCTGGTTGTGAGTCAAGGCCTGCTGCCCTGGGGTCTGGGGCCTGGTGCGGCCCCGCAGGACAGCAACCCGAACGTACAAGAGAAGGCCAAGAGAGGGAAGGGCTTGTGTAGAGGCCATTTAAAGCCTGAGAAAGGTCCCACCTTTCAGGGTTGGCTCAACCAATAAGAAAGGGGGAATTTCCAAGTGGGAAATTCCTCTGTTGGGAGGATTTATGACTCTGTCTCAAGTGTGGGCCTTGCCATTTGTGTCCATTTATACTCATAGATATCACAAAGTGTGAGTCATTAAATGGGGATTAATTAGATAGGAGACATGATATATAGGTGGGGTTACATTAACTAGTTCTCTCATAAAATACATAGTATCAAAGACATAACAGTATCAAAAGACACTACACAAGACAGTAAATCATTCACACAGTGTCCTGGGGTGCATGTTCATTTATAGATCAGTTCGTCCATAAATGAATGCAGGAAAGTCTGTTTTAAGGGCTGTGGGTCTTTTCTATGGCCTCTGCTTTTTCCACGTGACCACATTTTTAACAGCAATAAAACCAACTTATCTGATCGTAGTCATGGTAACCAATACCCTTCTTGCCCTTGTTGGGGGGATGGGACCATATATCCCAGAGTAAGTTTTAAAGATTATTTGTTAAATATACCAAATAATTGTGTCTGATTTGCCTCAGTCGTTACATGGGATCATTTGATGATACAGAACGGGAGATTTATGACTTAAAGGATTGTTTGAAAGTTATTGAATGTTATCCATATGAGAGAAGTTGAAGATGGGGTTAAACACCAGCTGGCAAGACCTGGCGACTGGTCCAACATACACACACACACACACACACACACACACACACACACACACACACACACACACACACACACACACACACACACACACACACACACACACACACACACACACACACACACACACACACACACACACACACATTCACATGGGACTTTCATCAGCTGTTAGGAACACAGTTACTATTGTTTGAGGCCAAGTGTTCGCTCAGGCATAAGTCCCGGAGCAAACATTCTCAGCTGATGTCCATTTATTGACAATCGTAATGCTACAAATGCAACATCAGCTAAGTGACGTGCTGGATTGGGTGTGATAGCTTCTTCATGACTTTAGGACTTTTTATCCACAAACGACGACTTCATATACAGTACATCATGACCAAGACCGCCAGCAGCCTGGCATGCGACCAGCTTCTTATAGCACACACACACCCACAGATGCTGACAGTATACTGTACATCAATTCAGTTAGTAAGAAGGGATTATGAACTGGACCAATGGGGATGTTTTCCGGGGGTCTCGGACCGCCTGGGGTAACTATAACTAGTGCTGAAGTGATTGACAGCTTCAGTGATTATAAAGGGAGTGCTCTTTGCTCGCTTCCTGTTTATAACTAATTCACGATTTCAATAAAAGCTTATAGTTACACACTGAAATGTTTCTAATAGGTTTGTTTTTAATGAAATAAAAAAAGATTTTAAGATGTATTAATTAGATTAATTCATAAGAAAAAAAAAAAAAGTAGATCAAGAATCATTTTGGAATCGGATCATTACTCTCTGAATCGGAATCAGATCGTGAGGTGCTTAAAGATTCCCACCCCTAACTTTGGTATTCAATATTTGCATCGTTTTAATTGTACTTGTGTTTATACATGATGTTTATCTTGGCTGGTTACTGAAAGCAAACTAGTTTTTAGACACACATTCAGATACGCCCCAAAGAGGAGAACATCTAGCATTTTGAGTGTCATTGAGCAGAGTTCTCTCTCTGCAGTGGACACGCACCATTACTGAGAAGCACAGAATGGGTAATTAACAGAATAGAAAAAGATTGATGGTGTCTCAAGATGCGTTTTTAAAAGTTGGAGTACTTTTAATTTGACAAGCCATCTTAATGCTTAATCCAGTGCACTGCACTCTACATTTCCAACAGATGAACCCTCTAAAGAACATAATGCCAACATGAAACATGTGAGCAGGGGTATATGATACACTACAAGGTGTAACCAGCTGCATTTTTTCTGTAGTCTGAATTAACACTAGGCAATAAGGACAATACAGCTTCATTAAAAGCCTGGACATTAAGTGAGATTCACTTCAATCAAAAGGGATGAGCCAAGCCACACATTCACACAGACTTGTTCAAAGTAGGTGTGTGTGCCAATCAGTTGAAGCAGGGTCATAGGAATAAACAACAAGACTCACTATCAATCACCAGTGAATGTAACAGGGTGACATAACAGCACTTGCAGGCCAAATGACATCACCAGCTATAAGAAGATCACTAGGGCTACATCACCTCAACTAACGGGGTCAGATGAGTGTCAGTTACTGTTCTGACATCACTTGTTTGGGTCACATCATCACATACCAAACTGTTAAGTGTGGTAACAAGTACAATAGCTTTGAGAACTTTAAGAATCAGTTTCTATAATGTTCTTTTGAAAAGTATATTCATCAAATAACCGTTTTTTGTTGTTGTTTTTTTATCACATGTTCCACAAAAATATTAAGCTGTTTTCAACACTGACAGTAATTTGCCAATTTCTTGCACAAAATCAGCATTTTAGATTGATTTCTGAAGGATCATGTGACACTGAAGACTGGAGTAATGGCTTCTGAAAATTCAGCTTTGCCATCACAGGAATAAATTATATTTTAAATGGCATTAAAATAGAAAACAAGAAAAGTTTTAATAATATTTCACAGTATTAGTTTTTACTATATTTTTGGTCAAATAAATGCAGCTTTGGTGAGTGTGGCGAGCAGGACGAGGCTGAGGGCCGTGAGAGAGCGGCACGAGGCCGGTGGCGTGATTACTGATGAGCGACACCTGTGCGACGCACCGGTCTCGTATCTCTCACGGAGAAGCGGAAGCATAAAGGGGGAGCGACGACAGTGGAGATCGAGAGAGGACAAGCCTGAACTTGTGTTGTGTTTTGTTTTATTGTGACAGCAGTCGTCCGTGAGGGGCTGCTGTCTTTTACTTTCGTTTTGCATTTGTTTTATTTGTATCATTAAAATGTGTTTGAATGTTCGCCGGTTCCAGCCTCCTACTTCCCATAACATTTAACCTCGTTACAGTGAGCATTAGAAAGTTTTGCAAAAATCTTACAGACCCGAAAGCTTTGAATGACACATTTTTTAGGTTACTTCATAAAATGTTTAGGTTAAAATTTTTAGGTTTCTCCCTTAAGCCATAATGCACCCTCCTTTTCATACACAATACAAAGCTGCATAGGACTGACATGATCATTACATTTTGACGGACTAAACTGTTTGTTTTTGTCAGAATAAGTCAAAGTAAGTAATTAATTGACAATGAATTTGCAATCATTCAGTAAATTGTAGGATTTCTTTAAGGCTGTGTAAAAAACAGCACAGGGTTAGAATGACATGACTTATAATAATATTAAAACAATAAATGTTTAAAATCCACTTTCCATTCACAACTTTTTGTTTATAATAATAATAATTATAATAATATAATTTTTGTTGTTGTTGTAATTAATATTTAAAAATTTGTCATACATTTCTGTCTAAAATGGCTCCCTTCACTGATCACTTAATTGACAAGGTTTACTTATAAATGTTTAATATGAGTATGACTGTTAACTGTCTGAGATATTGAAAGATGAAGTCATTTACCTTACTTTGTCCACACTTTTGCTGAGACTGATGCAAACATTAACTGTGCTAACTAAACATGCCAGCGCTGCCAGAGATCATATTTACACAAAACCCTGCTCTTCCAGTTCGGCAGACATGCTGAGACTCCTGTCAAATTCCACCACTTTAAATACGCACCAGCGACACACCTCTTTACAGCGAATGTAAGAGGTGACACACTCACAGAATGTAACAATGTGACTATCCAGACACCACCTCTGACAAGAGATGACAAGATAAGAGACAAGAGATTGGCAAGAGACACCAATGTGCCATGAGAGTTGTTCCACCAGCCACGTCGCTTTGGTGTCACCGATCAACGTTAATCATACAGGACCAGACAAGTGCCAGGACGGCTCTCCACCCATGTGTTTCTGAGAAGCCAGGAAAACTTGATCTGTTGCAATGAGTCACAGGGTAAGCCTAACCAAGTTGCACAACCATTGTCAAAGCACATCAGGGCCATGACAAGAGAAAAGGCAAGACTGTATAACATTTTCTGAAACTCTAATGAACCAAAACATCCATGTACATGACACGTCACTTATGACCTGAGATCATCAATGCTAATCCAAATGCAACAAGACAAACGCTATGGACACACACAGACCCTGTACATTTGAGGGCTTTGGTTTTAGTGGTCTGGACCTCAGGCCCTAAATGATCCAAGCAATTTTCAAGCGTTTAAAAGACGTCTAATAGCCGTCCAAACACAGCCCTGACGTCTAGGCTAAAACCAGGCAAAATTTGGGCTGTCGGGGAATTTAAAGGGCCCCTATTATGGATTTTTGAAAATGACCTTTCATGTAGTGTGTAAGTGTAGCTCTAAGTGAATGAAAACATCCTGCAAAGTTTTAAATCTGAAAGTGCACCGCATATAAAGTTATTGTCTTTCAAAAGAAAGAGTCGACTCTGAGTCACTGAAATGAATTGTTTTTCAAACGAGTCATAAGCCGTTTCGTTGTGGCGTCAAGACGAAACATTAGCATTTGCGTGTGCAGACACCAGGGAAAACTAAAAAAAAAAAAAACTAATTTATGGTCAGATAAGAGTAAAACATAATTTGAAACTGTAAAGGGTTTACTTTTATTTGTGTACACTTACAATAAAAACAAAACATTGTGTTTTTATAAAATCAGGAAAACAATTATATAGGCATGGCTACTACTTGTTGCACAGTTTTTTTTTTCTTTCATTTTGATAATCTGTTAATTATTTAAACGATATATATATTTCACATATTTCTTCCTTTTATATATATATCATTTTAATCTGTTTATCTCCATTCATAGAAACGCTGCAGGTGTGATATGTGACAATGTGTGAATCCTCATGCTCTGTTTAAGCTGCTATTAGCACATGTAAAACTAAACCCCTGGAAAAATGATAGGTAACAGACACTTATTCATTCTAATTTAATTTAATTCTAATTTAACAATCTTGTCGGTTAAAGTTTAATGACCGGTTAACAAGTTTTGGGTGTCAGGAACCCCCCCGAAATTAACATCACTAATCAGCAGGCTAATGTTTTAACAGCCTTGAACGCTTGCATCGCAAATAAATCTGGAATAACCATTTCGAAATAAGCACAAGAATGAGTCTAGAACCTGCTGAACTCCTGCAGGTAGATGTAGGATATGTTTGAGGACCTGGGACCCTGAAGTGGCAGTGGCTCCCGCACGTTTAAACAAACGTCTAAGCTGAATTAACCCGATTTCCCACTTCGTCTCTTAATCACTTAAGCACATAAGCGTCCTGAAAGTGTGCAAAGTGTCAGAGCCATAAAAAGAGAACAAGTGCATTTCCCACTGGGACAAAAGATATAGAAGATTAGAAATATTAGATAGAATGATAGAATGACTGAAAGATATAAGTCCCAATCTTGGACTACAACTGTATACCAAGTGAATTAAGATTTTATATTGTAAGGTCTCTAGCCAAGAACTGTGCATAATCTCCCTCAGTGCTTTGTTGTGTAGAAAAATAATTTTACCACCTCAGCTGAAATGATACCTCACCTTAATCAGATCTGCAGTATCTAGCCATCTAGACTAGCAGAATCACATCTGAAGGTCTCAGATCACGATCGGCTCTGTGTGGAACCCCCTGAAGTGAACAGGGTCAATTCAGTCCTATTGCTGATCTAAGTCAGAGCTACTGACATTGGGATAAAAGCTAATGCACTACTGACCCCTTAATGCATTGAGTGATCCATGTGAACCTTCACCTCGGCTCATTAGATGGATCTATACTAGTCAAGCCTGAACTTCTATGTCACTGTGTGAACCAACCACTTGAAGGTCTTGGGAAGATTTGCTTTAGACATCAGAAATATTGTGTTAGTCCCTTCTAATGTTACCTAATTAATACTGTGCATGCTCGGTTTGAAAAACCTACTGAGCTGCCCAGAGAAACAACATTTGAAATGTAACCCTATCTATTTTCTAAATGCATGTTCGGGGTTTAAAATTTACACCCGCCAAATGTGGGTGAAAATGAACCAAGGCAGGTAACGCATCTGTTTTTGTTTTATTTTCATCACTAGCCAAATTGGTGGGTTATGATTCATAAACTATGTCCTCCTAAAAGGAGGCTCCAACATTTGCAAAACAAGGCACACCTAGTGTGTGCATTCATGTCTTTAAAATTTGGATACATTATTTTATTTAGCTCTACTCTGCTTCTGTCGACGACGCCCTCTTAAAACTCCAGAGGCTATTCAAAATCCTGCCATGCCACTCATATAGTTTTCCATTAAATTACATTTCTAACGATTTCGGACAAATGTTGGAATGTATTGTCTTCACACAAGGCTGTTCCAAAGGGTGAACAACTGAATATCACTGACTTCAAAGATACCTTGTTTTTGCAAATTTATAAAGGCTGATTTATACTTCTGCATCGGACCTACGGCGTAAGCTGCATGCCGGTTTTCATTTATAGAGCTGGTAAGTCCCGCCCCTTCCGCTAACCCCACGTGGACCTCTAGGTTGAAAAATCGTCAATGCAAGTGAATGGGAGAAAATAATTATTTTCTGGTCCCGTTTGAATTTTGCCATGAATGTGAACATATGTTGTCTGTGAATTTTTTATATAATTTTTTGTGTTAAGAATGCTACAATTTAGCGGGTAGAAGTTTGATACGGTTAGACTTTGTGTGAGAGCACTTTGTGGACTACAACTCTTTTTACATCAGACGGGAATCTGAAGAAAGAACAGCCCATTTGGTTTGAATGGTGACATTTAGGTACAAAACACACAGGCATCTCGATCTGTCTCCATAGATTATCGCAGCATTAGCACCGTGATTTGACAAGCGGAGGGAAAATGTGTTATGGGGTGACGTCACATAGGCGACATGTAGTCTTTCTGGTTATGTCTTTTCCACAACTGCTAGCCAAAGAATCATACCTAGAGGTCCAGTGGGGTTAGCAGAAGGGGCGGCGCGACTTACCAGCTCTATACTTCTGTGTCGTTGTCCACGTCGACATGCAATTACACATGCAGACCGCTAGTGGGCAGTGTCCACAGATGGTGTAACCCACAGTATCAAGGCAAAAGCTGAAGAAGAAGCAGCTTGCTGTGCATGTTGTCGGGGAAGCAGCAGCAGAGATGGCAGCAAATAGACAGCGCCGTTTGTTGCAGCTTGAGTTGTTAAATACCGAATAACAGAATTGACGCGTTGTTACATTTTTGGAGAGGTACACATCCGGCTACGCCATAGGCTTCACGTGCTACACAGAGCCAACGATGTAGCTATGGCGTAGGTTTGACGCAAGAAGTATCAGCCTTCAGGCATCATTGCATGTATCCTTTGCAGAAAAAGGAGATCCCAGAGTGCACTGCAGTGAGCTTGGTGAAAAAATACATTCAAGATGTCGAACAAAGCGAGAGAAATGTCTTTATTAAATAACCTTAGATTTCATTCTGTACTGAAAAGTAGTTCAGTCAGTGTAATTAAAAATGTATTATTTGACCCAATATTTGTATGTGCTCTGTATTTTTATGCTAATTATAATATAGAACCAAATTTAGCTAGATTTTCCTGTTTGGAGCTTCTGCTAATGTAGAGAATTCCAGAAAACAAACTTATGAAGTTCCATGATGGTTAGGATGCCTTCCTAGAAGTCAGTAGGCAGAGATGCTGCACACTAGGTTTTTCTAAAGCTAGTCTTATGACTTAATTATTCAAAAAAGAAAGTAAAAAAGCTCCCTGGATCCACTTAAGATTTCACCGGTGTCTGCTTGTGTCAAGCAGAATGGTGTTTTGGCATTGTTGTCTGCCTTTAAACTATCATTTACTGTCGACATGGTTTTAATTCTGAAACCCCTGTTGTTGTTTCTTTATTGAATATGAAAGAGCCAGAAACAGAACCACTCCTCCTCACTTCACATTCCAGAGGTACACCTGGACATCGCTTGCCACATTAACATTCAACATGCACTATTTTAACACAGCAGTATCCTGCTGCCCCCAGTGGCTAATCCATTAGCATTCTGCATAGCTCAGTCAATTATTTATGAGTTGTGCTGTGTGTATTAGCATTCTGATGTCCTCTACAGCAGGAATTAGTGTTTAAGAGTAAACAGCATTAATTAGCATTCTTGACAAAGTGAGTACACGCAATGCATTAGCTATTTCTAAAACACAACACAGCAGGATTTTTGGCTAGCTGAGACAAATAGCAGGTGCTGCAATTCAGTTTAGTGAGAAATTCTTAGATTATATTATATTGTAGACCTGCATGATTCTGGATGAACTGATGATGATTTTTTGTTCGTTTTAAATAGAGATCACAATTCTCCCAAGATTCTGAACAGACAACTAACAAAACAAGTAGGCTAATTTACTAGAGGTTCTGACAAAATGTCAATTTCTGCAGTCTATTTTCATAAATTTGAATGAATTATTTTTTTTCAATTGATTCAATGATAAATACCTCACTCATTTCATTACTGGATGAATCAGCTTTTCTGAATGAATCTCTTAGTCTTGAATGAATGATTCAATGACAAACATTTTTAACAGTCACTTGTCGCCACCTAGTAGCGTAACAATGTAGTCTATACCATCATTATTTGAAGAGCCAAGTTACTTTCGAAAGGTGATTTGATCACTTCCGTAAACAGTGTTTATATCCAAAGTTTTTTTTTTATTCCAGTACATCCACTATAATTTTTTGGAATATTAATAACATGGAAATTACGATGCTGTGTGGTTGAAAAGACTGTTTGCAAAGCTTTTTCATACCTTGATAGCCTAACTTTCAGCAGTAGCGCAAACGCAGATTTGAATGTTCCGATGTGATTTTGTCAAAGGTTTATTACATGGCCAAATCGTTGTCATTTAGGAATGAGATTTTGCGGGTGTTCTATTGTAGACTATACAATTTCTAAACTCACTCTTAAAATAAAGGTTCGAAAAAAGGGTCTTGTTGCAGTGATCCCATAGAAGAACCATTTGTGGTTCCCCAAAAAAAACCTTTCAGTAAAAAATCCTTAAAAGATCCATTTGTGTTTTCTTAGTTTGAATAACATTTTATAATCTAAAAACATTTTTCCAGAGTAAAAAAAAAACAGTGCATGGAAAAGGTTCCATGGATGTTAAAGGTTCTCCATAGAACCATCAATGCCAATAAATAACCTTTATTTTTAAGAATGTTTTCTTTCTTTCTTTCTTCTGTGGAACATACAGTGAAAGAAGATATTTTGAGAAATATGTTTTCTTGTTGTTGTTGTTGTCGTCCATTCAGTGGATGTCAATGGTAATCACACTGTTTGGTTGCCAACATTCTTCAAAATATATTATTTTGTGTTCCACAAAACAAAGAGGTTTGGAACAACATGAGGTGGAGTAAATGACAGAATTTTTTGATGAACTGTTCTTTTAATCTAAAAGCTGGTTCACACTGTTGACACAAACGTCAACATTTTGAATGGGGATTGATATTGGATTTACAATGTTGTGAAACACAACTGCCATTATCACACTGCCCCCACAAACACTAGCAGGTTTAACATAGCCTACTAATCCAACAACTGAATTTGACGTTCGTTACTTCAGTGTGTGAAACATATGTAGAGTCAGTGGGGACATGTCCCTAGTATCAACTTTTAGAAAGTGCATCCATTTGTGGCAGCAGTGTGTGGGGCAGCGTTCCATGCCCAACAACAATACCACCCTATGTCACTTATGACCAGGTCAGCCACTGATTAGTTGGAAGGATAATAGCCTACTTATTGTAGCAAACTGTAGATGTTTTTAACACACAATGGGAAGATTCAGAGTACAATAATGACATATCAGGAAGGAATAGAACAGGAAATGAGAACCGTTGGGGGAATAATACCATTTTGCCAATATTAAAAGACTTACTGCCAATCAAATGTCATTTTCTTTACACCAACAATCTGAATATAATCAAGGTCCTGTGGCTCATTGATTTAATCACAAGTTTGCTTTAAAACCTTTAATCTATATAAATTATAATCTATAAATTCAGATATTCCCGTTGCACAAACAGTAAAGCATAACAATGCAAAGTTCATGGGTTTGAATTCCAAAGAATGTACAGTTTGAACCAGTGTTGTCAAAAATACTCATTTTCCGCAGTATCGATAGACTGATACCAGCTATGCTTTCTTGCACTCTCTTCTGTCAGACAGCGAGTTAACACCTCCTCTGCCTGATTCGTCTCATTCACTCCGGTTGTAATAGTGTTGGTGTGATAGGGCATGAATTTCGCCACAGGATAGCAGGTATTGGTCATTATTTTACTCATTCCAGCAGGTTCCACTCTCAGATCCAAAGTGCACTCACATAAATCCTCCTCTCAAACAGCGCGAAAGAACCAAATTGAGTTCTTTTTCGTGGCTTATTGCACCTAAATGGTCAAATACATACACAGTTCTGTCAAAATGCCCATCTTGGCCAGTGTACACATAAACACAGTCAGTTAGGTCTAAAGTGAACGTAAACAGTTGGGAAAGAAAACACATGTGTAACAGTATATTGGATCCATGTATAAGCTCTTAAAGTGACAGCAGCCTAATAAATCTGCTGTCATTAATGTTAATAAAAAAAACGAAAGAAAAAGAGAAATCAGTTGCTTCATCCCAATTCGCCTACTTACACTATGTCCTGAAAGTATGTACTGTTTTTGAGAATAAAAAGTACATACTTTTGAGTGTGAAGCAGAAGAGAATGCAAGCTTTGGGACATAGCCTAACTACTCCGTCATAATTGCGTCTTTAACGGATGCTTTGTCGCTTAGTAACGTGCAACCCCGTCACTGTTTAAACTGCCCTGTCAAACATCTTGTCGCAGTTAAAATCCTCCCCATTCAATTAAATTTAATATTCATTTAAAATCTGCCAGTGGTGGATCTTTCATTTGGACAACTCTCCTCATGTTTGCAATAATGATGCATTTAAAAGTTAATGACCAAATGCGTCGTTATAAGTTCACTATGCTGTTTTTGATGAAATATATTTTTGTCAGGTTAGATAGGCTAGTTTATTAATCACTCAAAACTCCTTTATCTTAACCGCTCTGCTTAACCGTCGGTCTCGCACATCCGTCATGTTTGCAGTTTTTTAACACTTTGTAGTTCTAATCAAACCCTCGTCCACAGCGCAATGGGTTGTGGGCAATATTAGCCATTAGAGAGTGCATCGATCTGCACTTCGGATTCTAACCGGAAAAAGTACACCATCCGGGTATCTTTGGAATACTTATTTCGGCATACTACGATTTGTGACACACTAATTCTTATTCCGAATACTATTTAGGATGGATAGTATGCGAATTGGGACGCAGCAACTCAGTGCTCTTGACTGAATAACTTTTGTAACTTTAATTGTAAGGTAAGGTTCATTCTGTATTTCATTTTTACAATGAAGACTATCCAGTGTTATTTTACATTTCATTACTTTGTTCGATTTCTGTATTATTTATGCACTGTAATAGACCTACCTGAAAAACTTAAAGCACTGTTTATTTAATTTGTATCCTTATTCTATTGTATTTATGTGTTATTGTTTGTAATTTGTTTATTTGTTCTTATTTTATTAATTTTTTTTTTATTCAATTCAATTCAAAGTTTGAAATCAAGCTTCCTTGTGCTGTGTGTAAGCTATACTGCACAACACAATCACCCCTTTGTAAAAACACAAATACAATGAGTGAGCAAACATTTAGGTGAGATAATTGTAATGGTAATTGATCAATGTTTATATCTGAATATAAGCCTAAATTAAAGTCTGTTCATCATATAAAGCGATCATGTCTCTTCAGAAGACTTAAATTAAACCAAACGATTCATATGGATTACTGTTACAATGCGTCATCCACTTTTAGAAGCTTGAAAATACTGATTGCCTAGAATTTCAATGGATGGACAAAAAATAAAACAAATAAAATACAAATATCTATATGGCAATTTTTCCCCGTGGTATCGAAAATGGAATTGAATATATACATTTTTTGAAAAGTATTTTTTAAGGTATCGTATTGAAATTCCAGTTTTGTGACAATACTAGTATGGAACTGGATAACTTGTATACCTTTATTGCAAAAGTAGCTTTGGATAAAAGTGTCTGCAAAGTGCATACATGTAAATGTCTAATTGGTGTGAACTAACCTTGTGCATTTCATATAGGTAGTATATGTGCAAGTCTGTATTCACAGTCCTAACTTGTGTAAACAATGTAAATAATGCATGAAGGGTTCTGTGTAACATTCTGCAGTTATAGGATAAATCGGACAGATATCAATAAGAGCAGGTAACAGAGAGGAATACTAAAACATATGCCCCTCCTCCTAAGGATGCACTGCCAATTATATCCCACTTGGAACACATTCAAGATGTATGCGATGCAAATGAGGTTTGAGGACTCACGTCCATATTTCAACATGTGAGAGGCATACTTTCTGCATAATTATACTCAGCATGCCTTATTTGCATATGTATGAGTCTCCCATTCCGCATCCTCATTAAAAAACAAGACAGTGAAGACGGAAACTCTAAAACACACTAGACGCTGTGTGAAAAAAGTGTGAAAAAAATAGAACAACTACTGTTACCCATCTCTACCGGTCAAAAGTTTGGAATCATCAGGATTTTTTTATGTTTTCCAAAGAAGTCTCTTAAGCTCACAAATGCTGAAAGTATTTGACCAGAATACAGGAAAACTGTAAGTCTGGAATATTGTTACAATTTAAAACAACTGTTTTCTATTTAAAAAAAAAAAAATATATATATATATATATATTGTATTTATTCCCGTGATGTCAAAGCTGAATTTTCAGCATCATTACTCCAGACTTCACAGTCACATGAACATTCTAAAATCATTCTAATATGCTTATTTGGTGCTCAATTAACATTCTTATTATTATCAATGTTGAGAACTTCTTAATATTTTGATGAAAAACATGATACATTATTTGATTAATAAAAAGTTCAAAAGAACAGCATTTATTTGAAATTGATTTTTTTTGTAACATTATGAATGTCTTTACTCTCACTTATGATCAAACCTTACTTACCCCAAACCTTTGAATAGTAGTGCATCATGGTTCCCACAAAAACAATTAAGCAGAAAAACTGTTTTCAACATTGATGAAGAACATTGATCAGCTAAGAAATGTTTCTTGAGCATCAAATCGGCATACGAGAAGGATTTCCGAAGGATCATGCGCCACTACACATTGGAGTAATGATGCTGAAAAATCAGTTTTGCCATCATAGGAATAAATTACATTTTATATTAAAATCCAAAACAGTTTAAATTGTAATAATATGTCACAGTATTATTACTGCATTTTTGATCAAATAAACGCAGCCTTGTTTTTGAGAGACTTCTTTCAAAAACATTAAAAAACTATGAACGGAAGTGTACGTAATACCTTTATCCGACTTGGTGCTGCTGGTCCAGTGATCATGAAGACAGAGTGACAGGACGAAAACTTTTTAGATAATGTTGTCATATAAGAGAAGAGTTTACCCAACAACTCTCCTTGTCTTTTCTAAGTCAGTTAGTACTGCCTTTGAACCACAGGAGAGGTGGCACTGAGTTCTAGATCTTCATCGCTACAGGAATCACAGATTCGGTCCAGAGCATCCACTCATTCATTGCTACCGAACCACCAAGATTCCTCCTTAAATGTGAAAAAGACGGAGTTCCACAGTTTGTGATGTCAACGCTCTGTGTTCCCCATTCTTGCCTTGTCAAAGCCCACGTACTCAAGCAATTCATGCATGGTGGAATCAGGACACAACGTGGCCAGAGTCTTGAGCCATGTAGCGCTCTACCAGCAGACACGTCATCCTTTAATCTGAGGACTCTGGGATTATTAGACACAGGCAAGGCCTCTATTAAGTGTGGTTACAGCCCCTGCCCCCCAAACATATGCACACATTACCTATGCTCAGCTCACTACAATCCTCCTGAGAGGGTAAAAAGAGACAATCCAGCACGTACACCATCCGTAGACGATGTCAAATGCACACACACATTATATGCTTTTTATGGAGAAAAACAATCTGTGATGATTTCCCCATTTGTATGTCAGTATGCACCGCAATGGAGACTAATTAAAAACCCGCTCATGTGTTTTAATAATATCAGTATCGGATATAGATCTAACCTGGCCATCAGATCACTGACTATCACGTGATTCACAAGAGGCTGAAGAAGCATTATCTCCATCACAACCTGATCCTCATCCTCTGACCCAGTGTGTGTGTGTGTGTGTGTGTGTGTGTGTGTGTGTTTGTGTGTCCATATCCAGTAGCTCAGCATCTAAAGAGCTGACCTAGCGTGTGCGCGAACATGTAATCATTTTATTTTGATAATATGTTTGACATTTCTGATTTATTATTTAGTGTTTTAATGTCATAAGAACAGCACAAGCGGTCAATGATGGTGTCTTTTGTGGCAATTTTGAGTACATGACTGAAAGCTAAGACCTAAAGTTCAGTAAGAGTCAGATGTTAATTCGCTAAGTGTTCAGTGAGTTTGTTTAGTAAAGAATTTGCTTACATTTTTCAAATGATATCTTGAGCTCATAAGAGTAATTTCAATATTGCAGACGTAATTGCGGAATCCAGTCAGAATTTTTAGCGCAATTTTCCACCGGACAAAATTGCGCTTGTTAACTCATGATTTCTGTTCTGTCTGTGCGCACCAATCTTGCACTTCTATCTACTCATCAACCAGACCACCTAGAGACTTCGGGTTTTCGGCATTATGTTAAGGAAGGTCTAATCTCGGGAACGCACAAAAAAAATCCAGGAAAAGATTTACTATCTCTTAGTGTTGTGATCCCATGACGTGAGAAAATTGCGCTAAAACACTCACCGAGTTTTTATTACTTGTTTTTATTTATTGAATAACATGGAATGTCATGGAATTTAGCAAAATTTGATGAATAGATCAAAAAGACTGTTATTGAAATCTGAAGACTGCATGTTCTGTGTCTCTGCATGAAAGAGTGATGCACTTTTACACATATTCTCAAGCATGCGCGTTTGACGCTCGTGGAATTTTTATTATATAAGGACTTCATCTTCAGAGCTGCTCTGAGATTTCATCAGCATTTCATTTGATAAAAACTATCGTCAAATACATTATTATACAAAGTATATTACTATTGTACAGTAGAATGTTTATAATGTAATAATTACAACAATAACAAATTTTAAACATTTTAAAGGGATTTCACACAAAATTACATCCATGTGTTCATTTATGCACAGTAAACCTCTTTTGTGCAGCACTGTTTTCCAAAAATTAAAGGAATTGTTCAATTTAATTTGATTAGATGTAAAAAAAAAATTATTAAATTGTTAGTTTTATACCTTCCTTTTTTTTACCATCACTTTTGATAATGCAAAGATAATGATAATTGTATTAAATCAAATACAATTAAATCATTAAAACAGAATCCAGAAAAAAAAGACAATACAGAATTTCTGAAAATAATAAAACACATTTCACTGTTTTTGTTAAAATGTTAATAAATTATTACATTTTTAAAGTTTTTTTTTTAAATTCAGTTGATTTGACATCCTTTCTGATTATTAAAATGTAATTAAACCACAAACAACAAAATCCAGTAAAATGATAGCAGATTTTTTGTGAAAAAATTGAATAGATATAACAGAATTTGGAAAAAAATTAAATGGACTTCATGGGGCCCGATAAGAGTGTGAACAATGACTCCTGTACCGCAGCAATTCAATTACATTAAATTAAACGTAATAGTTATGAAGCTTAATAGACTTTATGCATATGCCCTGTGGCTACAATCTGACAGTAACAGGATATATTTATTATTAGCCTACATTCTTATTTAAATTCATAAAAAGATTTGACATACAGTATAGTTAGATTATTTCTTTTGCATAAAGCTTAATAATCAACTCTTCTATGCGTGCCTTACACATGCTACCAAACCTGTTGATCAGCCGACACCAATAAGCAAACAGGGAGTGTTCCTCTCTTCACTTTCACAGCACGTCCTTATTTCTGCTTCCCAACCTTTCTCACAGTACTTAATAGATCACAGTAAAATTTCCTCTCCTGTCAGCCGGTCTCAGTGGGCTATTGTGTTGCTTTAGACTCCACTCACTCACACACTCCATCCATGACAAAAGCCCAACCGACCCGCCTATACCTCTACACTCTCCAGCTATAGGGTTACCATAGCAACTCCTGCACCATCCCCAAGTCATCAGCATTGCCTCAGCATAGGTATGGGGCAAAGGCTTTAAATGTGATTAAGTCAATGTGTGTTTAAAGAGAAAGAGACGCGGATACAGAAACAGAGACTCTGAACACCAATGGACTATCAGAATATCTAAAAACAGACACAAGTGCTGTCAATAGTTTCGCGCATTGAAAGGATGAATGGAGATGGGTTATTCGTTTAATCTCGAAATCTCTAAATACCCCCGTACTCCTACTGGTGTAACAAAGCTCAGATAGTGTCTTCCGAGTCCAGGCATGTCACAAGTACTGGTAATGCAAGAACACCGCTCAACCTTTGACTGCCATTTAACTTTATTGCTATGACATATTTGTTAATTAAACAGGATATTCAACAGGATATTTAAGAAAAAATGTTTAACCCTTACAACACTTTGCTGAAAAACCTGTTGTGCACGATCTATAACATGCATTCTGACATCTGAAAGTATATAGGCCTACTGTTAGTGTATATAAGTGAATTGTGAAAAGTATCTAAAAACATCGCCCCTTTGTAATGAGTTTTGCTTTCGTTTTCACTATGTTCCTGTTTGCCTGTGTTCCCTTTGCTAGTTTGTCTCCATGGTTTTTGATTGAGTTATGCGCGCTGTTCTGGTCACGTTAATTATATCTGCGTATTTAAACCCGCTGTTCATGAACTTTCTTTGTCCGATACCGATTTGATTTTCCAATGATTTTCTGAGTTTTCTGTTATGGATTTATTAAAGACTGTTTTTGTTTCTCAACTCCTTCTTTGTGTACTTTATTACACCCACATGCAAGTGACACCCTTAAGTTCTTTTTGCTGTGAAATCTTTGCTAAATTTTATAAAGTAAACGTAAGAATACATGTTATATTGCAAATAGTAATAGTTCAAAATAGATATTACTGGAATGAAGCAACTTCGGATTACTTGACTATCCATACATCACGTTTAAGAAAAATGATGTTAAAATGTATCAAATATGATTCTTCAGGCTGTTGAGGAACGCTTATTTGTGCATGAATAAACTTTACTGAGTCATCATTGTATTGCACTGCGTTATATTTTTTGCCCCCCACAATAAAAACGAAAGAGCTTTTATCTTGAAGGATTTAAATATCATCTTTCCAAGACATGTTATTGTTATGTATATGAATTTTATGCAAGTAGTCTGCTTCACTAATATAAAGGTCTCATTGGGATTTTAAAAATCAATTTCAGGAGTGTTCAAATAAATATCGCAATAGTCTGAAAATTGTGTTGTAGCAGAGGAAGTTATTACATGTTATTGACAAGAAATAAAATGATTACACTTTATTTTATGTGTCCTTGTTACAGTGTAATTATCATTTTTTCTAAACAACGTTTGAGTTTCAATTTTTATCACTCAACGTCTGTGATTTCACGTACCGATTCGGACAGGACCAACATCTCCGTGTTTATTACAGAGATGGGAGTGTGTGTTTTCTAGATGTGGCCGTTAAAGAAGGTCATGTGCTGTGCTTGCGTGCATGCATTACGTTACGTATGACATATATGTCTTAAGTTATTATTTAATTTAGTTTAATTTATTATAAAACCCCTATTCAAGTAAACTTCAAAACTTTACAGAAGTGGCTAAACCCACATAAGTGAGCAACGAAACAAGCATCGTATTCTAACCTCACATTGATATTAAGTGTATTCACAGTTTCATGCGATTTGTTCTATTTGTTCATTTTATAAAAAAAAAATTGTCGGATATTTTTCGTCATTCATATTTAAATGAAATAAAAACATGCTGAAGATTGGTATGCAAACGGTAGCTCAGGTAGGTCAAAAAACACACGAGGAGAAGCGTTAGGATAATATCAACATCATCACAGACATTCGCATTCGGATGGGATTAGATTTCTCAGTTCGAAGAAAAACCAAGTAATTTGCTCTGGAATTTTTACAGAGGTTGTGTGAGAAAAACACAGACATGGCAGTTTCGGACTGGATTAAAATCGCGAAGTACGTCTTCTCTAACGTGCCCCTGGAAAACCTGTCCCGTCTGAATAAGGCTAAGGACACTGTAAAATAACGTAACCCAAAACATGAATCGGGCACAATAAGACAAGGAACATGAATTAAGACAACAGAAAGTGTTTCATGTCGACAATGTCGAATTAAATCCACATTCCAAAGACAAATGTGACAAAAATGTGTAACTTAAAAAAAAAGTATCATCCAGTGATGACTATAATACATAAACTAAAATAATTACTAATACTGACCATCCCATATATTAGTTACTTCAAGTTACCAATATAAAATAACACTGTCATATATTATAACTTACGCTCTCATCTGCTGTTCTAATCATGATACCTACATTCAACATGTGTTCTGTGACAGGATTCCTGTGCATCAGATGACACAGGGTGACAGAACTGAAGTCGTGTTCATAGTGCGGCATCCGATCTGCTCAGCTCTGGTTACTCTCACTCACTCACACACACACACACACACACGGGTGGCTTGGCCCACTTCCACTGACTGTAGTAGCGCTTTCTCCATACCGTATCTCTCTATGAACTTTCAATGAAGTAATGCCGAAAATAAACTTCAGCACAAACACACACAACTCCCTCTCTACTCAGAAACACCTATTTTAAAGCACGAGGGCTTTAATTCTTTATGAAATAATGACAGTATTTATATTCTCAGATTTGGTCCGAGTTTTTTTCAACTTGGTCCAAAAAAACAAATGTATCCAAAATTGTTTGGAAATTGAGACCTATAATAAATTCTTCTCATAACGATCATAAACAGCTTCACAAAACTACAAAGACTATACCTAAAGTACATATTTCGTTGTTATCAACCTTTAATAATCATTGCACTTGTATGGAATTTAAATTATATTTTAGAACTGCACATTTTAATGTTCTGTTCCCTTCATTTTTATTTTATTTATCAAATAGTTTTATTTATTAAATTAAATGAAAAATTGACTGATTCTGAAAAGCTGTTGTTAAAATGTTTTACCATGAGTTTACTATTTATAAACACATGATGAATCTACAATTTAGACTTGGGTCATTTTGAATCTGGTCTAGTATGTTTTAAGACACCACAATTCAATTATTGCAGCAAATGCCACATTTTCAAATGTATTGTGCATAGTTAGACAAATCACAATTTGGTAACCCTTTACAACAAGATTTTATTTGGTGACTTTAGTTAACATGAACTAACTATAAACAATACTTCTACAGCATTTATTAATCTTAGATAATGTTAATTTCTAATAATACATTACTAAAATCAAAAGTTGTATTTGTAAACATTAATGCACTGTGAACTAACAATAAACAATTGTATTTTTATTAAATAAAAGGAACAAATATTTTAGATGCTGTAAAAAATATATTGCTCATGGTTCTTCATGTTAACAAATGAATCAATTAATGCTAACAAATGAATCAACTATTATAATGTTAACAAATGAATCAACTAATGTTAACAAATTAGACCTTATTTTGAAGTGCTAGTAACAATATAAACAACAAATATACAAGTTATAAACCAACAGTTGATAGAACCTCAAATACAAACACTGGTTTTGTAATGCTGAGTTCAGGATGTATAAATAATTCCTAATCACAAAGATTTATTATATGAAATTTACTGTTGGAAAACCATGATAATAACATTGATCACTTTTGCTATCTGATACCTTATGCGTTTTCCTTTTTGCTCAGTTGGAATATTGAAATCATTAATTAACATTATTTTCTTCATGAACTTACATTGTAAAATATATTAGTTTGAACGTTTAAGAAACTGAAAATGTTTGCAATCAATCAAATTTAAAACAGAATATTGATATAGTTTATTTTTATTATTATATAGTTTAACATTTCATGTATGTTTTGTAATAGAATAATAGATATTAATAATTTAAAGAGTATAATTTGAAAAACTGACTTGCCCCTCAGTGATTAAACGAATATAGTCAAATATTAATTTTTGGAGTTGATTTAAACTTGAGTTTTGATTTATTTGAGGTTTTATATTTTACTCTCAAAACATACTGTTTTTGGAAATAAATAAATAAAATCACAAAATCCCTTGCCACAAACCACAAAGATGCCAATATGCATGTTGTGTCTATTAAAAGGTATAATAATAAGTTTGTATAATATGTACGTATAACATAGCGAATTTACTTAAAAGCAGCCACATCACTGCAACTAAAAGTGGGTCACACCATGTACAACAATGCGACCTATACAAATGACTCAAGTACACATAATGGTAATGTCAAGTACAGTGGACTCTAATTATGTTCCACATCCCACCTCTCTTTGTGTGAAGACAACAGGGAATTTCTATTAATACTAGTATCTAGTAATACTTACTTGATGTTGTTCTTGGTGGCCCAGTATTAGCAAAATATAAAAAAAAACTATTCTTATGAAAATGTCTAATAAAATCTAATAATTCCCTCTCATACCTATGGAATGCTTTAATCTAGAACGAAAGCTTGGCAAGTTACTGTACACATAAGTACTTCCAAAAACATTTTGATCAGCCTGTTCTGTTTATTTGCTCCACAAAATCATGTTGATCATGGTTAATTTTGTATGGGTTTTTGAGATTTATAAATTTTCCATTTGGTGGCCACATTTTTTTTTTTTTTTTTTATAGTATAGAAAAGGCATCTGCAAACACATTATGCTAAAAACTACTGCAGGGTGGCAGCATAGGAGGAATGTAAAGCTGGTCACGTGGTTGTGTTCTATGTACTTAAGTGATCTTTGCTATTCAAGCATGTCTGCATGCGTTTGAACAAATGATTTGCATTAATGGTAAGCTCAATCTCTTTAACGCCATATTAAAAAAATAAATAAATCACAGTGATAATCTTTTTGAAAGATTGACTATTGTAGTGAATAAAGTATTGTAGAGAAACAAGCAGGCCGGCACCAAGCAGCCCAAGACTATAGGCTATATTTGATTTTTCTACACCTTTAACAACAGTAGATAAACAGGGCAGTGCCTTAATAAACAAACATATATAATGCACATGATACAGATTATAATATGAATCATTAATAATAATAATAATAACAAACTTAAAAACCTATCATTGTGAAGCAACATTTAAAGCCAGCAGATATTCTCATCTATCTGCTGTGAATCAAACAAGACGAAAGTTACAAAAACAAATACGTAAATACAAATTAAACAGAGAAATTAAGTAACTAAATGTCTGCTATACGACCTCCAATACGTAATCCTCACAACATCAAGTTCAGACCTGGTTCCCTCACAGCCAATGGTGTAACGTTAGGCCTATGTGTGTTTGTGTGTATGGGTGCTGACACAATGGACAAAAGGCACTCGACCTAAACAGGAAGTTTGACTTTGTGGCACTTTAACAACCTTTGTCAAGCCCCGAGTTATTTTAACACATAGCTTTTGCCTGTAGATGTATTATAGCCTACTAATTCGTAAATACTGATTATTATTTTTCCCTAAAATTAAAAAGAAAAGTGTATTTTCACATTGTTTGATAAACTGAAAAACAGCTACCGAAAACAACATTTCCAGTTAACTTACGTTACATAATAAAAACTTTGGATATAAACAAGTGCGACTAGGCCCACACGACCATTCAAACAACTCTAAAAGCACAGTGGGACCGACAAGACAACCCAGTCAACAGAGGAAAAAAAACTTACCTTAGGTTTTGGGAAGTCTTGAACGCCTTTCTGTGCTATTCCCTGAGAAAACAAGGGTACAGACAACTTAAAAATCGTGAAAAGGCTTACATGCTATATTTCCCAACGTCGAAATGGTTTATAATAGCTACCATACTAGCTCAAATAATAATTAAAAAATATATAAGTCTTCTGTTCACCAAATTTAGAAAACGTTACCAAAAATGACCATCTCCAATACTGAATATTTTTGGGAAAGCAGGCGCAAAATAAACAAGGGTGCCAACCTAAACAAAAACTGTTCCTTCGCAGTTAAAACTGGCTCATCTAGGACGTCTTTACATTAAACTAGACCTTACACGTTGGTTATATAAGGACTTTAGTGACTTACTATCGACAGCCTGTTGAATAGGCGAAATTAAACTGAATTCTCATTTATAAGCGAGATTGACCGAAAGGATCCATGCAATCACACACCCCTCACCCTGAACTATATTATCATCTCTTTTCTTCAACCCCATTGACCCTAATCACAATCCACCTCGTAGAAACATACTCAGATGTTGCACCAACTTGGCAAATGCATAAACATACCGTTTCGTCCCGTGAGGTCTTTCAAATAAATTCGCCAAGATATTACAGAAAATTATTTCTGCGGGAAATCCGTGAAATGCACCACCCGGCGGAAATATCCAAATTGCATCCCTTCATAAAAAAAGAAATAAACCCATTTCTCATCAATGCGGGTAAGTGAAAAGCGTGGAGAGAACTTGTTCTCTTAAATATTCACGTGGTTAATAAGATTTTCGCGTCGTTTCGCGGTAGTGAGAGGAGTGGCTGTCTTCCCGATGGTACATGGACTCTGTCCAATCAGAACTATTGTACTTCTTGACCATGGTTTACTTCATAGCCCCTCCCCTCTTTTACTATAGATGAAACTGAAACTCTTTGCTAATGCAATGGAATAAACCAGAATGCTTTTGTTTGATTAAAGCTCTTTTAATAGCCCTGCCTGTGTACTATGGCTACATATTGACAGAATTGGTCAATATTTAATAATCATTTCTTACAGTTACAAGACTGTAGCTATTCAGATTTGTATTTGAAATTGTTTGGGTCATTTTTGTCATTATGCTACAGATTACTGCAATAATGCAAATAATAATTCATATTGTGGTGATTTAATAATAACATAAATAGGCCTAGTTGTTTCGTTTTAAGTCACCAGTTTTGTGATTGCTGATATAATGGTGTAAGCTATTCATAAATGATAGGCTAATAACTTACAGTCTACGCTTGCATTCAATACTATACGAGTAATACTAACAAAACAACAACAAAACAATTATGCAGCAAATTATTCAAAAATAGAACTACAAAATTGGAGCAATGGGAGCATTAATCATTTACCTGTAAATATACAAGTATTAATTAATTAACCACTGTAATTAATCACTGTGCTTGTAAACTACAAAACTGGAATTTTACAGTCGTATTCTAATCCTGTTCACTAAACAGTATACATAGCCTATAATGTAATTGTAATAATAACAGCTACTTTACAAATCACTGTAAATGTATAGAAACTAGAAGACAGTAATATACTGAAAATTCACATGAACATTTTTTTTTTGTTCAAAAAACTGCTAAACACATTTGTGGTCAGGGAAATGAACAAAAGCAGAGGCAAACTTCAACACATTTGACAGCTTTCTCTCACCGACACTTCAGGTAGCCTATGCCATTGGGACACAGGGCCTATACATTTTGTTCAGTTTCTGTAACAAAATTTAAGAGAAATATAAAAATAAAAAAGGGTCTTTAAATAATAAACTGCAAAGTGTCTAAGTAAATGTTGAAATGGAGGGTGACCTTTGGAAAATAACAGTAATACCCCAATATCAAATCTGCTGAAATAAGGGTTTAAGGAATGTGGCTACAAAAGTCATTTCTGTGGTCACCAGCTACACCTCAGAAATAAACTCAAATCACATTACACCATGTCTCTTTAATTCAAGTCAATATCTTAATGTCAAATGATGGAGAACACACACGCACACAAAATGGGTCCCCCTTTGTCATGTAATTTATTTTCAATAGTCTATCAAAGAAAGAAAGAAAGAAAGAAAGAAAGAAAGAAAGAAAGAAAGAAAGAAAGAAAGAAAGAAAGATCATTGTCATTATAAATCACATTAAATGATTAACAACAACAAACTTAATGTGCGCTTCCATTTAAAAGTTTGGAATCACTAAAATATTGTTACAAATGGAAAGAAGTTAATTCTTCCATATACCAATGTATAATTTATTAATCAAAAATACAATCAAATACAGTACATTGTGAATTATGTTGCACATATTTTCACTGTGGGGGAAACACTGAAATGGATCATAAACCATTGACAGCAGAGCTCTAATCTTCTCCTTAAAAGGATAAAAATGACATTAAAACCATATACATGCATTTATTCATCATTATATCTATAGCAATGCCTAACAAATGTATCGTAATGTGTGTGCAACCATGAGTTTAACAACGCATCAGCAGTATACAAAAAGTTTTTAGAATCCTCCCATAAACATGTTGAGTTTGAAGTAAAATTGCATAAATTGTACCCTCGACACCTATTGCCCCCTAGTGGTGTTTCTTTTATTTACTTCAAAATCAAAACGACATTACAAAATTCCGTATAACAAGTTAAGTGAACAGTTAAACTTTAAAATAAATAAATAAATAAATAACATGATAAGAAAAAAAATGTCTTGTAGGCCTGTATAATTCAGAAATACTTGGCTATTTATCACTTTTGCTTTAATGACAGAATGTTCTCTGATAAGGACTCCTCAGGTTTATTTATAAAAATAAAAAGATAGGAAACCTGCACCTGTACATATAGTGGGTAGACTTAAGCCTGTAAATAAAAGACATGATCATACTTTATGTAGTATTTACAGTAGTAAATAACACTCTGAAGAGGAATACTCAAAACCACATTTATATTTAGAAAATTGTTATCAATATAATCTCTATACATACAGTACTTAAAAACATTGTCTATGTAAAATGTATTTCATATGTTTGCATGTTAGCTATAATAGATTAATAAGAGATCAGCAAGTAGGACGAGGAACTAAAAATAAAAATGCTCATTCTCTAACAAATTCATTTTCTATAAAAATAAAAATTGATTTTATTTGAAATTTTTCAAAAAAAATGTATACATTTGTTCTTAAATTAAGGTGTGATTATATCAATATAATATTGCAATTTATAAACAAGAGAAACTAAAGTTCCCTTTCGAGTGGAACTCAATGCTGCGTCGTGGCTTGACGCTATGGGGATGCTTCGTGTGACCCGGTGTCTGAAGCATGCGTTTACTCACGCCAACCTAGGATTGGCTGAACATGATGGCATAGTGACATAGCGTAGTGCATCAATAAAAAATCTAAAAAGATGCCACACCAGTGTGTCGTCAGCTTCTTTGTTTTCAGAAGTCGAATGCGTGAGCATGTGTTTAAATCTTTATATTAACTGACTTTCTATTAAAACAATACAGTAAATGGCATTCGTCTGTGATCTCCCAGTGCTTTACATCATGGATAGTTTAGCATTATGTGATTAATTTACAAGAAAACATAATGCCGCCTTCTCTGAAAATATTTTGTTGTTGTTGTCTGGCATGAAATTGGACAAGTTCAGTGCAGATTCATTTTCCACTGCTTCTTTTTTGTGTACAAAGGATTGTGGGCAATTGGAGGAAGTGAAAGATACACTGGGGGTGCTTCTCAATATCTCTCCTCATCTCCTTGCTCCTCCGTCCTCCATCCTATGACCCGGAAATCG
Source organism: Scardinius erythrophthalmus (assembly GCF_964197995.2). Lineage (NCBI taxonomy): Eukaryota > Metazoa > Chordata > Actinopteri > Cypriniformes > Leuciscidae > Scardinius > Scardinius erythrophthalmus. The sequence goes on from NC_138223.1 coordinate 25,125,466, forward strand.
ATTGAGCTCAGCCATCTTGAAGGACATCTCAATTCTCTAATTCCACCGCGAGGAGGTCGAGGATCGAGGAGTGAGGAGGCTTCCTGAGGAGTCATGAGCGAGTATACACAGGTGTATCCTTTGCGGATAAGTTTTATCGACTAAACGTGACGCACATATAAATTCCTCCTCCCCCTTCACATCGGTCACAATCATTTTAATTTATACTTTACTTTTGCAGTTTATATAAACCACACATCTTACATATTTCAACAGGGTATCTTGCTTTATTTTTATTATGAATTTCTTAAATAACCAAACTACAACAACATATGGGCATAGGCCTATCCTTTGAGCGCTGCTGATGAAGTGACGCTCGAGTGATCAAGAATATTCCAATATATCGTATTATTGTAATTGTCAATATTTTTTTGCTGCCCAACATTACTGAACCACACTTGTGGCAACTTGGTATGAAAAGAGAGAGGAATGCAGGAGGGTAGGTTTACTAATAACTGCTCTTATTTTACAGGATTACATCAGCACGACCTGGCTATCCCACAGAACCGAACATACAGGTAATTCCCACACAACATAAGCATATACACCCCCTAGTGGTAAAACTGGAATTGCTAGAACGAACTCCATCTACTACACACACAAAATTAATATCTGGCATTTAAATTGGGCACTGGAAAAATTACTGGCTAATACCAGTTTCTTGACTGGTGAGAAACTATGCAATTTAACTGGGTGGTTTGTATCCAAAGTGATCAATGCAAGGGTGACCATGGTTCTTTAACTTCAGCAATTGAACTCTGAAATCCACATGCCTGGTCTCTGACAATCGTGCTGATGTCGTCTCTTGACAAGAGTCCCGGTGGTTGAGCGACATCACCACCCAAAGATCAGTGATGATATGTGACATCTGGAAGGTTCTGGCAGTGAATGGATACTATAAGGCCACCAGATGGGGCAAATCATTCAGCCTCTTTAATGGCTCACACCTGTAGAAAACTTAAAAATGCTGCCTTTGGAGGACGCAGTAAGAAGGCATCAAGGCACTTCCAAACCCAAAGCTAGCTTCACTTCCTGTCTCCTGAGATACCTTCATCTGATTGAGTTTTGAAGGCAGCATAGATGTATCCTTCGCTGCCTTTGATATCCCACAATCCTGTGCTTTCCATTCTGTGACAGTTGAGCTAGAAAAAGATGGCATCTGAAAGTTGAGGTTGCTGGTCAGTTTGTGTGTAAATAAAAAAGGTTTTGACCAACATTTTCCACTTCTGATGTAATTTCGAAACGAGAAATTACTTATTTAATAATTATTTTTGTCCTCACCATGACTTGCTCTATTTTGCTGTAGATTATTAAACGCTTCCTCAGAAGTCTGTCCGAAATTCGTGAGGTACAGTACCTTCTTGCGCAAACGCTGCCTGCAGAGTCATTGCCTTTAAGGCAGTGAGGCAACAATTCAGCTTATACGTTTTCGGATGCAGCCAGTGTTAGATTATCTTGATTTTGCTGATTGGTTAGTTCTACAACATATGAGACTTCTGAAAAGATTGTAAGCTGCACCAAAGTGCTTGTGTGGAAAATAATGTATTGAAGATGAATTTACTACCTCGGTGTAGCAGTCTAGGACTGGTAAAATTCCTCCAAATCTGAATTTATGTAACCTGCGTGCTGAAGTAGGTTAAAAAACCTGAAACAATATACTGCCACTGAGTGATTTATGACAATAAATGCAAATGAAACTGCACCACTACAAATGTATGAGGATGAAATGCAAACATTTTAAAAGCAACGGATCCATAAGATGCAGATATTATACAGTACAATTTACTTTAAATTTGACCCCATCTTTTAAGCTGCTTTTCTAGAGTTCATTCTCCAACATCCTGGCTACTTCACGGTGTCATTTCATAAATCCTTTGACACCATGGTATTGACTAAACCACATTTCAGCCGAAACATTAACCTTTGAATTCTGACCACTGAATCCAAGAATGTCCTTAAAGGTCAGGACTGACAGACCCATAATCAAAAGCTTTACTGTCTGTTATGATTACTGCACTAGACTAAGAAAACAACTATATTTAAATCTACATACAATAATTTGACCAAAGTACAATACTAAACTTTAGTAGATAATACAGCTTTAGTTGAAAAGAATAAAAGCTATTGTATGAAAATAAAATGTTCCAATTCAAATGTTTTCTTTAGTCTTGAGCTATGTCAGATTAAACATCTCAGAGTTGGTCCTGTCATATTTGGATTGGGTTTCTTGACAAGTGTGTATGGTTCAGAGTGGCCAATTTTACTTGAATTGTACACAAATAAAAAGTTTTACACATCATGATCATTATTTATTTGCTTTTACTGTTGGACATATTAATCCATTATTTAAGAGTAGCTACAACGTCATATTGGTTAAATAAAAAAAAAATTGTGATGGATTTAAGTGATGAGAGTGTTTAGCACAGCGAATATAAAAGAGGTAGCTTTTGGGTACAGATTTGTGTCCAGGCATTGTACATCGTATTCTATTCTCTAAAATCTGTTGCCAAACATTCAAGACAATTGGATTGACTGACTGTTAAAATTCTAATCTGGTGGTTTACCGAACGAGTTTAGTCTTCATATTTAAAGACCATCTTAAACTTATCAAAAGTAATACATCTTACAATTTGACCACAATGGGTATTCACAGAACATTGCATGATTTGCTTTCAGGTGGACCAGTGTTTTTCTGGTAGAGTAAAAACAATTTATCTTAAGAGAAGCTAAAGTTTTTTTTTTTTTTTTTTAAAGTTTGAACACCACTTGATTTGACAAAATCAAACACTGTATAGCATAATAATAAAAAAATAACATTCACATAAACAGTCTTATTAGCATAAACCATCGAAATCTCAAAAATGTATATTGTTTAAAAGGCTATGTTCTTTAAAGACATGATTTTAATGCTGGTTATGGGTATCAATACTCACTTCAATGAGTTGTTTTAAACAATATTTTACGTTGTCTTTTTATATGACCGAGAAATCATGCTGTTAAAACAAACTTTGTCCCACTCTCAGATCAACACAGACAGATATCCTCTTAATATTATTGACTGACACATTATAAATGACACAATTTGTGTTTCTGTAAAAAAAAAAAAAAAAAAACCTATTCCGGTGCTTTGAGAGATTATTAGATCTCATGCTTTCACACATTTTGTAGTAGTTTTCCAAACTTTGATTAGTCAGTTCTGGACTAAATTCCAGATTGATTCAGGCCTGTCAGTGGCAGAGGTCTATTCAAGAAGCCAAAATGTCCAGGTGTACTTTAAATACACTGCCATACAACTAGCCCTTTATTGACTTGACCTAAAAAAAGGAACAGTTTACCTAAAAAAAATAAAAATAATTACAATTCTGTCATCACTTACTCACCTTCATGTCATTCCAGCTTTGGAACATCAGGCCAAGTCCATTTCTGGATGAACTATACCATTAAGACTTCAGTTTATTTATAGCAAAACAGCATGTGGTTTGATAATTCATCAATATATTATAGGATCTTTTAATTATTATAAGATATAGGTTTAAGGACAACGCCAAATGACACAAGCCCTGAGACACAATGTTTGATGATCCACCATGTTGGCCATGTCCTGTTGATCGGGCTGCAATTGCAAGTCAATTCCTAGTAGCAATACACAACAGCAGGCGCGCCACACTGCTCATTCAATAAGCAGCCAGAAAGAAAGTGCCATCATCAGCTCCTGTGAGTTGAGTACCAAAGTCGACTGTTAGCTTCTTCCAACAGGTGTAGTTATGACACCAGAGTTGTGTTCTTGAGTGCTTTTCAACTTGTTTCCCTTCTCCTCTTTGTCATCTTCAATTTATTTTGTTTTAGTGCTGAAGCAAAAAGTTTGTTGCGATGTTAATGTCATTATTAGATGCTCTAAGAGCTTCTTGGGCATCCATCCTTGAGAAACCCATCTCCATTAATCTTGCAACCTAGAAATAAAATAGTATAAAATAAAAATTTAGTATCTGGGAAAAATTGTTGAATCTGGCAACCCATGAGGCTAAACAAATCTTCCTGATAGATGGTGTAATTAATAAGGAGTGAAACAAATGAAAAGAAAACAGTACTTGAGATCTCACCTGTTCTTCGACCACATCTGTGTTATCCGGCGGGTGCGTATAGGGGGGCTGTTGTGGCTGAGGACCCTCTTGGTGCCGGTTCTGTCCTCTCTGCCGTAAAGTGGGGAAGAATCTGTTCCAATTCAGGAGACCTGTCTGCTGTGGACAGCCATTAATGCCAGGAATTAAACATCACATTTTAAAGTCACCATGAAATCAAAATTTCCTGTTTTTTTATGGAAAACTGCAGTGTTTATTACAAATGAATCAATAATAACTCAAATGACAGTAGGCTGCTGTCACTTTAAGACCGAATCCAAAAATCCAATGTACTGTTACATATGTTTTCTTCCGCAACTGTTCATGTCAACTTAAGACAAAATCTACTGTGTTTACAAGGATGTTTTGACATAATTCTGTGTATATGTGTCCGTTCAAGACAAGACGAGGCGAATGAACACTAAATTCAGTATTCACTCATTATATTAGAGGCGGCTATCTGTGTGTGCTTTAGGGGCAATTCAAGGCACGTCTTTCGTGTGCTCAAGTTCATTACTTTAAATGTAGACGCGTAACAAGCATAATTCACAAGTCATCAAATCCCCGGTTCTTGGAAATTTGGATCCAGTTCTAAAATGGAACTGGATTTCGATTCCCAACCCTAGCCATCATAGGGAACAAAATACAATTGTAATTTTTTGTTTCATGCTGACTTTAAAGACAGTATAGTTGTTACAAGAGGTTCAGTAATAGAGGCTTTTTTTTTTTTTTTTTTAGTGATAAAAAGAACAGTAGTGATATTTTTCACTCCACATTCAAAACCTTCCATAAAAAAGACTGAGCAACCTGTCAGCATGATCCCAAAAACATTTTTATATCTACCAGTTACAGCGTAAGCAGACTCTAGGCCTAAATTCATAAGTACATATACAGTAGGACTCAAAGTGACATTAGGAAATGTCAAGAAAATGTTTTAAACGTTCATAAACTTCTCATTTTTATAAAGGACTAAATGTTCTTCTTGTATCGGGCATCTGTGATGAAAACATGTGGGTATCTGAGTTTGTTCACAGGAAACTATCAACTTCCTCTTGTTGAAAAACAAAGAGAATGAATGGAAAAAAGATAAACAAGAATTACTACCTAATATCTTGTCTGATCTGAGTGACAGAAATATGGAAATAGAGTTTGTTCAAGAGTTTTGGTTTCTACTCCTCTGATTAGGAAAACATTACTGAGTTATGGAAAACATTACACCCTACTAACAGCATGGTTTCTAGTCTAATAACGTGAATATACCCTGAAGGAAATATTTCTGAAATAGAAACTTCTTCCAACACATAAAGGCAAAATAAAACAAAATTCCATTTATACCAATGATTTCACATTGATTGCACATGCTGGTGTTTTGAAAAAGCAGATCTTGATTAGGTTGACTGTATCAGTCAGGTAAAATTATACCAAAAACACCTAAAACACTAATTATGACACAAATTCACCTAATTTACAAATCCAATCTGAAAACATTAGACATAGTACAGGGACCTGAATCAGTGAATCACTTTTGTGATTAATTCAAATTAATTAAATATTTTTAAGTTAATTTTTAGCAATTACCATTTTGTCAACCTAGTTGTGGTTCACACTTGGCATGTTTGGTTTGATTAAAAGGAACCCTGGTGCGATTGCTCTGTCGATGCAGTTCATTTGATTAAGTGAGAACGCTGCCATCCGAACCCTGGTGCGCACCAAACAAGCGGGCCGAGACCCATAACGAACTCTGGAGCAGTTCAAATGAAATATGAAAGCAACACGGACTAAAGACATGTAAACGAACCAAAAACAGGACATGATATCACAAGATGCAACCCTAAAAATGACAATGCTCAAGCATACTTGTTTTTTTCTTGTCATAGTCGCGATGTTGCCCATCATAAGTTCGGTACAGGCATCAGAACCAGTCTCCTTGCAGCAGATCAAAATACCATCATAGGTACAGTAGGCTATGTACATACAACGAATGCATTAAGACCAGCACACAGGATAATTTTGTTAATAATCAGGTTGTGAAAATATCCCTATGACTTTAGATTCGATATCTTTAGGTTCGGTGTTAAAAATGCTAATGTGAACGCTAAGCAGACCGAGATTAAATGTTGTTGTGTTTTATTTGGGTCCGGACCAAAAGAACCAAGCAAACCGAACTACAGGTGTGAACACAACCTGACTTAATTAAAATGCTAAAAAATACCTAAAACTCAATAAATCATAATTATTTTATTTCCTCCCCTCAATAATTGTTTCTGTTAAAAAAAAAAAAAAAAAAGATTAAAAACAAACTACTGTTCTAAACCATGGCTGTAAGTGAGATACAAGATGCCCTTTTCTTTTGTAAAAGTAAAAAAAAAAAAAAAAAGACACTCAGCTGACCTTCAGCTATCTCCTAGTTCTTAAGGCTAGTTCTTCTGCGTCATCTGAGGGGGTGGTGGAATAGCCGTGTGGTTAAAGCTCTGTACTGAGTCACTTAACCCCAGGAATTTCCAGAGGGACTGTCCCTGTAACAAAAGTACTGTAGAAGTACCTGAGCCTGCTGTTGCTGTGCATTTCTCCTGAGGTTTGCCAGCTGAGTCAGGAGCAGTTGCTGGTCCAGCATATCCATCCTCTGCTGTCTCTGGATGTCCAAAGTAGCACCCATCCCCAGCGGAGCCTCTGCAGTGGGCTCAGAATCTGAGAACACCGGCTCTAGGAGCACAGAACCACATCGGGCCACCCATTCTGGCACACGCAAGAACTTCTGGACAGCCAACTTATTACTGTAATAAAGCATGCCTGCGATCTGGAACAGAGTGATTGTAAACGCTTACCATACAAACATGACAGTAACGCAACAACAACAAAAGACAATAGAACCTATTTTAATCAATGATGTTTGTAATAAAATCCTAGAGAGTAAACCGATGCCCCATTCTATTTATGACATACTCCAAGTGTTTGTGCTACTTCCGACAACAGGACTAATGGATTAGGAACAGTGTAGACAGCCTCAAGCTGCGCCACAGACACATTGTAATTATAATAGAGCGCAGGAGGCTAATAAACGAGGCTTCAGAAGTTAAATAATTTTTTTTTTAAAAAAGCATTAAAAGTTTTTCTAGAACCTTTCAAAAAAAATCTTTCAAACACATCTACAATGAGCCAGAATAATGAAACCATCAAGTCAAAAGAGTTTAGTTGCTTTTAACCTATTTCTATTAGCTTTTAAGCAAGCGTGCCGCACAAGCCCTAAAAAGTGAAGCCAAAACGTCTCGATCGCCCCCCGGTGACTGGTCCTAGTATAGGTCATAAGCCCCGCCTCCCCGTGTAATTCAACGGGACGTGAGACCAACTAAACAATTAAATTACACTTCAAATATCTTTTTTCCAAACGAGGTTTCTTTCATTTGCTGTCGTTTTTATCACGTCGATGTAAGTTCAAGTGTCTGTTTAAAAAATAAGTTGATTTTTAGTTAGTTACGTGATGCGGTGGTGTAACGTCATGATTGACAGCTGTGATTGACAGGTTCTCTGAGCGAAGTAGTCACTGAAGCACCAACGGACATTTTTTTCGGGATCTTCGGAGGACTGAGGAGATTGTATTTACTTTATTTTAACAAGCCTCTTGTCGTACTGCAATCAATTTTTTAAAAAGTGTGCAGAATCCTGAGTGCATTCTGCGAGAGTGAGGGCGGAGCGTTGATTTCGCGGCTTTACTTCCTGCTCACTACTGCGCAGGTCTGGTCCCGCAGACTCAAGTTCCAATATGTCAGCGCCATATCGGGACACTGGCGGCTTCAGTTCTCATCAATGGAAGAGAGCGAAGGGGCGTCGTCCATCTTTTTTTACAGTCTATGCTTTTAAGAGATCTACTGTATGGTAATGTACTTCTAAAAGTTGACACACATATTTTCCTCATCTACGCGCTGGCAGCTCATTTAGCAAGCAGAGATAATGCTCAAGACAGTTCGACTTGTATTGCTATATGGCACTAGTAATAGAAGTCTCACCTGGACATGTCATTGCAAACCAGTTTGAATTTCTTTATTCAGTGGAACAGAAAAGAAGACATTTTGAATTATGTGGTACAGGGAGTTTTTCATCTTTTTAAAGGTGCAATGTGTAATATTTCTGAGGATCTATTGACAGAAATACAATATAAGATCCATAACTATGTTTTCAGTGGTGTATAAAGACCTTACTTAATGAACCGTTATGTTTTTATTACCTTAGAATGAGTCATTAGAATGAGTCATTTATATCTACATAACCGCGGGCACCCCCCTTCTGAAGGTCGACATATCGTGACGTCATGTTTCTACTGTAGCCGACAGCGAACAAACAGCGCTACAGAGCGCGTTTCGTCACTAACTTGAATGAGAAGCAGCAGAAAAAGACGCAGCAGAATACTCAGGTTGTCCCTGACTCTGCAAACGTGGAGAAAAACATGCTGTCTGAACGACGCCTCGGACATCGTAACGTTAGCTATTTCCACTTACCCAGCTGCTTTCATGCTCTTATCCATAGCTCTTATCTTATACTAACTAGCATGGAAACAAGCTATGGTAAAGTCAGTGAATAAAAGACTAACACAATGATGAACAAGTAAAAATAACAATCGCAATAACGTGGTTTTACTGAATAATTAAGTAAATGTAATTTAATATAAAATATAATATAAAGAAACCTCATAGCTTGACTTGCTACTCTCTGCTGACTCAGACGACGACATCTTCCGATCCTACGTCGGCCACCGTAGCTTCTCCTTCGAGTTTGCAAATGGAGGGATAGGCCGCGAGTGACTGACTGTTTCGCAAACCTCACCACTAGATGCCGCTAAATATTACACATTGCACCTTTAATGTATTTTTTTTACAAGAAAACACCATCACTGTAAGCTCTAATGGTAAATCATCCTATAGTAGCTATAGGAAGGTACCTATTTATTTAATGTTACCTAGCTAATTTCCACTACCCTCCAAAAATCTCCACAACAATTTTATTTCTATGGTAACAATGACTTCTCAGACCAGTGGATCTCGCTTTATTATTGTGTGTCATATTTAACTTCACTATGCACTTGTAATCAAACTTACTAAAGACCATTTCAGATCAAAACAAGCAAACACAGAAATGTAATGCAAATCTACATGAGCCGTTATTCTTACCAGTCCACTACAAGCAACAATCCACATGTAGGCACTTGACGTCAGGAGCTGATGACAAGATAAAAGAACAGACCACAGAAGAAATTCAGAACTTTTACATCTACAAAATATCTCTGACGCCTCTCAAACCAGCAACACTAATTTACAACCAGCCCTAACTGCATCCATAAACAATTGCATGATATAAAGAAAATTTTTATTTGATGCAAGAGTGGAACAAAAAAACATTAACTTAATGAAACCAAATCATCTAATATTACAAGATTAAAATACGTTGGTTAGTTGGAAGTGGGTATGTTAAAGCCATGTTTGTGTATGCAGAACTGAAAATGGTGATGAATCTTTAAATGTTCAAATGCCATCTACTCTTGTCTGTTTTTCTACTGAGTAAATGTGCAACTTCATCTGTTATCTTTAATATCAAAAAACAGCCCCGAAACACAAACCACAAATAATATGTTCTCAGGTACTGCAGGATTTCTCATGTGTCTTGCCTCTGTTATCTTACAGACATTTTATATGTGGTTTCTGCTCTTGCAAAATGGTGTTTTAACCATTTAAACTGCATATGAACTTCACTTGCTTGAGGAGAAAGCGTGTGACTGCCAGTAAATGACATTTATTATCTTGAGATCTCATGCAGCAGTGACTTTTACTTTTTCTATGTAGCTTTTGAGATAATCTTAAAAAAATAAATAAAAAAAGGATTTGTTAATTGCAGTCTGAGCTCACCTGTGCACCCACAATGTATGTCAGAGACTTGTTTGTGATTGAGACATGGCCAAGCAGCTGAGTGACCTGAACACGTGGGATGGAGTTGTAGAAAGGCACAAAGAGAGCAAAGACTGGGCCCAGCCTGAGAAAAAAACAAACAAAAAAACAAGTTAGAAACAGGGAAAATCATTGAAAGTCAATCCTCAACCTTGTTGATAGTAACATATGACAGTTTCTAAAAGAGAAAATCTTAAAATCTAGTTTAAAACACATGTGAAAGTTCTTAGAAATATAATCCTTGTCTTAGTTTCATATGGTTTTGAAAAAAAAGTATAAAATATATTCATATGCAAAATGTATTTTCAAGAAATGTTTAAATTTAGGGACTTTTGGGGTCTACTAGAATAGGTTTTGATGCTTGAATTAAAATAAAAAAATAAAAAAATAATCACATATTTTACACTGTCGCAGAACCTCTCTTCTCAGTCTGTCAGTAATGCTCTATTTAGTTCTGGTCTCCATGAAGCACCTCCTTCCAAAAAGGAAGATTGGTTGGCTGAACTAGTGTGTTGTGATTGGTGAACCGCTTTGAGCATGTTTAAGAAATGTCATACCCCTTACAATAACCACAAGTTTCAACAAACTTACGAACGCAACTCAACTCAACGAGAGACCACGTCCCCCCTTTTTTGGGGAATGCCTTGGGCGGTAATTATTTAAATGAGAAATATTTTGACGTGTACGTTCCCAGAAGAAAACTCAAGACTACATTTGAGGCGTTTCAGGGAGTTTGGAATCAGTGCTTACTCATATTTTGGAGAGACTGTGCTTTGTAACTTTTTCACGTTTAAACAGCACATTACACACTAAAGGAAGTTGAAAATGTAAAATTGCATATGTCCCCTTTTAGTTGAAATGACAGTTTCCTTCCACCTTAATAATTATTTTTAATGTAATAAAGACCAAAAACATTGTTACTCACAATACTTCATATAATATACAAATAAAAGAGGAAACAGAGAAGTGCCGTACGTCAAATGCCTACATATTGCACAGACATAAGCATAATATTTGTTAGAATTTATGTGTACAATAGATAAGCTCTGTGGTAAGTAGTTTCCAAGTAGTTTTAAGATGGAGGAAAGCAGATGAGCCAATAAAACGAACGTCCAATTCTCAGTACAATGAAGCAACATAGATTGCAAAATTCTGAATATGGTTGCATCAATATATAATTGCAATATATATATATATATATATATATATATATATATGTATATACATTTTCTTTATACATATATATATATATATATACACATTTTCTTTATACATATACATTGTTTCCTTGATAAAAAAAAGATGATAGGACTTAACTAGCTCACTTAGTTTTAAAATGTAATTTGTATTGATGTAGGAAACTAAATGTGTTTTTCAATGGGGATTCAATACAAATCAACAGTAATGGTTGTCTGACGTAAAAAGTCTCAGTGAAAGCCACACGTTTTGTCACTTCCCCATATAAACTTAAGCAGCCTCCCCACACTGCTAGTAAGCGAGAGAGGTAAAAGGAAAGAGAGGAACAGAGTAACAGACAGTTTTAGAAAGAGGCAGGAAGAGATGCTAAACTCTCACCGTTTCTCACTTTTATACTGCTACATTTTAAAAGTGAGATTAGATATAGAGAAAGAGTAGCACAAATGTCTGACTAAAGATCTTCTCTATGCCATCTGGTGAGTATATCATTCCATTAAATTATAGATAAAAGTATATACGTCTTGGAAAGAAAATATGTTTCAGAAAAGATCTTATATAGTTTTATGGTGACCATGTTTGCAATTATTGTTTTACACAAAAATATTAAGCAGATATTAACATTAAGCAACGTATTAACTGTATTCAACATTGATAATTATAAGAAATGTTATTTGAGCACCAAATCAGCATATTATAATGATTTATGAAGGATCATGTGACATGAAGAATGGAGTTATGGCTGCTTTGCCAGAATAAAATTGCATTAAAAAAATGTAAATGAAAAATAAATGTAAATTAATTTTTAAATTACATTAAAAAAAGAAAACAGTTATTTTACATTGTAATAATAATTCACAATATTACTGTTTAAACTGTATTGCTGATCAAATAAAAGCAGTCTTGGGGAGTATGAGAGACTTTTTTCAAAAACATTTTAAAAAATTACTATAATTACTATTATTATAATACTATCACTCAAAAGTTTCAAAACGTATATACTCTTCGCGTGAACCTTTCTATATATATATATATATATAAAAAGAGAGTACAAAGAACTATATATATATTTATATATATATATATATAATACCAGTTGCCTCTCTCTTTTCAGTGAACTCTCCTGTGTATAACTATGACGAATCAAGATTTCAGCCAAAACTGCACCAACTTGTATGATCATCGTCCAGTGGCGCGAGTTCTCATACCTCTGATCTACTCCATCATATGTCCAGTGGGACTTTTTGGAAATGCCCTGGCTCTTTATGTGGTGATCTCCAAAATCACCAAACTTAATTCAACCACTCTTTATTCTGCCAACCTGGCTGTGTCTGATATACTATTCTGCCTGTCGCTTCCCTTACGAGCTGTTTACTACGGCCGTGGCTTCAACTGGCCCATGGGGGAAGGACTCTGTAAAGCCACAGCACTGCTCTTCTATTTGAACTGCTATGCCGGAGTTAACTTCATGACCTGTCTGGCAGTTGATCGTTTTGTGGCACTGGTGTTTCCTCTGAGGCTGGTGAAATTGAGAAAGGCAAAAAATGCAAAGTTTGTGTGTATTGCCATATGGCTGCTGGTGTTTGCCCAGACATTGCCTCTCCTGACCATTGACTTGGTCAAACAAGAGCCTGATGGCAATATCACCTGTATGGAATACCCCAACTTTGAGGGAGTTTTCGAAGGGCTGCCCTACATGCTGATCACAGGAGTAGTTCTAGGCTTTGTCGCCCCGGTTGCGATAATTATCGCTTGCTATTCCATACTGACCCATAAATTATGTCTAGCAGCAAAGTCGAATCGGCTAACGGAACGTTCTGGAAGGACCAAAAAAGCAAGAGGAGTTATCGCAGGGGTGGTATTTGTATTTGTGGTGTGTTTCAGCCCATACCATATAGACCTCCTGCAATACATGATTCGGAAACTTATCTATGAACCAGACTGCACGGAGCTTCAATCCTTTCAGATATCCCTGCATATTACAGTGTGTCTTATGAACCTGAATTCATGCCTGGATCCCTTTGTTTACTTCTTCGCGTGTAAAGGCTATAAGCAGAAAGTGATGAGGATGATGAAGTGGCAGGTTGGCACCCACTTCTCCAGTGTTGGAAGAGCCTCGCATGAAAGTTCAGGCACAGGTGATGTGCACGGCACACGCCGCAAAAACAACAAAATACCTATGAACTCTATTAGAGAAGGTCAGTAAAACTGTTACCGACAAAAGCCGACATAAGGTGATGAAACGTCACAACAAACTTGCATGTGGGAAAAAAGAATTGAGGATTAAAAGCCACTAACGAGGCTAACTGATACCACAAATGGCCTAAATGGTCACTAACGGTCATAGACACCAAATGTGTCCCTTCACACTTCATGAAACAGGTGGACACTGGCAAGCACTGCCATCCATGTTGAGAGAGGAAAAAAATGTTCATTCAAAATGTAATTGATAATTGAAAATTCTGTCAATATTTACTAACCAGTTTCAAAATGGCATGACTTTCTTTCTTCTATGGAACATAAAAGAAGACATTTTAACAAATGTCTAGCTGGTGTGGCTTGTTTTTCTCTTTTTTTTTGACCATACAATGGAAGTCAATGGCCACCAAAACGGTTTGGTTATTATCATTCTTCAAAATATCTTTGCTTTTGTGTCCACAGAAGACAGAAAGTCAAAAAGGTTTGGGCATTTTTGAGAGAACTATCCCTTTACTGAAGAACAGATAATGGTTTTCCAATAAATACGTTTGAAAATTGCAAAAGACGGCAGTTAAACTATATCAAAAAGCGTTTTTTTTATTGTGAAAAAGTGAGTGTGGATGAATCAACCAAGATGTCACAAGTCAAGCTGAAAGATGATGACATCTGAAACATGTACTTTGTGGATTTCATAAGACTTAAAAAAAGTGTTGTTATTACAGATTACCAAGACCACTCTACGAAAGTATCTTATAAAGAATTGTCTGAGAGCTAGTAGTACAAAGGAAATGACTTGAAATAAGAGTGTACTTTACTTTCACAAGATACTGTTCCTGTTGTAGTCATAAGACCTTGTCATTTCAACATTCATTTCATATATTGGTGAAGTAAAGAATACTTTCACAACAATACAATGAGACAAGAAAGTTCATCCAAATGACAATGTCAAAAAGGGAAGTTGATGTTTGTTCCACGAGACACTCGCACTTTTACATAACAGACAGTGTTGCTTGAATTTGATGCCATTCTTTGATAATACATTCTGTGCTTGCAGCATACAGTAAATGCACATGGCAAAACTGTTGAAAACGCCTAATAGTTTGTAAAGAGCTAAACATGGTACAGAAAGTCATGTTACTCACAGTCCAGCTGGAAGAACATCCACCTGAAGTTCAAACATGAAGCGAAGAGCCTCTGTCAGCAGCAAGTCCACAAAAGCAGAGAGAATCCAGGCTCCAAAAAGGAAGGACTAAACATCATGGTCAAAAAATATGACAATGTTTTAGGTGTACAGTTTTCTCCAAAAGCATAATGACATTTTAACAACAACATAAAATATAGAAGTTTTAAGTCATTAGCATGTGAATGGGTGAGCACAATAAGGAAATGTTTGGTAACATGTGAAAAGTCTTTTGATTCCAAAAAAAAAAAAAAAAAAAACCTGCTTAAGTTTTGTATATTTTAAATGCTTCCAAAAAATAGTCAAATGATCAAATGCTCCATGTTTCCGTTTGACCTTTATGCACTTTATCTTGAACTAGTAGCGTGGTCAGTACTATACTGGTACTTTTGACTGCATTAATGAAGCCTATTAGAATGCAGTTAAAATGCCACTAAAATGTATAAAATGGGGGCAAAAAAATTCCCCTGTATGGGTTTTTGTCTAAAATTTATGTACTTTCATATAGTTTAAGAAAATCACACAAGTAAGAGTACTGTGTACTGCAAATGTGATATTGATTTTATACAACAGTTAAAGACGTTAATGTTGTGTTACATTTTAGACACAATATTGTCAGTTTTTGCTCAATTTCACCAATGAAAACAGTTTCAAAGTCACAGAATAACTGTTGAGCTTCTCTAAGCAACACACAGTGGTGTTTCATTACTAAATGAACCCGCGGTTTTAACAAATCGAGTGAGCCATTAATTCAGTGACCTATCATTAAAATGGCCACTTGCTTCATTGCTGAATGAATCAGCCGTTTGAAATGAATCGGTTGAATGAATGATTCACTCATTAAGACAGTGACTTGCCGCAACCTACTGGTGGTTTAGAGTATTTCATTTTGCAATCATATTAATGGCACCTGTGTATGGAAGCCCATTCCCGCATTTATGACATACTTAAATCATAATTATGACATAAAAAGTTGAAGCAATGTTAATTAGTTAATTTGATGAGAATTTGATTAGACCAAAATAAACAAGCTTTATGCATTTTGTTTGTGATTTGTGTCATGTATGACTATTGTGCATTTGACATAATACTATTATGGTAAAAGTGATGTCCTTATTATAAAATATAAAAATCGCAAATTTTTCCACAAATTTCTGGAAATTACCACCACAAAATCAAAAGTCATTTTGATCGCAAAAATCACACAAAAAAAATCATGAAATCCTGGAGGGACTGCTAAATGCCACTTCAGATGCAGCTTCTGAAAAAAATATTTTGGCAACATTGTAGTTTTAAAAGTTTGTGTGTAATAAATTCTATGTTGGATCTAATTATTTCTTTCTAAAGTTACTTTTTGTAATGTCTATTCAATGATTTTCTCATCTAACACAATAATGACTTTAAATGATCTGTAACACTTTAGTTTAGGGTCCAATTCTCACTATTAACTATTATAATTCTACCCAACACCTAAACTTAACAACTACATTACTAAATATTAATAAGCAGTAAGAGGCAAAAGTCATAGTTAATAGTAAGAACTGGACCTTAAACTGAAGTGTGACCAAATTAACTTTTGGCGTGTAATTTATAAGCCAAAATTGACAGTAGCACCTCACTGCAGTACACGAGATCCAGGGGGCGGAGTTGGATCCAGATCTAAGGGGTGGAGATTGTTAGGTTTAGGGGTGGGTTCAGGGATCAGGGGGTGGAGATGGGTAGGTTTAGGAATATGTAAGGTGGGAGGAGTTGGATCTGGATCCAACTCCTCCCCCTGGATTTCGTGTTCTGCAGTGAGGACCATCTCAAAATTGACGTGCGATTAATTTGCAATTAATTTATATTAATCAATCAGCACATTATGTAATTAATTAGATTAAGAAATGTAATCGCCTGACAACTCTAATGATGAATTTATATATTTATATACCGTACAATTTTACGCAGGGAATGTTTTAAGAAAATGGGTTCTTCGGTACAACAAAGCAGAGGCATTTGTTGTAAATACTCCATTAACATTTATATTAACTAATACTTCACAAACAGTGTAAGGAAAAAGTCACTCCCCTAAAAGTTAAAGTAAAAAAACGAAAAAAATATTTTGAGACTTTCTGAAAACCACTTTGCGCTTTCCAAAAACTTTTTTTTTTTCAGAAATAAATCTCATATTTGTACTGCATAGATTTTGCAATGTAATATAAAAAACAGAAGTAAAAAAAAAAAAAAAAAAAAAGGTGCTAGTTGCTTGTTAAGTTGCAACGTAATGAACGCCGTGTTCAGGTCCAAGCCTCAACTCGTTTCACTTGACAATACTATCTCAACAGCCATTTATGAGCACTATTCATTCATATTACACATTTAAGGTTAGCTTTTAAAAACGTAAGGTGTACACTACAGTCTCTCCGTGCTCACGGTGTCCCGGAGAGCAGTATTTGAATGATTTATAAAACATATAAAATAGTATTACATCACACTGTGAGTGTATATTAGCACCGTTCCTTGTTTGCTTTTGGCATCTGATAGAGTGTTTGGACCAGAAAGCAGTGACACGTGACGTCAGACTTAACGAGCGGATTATTGACACCTGATACTTACAGCAAATTTGTGGCTGCCAAACCTCCTCTCAAATATGCGGAAATTGTAGATAAGCAAACTGCTGCAGAAAGTGTCTTTCAGGTCCAGGCAGATGAGCCGTCCACTCACCAGCCTCCAGAACTAGAAGAGACACATGGAAAACACACACAATATTAGAAATATTTCAAAAATATTATAGACAATCACAATCCAATAAAATGTATCGATTATATGTGAAAATTGATAGCAACAAAAGACGAAAGGAACTATGGCAAGAGAATGACTAATAACGCATCTTTTATGAAGAAAGAAAGACATCAACATCTCGGATGACAAGGGGGTGAGCAAATTATCAGGACATTTTAATTCTCAAATGAACTACTCCTTTAAATATCTTATAACCAATACGGAAAACCATTTTTTTTTTTTGCTTTTGACACAATAGCTAAATTATTTTACTACAAAAACATTTTAGAGCAATTTACAGTGTTAAATTTACCACGAAATCAAAATGGACAATTTTTATCTTTTTAAAGGAATACTGCAGTATGTATTATAAATGATTTAAAGGTGCTGTATGTGGTTTTTAGCGGCCTCTAGCGGTGATGTTTCAGATTGCAACCAATAAGTTTACAAGCGCGTGCTCTTACGCGTGCTCGAATTTATGAGCGAGCACTGTGGGTACCGGCCAGACTGAGACGCAACCGGACGTAACACACAAAGCATCCCACAACATGCTGGAAACTCAGGTAAACTCCCACTGCAACGTTAAAATAATAGGCTACTTTTATCAGCTTGACGTTGAACTAATGCTCCATGCTCGTACCTTGATAAGTATGGAACCCTAGCAACCGTGCCGAATTCTGCCACTGCAAGCACCACTTCACATTTTCTTCAGGAAATGTACATTCTAAGTTTGTAGATAAGGTTTCTCCATTATTCAAATGCCCTGCCGATGTTGAGCCGTATTTTCTCACCCGAAGTTCTATGGCAGGCCGTTTTAACTTTTATTCATTTCCAGGATATGAATTGTTGATATCAAGAATTACATTTTTGATATCAACAATTTAATTTTTGATATCGACAATTGAATTGTTGATATCAAAAATGTAATTCTTGATATCAAGAATGTAATTCTTGATATCAACAATTGAATTCTTGATATCTGTAATTATATGTTCACTAGTGAAATCTCACCATAGGCTGCCATTCAAAATCAATTGTTGATATCAAGAATTGATTTCTTACTAGTAGAAATATTTTTTTTTTTATTTTTGATATCAATAATTACATTGTTACTAGTAAAAATGTGAATTACTGATATCAATAATTCAATTGTCACTAGTTGAAATATCTATTATTGATATCAACAATTTAATTGCTACTAGTAAAAAATTTCATTTTTGCTATCTGAAAATGTATTTCTGATATCAATATTATTTCAGATATCTAAAATGCCTTTCTTACTAGTAACAATCACATTCTTGATATCAGAAATTAACATTGTCACTAGTGAAAATGGAATTATTGATATAAAAAATGAACATTGTTACTAGTAGCAATACAATTGTTGATACAGGGTTTCTGCAGGGTTTGGTCAGTCAAATTTAAGACTTTTTAAGACCTTTTTATGACCATTATGCTTGAAATTTATGACCTACACGAATTACGAAAAATTCATTAAAATTCCTTTCAAAAGTTTTTTTTTATTTTTTTATTGACTTTCATTGAAAGTAACAAGATGTATTATTTAAATGCCTAAAGACAGCTCCAACACCTTCTTGCAGTGTGCAATATGCTTGATACTGATTATTTGCAACAGGCTTGAGCCAACTACTAAACACACCATCTTTGAGCCATGGCTCGTTAAATGTACACTTTCCCATTGTGATAGACCGGGAGATTTCAGTTAGGGCTGGGCAATATGGCCAAAAACAATTATCATGATAATTGTTTTATATTAGTCAATATCGATAATTATCACGATAAATGTCAAATCTTTATTTCTTTCAAATGTAAAGGCAGACTGTTGCTTCTAAGTGAAAGTTGTAGAAACCAGAGCATTAATTGTGGTTTTAAACTAACTTTACTCTTTACTGTCAGAAAATATAATGACAAACACTTGCTAAAACAGGTGAACATTTCACAAATCTGAGGTAGGACATTCAAACATTTGTCCTTAACAAAATAAATATCTTTATTGGGAAAATAATTACTTAGTTTCTGCATGTGCTAATAGGGGTCAAGTCTTGAAACAGGTTTGTGTTGCCTAACTTTGATGTCACGTATCTTCAGGAAATGTATGAAAAACAGTAGCCTAAATACATTATTAAATACTGTAAATATTCCATTAGTCCTTTAATATATTATCAGCACTAATAATATAATAAAATTCAATATGTATATCCCACATGGTGCAGTTAATTTTACTAGGCTAACGTTACAGTATATCCATGGTAAATGATGGGAGATTGTAGACTGAAAAGCCTTCTGACTGTATCGTTGTGCAGAGTTTCTCCTGTTGGTCAGCGCTGTTTCATCTGCCTTTAAACTGGTTTAAATAACTGAGACAGTGTGTTCTTCGCTGAATTCAAGCACTTCTCACTGGATCTTGTGACCGAGACCGATCAGAGTAAACGCGTCTGCTCTATTGAGCTCGCGCTGCGCTGCCGTTTGGACTTGGAGCCGAGCGGGTAAATGGTCCGTGTGGCGCGCGGTTCAAATGAGCGTTCCGCTTTTGGCGCATTTAACCTGTGCATTTAACATTATGCCGCCAGTGCATTTTCAAGGGGAAAAGGCAATGGCAGAACCAACGAATGAACGAGCATATCAATTTATGACGTGGCTAAATTAAATTTATGACCTTGTATGGAAAATCCGGACGTTTTTATGACTTTTTATGGCCTAAAATTCTTATTATTAAATTTAAGACGTTTTATGACTTTTTATGACTCCGCGGAAACCCTGTGATATCAAGAATAGACATTTCAACTAGTGACAATTGAATTCTTGATATCAAAAATAAAGGTTTTTACTAGTAAGAATTGTATTTCTGATATGTGAAACTGGAATTTTAACTAGTAAGAAATCTATTCTTGATATCAACAATTGATTTTGAATGGCAGCCTATGGTGACATTTCACTAGAGAAAATACAATTACAGATATCAAGAATTATAGTTTTTACTAGTTGAAATTCAATTGTTGATATCAAGAATTATCATTTTAACTAGTGAAAATGTACATACTGATATCAAGAATTAGCATTATTACTAGTAGAAATCTAATTCCTGATATCAATAACTATCATTTTAACTAGTGAAAATTGAATTGTTGATATCAAGGATTCATATCCTGTGAATGATTAAAAGTCAAAACGGCTTGCCTATTGCCATTCCCAGGATATAAATTGTTAATATCAAGAATTATAGTTTTTACTAATTTAAATTCAATTGTTAATACCAAGAATTATAGTTTTTACTAGTTAAAATTCAATTTTTGATATCAAGAATGAACATTTTTACTAGTTGAAATGTAATTCCTGATATCAAAAATTGCCATTGTTACTAGTAGAAACATTATTCCTGATATCAAGAATTATAATTTTAACTAGTGAAAATTGAATTGTTGATATCAAGGATTCATATCCTGGAAATGAATAAAAGTTAAAACGGCTTGCCATAGAAGTTCATCCGATTCACGTCTGGCCTTACGAGCTTCAGCAGAAAAAACTTTTTTGTTTTTTTATCAATATGTGGAGTTTGTGTTGGAGTCTGTGTTTTGCTGGGCGCAGGTCGTTTCTTAGTGTTATCAGACATGTCAAAAGTTGCATAAGTCATAAGTCCATGTCATAAGTTGCAGTGTCGTCGCTGTTGAGTGCAAAGTCAGTCAGTAGGCTAGACGAGGCGAGAGGCTCGGGAGCGCGCATGCAGGTCACGTCACTGGCGGTAAATCCGACCCGGAGCCTTCACATAAAAATAAGAATACTTGCTTTCAGAGGTAATAGCAAAACCTGCAAAGTGGATAATTTTAATGTGAGATTACAACCCCTTCACACACAGGCAATAAAAAAAGGATTCATTTTGGTAGAAAAGCTACATACAGCACCTTTAATATGTGCACAATTTCACACACAATTTTTTTATCTTTTTTATTTTTTGTAATCTTTCATCAAAATAACTTCTTGCAACAACATCTCTTCTCTGGTCAGGTGACGTGTTTTCGGCACAAGGGCGGCACAATTCGTCACTCACATAAGATCACACAGCTATTGCAAACCAAAACAATCCAATCAATTCCTGATGGACAAAATCATGTCCCGCCGTTGCAATAGCGAAGAAAAGACTACCACACCTTCAGTTTCATGCTGACTTTAAAAGTGTGCATTTTATATAGTGCACTGAATTATTCAAGTAAATTCAAGAAGATTGGTGTATTATCTCACCTGTTTGCCCTGCCTGACAGCCTGGATGTTGTATATGAACATATCCTGGTACTGAGGCAGAAGCACAGTCAGCAGTACAGAGAGGACTGTAGGAAGCAGCAATAAGCTCTTGGACAGGGGAGCTTTATCTGTAGGACAGCAGAGAAGTTGTATTGTTAAATCCTTTGTCATGTCAAAGGATGAAAGTTTATTTTCCAAATATGGGTCCTTTTGGTAAATATGTGAGTTCACCAAGTGCAGTCAGCATAGACGGCAGTCAGACACACTGGTTTTTGTCAGTGTTATTTTAGTATCATTGAAATAGCCTACTATACAAGTTTTTTTATAATATGGGTCAATGTCATGACATAGATATTTTATTTCTGTTGAAAAAAAGTATTTAAATTAAAATAAATTCATGACATCTCTTGAACTCTTTCAGTACATTCAAATAAGCAATATTCTTCTATGTTTTGGTATCTTAAATCCTCAAACTGTCTATGGCATTTTAAAAAATGTAAACCAAATTTAAAATCGAAAGATATAATTCTTTTGTATTTCACAGAAGAAATAAAGTCACAGGCTTAAAACAGCTTAAGAAAAGGTAAATGAATTTTCATTATTAACATCAGTAATGATGTGAACTGAGGCTCTTTGGCTTTCGTTTTTCAAGAAGGTGGTGTTGGTTATGGTGATTTTAAGAAGAGTTCATTCAGTCTCTATATGTCTAGCTCTCATAGTAAAGACTTAACACAATAATATAATAACACACAAATGGTAATTCTGTGTCATGTCGCATTTCCGAGAGCAGCGCCTGGTTTCACCCCCAAATTTTAAAACGATAGCAACACTTCCTGCCTTAAATCATGAGTCAAAGCAAAATCATTTGAAAGTAAGGAAGGATGTTG
This sequence comes from Scardinius erythrophthalmus, assembly GCF_964197995.2. Classification (NCBI taxonomy): domain Eukaryota; kingdom Metazoa; phylum Chordata; class Actinopteri; order Cypriniformes; family Leuciscidae; genus Scardinius; species Scardinius erythrophthalmus. Next base: position 25,148,033 of record NC_138223.1, read on the forward strand.
TGTGAAGTGCGATAATAATCGATTAAAGGTCATAATCTGAATGAATGACAGCAGGATATAATCTTCATGACATGATGATTTTGAGCTATACTTACACAATCCCCACGAACCGGTGGACGTAAACATCATGCCACTTACGCGGAATATAACTAAGAAGACTAACAAGATTACGCTTTAAAGGCACTGAATTTACAACGTAAAAACATTAGAAGCTAAATGGAAATCTCGCTATGAGAGAGGGAAAGGGGAAAGGGTATCAAGGATGGTGCCTCGCAGGAGACAAACTTCATCCGCGTCACTCCCACGAAATATGCGTTTTCTGTTATTAGCCACTAGAGGCCGTGAGTTAGTAGTGACTTTACCACACAGGTGAGGGTTGTTTCGACTTTTATGTCAATAATTTTGACTTATAAATATGGCTGCTATATATGTCATAATTTTAACTTTTCACATAAATAAGTTAGTACGTCGAAAATTTAACAACTCTAAAAACAGATTAGGCTAACGTTACTAACGAAATTTCCAAAGCATGTTTTTTTGCCATGTGATGTGCCAGAAATGGGCTTCCTTCCATAGTTAACTGTTTTTCATAACAAATGTATTTGTCTTACAGAAACTGATCTAAACATGGAAATGAGTGATTGTCCATGTTTTTAATCATCCATGGTTTTGTCGGATTACAATGGTTATAAATTGTACAGTTGCTTAGGCTACTTAAATAGCCCAACTGTTTTCAAGAGTGAAAATCCAGATTACCATTAGCCTACCTTTGTAACAACTCACTAATCATACTTTTTTAACAGATTTTTAAATGATCAATTGTTATAAGGTAATTTCATTCAAAAACGCACTTTAACGAGCTAAAATAAACAGAGAAACACCTCTTTTAGTGGAAAATTTAGCTATGTTTTTTTTAGAGTTGTTAGCCTGCCCTGTGTTTTTGCATTTGTAATATATTCTATTTTTTATTTGTGAATTACATTTTTTCTTTAGGCCTACATTTTGTTTACCTTTTTTGGTGATGGGGGATGGCACAATTTATTTTGAACAAGTAAATTTAATTAATAAATTAATTCACAAAATTAAAATGATATGTCCTTGTCCAAGCATAGGTTGTAACAACAGCCTTTGTACTTGACATCAATGTACAACGTTTATGGATATGAGCTTTCTTTAATTTGAAGCAGATAAATATGGGAATAATGTACCAAACAGAAACATAGCGCAAACCAACAAAAATGCAAAAAAAAAAATTCTTGAATTTCTGCCCAATAATTTTATTTAGGCGCATCATATTAAGACAAAAACATATATTTTTTTATTTGTTTGTTTGTTTATTTATCCTTAGTAGTATAGTGTCATGTCACCTGTATTTATTTCCACTATATGCATATTATTTAATGAGATGTGAAATAAGCGTGATGAAAAACTGGATCACTGTCCCCGTCTCTCGAAGAAAATAGTATGAAGTCCAACATTTTTACAGTCTATGCATTTACCTTTAAAATTCTTCATTTGGAAATTGTGTTGGGCCTGCAGATTCTATTCTACTCTACTGTGGCTTGATGACCACACGGTGGCAGCGCAGACTGCCGGTTTGATTGACTAGTCATATAGTGACAATTACCAAAAACAAGATTGATTAAACCAAGGTTAAACCAAAGTTGTTGTCTATCACTTACAAAGCATTCATTTTCTGCAAGCTATGCATCTCTGCATATCACAAAAAAAAAAAAAAGTTTAAATTAAATCTATTTAAATTAGCTATATTTGTCAAAGGATGAAATTAGTTTATTTAATGCCTAAGTAAATATACTTGCTTTGTCATTTAAAAGACTGCATCGATTTAAAGTTATGAATCATGTTTACTAAGTTTTTAAAGTTCATTCTCCTCATGAAATGTATAGTTAAATACTTGTCTTAATGATCTTTGGAGCAATATTGACCAGATCTTTAAAATAATAATAATAATAATAATAATAATTTTATTACTTGATGAAATGACCCACTGTAGAAATACAGTTTCACTGTGTTTCCTGATGTCTTTCCTTTTACTTTTAGGGAGAAGCCTTTCAACAGAGCCACATCAGTGAATGGTAAAGACTTTTAAAATATTTAACATTAATTATCGCTGAAAGTAATCCACTTTGTTTTTGCTATTATGATATTCAGACTTTTTGATATTTCGTTTTTGGTATTTTACTATTCTGATTGTATTAAAGATGTGAACACCACATTATTTGTGTATATATTTTAATTGAAATGTTCAAAATCATGCTTGTTCAGGTAACTTCCCAATCATAGGAATTACTCAGCACTGCTCTTCTTGGCCTTCCTGTGTGTCTTGAGTTTTTCAGAACCTGCATGGTGAGTCTCCTTGAATAATTGACAGGCTACCATTATGTAAACATTTCATCAAAATACAAACTTGTTTTCACCCCTACCATTGTTCAGTCAGTTCATCCATGTAGTATGTGGTTTGAAGATGTTTGATTGGTTTTCCTTAACCTTCATTACAACTGTGTTGTTTTGTTCAGTGATATGGGAGTTTACTTAACCCAAAAATGAAAATTCAGAAAATTCAGAAAATAATGAAAATTATTTACTCACACTGTAAGTGCAGTAATGATCAATGATTATTAATCAAAATGCGGCACACAGATCCTAGAAAATGATGCACATACTTTCTTCTCTGAGCTGAATATCTCTGTTGTGTTCTAGCAGCAGCAACAACAAAGCGAGTTCTTGCATTCACATCTGTCAGATGTAATTTTGACTGTCATCTGACAACCAGAGACCTTGACCTCAGATCCTCGTATCTCCCAATAATAAGACCATCTGGTTTAACCAACAATGTGGCGCTGCTGCGTTGTTCATTCTAAACATTGCAGAAATAGAGAAGCTAAATGTGCAGAAGATCTTGGTTTATGTCAAAACCGTAACCAAGCTGTTCACACAGAACGCATTTTCTGCACTGCTTTTTCATCGTTTTCTAGGTAAACATGAACTAGACGGACATCATTGCACTCACGTCTCGCACAAGAGAGCCGCATGTTTAGAAAGTTAAGAAGTTCTCTGCAGCTCATGTCTTTATCCGCAAAAAGTACGGCACTTTGACTCTTTGTATTAAACTATGCTGTACTATACCTGATGCAATTTATTCATAATTGGTTATGCACGAAATTATACTTGATTCATAAACGTTTGTTTTTAAACGTTGTGCACTCTTTTTTTTTTCTTTTTTTTTTTACAGATGGTTATGTTATTTCATTGCTTTGAATAATGCAGTGCATAAAAAAAAAAAAAAATCTGTCATTAATTACTCACCCTCTTCCCAGCAAACAGAATGTTTGCACAACATACCCAACCTTCTTGTTTTAACAACATGGCCAAAAGGTTGCTATAATTACATTGTGTGGTGAAGGTTGTTACAGCGTTGTCACAATGTTGTTGACATTAAACCACCGTTCAGGGCCATTGCTTAAGGTTGTGCCAATGGTGTCTTGACAACCACTGGACGACATACATACTGTATTAGTCACTGCCCTGAAGCGCGAAAATCAGCCTTTTAAAGTTCAACTGCCCGTTGGGCTCATTGTGTTGTCTCATTCTTCATCGAGCAATGATACGTGAGTATTGCATTTAATTTACCTCAGCTAAATAAGATACGTAATTATTCAAACACAACCTACAACTTCATTTTCTAATGTGACAAATGTAGCCTCGATCGCACTCTTTAGTTTTTCATTTGATTTGTCTGCTATTTAGTCTCATTTGTTTCTTTGCATCTCTGGATTTGTGGATGTTTCCTGGACTGATTCCGTTTACCGACCTTTATCGCCCGGCTTTCGACTATGCTCCCCTGTCTGCCATGTACAGAACCCGGTTCTGTGTTCTGATCTTTGCTTTTTATGTTTTATTTATTATACTTAAAATACATTTTTAGGCCCCGATCACACCTAACGCGTTTTTCAGGTTCGAAAACGCAAGGTGCACAGCACACAGAACGAGCAGTTCGCTCACTGATCTATATAATGTAGCCCCGCCCCTTTTCAGCGCTGCACTCGTTGCCTTTTGACTTCCGGCCTGTATTTTCACAGCGATCTTGCGTATTTATGAATGAACGGCTCATTTTAAAATCTTCCCGGTCTACTGACATTTGTTAAGACATCTGCTTTAAACATTACAATCCTCATGATAACTTTCGTTAACTCTACATTAATTAAATCCACTTCAAAAGCTAATTCGCTCCGTGCACAATATGGCGACCGTTGACGTTCGACCTTGAGTGTGTGGGCCAGTACTTCCGGTGAAAACTTCCAGTGATCTGACAGCGAGAGCGAGAGACAACAGCGACCGAGTTCCATTGCCAGAGATAATTTTTCACAATGAGTGTTTTTAGGATTCAAGAGAGGAGACTTGCCTTTCAGAGTGTGACAGCCTCAGCACTTCGTTGTGTGCCGTTATGTACCGTTTCGTCACGTTACAACAAAGAAGTCAGCTTTCATGCATTCCTTGTTGACGCTGCAGTACAGGCTGAGTGGATGCAGAAGATCCGGAGGGATGACTTCAACCCGACCACATTTTTAAATGCATATAATTCTCAGTGTATTTTGTGCGTTTCTATGCTTTCTATTACGGCATTTATTTTGTGCAAGTGAGATGAGTAAAGACCATCTGTTTCATAAATCATTATCTGTCTGGTGTTTATAAGCAGCACACACAGTATTTTACTACCTGTAAAATATACACAAACTTAGCTATAAGTTGTTTGTGGTACCTACAGTTAAAAATGTAAATGTAAAATATGTGATGATAATATTGATCGAGCAATTGATGCAAGTATGTGAAAATATATGCGCAGAACTGAGAAAATAGTATTTATGGAGATAAATTGTAGCCTATCACAGGGCAAACGTGTGAATGTTCACGGTGCATTTTATGCAAACAACTCTAATAGTAGTTGTAACTCTATATTTACAGTAGGCATAACTGTCATTGTGTATGCGAATATGATTAAAATACAATCTTCTGTTCGTGAACAGTTGTATTTCATTCATTAATCTGACTATGCATCCATGCATTTAATTGCCATTGGCTCGTGTGATAGTAATATGGATCTTAGTAGTATTTTAAGTGATTGTAATTGATTCTATAAACAACTATAAGAGATCTTTTTCGGCTTTCTCCGGCTCCCTGCACCGGGCGTAATGCGAAACCGGAAGTGTCTACCCCCACACTGGCTGATCGGAAATCCAACATGGCGGCCACGTGCAACTCATAGACAGTAAAAGAAATGGACACAGGCGACCCCATTGGATTCAACGGAGAAAAGTGAAGTCAATTAGAAGCACAAACTTCCTGATGGCTGAGCGTACTGCGCAGACTCAAACTGAGCTTGATGACGTAGATGTGACGTGAGCGACCTGTCTGTCTTCTAGAAGCTGTGCCAAGAGAAATCTGAATCATTCACTTCCGAAACTTGCAGAGACGGAGAGTGTGAGTAGGAGGTGTCCATGAGCTAGGAGCAGGAGAAATTAGAAAGTATTCTGAAATTAGAAAGCAGCAGAAAGTATTCTGATTAATTATTTTGTCATTTTGCCTCCACGTCCCCCCGATTGCGCACGAGCTTCTCCTCCTGTCCATACGGTAATCTCTCTACTGTGCGACAGAGAGTCGCGTGGTTATGACGCAATCGTTAGCCTATTTTTACAAAAACTGCTTCTACGGGGCCATAACGTAAGATACAAGGTAATGGAGCCTTTTATACATTTTCGTGTTTCTTTAGAAATAAATAATGGACAAATGGAGTCTTTAAACGCCTCAGATGTAAAGTTATTCGCTGTCAAAGTGACGCCAAAATGAATGGGAGTCAATGGAATGCTAACAGCAGGTGATGGTCTGCTAATCAATGGCGTCCCCTGGGGAAGCTTCAGTTTTTTCTGAAAGATTACCCCCTTGGTGCAACTAGCCTATTACTCCTGGACAGCAATGCCATAGAAATATACAGAGCGATACAGAGCAAATGTATCCGCTTCCGTATTTATACCCACGCTGTGGGGCGGAGCGCGAGATGCAAATCTCGCACGCCAATGTACATTGGCTCGTTTTTCAATACTCGAAGATGACAGGCTCCCTAAGCGTGATCCCAATCAGTACGGTATGTCCGACTACGTCTCCATTCCCTCCTTCAGGGAACAAGGGTTACATACGTAACCGAGACGTACTTATAGTTAGTAGAATGTCTAAAGTGGACTATCAAAATTTAAGGGTTATGATTCGTGAATTCCACACATCTCTGGATGGTGAAAACAACATCTCCTTTCGTTCCACTCTCCTTGATAGCTTCGTCTTTGTTATTGTTTTGAAAATGCAACCTCTGGCGGGAAAAAAATTACAGAGTGTACCTTTAATGTTTTTTGTCAGTCACATGCCTGTTTATGTGATGAACTGCACTACTTGTGGTTGTTTAGATTGTAACAGAAATGTTATACTTGTGCTACAATTGTGTGGCATGTGCTATAAAACTTTCAACCTCTATAGCACCAGTGCTACAATATGTGCAGCCCTGGTTATATGAAAAAAAAAAAAAAAAAAAATAGACTAACAAATATTGAGTTATTTATACTAGTGTACTTTTTTAAAGTTCTATTAATCATTCCCAGTTATTAAGATTTATACAAAATGCTTAAGTTTATTAAGCTGTAGTTTTTTTCACCCATTTTAAATTCTTAATTCATAATATGAATAATGTTTTAGGATAACATATTTAAATATTATTATTAGTTTTTTTTTTTTGTTTTTTTTTTTGATTGTATAGCCAAATTGATTGGGATTATATAAACATATAAAATTAATTGGGAAGAATTAAGTTACATATTGCTACCATATACACAATAAATGAAGACAATATGGCTTTAACCAGTTTCCAATGATGAAACGGGCCGTTTGGCTTTTGATAAATGATCAGTGCTATCGTCTGACTTCAATTTCACAAACAAGAGCTTTCTCTGCTGGAGAATTAATAAAAACAAGACATCTTTCATTTGAACCGGTTTGAAAGCTCAGCTGCAAGTCAACGTCAAGCTGCTACATTAAGTAAAATACTTTTGTTTGTTCCCCACTGCTGGCTTTGAGATAAATTAGCCTGTTTGTGTAATGACCATCTGTTGGGTGTTTTAGACGTGTTGCGCAGGCTGGCGGTGGCGATGCTTAGGGGGAGTTACTGGTTTTCATAAGATAATCATGAAATAGGACACAGTAGTCATGACTAATGGAGATAAAGAAAGACATCAGCTTATGTGTCCCAACTATCGCCAACTAATGGAGGTTCCTGGGGTGCTTGGGTTGTCTGAAAAGTGTAAGAGAGTGAGAAATAGCTCATCTGGGTCAAGGTACCCTTGTTACATTGTAATTATACAAATAAGTCTAACTAATATCAATTAACAACATGTACTTACTATATTAAGATTTTTTTTTGTAATTATGCATAATTTACTGTTATTATAAGTAGCCTACATGTAAAATGTGTAACATGGGACACTGTAAACTAAAGTGTTACCCTAATATGTGTTTCTAATCTGTACCCTAGTCTAAAATTAAATGTATGGACCACAATGGAATAAGTACTCTAACTGGGAATGTTCTCGGAACTGTGGCAAACGTTCTGGCAAAGTTCTCTCAAATTTATGAAACCAGTAGGCTACCTTTAACAGAATGTTCTTCAAACTTATTTTTCATTAAAAACGTTACCACAAAAGCATTATTTATACATTGCTCATGGAATTTTTTTCTGAAAGATTGTTGGGCGTGCGTATAACTTTTTTTAAAACGTTACTAACTAGGCTAATTTCAGAGGTTTTGAAAATATTCAGAAGTAACTTCCATAATGTTTGCAAAATTATAAAATGGAATGTTCCCTTAATTTTTCTCTAAGGTTCACATGACCAAGAAAATGGGAACGCCTCTGCGTGATTGCGTTGTGAAGCACGTGTGAAATCAGTCAAATGGCATGACGTAACGTCATAGGTGTCATGAACAGGAAGCTAAACAATCTTAGCTTCTGTGCCTTTGTGAAATTGTCTCTCTCTATGTACTGTTTGTCACAAGCACATACACTCACCTAAAGGATTATTAGGAACACCTGTTCAATTTCTCATTAATGCAATTATCTAATCAACCAATCACATGGCAGTTGCTTCAATGCATTTAGGGGTGTGGTCCTGGTCAAGACAATCTCCTGAACTCCAAACTGAATGTCAGAATGGGAAAGAAAGGTGATTTAAGCAATTTTGAGCATGGCATGGTTGTTGGTGCCAGACGGACCGGTCTGAGTATTTCACAATCTGCTCAGTTACTGGGATTTTCACGCACAACCATTTCTAGGGTTTACAAAGAATGGTGTAAAAAGGGAAAAACATCCAGTATGCGGCAGTCATGTGGGCGAAAATGCCTTGTTGATGCTAGAGGTCAGAGGAGAATGGGCCGACTGATTCAAGCTGATTGAAGAGCAACTTTGACTGAAATAACCACTCGTTACAACCGAGGTATGCAGCAAAGCATTTGTGAAGCCACAACACGCACAACCTTGAGGCGGATGGGCTACAACAGCAGAAGACTCATCTCCACTACAAATAGGAAAAAGAGGCTACAATTTGCACGAGCTCACCAAAATTGGACAGTTGAAGACTGGAAAAATGTTGCCTGGTCTGATGAGTCTCGATTTCTGTTGAGACATTCAGATGGTAGACTCAGAATTTGGCGTAAACAGAATGAGAACATGGATCCATCATGCCTTGTTACCACTGTGCAGGCTGGTGGTGGTGGTGTAATGGTGTGGGGGATGTTTTCTTGGCACACTTTAGGCCCCTTAGTGCCGATTGGGCATCGTTTAAATGCCACGGCCTACCTGAGCATTGTTTCTGACCATGTCCATCCCTTTATGACCACCATGTACCCATCCTCTGATGGCTACTTCCAGCAGGATAATGCACCATGTCACAAAGCTCAAATCATTTAAAATTGGTTTCTTGAACATGACAATGAGTTCACTGTACTAAAATGGCCCCCACAGTCACCAGATCTCAACCCAATAGAGCATCTTTGGGATGTGGTGGAACAGGAGCTTCGTGCCCTGGATGTGCATCCCACAAATCTCCATCAACTGCAAGATGCTATCCTATCAATATGGGCCAACATTTCTAAAGAATGCTTTCAGCACCTTGTTGAATCAATGCCACGTAAAATTAAGGCAGTTCTGAAGGCGAAAGGGGGTCAAACACAGTATTAGTATGGTGTTCCTAATACTCCTTTAGGTGAGTGTATGTGTACAGGCAAATGCACTATTGGGAGTTTTTGCTCAACTTCGGTGGACTTTCTTCTCGAGGGAAGAAAGTCTTATGCAATAAAGAATCTAGTGGCTCGGATCTGTTTGCCAAGCCAACACTTAGATTACGGGTCCGCCAAAAAAATATATAATGCAGAGGGAACTGAGCCGACGGGAGAATCCCTTTCTCTCGTGTTCCTATGATCTTATGCAAACTAATTATGTGTGTTTGCAAACTATGATTTTATAATTCTTTGAATATTGAATATTGAGCCTATTCTAATATGAATCTTTAGCCTGTCATTCAGACTTTTGTAACCAGTCGTACTCGACCCCCTCAGAGCTGGATTCAATTCTAGGTCTGCACGCTGAGGCAGAACGTGACACAAATCAGATCCTGGGACTGGTTTGTCACGATAGATCTTAAGGAGGCATACTTCCATATATCCATCCTTCCTAAACTCAGGAAGTCCCTCAGGTTTGCTTTTGGGGGCAAAGCTTACTGGTATTGATGTGATGGTCCGACGGTAGCTGCTCGCATCACAGCCTGCCTGACAGACATGTCTGGCTGGATGAAGGACCACCACCTTCAACTCAACCTTGCGAAGACAGAGCTGCTTGTAGTCCCGGCCAACCCAACACTACACCACAACTTCTCCATTCAGCTTGGTTCGTCATCCATAACTCCTTCAAGGTCAGCCAGGAACCTTGGAGTTGTGATTGATGATCAATTGAACTTCACAGACCACATTGCTAGAACTGCTAGGTGCAGATTTGCCTTGTACAACATTAGGAGGATCAGGCCCTTCCTATCAGAGCAGGCTACACAACTCCTTGTCCAAGCGCTTGTTCTATCCAGACTGGACTATTGTAATGCTCTCCTGGCAGGTCTTCCAGCTTGCACGGTCAAACCTCTGCAACTGATCCAGAATGCTGCAGCCAGAGTGGTCTTTAACGAGCCGAAGAGAGCACATGTCACTCCTCTCCTCACAAAACTGCACTGGTTGCCAGTTGCTGCTCAAATTCAAGCCACTGACTTTTGCCTACACAACAACCACTGGCTCTGCTCCCTTTTACCTAAACTCATTACTGACTTCAGACTTACGTGTCATCCAGAAACTTGCGCTCTGCAAGTGAACGCCGTCTTGTGGTGCCATCTCAAAGAGGCACAAAATCTCTTTCTTTGACCTTTACCATGACTGTTCCCTGCTGGTGGTATGATCTGCCTAACTCAACCCGAGCTGCTGATTTTCAAGAAACGGTTGAAGACGCATCTTTTTCGGCAACACCTGATCCATTAATACTAACACTTTATCTTCTATTCTATATCTATTATCTTAAAAAAAAAAGTACATGCGTTGCGTTAGATTAAACTGGGAAAGGTCATAGCACTTGAATATTGTTGTCCTATTGTTAGTTTCACTGCTTCTATTGTTCTCATTTGTAAGTCGCTTTGGATAAAAGCATCTGCTAAATGAATAAATGCCTAATGTAAATGTATCGGGTTCTTTCTTTCGGCCTTGCCTTGTCACGGAGTACTTGTCACGTTTGGTCGATTTTGGCTCAATTGGAGCAGATGGCAGAGATGTCGTCCTCACTTAGCATGAAAGAATTGGGGTTGGGGTTAAGGCTGAATGCAAAGAAAACTGTGCTTTCTCCATTACAGAGAACCACTTTTCTAGGCGTGATTTGGGATTTGATGACAATGCAGGCACATCTTTCTTTTGCCCGTATCGATTCGATCCTCACAGCCGTGAACAAGATAAAGCTAAGCCAGTCACTCACCGTCAAAAAGTTTCAGGACTGTTTGGTCTGATGGCAGCTACATCATCAGATGTTTGTGATGTGGCAGACTGGTTCACTCTGTACAGACCGAGGTCCTAGGTGCTGATGTCTTAGTTGTGCTCACTATGATTTAACACTAGACAGGCACTTGTAAGTACGGAGTATAGCTTCCTGGTCATGACGTCACCCACCTATGACGTTCCATCACCCCATTGGACTGATTTTATATGTGCTTCACAGCGCAATCACGCAGAGGCACTTCCTTAGCATCGCTACGTTGATGCAGCCTCTCATTCCCTTCTCAAGGAGCAATGGTTACAGTCATAACCAGATGCCTATAGATAAAGTACATAAGTCTAATTATTTTTCTATGACCAAGCTGAATTACATGGGTCTATAATGCAGGACTTTGTAGTACAAGTACTAACTGCTCTTTGAACATAATCCCAGAGCAGTCAAATCTCACATGCACATGGAAGAGATGGAAAATAGATTCCTAGATTAACCGTGGATTTATCAGCCTACACCTTGTTTTACTCATGTCTCATTTTAGTTTTATTGAAATGTGTGCTAATAGGAAGCAAAACAGGCATATAGAATTAATACTTAACCACTTGTTTTTCTTTCCTACATCTCCAATCTAATTTCTCGCTGATGTTTAGCTAATGCTAAATAAAACCATTTTGACTTTTCTTGAAGCTGTAATTAATATGATATTTAAAAAGGAAGTAAGGCCTTCACAGACGGTGGTGATAGAGCCAACAGATAAGTGAAGGGAAATGCCTGGTGTTAGTCATTAAGAAGGGAAACCACATAATTTTGTGAAAGTCATGTTTATTCACTTGAAGTAGCTAATTGTACAGTACATAACATAACATCAAATTCAAACTGAACCAAGATAGTCAATATTTTTCTGATGTACATCATGATTTTTTTTTTCTGCTCATATATAACATGCATTTTTTCAAAAATGGAAGCTAAATAGAAATCAACCTGAAAGCCAGATAGAAATGGCCACATCACACTTATTTACTTGAAAAAAGAACAGAAGAATGGAGAGTTAAAGACCTCAATAGAAGAAAAAGTATTTATGTTTCTGTCTTTGTCAACCTCAACAAATTAGAGTGTGTATTCTTGTAATAAAGAAAATCCAGATTTGTCGGCAGCACTGTCTCCTGCTGTTTGCTTTGTCCATTAAAAGGAAATGAGCAGATGGCAGTTGGCCTCCTCTCATCCTTTTTTCTCTTCTCCCTCTCTCGATGTCTCTCCCTTTCTGCCATCCTCATTGTCCATTAATCTCTCTCTTCACAATCTGCCTGAGTATAGAGCTGACAGCGAAGCCCCCAGGGAGAGGGAGGGAAAACAAGCCAATCCAGCTGTCAGAAGTCCAGCAAAGGGACATAAGTCCTCTCAAGCACCCAGTGCCCCTGTCAAGCAGCTTGAGTGAGAGCATGCACACACTCACACATATATGTGACAAGGAAATGGCAAAAACAGACAAAACAAACAAACAATATATTCTCATTATACAGAAATCTTTACAGCAAAGGGTAGACTGTCTTACAGTGAGTTGTTGTCCAGGTGCAATTGTAAATTAAAGGGATAGATCGACCAAAACTCACTCACCCTCATGTCATTCCAAACCTGTATGACTTTCTTTCTTCTGTGTAATGAAAACCACTGTTACTAGGATATTTAGCCTCTCATCTGTAACTTGACTGATAAATATCAAAATGATCTTCCTGCAGTATTTTAATTGCAAGATGCAATGTCCAAAATACAAGAAATTGTCACAGATATAAGAAATAAAGTAGCATATGTGAGAAATGAAGTCACACTTACAAAAATGAACTAGTGTTTAACACATTTAAACAATCATGTACAACGTCAAAGCTGTTATAATGATTTCAGATGCCACTATTAATGCTGAGGTTCCTGGACTGGGATAAATAACATCTCTCATTTCCTTATTTATTTCACATTGTGCCAACAGTAACTGGAACACATTCAAGCACTGTTCAATATCAATTTGACTTTGGCAGTGCCTTGTTTTTGTGTTTTAGATGAATACAGGCCTTTAAGCTCAAGGCCCTGGGCCTCTGACTACTTTAATGTTGACTACTTTTAAAATGCATCAAACTTTTGAGCGTCAGGGTAACCCCTTCACTGTATATGTTTTGATTGTCCACATTAAAATTCAAAGGCCTATTCCAACAACAACATTCCCAATCTTTTTTACTTCTGAATGTACATGACTTTTCAGTTTTTAATGAATACTGGAGTAAGGATAACGATTTTTACATTTTAGCAATTTATAACAGCTAAAATATTTTACAGCAACAAAATTGTATTTTCATTATAAAAATGGCCATTAATTTATTAATTTACATGACTTTTCCAGGTCTAGAAACCTTAACAACCTCACACACTTAAAATTAGGCTTCCTCATATAACCAGGTTTTCCAAGACAGAGGGAACTCTGTTTTTTTTTTTTTTAAATCATGACAACTGTTGAGGGGGTGAATTAAAATAAGAAATATCTTGATTTAGCTGATTTTAATCATTGTTTTGTCTTATTTTATATAAATAAAATATTAGTGTGCCTAGTCCACAAAAAAAAAATACAAACACAAAATACAAGACAAATTACATAGGCTTGATTTTAATATTGTGTTTCATTACCTGAATGATCCACAAGTTTTTTTTTTTTTTTTTTACATGGTTGTTCATGAGGAAAAATCCTCCAGCTCCTGCACATTCTTTGCTTTTCCAGCATCTTCTGCATATTTGACTCCTTACTAGCAGTGACTATGATTGTGAGATCCATCTTGTCACATGAAGACAACTGATGGACTCATACACAACTATTACAAACCCTGCAAACATTTAGTGATGCTCAAGAAGGAAGCATTAGGAGCCAGGGGGTGTACATTTTTTAACTGGATCATTGGTGTAAATTGCTCTTATTTTATTTATAAATTCATTCATTAATTTAGTCCTGCCATTTAGAGGCTAAATAAGATATTAGCATGTAAAACAAAATAAGATAATCAAAATAAATAAAAATGTAAAAATCAACGTCATCTTGCTCAAAAGTTTACTCCTGGCTCTTAATGCATCGTGTTATATTCTTGAGCATTACCTTGCAGAATCTGAAAGATGTACGATAGGTAAACGTATGACTGTAACTATACATTGGAATCATTTTGTAAGGTTTAACATATTAATTTAAGAGCTCAGTGTTGAGACCTTTCACTGGAATTTGATTGACATGCGATCTGACCAATCATAATGCAGATACCTGCCATTTTTGTCCGACAAACAAACCAAACCAGATAGTAGATTAAAGTCATTGGACTTGAACTTGAAAAATGGTGTGTATTGAATTCTTTTTGCAGTTTTGATGTTCATTCATGTTTAATTCGTGCTATAACTAGAAGATATTATCAGTTCATGTGCTGCTTGAGTTGAGGCCTATATTAAAGCACCACAAAATGGTGTGTATTGTTTTAATTTTAAAAAAATTACAAAATTTGAAAGCTGAGACTTTATTTCATACCAGAAGTAGCCTTGTCTTGTCTGTTGGCGGATTGTCAGTGTCCTCTTTGCTCCGCAATATATATTTCACTGTGTGAGAACATGTGGAGTGAGAGCGGAATGGCTTGTCGGACGTAGTTGACAGTAAGAGGGGCGGGTCTTTGTGAAAGGTCAATTTAAAACCATTTAAATCTTTGTGGACTCGGCCGGACTCGACTCGGACTCGGATGTTAAGGACTCGGACTCAAGTGCGACTCGGCCCTCTTTGGACTCGGACTTGGACTCGGACTCGATTGTTAAGGACTTGGACTCGACTCGGACTCGACAATGGTGGACTCGGACCCAACACTAGCGATGACGCAATGGGAACACCCTCAGGGCGGTGCCGATTGTCTAAATCCTTATAGAATCACACCAATTCATTGGCCTGATGGCGCAGGCGTCTCCTCAGCGGCGCTACGTCACTCGCCCTTTATATAGTGAACGCGCCCTCAGCGGCCAGCCCCAAAGCATACGAACAACTGAGACGACTTGCGCCACTGGCCAGAGTGGTCCACGTATGCCTTTAAAGCCCGAACAGGGCGAAGCAAATTATACTTCTCCTCCTCAGCAGAGGAAAAAGGAGGGGGACAGAAAGAGTGAAGCACAACGACTTGAGAGCGGAATGACGTGGGCAAAACTTTGGGGACATAATTCCATGCATAAACGAGGAGACCAGACAGTGTCTACCTAAGGGAACCTCGTCTAACTTCCGATAGACGGTGATAGCCGCGGCATAAACTCTCAAGGTGGAAGCAGCTACTCCAGCCACAAACTTATCCTGCAGGAATTCTAGCACAGAACCGACGGGGCATCTGACTGGGTCCACTGCATGAGCTGAACACCAAGACTCAAAAACCTTCCACTTAGAGAAATACAGCCGTCTAGTAGAAGGCGCACGAGCGTTATCAATGGTCTCCCAAACATCAGCGGGAAGACCAGACGCCACTGTCGCTAACGATTGCCCCTTATCGGCCACACCCACAGCATCCATATTTCGGGACGAGGATGCCAAATCCTGCCCTGGAGCTGAGACAGCAGATCTCTCCTGATAGGAATCTGCAAAGGGGACCCCTCTCCCAGGGAGCTCAGTTCCGAGAACCAGAATGGGGTTACCAGAAGGAGGTGGATTCCACACTCCCTCACTCTGCAAAGTCTCAACTCCAGCGACGGATGAGCGAGGGCATCTATCCCCAGAGGCGTCGGATGAGACAGGGAAAAATTTTAGCCACTGTTAGGCGGTGCAACATCCACTCCCCCGACTTGAGCTTCTGTCGAGACAGAAAATATGCTGTGAGGTTCAGGTCCCCTGGAACATGAACTGCTCTCAGCAAAAGAAACCTGTCTTGAGCCCAAAGGAGGTGGCGGTGTGCAAGTCTGTCAAGGGTGCGCGACCGCGAGCCTCCCTGGCGATTTACATGGGACACCACTGCCATGTTGTCCATCTTGACAATGACATGACAGCCCATCAGGGCCGGGAGAAAATTATCCAGAGCCAGAGAGATGGCTCGCAACTCGAGGCAATTTATGTGCCACGAGAGAAGCTCGCCCGTCCAAACATTGCACGAGGTCTGCCCTCAAAGACCGCACCCCAACCAGTCAGAGAGGCGTCCGTCGTGACAACCTGGCGACAGCAGACTACACCCATCTTGACCGCCTGAAGTAAAAAGGGGGAGTCTTTCCACCTCCAAAGAGCGCGAAGGCAACTGCACAGTGGCGTAACGAGCCAACATCGGGCCCTTAAGCAGGATTATCAAGGCGGGCCCCCCTACTACAACACGTGATGACGTTACGCACACAAAAAAAAAAAAAAATGCTGGTGACGGCGCACCATAATAACACACTGTTACTGTCACTGCTATATACACATACTGTAGGCCTAGGTCCAAATACATAAAAAAGATGCTCACTTACATTATAGCTGCATTTTCCGGGCTTTCCTCTGTGCAAAGTTGTCGATCATATCCTTAAGATCCAGATAGCGCGCTCGGGCATTCTCAATTGACAGTATGGCAAGTCCAGAGAGACGACTCTGTCCCATTGAGCTCCTGAGGTAGCTTTTTATCAGTTTCAGTTTTGAAAAAGAACGCTCTGCAGAGGCCACTGTCACTGGGATGGTCAGAAAAATCATGAAAGCTGTGCAAACCTCCCCGAAACTCGCAGTGATGCAGCTGTTCTCGACGATCAACATCTTTGTCAGCTGTTGCACTGTTCTCATTTGTGAAATACTGTCTTACAAGCATGAACGGAATGATAACAATTGCATTGGGAAATCAGTAGTAATGTCATCTCTGTAAATCTCCACCAGCCTGTTTGCTTGCAAAAACAGTTCATCGTCTGTTGCAGTGCAAAGGGTCTCGGGCAGTAAAACTTTGAAATTGTCAACTGTTGATCGTAAACCGGCGAATCTCTGGGTCAACTGAGAGATGACAATATCAAGGCAGGCATTAAACACATGTACGCGAAAGTAAGACTCAGCATCTGCTAAACGTTCATCTTGACACAGCTCATCAAAATGCGTTCTCACTTTTCTCAACCGAGTGTTCTCAAATGCAGTGCTCACTCCCCACTTCTCTGAAAGGCTCTTCGCTGTTTGTTTGGCATCTTCAAAATTTTCTCAGAACGCAGTTAGGTCTCTGATGGCACAGTCCAGTAGCTGGACTGCTGTAGCCAGATCCATGTCTTGGGATTGTAGAAGTTTTGATATCACATTAGTTCGCTCCACGATTTTGCTTTGGAGGACAACAAGACAAACAAATGAGAATTTCTCCATTGCCTGTTTCAACGATGCAGCCTCGTCCCGTTCATCTTTCTTTCTGCTTGTCAGTGAAAGTTTTGCCAATGCTGTCATCACATCATTGTACCGATATCTCACAGCGGTTACTGCTTCGTAACGTGAGGACCATCTAGTCGGGCATAACTTTTTCAGTGTTATGTTGGAGTCATTGTTTGTCTCGTCACTGTGTGTTTTATTTGAGAGCATTGCCCATCTCTTTATGCTGTGCCCAAAGAACACATAAATGCGCTCAACAATGTCAAAGAACTGTCTTACTTCTTGTATCTTCACCGCATCATTAAGGATGAGATTCAAATTGTGTGACGCACAGTGTACATACACGGCCGTTGGCTCCTTTGCAGCTATCCTGGCTTGGACACCACTGTATATGCCGCGCATATTTGCGGCACCGTCGTACCCTTGCCCTCTGCACTTGGAAAGGTCTAAGCCGTTGTCCTCCACAGACGCAACAATCTCCCGAGTAAGCTCGCTGGCCGATGAGTCGCTAACTTCACGAAATCCAATGAAGGACTCTTTGATCGTCACATCAGTGGCAACACCGCGAGCATCTCGTTCAACTATGACATATCTGAAGATCTGGCTCATCTGATCAACTTTTGCCACATCTTGTGTTGTGTCCATAATCACAGAGAAAAATGGAGCTGATCGTATTTCGTCTAGAATGTCTTTCTGGGTGTGTTTTGCTAGAATTTCTATTAGCTCATTTTGTATGAGTGGGCTTCGGTACTTGATCGAGCGAGCAGGGCGGCTAATCAGATCTTTAAGCACTGGGTCGTACATTGCCAGGAGCTCAATGACAGAAAGGAAATTACCATTGTTAATTTCCCGTATTTTTTCCCTATGCCCTCTAAACGGAATGTTGTTCATTGCTAAAGTCAGTGTAACATTAACCACACGGTGTAGTACCTGTCTCCAAAAGCTGGCCTCATGAAGTATGTCCCTCTCCATATCCTTATCCATAGTTCTGTTCTGACGCCAAAGGTCGCATATCACACATGCAGCTTTATGTAGAGTGGATGACTCGTGTTGTTGAATTTTCTTTGATAAATTACGCCAGGTATTTGTCTTCCATGTTGGCAAAAAGCCAACAGGGCTCGCAGTAGGCTACATCTAGTGTGGGGGAGTAGCACAGCCATGTCCTCGGTATCTCCAAACCAGACTTGGTTTTGCAAACGTAATATGCCGTTGTAAAGGAGCGGTTATCCTGTGCGGGATCCCGTGGGAAAGGACCAGTAGGTTTGCACGGCCCCGAAGATATTATAAATCGTTTGACATTTGAGTCTAGATATTCAGGAAAATGACCCATGTCGGTTGGATGCTCATGCAAGGAGATATTAGCAGTGATGGGCATATCTACCTCGTTCTCCTCGATGCTGTTGGATGACCCGCTGGTGTTAGCACAGGCCACCGAGCGCTTAGTGAATGCCTCACTCCCTTCCTCCTCAACATTTTCACCTTTTACATCGATGTTGCTTGATCCACTGGTGCTAGCATTAACCACGGAGCTGCTACTACCAACGGTAGCTTCAGGTGCTTTACTCACTTCACTCAATTGCTCCATCTCAATCTCGATCTCCCCCTGTGTCATCTTTTTAAAGAAACTTCCTATTTTTGGCAATTTATTAATTAATTTATCAAATTCCTCTTTTCGTTTGCGCTTTTGAAAGCCACTTTTGTGTTTAAATTTTGACGTCTCCATATCTGTCTCAAGTTCAACGTTTTTTACTGTTTTGCACGCAATGCGCATGTTCACCCGGGGATTCCCCAGTCCCAATTCGAAACAAATTTCACCAAATTCATCATTGTTCGTTTCAAACATTTATTTAATGATCAGTCAAATATGTTGTTGTCATTATTTATTCAAATCAATTCGCAAAAAATTAAAATGCGATCAGACTAAAAGTAGTAAAATGCGATAGGTGGACCCGGCTGTCAATCAATATCTTCCAGTAACGCGGGCGGGCCCCTGATTGGTCCGGGCCCGTAAGCAACCGCTTACCCTGCTTACCGATAGTTACGCCTGTGCAACTGCGCGACACTCTCAGTGGGCGGAAGGCAGACCAAGAAGGGCGGATGTCCCTGAGTTTCATCCATCACAGGAATGGTTTCATATGAAGGGGACCTAAGGGCAGCACAAGAGAGGCTGCTGCCATGAGCCCCAGAAGCCTGCGACATATGCCCACTGCTACGTGATAGCCGAACCTGAAGCGGGCCAAGCACACACGGAGACTGGAAACTTGAGCAGGGGCCAGACGGGCGTGCATCAAGAGAGAATCGAGTTGGACACCCAGGAAAGTGGTCTGCTGAGAAGGAGTTAAGACACTCTTCTGAGCATTCAACCTGAGACTGAGACCGGAGGTGGTGGAGAAGGACGTCCCTGTGACGACACACCAACTCTCTGGAATGAGCCAGAATGAGCCAGTCGTCTAGATAATTTAGCATATGGATGCCCTGGAGCCTCAAGGGGGCCAGAGCTGCATCAATGCATTTGGAGAACGTCCGCGGAGCCAGAGCTAGACCAAAAGGAAGGACCCGATACTGATATGCCTTTCCCCCAAAGGCGAAGGATGGAGGGACGTTACTTTTTGCTGTAGAACAGAAGCCTCTAGGGTGCTGTTCGTGACAGTGGGGTGAACCCCATCGAAGCAAGGAGGGTTGCGGCGGAACTGGAGTGTGTATCCGAATTGGATTGTGCGGAGAAACCAGCGCGACACACCTGGCAGAAGTCTCCACGCTGCTAGGTGGTGAGACAAGGGCTGCGCAGGAATGTGCCCTGGGAGGGGCCTCGCTGCCAAACTCTCTGAGTGTCTGCCAGCGAGAGGTGGTGGGCACAGAGCTAAAACAGCTGAAGGAGGGCCTGATGCATCCTTTGACTGTGAAGATTGGCCCACAGGGGTCACCGAGGTCTCTCTCATTGTGGGGTCTAGCATAGGGGCTGGAGCATTCGACGCGAGGAGAAAGCCAGATCTCCTTCCGTGGGTGAAACAGCTTGAGCGAGAAGATGCATTGAGGGGAGATCGCCTTGAGCGTCTCCATCCTTCAATACAGGAAGATGGTTTTGGCAGGCTGACTCTGCATCCCCAGCGTGCATGGCGGGGAGTATGACAGATTTTGATCTGGAGAGCATCTCGAGGGGAAACAGATACGCTTCAGCGGTCTGTCCCTCCCTTCTGAGATGGGGGAAGCTTTCTGTTTCCTGACACGTGGATCAGAAACGCCCCTGCGAAGCTGAAGCAGCGGGTTTTGTTGGCTGCCTCAGGTCAACGCGTCTATGGGGGCGCTGACGGGGCATTGGACGGTCATGAGCTCCCCAGACCGTGCGAGGTGGGGGATGTCTCGGCTCGTCACTCCTTTTAGGGGCCTCTTTCAGGTGTGCGAAGCGGTCCCTAGGCGCTGGGGAAGGAGTAGGAGGATCACGGGCCCTCCTAGGCATAAACTGCTTAAGGGCAGCCGACTGCGTCCTAGCAATTTGAAATTTGTCAACCACTGAATTAACCGCCTCTCCAAACAAGCCTGACTGGCCGTCCAATAGGAAGACCTTCTCTTTCTCACGAATCTCAGTGAGATTCAGCCATAGGTGGCGCTCGACAGCCACCAAACCTGCCATGGTGCGTCCGACCACATGTGCAGTGTGCTTAGTAGCACGCAGCGTGTGGTCGGTAGCTCTTCTGAGCTCTTTGACCGCTTCCGGCGTGATGCCCCCATCCTCGTCCATTTCCTTAAGGACTTCCGCTTGGTAGGCCCGAGAATTGCCATTGTATGGAGCGCCATACCTGCCTGGCCAGCCGCAGTGTAAGATTTTCCCACGAGGACGGACGTGGTCCTGCAGGGCTTTGACGGAAGAAGAGAGCGAGACTTCCAGGAAGGAGTGGATGAAGGCGAAAGGTGTGTGGCCAACGTGTCCTCAACCACTGTAATGCATGTGTAGCCCTGCTCCACAGAACCAACCAGGTTGGTGAAGTCAGCGGCTGCAGCGTTAGTCAGCCACGCGGAGAAAGGCTGCTTCCAGGGCCTAGAAATCTCACAGTGCGGATAGCTGAAAAATGCCAACTTTCTTCTAAAGTGTCGCGAAGAGGATTGACCACTCAGAAAACGTTCGTCGAGCTTGTAGGACTGAGAATCACGAGGCTCATCCGGCCATTCAATGATTGAATGGCCGGCTTCCTGCCGCGCTTCCTGGCCGCTGGACGATGTCACATGCCTCTGGACTGGGGCATAAATAGTCGTGAAGAAACTCCACCGGAGAATCGGCGCGGCGCGTGCCCGGGCGAAAGAGAGTGAGAGAGGGAATAGCAGGTCTGCTCACTTTCTAACACCTCGAGCTCAACGTCCGATACCCAAGCCTCGGCCTCATGAAGGGCGTGGGCCTCGTCATTAACAGCAGCGCGGCGGGGGAGAGCGGACTGAATATCTTTATTAAAGCAGGCAAGCCTAGCGCAGAGAGTTTTTAGTCTAAAATTCTCACAAGACTTGCAGCTAGAAGCGCCAAAGATAGCCTCGCAAGCATGTGCTATGCCAAGACATTTCACATACTTACCATGTGGGTCGGCACGGAGGCCATCAGGCCAATTAATTGGCGTGATTCTATACGGGTTCAGACAATCAGCACCGCCCTAAGGGAGTTCCCATTGCTTCATCGCTACGCAGTGTCGAGTGAACCTATGAAAGAGAACCACTGTTTTGTATCATTCACTAATAATATTGTTGGTGTGTAAGATTTCAGATATGTGTACTTAGGCTTAAATAAAAATAAATGTGTAGTTGGTATGTTACCCGAGATCATATTGCTCCAAAAGGTATTTAGACATTTTTAGATCAATGTTATTTTATATTGCAGTTCTCACTCTCAACACATATTGACACTTGGTCAGGACTCCTCGGTGTCACTTTTTAATGCACCCCTTTAGTGTCATTTTGTCAACGTGCATGGTACTCCATACTCCATTTGTATTTTTTTAAATGATTAAATTGATAATTGATTCTTCATTTTATTTTTAAACTGTCAATTAAAGGTATGGTAGGCAATTTCGGTGAGGCAAGCAACAGCAAGTTAGCTTTGAAAGCATAATATCCCACCCATCCATTCGGACTGAATGCAATGATTGGATGGACATTTTGGTCCTGAGACTTCCACAGAACATTATTTAATACATTATTTAATATTTTTAATACTGATTGCTATTGCTATCAAGATGTGAAGAGAGCTTCAACCAGTATAACAAATAGTGTTTATGAAAAACATTGCCTACCCTGCCTACCCTGATGAATGAAATCATTTACCTTCAGGTTCACACTGGTGTCAGCAGAGTAACCACGGGTGGAGTTCTTCACATTAACACTGACATTTCACAGCAAGAAAGTGTCCAACTTTGTGTCTTCATTTTGAACAATGTATCTTTTGAAAATAATACACTTGTTTTTGTGAAGTGATTGTACTGTATTTCTTGTTTGATAATTTGATAATGGAAAATCATTAAGTTTTAAGTGTGACTTCAGTGTCCACATGCTTTTTGGGGCTTCTGCATCGCTGTTAACTTCCTTTTTTTCTCTGTCCTTAAATTCCTTTTTTCTCTGTCATGAAAAACCGAACTAAATAAACAGTCCCCTCTTTTGTCAGGATCACTAAATTCACCATCATTTCCTCAGAGGGCAGTTTAAAATCAAAAGTTGATCTCCTCTCCCTTTCCTCTTCTCGAGAATGAGTCAATTTCACGGCACATTATCCCTGCACCATTCTCCCTTTCCCCCGACTCTCTCTCTCATTAGGAGCGAGAAGGAGCAACATGAATTAGTAATGACAGTGAAAGGTTTGAAAAGCTGAGCGCTACTCTCTTGCCCTTTTATTACCCGTCCACGGCCTGACTCTCATTTTGCTCTAACACTCATTTGGATAACTTGTCCTGCACCTCTGTCTGTGCTAATGTATAATAGGCATTCTCTGATTAGATTATACATTTGTGCTACTCCGTCGTGGCTGGATGTCTTATAGACTGTGATGAACCATTCAACAGTCTTGTTAGAGTCATTTTGGTTCATAATGGACCCATAGATAAAAATTATCACTGATGGGGAAAATATCTACCACTCAGTGTTGACTGTTTATTCCAGCTTGCCACAATCAGGGTTAAGGATCACCACAATAAGTATAATTGGACTTGCATAATTAATAATAACTTTACCGATCCTGTCAGATTGAGTTGAAAATGCAACTTTGGTCTAGTGTAATCCATTTTTACATAGGCTATAGTGTACAGCAGACACATTATTAACTATACAGTAACTCTGAGTGCACCAACTTGATACACTAGCTAGGCGATGAAAAATGCCTCTCCCTTTCAAGGTTGATTGAAACTTTAACCTCATATTCAATATGCCAGAGAGACCTGGAAAGTGCCAGAGACTGGGCTTTTTTCCACAATAGGGGCCTGAATAATGCAACAATCAGTCAATTATTCATCTCTCCTGGCTTCTTATTATGTTCAGAGAGAGAGAAAGAGAGAGCATACCGCTAAACAGTACAGCTTGAGTGATTGGCTAAATGCTGCGTCAACACATTTAGTGCATGTGCTCTTGAGAAAAGTGAAAGTGTCTATCTCTATGACTCTCTGTCTTGGAAGTAAAAAAAAAACAAAAAAACATAGCAAACTTTTACCAGTGGTAAACAAGAGTATATTTATGTCTTAAAAGTAAAATTAATAAATAAAAAGTCAAGTAAAAATAAAATAAAATAATGAAGCATTATGAATTTTTACCAGAGGTAAACAAGAACATGTGTGTATTTATGTCTTGGAAGTAAAATAAAATAAATCAAGAGTAAAAAAAAAACAAACAATTTAAATAAATAATAAACAAAACAAAACGATGCATTGCATACTTTACCAGTGGTAGACAAAAACAAAAGTGGTAGATACTTCAATCTAGTTGCATTTGACTACTTTGATTTTGTGTTGTTGTAGTCACAAAACAAGTATCAGTCAGTCAGTGTTTTGAAACGTCTCCCTTGTAAAGCATGTGGGAAAAATCTTTATTGTATTCCAGATGGACAGGACAGAAGTAACGACATGCCAGCATGCTCTCCATGTCGGGTAGGATAATAAACGGCAACTGAACAAAAAATAACTCTACAGCGTACAATGCACAGTAGCATGTCTACACTTTTATGTACATATTTGATGATTCGAGACATTTCTGCTATGATTCCGTGTACAACAATGACAAAAAAAATCTGGACATCTATACCTTCTTTTTGAAATAACAGACAGATACACAGTACGCATTTAAATGCAGTGTTTATATTTGATAAATAACTAAATAAACTGAAATCTCTCTTCGGACACC
The DNA here is from genome assembly GCF_964197995.2 of Scardinius erythrophthalmus. Lineage (NCBI taxonomy): Eukaryota > Metazoa > Chordata > Actinopteri > Cypriniformes > Leuciscidae > Scardinius > Scardinius erythrophthalmus. The sequence continues at coordinate 25,172,854 of NC_138223.1, forward strand.
TCCCTTGAGGAAAGGATGCTTTGAAGTTGACTTAAAATGTGAAATGATAGAATGTAAATGGCAAAGTTTGATTTGAATATTTAATCTGTCAATGTAGTCAAGCAGATTTAAATGCTTTATAAAATGTTTTTAATTTCTCAGTGTTGCGAAAAGTCCCTTAGAAACATGGTTATCCAAGGTCCATGGTAATTCTTCTCTGCCATCTGATGATGATAGTTTGGCTCACGCTTCATTCTACTGAATGCTGACTTTCAATGGCCATAATAATCTTGTCAAGTCCTTGTGCTGCAACACACTGACAACAGCCTATAACATTGCCTCATTGTCTTCCATCAGTCCTCCAGCAGAATTGCAGACGTTATTTACCAGGCAATTGACTACAGTCTCTTCTATACAGTATGAATGCATTTACTCCTTGTCTTCATTCTTCAGTACATCATTGTGGACTTTAGAAAGAGCCTTCCATCTGTGAAAAAAAGAAAAAAAAAATGGTGTGAATGAATGAAGCTTGGCTGATGTTGCAAGCAGCATATAATGAACAGACTAATCCATAATGTTCTAACGTGCGGACTGAGAGGGAGATGAAAGGATTGTTAAAGGAGAAGAAGCAGTATTTGAATAAATGTCAAAGAAAACAAAAAAGAGCCCTTCCCTTCCTTTCCTCTTAACCTAGACAAAAAGAGAAAGCAAACCCTTTGAAAGATTAATTACGACACGTAGATTATGTAAATTATGCCCATGCAAATATTTCATGAGGACAATTAAGGGACCATTAATTACAGCTCCTCTTTTTGTCTTTATTCTTTCTTTCCTTTTTTTCTTTTTCTTTTTGCGTCAGTGGCATTTAATTTCATTTCACTGTCAATATTTTACATGTTTAATATTCGAACAAAGGCTTGTGATACATTGTTGTTTTGTCTACATACTATAGATATATATATATATAAATATACACGCACACACACACACACACACAGTATATGTGTTCTGTTTCTTTCAAGACTGAACATTAAATACAGATCCATAAAGAAACAATGCAACAGAACATGGACAGATTAAATGTCCATTCAGAAATCTGTACCTTGTATTGTTCTGTCAGTGTCTGTTTTGCTGCTGTTATGGTTTGTTTCCATTTCATGTTGAGGAGGGTCTGTTAACATGAAAACAGTTATCAATGCTGCTACAAATTATTTGCCACAAGTAAAACACATTTTAAAGTGTACAATACTGCTGGCTTAGCAGCAATTGTACTTGACATGGTGATGTAGCAGATAGGGCAGACCTGGAATAATTGTAACTATAATTATATTATAATTCCCTTACAATTGATCCAGTGGTGCAACAAAAATCACAGTTAATTGTATTTTTTAACACAGACATCAACATTCAACATGCAAAACACAACAAAACACAACATTAATTTTAATAAGACTCTGACCGTTACAAAACAATTTGCTGTCTTTGTTGTGCTACTACTGACACAAGACAAATAAAATTGGCAAATAAAGCCAAAAGTAGTAAAAACTTGAAATTTAGTAATTCTGAGTAGCTATAAAGAACTACACTAAGAATTTGTCAGTACAACGTACTATTGCTATTTCACTTAAAGCCACAGTATGGAATTTTTCTCTACTGGGGGTCGCTAACCTCTTTACAATAACAAAGGCGTAGTTTGATGACGCAACACATGCTAAGAATTATGGATGTTGTCGTCAACGTCAAGCCGACCGATCTAATAATGTTTATGGTTGACTGAATACATCGATGCTTTTATTATGACTGTGATGTGAAGCAGTTCGGGATTGCTAAGAGACAGCTATCAGCTCCACACGCGACGCGAGTCCCGCGGATATAAAAGGAATGGACATTTCATTCTACCGAACTACACGCAGAATTACTACTCACAGGTCAGTTTATTAGACAAATTAAACTTGTGAGGTAACGCAGCGCTGTTTCACCTGGTCTAACATTACACTAGCACACTAAACTGCATTTGAATGTGTTGAAATGTATGTGTTAGTTTGTCTGTATGAGACTAGCAGTAAGCTAGATCAACATTAGAATAGCATACAGATCATATTCTAACATTTTATCATTGTTGAACTATATAACATTGATTAGTTTTATGTAAATGTGCTCACCTGTTTAATAAAGTACATGTAGGAGCAGTCGAAGTCTCGGACGTGGAGCTCTCGTTTATATACTGTCTATGGGAGCTCTAATGTTAGGCATCTCGAAAACACCGCGCTGATATTGATTCTCGGTTTAGTTCTCCTTTTTTTATCCAAAGTCTGCTTGCCATGGTCCGTAATGTTTGAACGAAACAACAACAGCGTGCAAATAGACATTGCGAACTCCACAGTTGTCCGCGTCAGTCGCTTTGGTTAATCAGAGGGCTCTGCTCATAGCTCTGGTTACCATGGCAGTACGAGCGGAAACCATAGGCGGAAACCAGGGACAACGCGGATATGACGCCATTGACTGCGACAAAACGGAAATAAAGAAACGTGCCGTGTCTAAAAATTAAATTAAAATTTCTCCTGGTTTGAAAGTTGTTGGAAACAGTCGGGATAATGTAAGTACACAACTAAACATATATAACATAGATATAGTGATTTTTTCAAATTTTAAAGCAAAAAAGTTACATATTGTGCCTTTAACTTAGTTTTTTTTAAGGCTAACTAATTAGGCTTTACAGTGTATTCTTTTCAGTCTTGGTTGTGTGGTCATGCCTTTTAAAGTGGCAGTGACACCATAAGGATTTCATTTAAACATGCAGACAATTGTCAGTACAAAATTGATTTAAGCATTAGCATTTTGGCAGATGAGCATTCTAACCGTTTTGAATAGGTGATCTCTCACTGGAGGCCGTCCTCTGCAGCGTCTGCTCGGCCTGGTCTCTTCTCTTAGACTCGACCTCCAGAGCCTCCTGCAATTTTCTCTTGGTCTTCTTCTCTTTCTTCAGTCGCTTCTGGATCAGTGCTAAGAAAAGCACAGGGAAAATGAGTTCCTGATAGGAATGCACTGCTGTTAAAAAGTTTGGGATCGGTAACATCTTTAAATGTTTTTGAAAGAAGCCTTTATGCTCAGCGAAAATGCAGAAAACAAAGTAATACTGTGAAATATCATTGAAATTTAAAATAAATACAAAGTTCTGTCATGAAACTCTAGATGTGATCCTTTATAATGACTAAAGCTTTCAATCACTTCAGTTGCAGCACGATTGGCTACAATGCTTAACACTGCAAACCGCGTTGTAATTAGAAAACGTTGACGTTCTTCAGACTACAGAGCTTGAACACAAATAAGCACGGGATCGTTTGAAAGCAGCTGTATATCAGTGGGTACCGAAATGAGTCTTGCCTATTGGACCCACAGTCCGCCCGTGCCTTTTGATTCTCGACCCGTACATGCAATGCAAATGACAAAGTAAATATTATTCCAATCATTACATCAAATATTAGTGGTTCACCCGTCCGTTGGGTCCCTGCCTGCGTGCAAGACTGGGTTAGCGTTTGCTTTAGCAATTTGCAGCACGCTTTCAGAAACCCTCCGCCTTCCCCAGCTCCACCTAGACCTTATGGGGGTAATTCAAGTATGCTATACTACATGTCATGTATATATTGGCAATAGCAAGTCCCGTACTTGCTCATCAGCAGCAGCATCATAGCAGATATATTCCGCCAAGACCAAATATATTCCCATTGTCATATCCATTACCATGCTAAACAAAACACTCAGAGAGTGTTTTAATACATTTTAAAATGTATTTTGTTCCTGTGATAACAAAGCTGAATTTTCAACTTAATAATTCTTTGAAGAATAGAAAGTTCAAAAGAACAGCATTCATTTGAAATATAATTTGTTGTGAGACCAAAAAAAAATCTTTTTTTTGGGGGGGGGGGGGGGGGGGGTAATGTGTTTCATAATATATATCCGATATCTTATGTACCTGCTGTAAAACATTAAACTTTGAAAAATGACTTTGGAAAAACTTTATGCCACTAGATAATAGAAAAATTATTACATCAAATCCCACATCACAGCTAACAGTAATTATAGCAAACCATGAAAAGCTGTTCCACATGCCCTCATTCAGCCTTAAATACTGTGTCTAATATAATGCACATCTAATGTGAAACTAGGCTGGAGCCCAGTGGAACATGTTAATTTTCCAGTTTGCAGTAAGAGCTTAATTCAGACGGCACAGTCAGCAGAAAAAAAAAGAAAGAAAGAAAGAAAGAACGAAAAAAAAAACTGCTTTCTGTCCGATTCCCTCTTTGAGTGATCTAGGACCAACCTTCTTCTTCTTAATCTTTCCTCTGACCACTGAGTATAAAACACAGAAACTGACTCTAAGTCAGTTGGCTGGAGTATAAAGACATCTCTCACTAATGGAAGAACCGGTTGATTTGATGAATTATGCAGGAGATTCATTATCCTCATCAAATGTGATGCGGCGAATATTAACACAGCAATTCTGTTTACGCTGATAATAAATCATTCACACTAATATCATAATATGTACTTGTAATTACAAAGGGTAATTCTCTGTGTCTGTATATGTGTGTGTTTGTTGGTGTGTGTGTGTGTGTGTGGCAGAAGGAAAGTGCTGAATTTGCAGTAACATGACTAGCTGGAGCACGATGCGGGCGACAGGAGAATACGAGATGAGGGGCTCTCTAATTAAACAACATTCATTAATGGTGCATGTTGCCCTGTCACCTTCTTTAATGATTCCGCCGTTTATGACGGCTGCCTCGGAGGTTTCTGATTTATGCAGACAACGACTGTACGTTCATTCTGGAGAACAGAAGATTAAGAGATTAAATTGAGAGTACATTTATTTGTTACGTGAAAGATCAAATGCCGGACAGTTAAATGTGAGAACCTGTTTTACTTGTTTTTGTGATGTGGGCAGAAAACATTACATGTAACTGAAGATAAGCTCTTTTTATAATACACATACGATTTTCCTCTTTTTCCTATTAAATCCTTATTTTGAGTGGAATCACTTAGACTTCACAAGAGCTTGTCTTGCAGATGTCTTGTCAATCATCAGTCATGCATGATGCACATGCGAACTTGCTGATAGCACCTGTATGTTGCCGAGGCACTGCATTCTGTTTTGCGCAAACACCCAGCGAACATGTACTGAGTCCACAATAAAGAAAAGGACAAAACATGTGCCATGTTTTTTTTTTTCTTTTCTTTTAAATGCACTCTCTGTATTCATGTTTCATATGGTTTGGAAAGCACGTATACCATTGTGAAGAAAAGTTTGAAATAGTTTGGAGTTACCATCATTCCTTACACCCCGAATAGATGTGAATGCTCACAACAATTTTGATTTACATTTTAAATATATTTTTTCGAGGTATTTTTTTCCTTCAAATATCATGCATTATTAATTCATAAATATTACATTTTTGGGGAGTCACACCAAATTGGATGGTACTATCTAAACTTACTTTGCTTTGTCATAAAAGGTTATCCGTTATTACTCCATTATTAATTTGATAATCCCATCTATTTTAGGAAATATATCAACCTTGAAACAGTCATGCTCCTCTCTGTGATATATATTCCCATTTTTGTATTTTTGTTTTTTCAGTTTTACACAAAATTTGTCATTGTAAGTTTAATTACATTTATATGTTTTTCTTAAATAAATAGATCTAAAAAAAACCTGAAAAAATAAATAAATAAATTGATGTTTTTAGCTTTAATGCAAAATATAGCAAAAATGTCCCACTGTATATTAAGTGTCTTTAACTACTATGTAATAACATTTAAATTAACCATTTAATACAATGCACTTAATGTGTACATGTTTTTAATTTCTGTAATTACTACTATAATTACACTGTTGACATTTCCCTTACCCCTTAACCCACCCTTAAACCAAACCATAACACCAAACCTGTGCCTAACCTACCCATATCACACCTTAATAGCAGTGTTTTGTAATACAACATATTAAAGGTATAGCGGAGGATCTTTCCGAATTTTAGATAAGACCCGCCCTCTCCACTTTTTGTAAAAGTTTGATTGATTCACCAGAATGATTGACAATTAGGAGGACCAATAGTATAGGTGATCCACCCGGAAGTAAAAAATCCTCCGCTATACCTTTAAGTACATTGTACTAAACATTTTTTATGTAAGTGAATAGTAGTTAAAGACACTTGAATAGAGTAAAGTGTGACCCAAAAAATCTGCAACGTGTCATCGACCTATATTCCAAACCTTAAAAAAAAACAAAAGTGAATCATTGTTTGTTCACCCTCATGTCAATCCAAACCTATATGCTGTTGTACATGGCTCTCGCAGACAGTTCAACTACAGTTCATAGTGACCATGACTGTCAAAATGACATAATAAACTATGTATAAGCTATTTTGGTGAACTATTACTTTACTATAAGGTTCATTAGTTAACGTTAATGTATTAACTAACATGAACTAACAATGAGCAATACATTTGTTACAGTGTTTATTAATCTTTATTAATGTTAGAAAATCCATTCATTGTTTGTTCATGTTAGTTCAGGGTGCATTAACTAATGTTAACAAATACAACCTTTGATTTTAATAATGTATTAGTAAATGTTGAAATTAATATTAACTAAGATGAATTAATGCTGTAGAAGTATCGTTGATTCTTAGTTTAACTAATGAACCAGTGATACCACTATTCCTTTAAACATCAAGGATACAGCTGTCAAATGTCCATCTAACATCTGCAGTTAGACATTTAGCATTGTATGGTGGTAGATGGGCAAAGGTTTTAAAAAGGTGACAGACCTGACCTGACCAGGATTCGACACAAAAACCCACTTCTGAAACAGAGCATTTTCTGCAGACTGGTCTCAGATCAGCTATTCACCTCTGTTTTTCTGCTCGACGCAGAGCTGCCTCTCCAGCGTCTCACGTAGTTCTCTCTCCCTGTACAGCTCCATCTTCAGCTCTGTGCGCTCCAGCTGCACCTGCTTCTCCTGCGTCCGCGCATTATCAATAGCCACCTTTAGCAGACCCTGGAAAAGAGGAAACGGGCTTGACATTTGAGCTATACACTTATCAGGGTGAATCTTTACTCTAATTTTGTTCAAACTATACTGAAATATATACTTTTTTAATAGCTTTACCTGTATGTTGGTGAGGAGGGTTTCTATGGAGGACAGGCCCTCAGGAAAGAGCAGCGGAGCAGGGAATCCTGGGGGTAATGTTGGCCCGGAATGAGACACTCTCTCATAGCTGTCTCGGGACGTGGGGGTGCAAAGGACATTCTCTTCTATAACAAGAGAACACGGCACATTAATAACCTAGCAATACAACTTTTCAAAACTTTTTATTACAAAGAAAGTAAAATAAAACTTTAAATACATTTGTATTACTTACACCACTGTTCAAGTTTGGGGTCAGTTTGGATGAACTGACATAAAAGTGACAGTAAAGACATTTAATGATGATGTGTACTACACGTAAATAATTTTTTATTTTTTTACTTTCTACTTATCAAAGAATCAGTTTCCACAAACATATTAAGCAGCACAGCTGTTTTCGACATTGATAATAAGAAATGTTTCTTGAGCATCACATTTCTGAAGGCACTGAAGACTGAAGTAATGATGCTGGGAAAAAAAAGCTTTGCCATCACAGGAATACATCACATTTTAAAATAAATTAAAATAGAAAACAGTTATTTTAAACTGTAATAATATTTCACAATATTAGTGTTTAACTGAGCCCAAAGGGACATGGTGATGGGAGGAAAAATTCTCTGTGCTTTCGCTCACGAAACTTTTGCGTTCTCTGCGAGCAATTGCAAAAGTTTTACAAGGTATGGCGAATCAATGCAAAGTTTCTTGGGGAAACGCAAAGCTTTTGCGAGAAAACACAAAAGCATTGAAATATACTGTTTCCTTCCATTTAATATTTTTTGCATTGCCATGTCCCTTCATGTTTATATTTAATTTTTTATCAAATAAATGCAGCCTTGATGAGCATAAAGACTTTTTCAAAAAACATTGAAAAATCTCACCGCCCACAAAGTAATGCCTTTCGGAGCCTTTTTTGCTAACAATTGCTATAGGCTATTTATTCAATGTGTAATGTCTTAGTATATTTTTTATTAAATAAATGTTCAATAAAATCTGACAACAGTGACTATAAAGTTTAGTTCTTCAGCTCAAAGCATGCAAATAAACTGTTTTTTCTTTATAGGTCAAAAAATGTCCAAAGAAATGTCTTTTAACTGTAAGGTGAGACGGTCATTAAACTGCCATATGTTACTGCCTGTGTTATGATTTCTCCCATTCATATTTCTACAACGGGGCCTTCTCCTCCTCCTACATTGTTTCTGATATCGCCGCTGTCAGGCGGAATCCTTGTATCTCCAAAAATGCTCCACTTCAGGAAATGGGAAAAACACTGCATTTTTTAAATAATTAAACAGTGTTGTCAAAGTTGATATTGTGGCTTTATGTATAGTCAGACAGTGGCATGTGTGATTATATTATTAACCTTTTACCAAAATCAAGCTCAAATGGAGTTACAAGGTTTTTGACCAAAGAATTTCAGACATATATGTTTTGTCCGTCATTAGTGCAGGCAGTAAGTGCATAGTATTAATTTCATCAACTAACAGGTTATAAAGTTTACTGTAGCTATGTGGGCTAAACAAGGTTTAGTCACAAGCTATTTTTAATAATAGAGGCTGTTCACTGCAGATCCAATGGGCGGAGCTTGACATCCAGCTCCCCCTCGCTAGACGTAATGGGTGGAGCTAGACGGTCCAACCACACCCTATCCCTACCATAACACTATCGCTAAACAAAACTCCACCCATTAGGTCAAGGTCTAGGTCAAGTTCCACCCATTACATCCAGAGAGGGGGAGCTGGACATCATTTGACTCTGCAGTGAGCTCCACTTGCTTTTTAATGCTTTTCATTGGTTAGATATGTGCAGAACCCACTGAAAGACATGAAGGATGACCAATGGTAATGATTTATGAAAAAAAAAAGCACAATATGGAGATACAGGGTTTCTGTCTGACCGCAGCAATATTTGGGAACTAAGATTCTTTCAAACATCTTTACAAAGAGTCTTCTTTTGCAGAAATCACACTGTGAAATAGCCCACATCTTCATATCCAGCGCTCAGTGTTAAAGCCATGAGTCTTGAGAACAAAATGCTAGTGTCATATGATTCAAGGTCAGTACACATCAGCGCTACTTTGTTTCTAATGCACTGCAAATGTCAGCCCATTCATTTGCTGAGAAAAAGCAATGTCTTTAGTTAAATCTACTTAGTTTCAATAAGACACAACACACTGGTTCTGGTGCAGTTTTGTGGTCTGAGGGGAAGTAAATCTCAGTTAACTTATGCCATAGCAGATACTCCCGCTATCTAACGGTTATACTTCTGCTCTCAGGTTTTAGTCACAGCTGTATTATGACATTCATAAGGCTGATCCTAGGACTGCTGAGATATAAAGGATTAGCATATGATGTATTTTTATGTATTTAGTAAGCAAACTTTTGTATGTATCCCTTGTGACAATACTGTAAAACTCCTCAATGGGTCCTTACCTAACAATCCCATGTCATCAGAAGGCTTAGAACGGAGAAAAACCTGAGAGCACTTAAAGCACAGGAAGAGGCTTTAAGATCCAGAGCACCAATAAATGTTGTTTTTGATCAGGGCCGAAGCCTTGATCTTGTCATTGTCACTCACTTCAAAGAGTCTGCTAATGTATTAGGCCTCCTGCTATCCAGAACTAACAGAAACACCAGTGTCTCGATCAGACAATTTCATCTTACTCCTCCTCTCATCTCTGCCACTTTACCAATATGATCCTAATCTTTAACGTGCCTTAATCTTTATGAATAACACACCATTTAATATTATAATTTTTGATTTTTATCTTAATTTGGTGGAAAATTGCAGTCTAAAACTCAGTACTACATCATTTACATGAACTTTGCTGTATTAATAGTTGGCTATTTACACTGTGCAAACAGCCAACCTTGCCTATTTTCACTACATCTACACATCATTGCTTTAAATAAAGAACATTTATAGAGTATTAAACCCTAAATATTATGGAAAAAAGAATAGTGGTAAAATTAAAACTGTGGCATTACGCTTATTTTACTGTAAACTGGCAGTACAGTTCACACACTGTAACCTGCAACTGTTACATTAAAGAGCTATTTTTACATGATTTAACCCATTAAAAATAAGTTTTGTTGGTATAAATTAATGTATTTAGGTTGATTTAGTGATGTTAAATAATATTTTTTACTTGAATAAAACCAGTTACTTAAAATGCCATTTTAAGGTAATATTTGTTTTTTAGTGCAACGATAGTTACCAATGCATAATACTGTATATATAAGCCTGTCAAGATTGTTAAATTTCCATATCTACAGCTATGCAGGTAAAACTAGACTATTTCTTCAGCCTAGGGCACTATTGTACATATCAAAGCTGTTTTAATACATTTGCACAGTGAGACCAGATGGGCTCTGTTCGTTTTGTAGGGCTGTATTAAAGCATGGGGTTTATGCAGGTAGCCATAGTTCTGTAGTGGTAATCTGTGTATGCTAATAAAAAATGTCAGCAGGGAAGCCAGAGAAAGGTGACTTTCTGTTCTAACACAGCTGATCTATTAGCATAATACTGACCTGCCATATGGCGTTGGCATTACAATTATATACAGTAGGGTAGGGCATGGAAGTTCAAAATTATTGTACTACTGTAACAATCGTCTTATAATCAGCAAGACTGCATCAAAAGAAAAACTTAAAATCACTAGGGCTGCCTCACTGCAGATTGACAACATAGTCAGCTGGATATTCTACACTGTAATGCTAAACGGTTTTGTTTAATAAATGTGTTGTGGGGTGTTGTAAGTGTTAATGCTCAGGTTGAAAGGTTGCTGGTATGATCCCACCAAAGAGCAAGACACGTGCAATCGCCATTGTTCCCTTGACCAAAGCACTTAACTGCAGGTTTCTCCAGAGGGATAGTTCCTTTAATTATTCACTGCACCATTCTATAGCATTATCATGTGAACTGACTATTGGCCTGGATGTGAGAGTAAATAACACTTTTTTTGTTTTGTTTTTTCAAACAGGCTATTAGTTGCAAATTGGGGTCCCGATTTTGACTGAATAACAAATGAAATGTTCATCTGTTCCTTATACAAAGCTATGGTATAGATTCAAAAGGTTCAATGGCTGTGGCGGTACCTTTTCAAAAGGTACACCTTTGTACCTAAAAAGTGCATTTTAATCCCTCAAAGGTACATATTGGTACCAAAAGTGTACATATTAGTACCTAAATGGTACATATTAGAACCCCTTTGAAGGGTACTGTCCCAATGACAGCTTTAGTACCTTGTTTTCTGAGATTGTGTAAGATTTTTTAAATGTTTTTAAAAGAAGTCTCTTATGCTCACCAAGGCTGCATTTATTTTATAAAAAAAAAGCAGTAAAAATAAGAAATATTGTGAAATATGATTGAAATTTATAAAGACTATTTTCTATTTATATTTCGCAAAGAAATGTATTCCTGTAATGTGAAAGCTAATTTTATGCAGCCAATCAATGTTGTGCTGCTTAATATTTTTGTAAAAACTATGATTTTTTTGTTGAATAGAAAGTATTAGAATTAATAGAGTAATTTATTTGAAATAGATTTTTTTTTTGGTTGTAAAAGTCACTTTTGATTAATTTAACATATCTTAAATTCCTTTAATCGTCATAAAGGTCATTAAACATGAAACAATTACATTTTTTGGGTCTGATTCGACTGAGCCGGTGTGGTGAGGTCATTCACAGCCACGCTTTAGATGAGGTCACAGATATATTAAGCAGACATATTAAAGTTTATGAGCTCAACCTCGTCGTCTTTCGTTCGGTCCATTTTTCTGTCTGTATCCATTTCTTTCTGTATGCTCCATTTTCATAATTTAACCCCAAAAAGCATCTCTTCTTTTTTTGTTTTCGAATGAAAAATGCATTAAAAAGCTCTGCACAGCTCTTTGCCCATACTGTATTTAAAGTATATATAACTCAGGATCCATTTAAACAAGTAGGTGCTCAAAATCTCACCTTCCCCTGCGCCTGATAAGGTCTGATTAGATTTACTCACCCCTCCCTTATCTCTGCGGATTCACTTAGCTGACCAAAGCATCTTAATCTCACACTATCTGATCTTCACATCTTGGCAGAAAGAGAGATGCCTGTGTCACATTCAAGGTGTTTCAAAGAGGAAAAACAATCGGTCTCCATTGGACATGAGGACGAGGACAATCGGACATGAGCTCTCGCTCACTGTCAGCTCCCCTCACTGCCGATCTACCTCTCTTTGCCAGTCTTCCTCCCTCCCTCTCCTCTAGGGTTCCTAAAAGCACGGTGTCTGCTGGAATGTGATTAGTGTCGGCCGCTGGAGCACTCAGCGGGAGGAAGCTTGGTCCGTGCCGCTGAACTACGGTGCCCCGGAGGGACAATCAGTGCTGAGTTAGCACTACTTTCTTTTCTCTTCTCCATCTCTCCCTGTGCCTTCCAATCTGATTGATCCTCCATTGAATTATTATGGTTTGTGCACTTGCTTTCCAGCAAAAAAAAGAAAAGAAAAAATCCTGGCAGCCTCTTAGATCATAAATGCATCTCCTCAACCAAGGTCACTTTTTTCCCCCTCTTGTTGTGGATTCCCTGGGCTAATGAACCCCTACGTCCACTGCAAAAGTCCTCTACAGTCAGCATAAGAGAGCGAGCGGAGAGTGAATGAAGGTTGAAAAGCTCTGAGATGGATAAAGGAATCGTCTTTGAACTCTTCTGTCTTTGACAAGCCATAAAGAAGAGATACAACTTCTGATCTTCCCACTTTTCAGCTCTGCCCCTAAAGATTAATTTCAGGAACATGAAGGTGGAAGTTATCCTTCAGTCTAGTGGCTGGTAAAGGTGTCCTGACAGTGACTGGGAGTCTAGAATGAAGTTCTACAAAGGGAGAGCCATTCATTTTTGAAGTTTTAAAAAATAAGCACGCATAAAAAGAGCTCAGCAGGACTGGAGATGTGCCATTTGGCTAACTTCAAAATCAAAACTAGTTAAAGGACAGGACATTTTTTTTTTTTTTTTTTTTTTAATGAAAGTCAGCTTAACTGTTCAAATTTATGCAGCCTTCTGTGAAATTTATTTTTAAACACAAATGAAGAATATCAGTTAAAAGTACATTTCAAGAAGCATTTGACCCAACTTAAAATGACACACTTCATTCTTTTGTGACAGACTGCATTAATTCCATGCTCGTATTTGATGCCATGATACCATTTTGATGCAGTCCATTCTCTTAATAACAAGACCAAATTATCATATGCTTTCAGACAAAAAATTGGTATGGTAAAGAGTTCATGATTTGGCTACATGGTGAGCATAACTCCTTTGTACCTTGCTGCTTGATGCCATAACTGCACAATCTGGCTCCAAAAAGCATCTTTCCGCACTGACAGACATTCTAAAATAGCTGTGAATTCAGAGTAAACAAATTTTTTTGTCAAGTTCTGTGCCAGTCAAACAACTGTCACTGACATATTGACATGCATGGCAATTCAAATGGTTAGTGTTGATTACATCAACGTTTTGCTTTCATCATAGTCTTGACATTTGATGAAAATATCTTTTAAATGCAGTTTGCTTTTTGATGTTTCAGTATCAGCCACATGATCCTTCACAATCACTCTAAAATGCTGTTTTGGTGCTTGCGCTGCTTAAAGGGTTAGTTCACCCTAAAATTACATTTCTGTCATTAATTACTCACTCTCATGTCGTTCCAAACCTGAGGCATTCGTTCATCTCCGGAACACAAATGAAGATATTTTTTATAAAATCCGAGAGCTTTCTGACCCCCCTATAGACTGCAACATCATAACCAATTTCAAGGCCCAGAAAGGTAGTAAAGACATCATTAAAATAGTCCATGTGACTCCAGTGGTTCAACCTTAATGTTATGAAGCGACGAGAATACGTCTCGAGACGAGACTCACATAGAAGAGAAGAAATTGTTGAATAAAGTCATATTTAGCATCAACCCTCTGAGGTCGGCAAACGCGCGGGCGCGTTTTGCTGGATTTTCTCCACATTGTAGCACTATAAACTTAAAGGAGAACTTGGTAACTTTTTTAACTTAATAAAACTGTCTAGAAATCATTTGGATGGTTAAACAACCTGTTCTGGTGATATTGGTGACTTTCCCCGCTCCCCCCAGCGTTCCCAGGCGGAAAACCAACCTTGCAACTTGGAGACTACCGTCCCGGCAAGATAGAAATTGGAAGTCTCGTGAGAAGCGAGAATGAGAACGAGAACGAGCGCGAAACACTAATTGCTTTACGGCAATTCGACATAAACACACACGCATGTATGATGTATTACCAGATTACCCACCTCGGTAGACAAAGCTCCACACGATACAGTTGGCTTGCTCCGATCAAAACAAACGCACATGAGCAGCGGTAGAGAGGGGGAGGAGGCCGCCGCAAGTGAGTTTTTTACGATCGTGTTGTGAAATATACGCCCCACCACAGCTGTAGGGGGAGCTCGTGGGGAAAACATGCGACAACAAAAGGGAAAATCAGCGAAGAAGTGACTAGAATTCGCTAGAGTTGCCGAGTTCTCCTTTAAATTTCTCCGTCATTAATGGTCATACAGAAAAAAGAAATATAAAAAAAGAATCTGTGATATTTCTACTTTTGTATGTGTCCACTTACAATCAAATCAAAACATTGTGCTTTTGTAAAATAAAGAAAATAAACAGGGTGTGCGTTCTGCCTCTCCGTCGCTGTGAACTTTTTTTTCTTGAGCATGTCTATAAACTGAAACAAAACTCAGCGAATACTTGTCACACATTTATGAGCCATACACCTTTATAAACATTTAAGTGTGTACTTTTAAATGATCAGGTTCAAAACGAAAACAAATATTTTCTGTTTAAGTGATTTGTATAAAACCAACACGATGTCCAGCTTCTCAATCGCTTGCTCATTACAGTTAATTTGGCCACGCCCACTCGTGCAAAAGATATTCACATGCAAATCTCCACATGGAACGCGAACGCGCTCGTTACCTCAACAACAAAACACCAAAACACTTCACTTCACTTTTCGTCGAGTTTGAAAGGTGCGCCTGAGCTTACATTGGATTTAGGCTACCTCAGAAATGAAAGGTATGTACAATGTTTTTAGGAATGGCACAAAGGTCTCTGTCTTTCAATAAGTGCTTTTTTGCCATTTGTTGTGTCTATTTGGATTATGTTGTGTAAATAAATCCAAACAATCTAAAAGCCATTCTTTTTTAAATCTCCTCATTTACAGTATTGTGCAAGGTTGCTCAGAATGATAGGGGCCTGATAGCTCCTAATAGGGCCGTTAGGGGAGTGTCTTTGTCTTTCTCAGGTGAGAAAAGCTTACATATTAATGAGCTCCCGCATAGAGCTGTCTCACACAAAACACGTCGTAAAATTTTTAAATCAATATATTGTCTTCTCTGAATGAGCAGTCAGGGTGATTTTCACATAGTTTTAGAGCAAATATTCTAGGCTATGCCATACAATTTTCAAAAGTCTTGTGAAGAAATAATCAGTATGGGTTTCATGACCTTATTTCAGTGAGAATTTTTTTTTGTATTTTCACAAACCACGCATAAATGTCATTATCTCAAAACTACAAACTTTTACATACATGCTGTTGATATATTATTGTAGCAGAGTTTGTGCTGAATACAGTGTAATTAGACTTTAGCCATGAAAATGTCACAAGTAACAGAAATAACCAGAAATGTCAGAGCATGTCAGAACACCTCCAGGGCCCAGAAAACAGCTCAGACCTCAGAGGGTTAAGGTTGAACCACTGTAGTGACATGGACTATTTTATCTTCACTACCTTTCTGGTAATAATGTTCCTGCATATAGGGGGGACAGAAAGCTCTCGAATTTCTTTAAAAGTATCTTCATTTGTGTTCCAAAGCTGAACGAAGGTCTTACGGGTTTGGAACGACATGAGTAATTAATGACAGAAATAAAAATTTTGGGTGAACTAACCCTTTAATATTTTTGTAGAAACCATAATATTCTTTGGTGAATAGAATGTTCAAAACAAAACAGCATTTATTTTAAATTGAATAGTCTATTCCTATCTCTATAAATAGTCTTTACTATCACTTTTGATCAGTGCATTCTTGCTGAATAAAAGTATTAATTTATCTCTCTCTCTCACACACACACACACACACACACACACACACACACACACACACACACACACACACACACACAACAACAACAACAACAAAAAAAAAATCATATTGACCCCAAAGTTTTGAACGGTACTGTATACAGTATAATCCTCTCTAGTCACAGTATACCTCATCATCAATGTCACCACGTTTGATGTAGTGGTATCAGTGGTAAAATCCTTTGAAATTTGAGGTTTTAACACCTGTGTGAACTCCACGATTTTATCAAATCTCGACAGGCCGTATTCAGTCACACTAAAGCCCCCTTTTCCGATTTCGGGTGCACTGTCTTTTTCTCCTCGGCACAATGAGGAAATTGTGCTGACTACTCGTCCTTGCAAAGTCCTCATTAGCCTAATGAAAGCCTTCAAACGCAGAAACCAAACAAGGGTTCTGGGAGGTTATTAGGAAAATTACACCTCCAGGAGGGCCAGGGTAAGGGAGTTGGTAGAAAGGAGGCGAGGGCGGGAGGGGGGGTCTTGCTCATTACTTCACGGTCTGCAAATCGCTAACTAATTCAGCCCCACTATCGTGTCATTTCTACCTCTACGGATAATTTTCACAGAATTGTAAATGAGAGTATTCATTGATTTCTCAGAATACGCACATCAAGACTCATGTATGAACAGAAAGGAAATGTGCTGAGTATTAAGTGACACATCAGCGGGATCAGCAATCATTTCCTGCAGTCAATCTAAACCATTGCTGATAAATGATCTGCTAAGCTGAAGGAAAAATATTTCAAATGTTTAGGAAAAATGCTTGCTTTTTCCATGACCTTTTTTTTTATGTAATTCAAAACGTGTTTTTTTATAGCATTAGAAGAATGGTAAAAGTGCAGTCATTGCTAAACTTTTTGACCTTGTTGAACTGCACAGTAATGAATTTGTTTTTGCATCTGAGATAAGCACTTTTTTACTGATTAAACAATGTGATAACCTAAGTTGTTCACCAGTATTAGACAGAATGCACCTAAGTAATTATTTCCTAATGCATAAATATGGATCAATCATTTATTTTTAAAATAAACAGCTTATACAAGCCACATTAACTATGTGTTTTTTTGTTTTTTTAGAAAGGCAAAAGATAATGTTTGAAAACATGGAAACTACGTAGGCTAAGTGTAGTTACGTCTTGATATTATTTAATTTAAGTGTATTTTAAATACAGTATCTCGTAGAATGGCTTTCCCTTGCAAATGCTATTCAACACAGAATACACTATTATCATCTAACCTTTTTCTGTAGAAGGCCTCTTTGTTTCATGGCCTGTGTCATGGGTTGCCAGATCCCCCTCTTTTGGTCCTGGTGGTGCACTTGGAGACAGGCCTAACAAGGCATGGCCAAGAGAAAAACCATTCTGATGTAAATCTAAAGGGAAAGGAGGGGCATATAAACAGATTTTTACAAAGGACATAAATACAAAGACTGATCCTTAAAGCCCAATGTTCTTATATAGTAGGTATAAAATATACAATTTAGTTAGAAATTAATACTTTTATTCAGCAAGGTCACATTACATTGATCGACAGTGACAGTTAAGACATTTTAATGTTCAAAATATTAAACTTTTTTCCCAAATTTATAATAAGAAATGTTTCCTGAGCACCAAATCAGCATATCTGAATGATTTCTGAAGGATTATGTGACACTGAAGACTGGAGTAATGATTGACATCACAGGAATAACTTACTTTTTAAAATATATTAAACAGTTTTCACTGTATCTTTGGTCAAATAAATGCAGCCTTAGTCAGCATCTGCATACAACTTCTTTCAAAAACATTAAAATATCTTACCAACCCTAAATGTAGTGTATGATGTTTTAATTCAATAATGAAAGGTTCACTTATATCCAAGATGTGAACATTAAGTATATCTTGTCCTGAACAAGCTTTGTAACAAGAAGGCAACTAAATAATAGTATAGAAGCAATTTCAAAAGCTTGAACCTCAGTTTTTTTCAAAAATAGGATTTAAAACACATATTCTGTCCCAAATTATATCATACCACTGATATCTGATATCTTGGGTAAGATTTTTAATGCGTCTGATGATAGACTGAAAAAAGTAGACAGCATTATCTGTAATTGCATAATTTTAGTTCCGGTTAAAGCAATGCACATGAACAGCACTGATGGCTTTGCTTTTAGTAGATTCTGTGATATCACCTTATTCTTAATTCTAAAAGCACATTTGTAAGGTTATATGTTCAGTTTCACATTATGGTAAGAGCATAGTGCTAAGTGCTCAGGGACCAAACTCAGTGGTGCTAAATTAGCATGTTTGGTTTTAGCCATACGACAGAATACAGAGAGAAATAAAAACGTAAAAGTATACGTAATATTACAGCAAACATGACACCGATGACAACTAAAATCTTGAGTTTATATGCAATGTAGACTTTAGAAAAAGACACTGAGGAATAAAACGACAAAAGAAAAGAAATGACTTTTATGTGGTGGGGAAGACGTACGTGGCCGGTCAGAAGAGCTCTCTGTGTGGGCAGGAGAGCTGGACACGCTGCTGCTCTGTCTGGAGGATAAGTGGCTAACTGACCTGCGGCCATCGTCCAGAGAGGGGACGGGAGACGGGCTGTCTGGAACTCGCTCCTGATCGTGAACACACACATTAGTCCCCATAATCTGTAATGTTTTATAAAACCATAATAAATGCTTAATCATTTCAGAAGAATTTTCTCAGTTGTGACATTAAAAGTTACAGTCAAAGGGATAAAAAATAATAATAATAATAATTTTTAAAAGAGAGCTTCACATTGATCTTTTTCATATAATTTTTACATATAAGCTCCAGAACGGACACAAAAGTAGTTTATACAACTTCACGACACACACAAAAAAAAAAAAAAACTGTTCCATAGAAAAAATTAATTCGCATGGTTTGTTCTTGTGTTTCGTGCAAGCACGTTTGAATTTCCACAATAACCAGTGAGGTTAGTCGTCAAGCACGTATGGTTTAGGTGTTGTTTATCATATTTGATGTGCTCTATATATTGTATATTTGTGAATAAAAGAAATTTGTTCATCATATAAAGCAACCGTCAAGATTAAACTGCTTGATTCATACGGATTACTGTTAAAATGTCTTAATGACATTTTTGAAGCTTGAACTTTTAAGTGGAATGTACTTTCAGTGAATGGACAGAATCTCTCAGCTTTCATGAAAAATATCGAAGATAAACAAAAATCTTATGGGTTTGGAATGACATGAGCATGTGTAGATTTCATTTTTGAGCGAACTATCCCTTTAAATCATCTTAGGAACCATATGCATAATTTGCGTCCTTGTACCTTTATAACTGACGTCATCATTCTGGACGGGACACACTTGACCTGAGCAGCAGCTGCCATATTGGCAATGGTGTTGAGATGGTTCATCTGGTTCATCGCCATGGTGACCGAGGCAGGAGGCAGACTGACTGGAATCAAGGGATGTGGCATCATCATGAATGGCAGTTCCAAACCTGTACAGAAAAGCATTGAAACACACAAAATCATTCCATCTGGAAAGAAACATAACAATAAATGCTCATTAATCACCCAAAACAGTACATATTTCTGCATTAACGCTCTATTGCAATGCATTAAAACTTACAAAAAATTGCATTCAAAAAAGCAACCTCATTAAAATAACATGCTGTACTGACAATTTGAGAATATTAAGAAACACTCATCACACTGAATGGGAAAAGATGTAAATAGTTTCAAATTATGATGCTTGACGTTATGAAATCAGTTTCTGCTTTGTTTGAGCTCTTTTTAAAGACATGCCATTATGGCACAGCATGTCTACAAGTATAACTAGAGCTGCTGGAGTCTGCACCTCAAACCAATTAGCTGCTTCTCAGACTGCTGCAAACGTCTTCATACATAACAACCCCATGATAAATTAGACCACACACTCTATTTGTAGAACGACAAGCTACGTGACAGCAAGACTTCAGCACATACGCCTGCTGTGTGACCGGTGTTTTGCTTGTTTTAGTGTGCTGATCCAATCCCTCGCAGCACTCTAACAGTGTTATGCTTTATAGGAATGTGAGCGGATATTCTCCAGAGAGGAATAACAGCAGAAAAAGGAAATGGATCCTCTCACAACTGAACAGGTCAGGGCATAAGGTTACAGTCAGCCACTCTACGGCCGCCTGTACTCCACCGCCACTTTGAAAGTTAAGGATGAAAGAGAGAGAGAGGACATTTCGGCAGTTTCTCTCAAAGACTTTTTCATTTCCCATCAGTCGCCTTAAGAGACGCTCCTGAACTGTGTTGGCCTCGTGGTAATGGATTCACTTGGGTTGATACCCGCGGTAGTAGCGGAGCCGTGGCCGGGAGATGATGAAAAGGAAGGCCAGGAGATGATGAGCCCTTTGGAGGCGATAGTTTTCAAGACCCTCTGCTTTTCAGCCAAATACCAGGCAGCTCTAAGGGGTCAGAGGTCGCCTCTCAGCCACAGAGACTTACAAATGAAAGTTCCACCCGAGTCCCCCTCCCTGTCGTCATGACATTTTTACTCAGAAACGGAGAGAGAGGGAACAGGACGGATAAAAAAAAAAAAAAACAGATGACACGCAAATCAGTCACGGCGATCGGGCGACAGAAAGGAAGTGAAAGGGTGATCAAAGAAAGCAATTGAGTGTTGAAGGGATTGATGTATGGATGGAAGGGGGATCTGAGCCAAGCGCAAGCACATGCCAAGAACATGCAAGCTGCTCCGTTTTTCTCCGTAGGCCATCACTAATATTCTTAAAGATAAAACGACAGTGCCATCCGCACATTCGCCTTTTCAAGTGGAATTTAAACTGCCATATTATGCTAGAAAATGCTGATAGGAGCAATATCTGGCCTTCTAAGCACATTCGGGAAAGGGCCAAAGTGGCAAGGAAACACTAAACCCCCTCCCCATCCAAAAAGACACTTTTGAATGAGACTGGAACTCGGCCAAATGCATCAACATCCGTCACCCTTCATCCGTATCTCAAGGGGCCGACGTCTCAGCTTCTGTTGCAAAAAGAATAACAATGTGATCCGCTAGCGTCTGCTAACACCACAGTGCCACTGAGGCCCGTTTCTGAAACACATGGTGGCCGATATCACTCGCGAAGAGCTTTCAATCTTTATTTACCTAAAACAAAAGATCCCAGGGCTAAAAGAAATTGGAGACGCGCCATTTTAAAATATCCCCCCGCAGCAGTTGCCATTGTGCGCTTGAGCCCGAGCTATTGTGGGAGTGTCAATGGTTTTGACAGGAAGTTGCAAATTGTATAAATATTTAGCATTTAATAAAAAAGGAGAAACAAAACAGGCTGAACGCTGAGGAAAGGAAACAAAAGAAGTCTAATGACAGGGCTGGGAAGGAGCCAAGTACTCTGCTGGATAAATCCAAACACAACAGGGATCTTGGTACAAATTTGGGCACAAAACTGTTGCGTAAAATGTCATGGAGAGCAACAAAACAACACAACACCTGGAAAAGATTCAAATGAGAAACAGCAACAAAAAATATACAATGTAGCCTGCTGCTAGAATGAAGTGTGAAGATTTTTACATGCTGATTATCACATGATATTGTTTGAGCTGAATAAGGAATCTGCTTAAACAACGTCTTTACATCTTTATGATAATGGCACAGTCCATGAATATAGTACACCCTGGTGCCTTCTTCTTACTTAAAATACCATGCTTTTTTATGGGTTGTGAGACCGAACAGATACAGAGTGCTAAATAAACTATACAATCAACCTTATGAAAAGCAGAGAGTTAAATGATTAGTAATTCTGGCCTGTCCTACATCAGAAGTGAGTACTGAACTCAAGAGTGGGCAAGACCCACACTTTGCATGCAACCCTGTTACTGTATGATTTTCGCCCAATACAAATAAAAACTTTACATTGTTAATTGTGACACCCATAAAACATTTTGCGTTGGCATTATGGCACAAACACAATAAGCTCAATTTTCTTATTTTTTTATCTTAATTATGTTTTGAACTGAATTTAGTGACCCAAGTTAAAGAAACATTATCAAACTTTTTTCTTTATTTATGGCAAATATAAGTTTATTAATAACTATGAACTAACATTTGGTACTAGATAACCCTTTTTGAGTTCATAGTATTCATAGGATAAATTTGCAGCCCTCTTTTGGTCATATATTTTTTAACAAAGAAAACAATTATTTTTAAAATGTAAAAGGTTTTGGCCTTATTTTGTACACTTTTCTTAGAAAGTGGCAAATTATGTCAAGGCATTTTTATATTCCATACAATTACTTTACAATCCTCTCCTTTTCCGAAACAGCAACTATTGTTTAAATATTTTTTGTGCTTTTGCTTATGCAAAATACTAATAAAAACTACTTTTAAAGGGATAGTTCACTTTGAAATAAAATTTTGGTATGTTTTAGCTTACCTCAAGGGCATCCAAGATGTAGGTGTCTTTTTTTCCGCAGTAGTTTCAATTTTGATATTTTTAGGCCGAACCGTTCTTGTCTGTCAGTCATATAATGCAGGTATACGGTCACTGTCTCAAAGATGTCGCCTTGGCTACGGTTTCGTTCCAATGAACTGCAGTAGCGAAGGCGACATCTAGTGTATATATCTATACCCGCCCGCACCCTCAGATCACTTGGACGCGGCTGTGTTCAAGAGGTAACAACGATATAAATACTGTTCGTTTTCTCACACAAACCGCTCGTTTCGTGTCTTAGGCCATCAATGTGTACTTACGATGGGGAATTGTTTAATTTGGACGATGGGGAATTGTTTTAATTTGGACTCTGTGCATGCTCTTTGAGACAGTGACCATAGACCTGCATTATATGACTGACAGACAAGAACGGTTTGACCTAAAAATATCAAAATTGAAACTACTGCGGAAAAAAAGACACCTACATCTTGGATGCCCTTGAGGTAAGCTAAAACATACCAAAATTTTATTTCAAAGTGAACTATCCCTTTAAAAGTTAAATTAACTACACAGAAACAATGCTTCCCATTTTCCCAGTGCTACTGGAACCCCCTTCCTCTTTATAGCTACTTTAATGTCAGTCATAAATGTTTCTGCTCATGGCATGTTCTGTAACCCCCTGCAGGTAACACAGCAGTTCCCTTTTCCTCAGACCAACCTCCCCTGAGACAGAGACCACCGGCAGGTGTGTGTGAGAGGAAGAGACGCCAACTTCTGAGAAGCATTTGTTGGCCTGATAGCATCAATCCCAGTGTACACTTCTTTTTCTCACACACTACAACATCTCCAATGAATTATTAATCTAAGATAAGACTATTTGTTTTCTCTCTTTCCCCAATAAAGGCATTAAACGTGTTCTAGCCTGACAGTCGGATATAAAACAGTAGCGATAGGCAAGCTTTCTATTTCCCAGACGAAGGTGCGGCTGCCAGTAAGCAGCTGTGGTCTAGGTGTTTAGTCTGTGCGTTTAGCTCTGGTCTTTGTAGTGGTTAGACACCGTGGAGTAATTTCCACATTCCCGTCAGCAGGGGTTGGGGGAGGGTATTATGGAAAACCGGAAGTCTCGTTTCTCCTTAAGATGAAATTAATGATGCCTCCATGTGCTTACTGTTGAGTTACTTCCCTTATGGAAATAATCACAAAACAAGCAATGGTGAGGCCCTTGAAGGGTTTTTGGGGCTTGTCTCGGGAAAAGTTAATGAAGGTGCAAGATATTTTGATGCGCAGATGAAAAAATCTAGGAGGATGTAATCTTCAGTATTTGGCTGCAAAAACAGAGATGATCTTTTTTTTCTATTGCTGAGACAAGAAATAAATCTGAGCTCAAAATGAATTCTTAATAAAGAATTGTTAGATTTGCTTGGAACAAAACTGGCAGTTTGTTGAAATATACGTTCTCCGACACTTCCATTTTCCATAGCTTCCAGTGCTCTAGAGAACATCACTCACACACACACACACACACACACACACACACACACACACACACACACACACACACACACACACACACACACACACACACACACACTTTTGCCACCCACAGCCACACAGAGACTCAGAGAAGCAGTCGTCCTGACCAGCTGCTTGTGATTACTTGTGTTTACAATGAGCATCGGGCATCTGCTGCATGTAATCAAAAACATACACACCTAGAGTCTGTGAAAAAACCTAACGACACATGTGCACCAAAACAAATACACACAGACTAAAAAAAAAAAAAAAAAAAAAAAAAAACACTGCCAAAGCATACATATTATGTAGACAATGTGAGTCAATGTTAATATGGACAATGACTTTTTCTTTTCCTTTTTTTTAAAACATTAATACTTTTATTCAGCAAGGATGCATTACATTGAAGTGACAGTAAAGACTTTTACACACACACACACACACACACACACACACACACACACACACACACACACACACACACACACACACACACACACACACACACACACACACACACACACACACACATTAAAAAATCAGTAGTGCATTTCAAATGTAGTCTTAATTGTATGTGTGGGAATATTGCCAAAAAAAGAAAGAAAAAGAAATATGAAGTATATGATATAACAGAAACAGAAAAAGACCATTATGTTATTGACCCATCTGCCAGCAGGGGCTAACAGGACCATGTCAAGTCAAGCAGTGATCTCTTGGTCACGAACCTAACAACATAAGCTCAACCAATGGCCTAAGTGTATGGCAGGAATCACTAGCTCTGATTTTGTACAGAAATTACACACACCTTTAAAGTTGCGCAGGACCAAACATTCTGTACTTTAGCAAATCTTTTAAATGTTTTCTTTCTTCAAGGTGGCCCAACAACTCAATTCAACTCAACATGGGTCTCTTTTGCTCCCACACCAATGTCTATGGCTCTAATTATAAAAAGTGCTCACTCAGAGTATAGCAGAGTCTTCTCACATTGTGTTTGTCTCATGCTTCACTTCTTTTTTCAAAAGGTCACTATATTCCATAGACAGCTTGATTTGAAAAGCAACCCTAATTTCATCCCCAAGTGCCCTAAAACAAGTTTTATTAGAGGTGACAATACATCCCTCTTGAGTCAAGATTATGGTAAATACTACATCATGCATTTTGCAATAATGGATAAAACATTTTCGTGACACATGAACCTATGGGCCTGTAAAGTGCACCATTCTTTTATCCCTACAGCTCAGTTGGAGATGAGACATGGCTTTGGTCCTGATCTCATAGAGCACATCAAAGTTTAAGTTCCTTATGCACTTCATGCAATCATTTGATCGCTATTGGTTATTTTCTATAATACTGGTGTAATTATAGATACAATGCTACATTTGTTACGGACTTCCTCTGGCTTCTGGGTGTCTCAGTTCAACCAGTCATCTTTTTTCTAGTGTCATCCATTTTGGCTCAACATAAAAATGACTTCATATCAGTGGAGAGTTTTAGAGGAAAGTTCACACTACTCCAGTGATGTCATCTTCTGTTCAGTGACTCCTTTGAGAATTTTCTTTATTCATATTTCATTTCTATGCTGATTCTAAAATTATGTTATAGGAATTAAAAGGAAAAATGAGAAAATGTTCCACTTCATTAACTGCTCTTCTTTTATCGTCCAATTTTTTCCTGATTATGCTCTGCAGGAATCCCATTTCTTTTCTATTACAATTTTTGGGGAAGTTCGGCTTATCTGTCAGCTCTATCCCATGAGAAGGATAGACAGGCTCTAATGGACATGTGGATGTGCTTGTGGAATTGCAGCCCTGGAAACCATGACATACTCGTTCTCTTTTCAACCTCCTCTTCTCTTCTCTTCTCTTCTCGTCTCTTCTCTTCTCTTCTCTTCTCTTCTCTTCTCTTCTCTTCTCTTCTCTTCTCTTCTCTTCTCTTCTCTTCTCTTCTCTTCTCTTCTCTTCTCTTCTCTTCTCTTCTCTTCTCTTCTCTTCTCTTATCTTATCTTCTCTTCTCCTTTTTCTTTTCTTTTCTTAAGGTTAAGGACAGTAAATAACTGATATAAACTATATATTTGTAAATATTATGCATAGAATTAATAGGTTTATTTATTATTTAGTGGTGGCAAGGTGGCACAGAGGGTAGAATTGTCGCCCCACAGCAAGAAGGCCCCTGATTTGCGACCCAGCCGATCCAGGATGTGTTCTATGTGGAGTCTGCATGTTCTCCCATGTGTTGGTATGGGTTCTCTGGTGAACTGACATTAAATTGTCTGTAGGCGTGAATGTGAATGTCTGTGTTTGCCCTGTGAGGGACAGGCCATGTATCCAGGGTGTTTTCTTGCCCATGGCACAAAACTCTGGGACAGATCCAGCATCATCGCGACCCTATAGAACAAGCAGTTTTAAGAATGGACGGGTATTATTATCTAACTTAAAAGTGGTGGAGGACACTTTCTTGATAATGTCAAAGGCCATGTGTCCAATCAGCTGTCACATTGTAGAAGGTGGCCAAAGATGCTAAAGACAGGTTGCGTGACATATTCTTGTTCTTCTTCTTCTTCAAAAATAAAACATAAATATGTTTTGCATGTTGAATTATTGGCTAATGAAAGTGAAAAAATAACTAAAATCAAAACTCAAGAGACCAAATACTCAAGTTATGAAGACAATCATCTTGAGTTTTTAATAAATTACCATTAATAAAATTAATATTAATAAATATTGGTATTTTAAATATATTATACATTTCAGTGTGGACTTTAAGGACATCTTTGCTTTTAAACAATTTTGGTAGTGTATTATGAAGGTAAAAGAGTAGCAAAACTCGAGAGCACGTAGATGTGAATTTGAGAACTTGTACAATAAATATTCGTACTTGTATGTGAACATTGACACTCACAGCTCCAATGTGGAAACCTGTAAAATTTGCACTCGCAGACAATAGTCACAAACCTGTATTCTGAATCTGAAGCTGCAGACAAGTAGTCACAAATGTGCAAAAATCTGTTAAATGTGTTCAAAGGAGCCGTTTTATTGGTTGGCGCCTAGCCAATGAAATGGGACTTCTATTGTACGCGATGATGTCACGAAACCCGCGTCCTCGGGGACGCTCTGAAACGCTAACATGGCTTAATTCATTAGACTGATATTAAAATAAATAAATGATATTATCAAACTCAGTAAACACCATACTAATAATGCAAACTACAGATAAGCACAGAATATGAACGCAGCGCGTTTAAGACAGTGGTATTAAAAGACCAAACTCAGAAAACACCGTACAAATAAAGCTACAGAAAAGCAATTGAGCACAGAATATGAATGCAATGCGTTTAATTGTACGTTAAGCATTGTCCTCACATAGAAAACGCTAAATGAGGCTTAATGGACCAACAGTTATACAAAAATAAAAAAAACACAATTCGTTACACATTATTAATAAAACACAGGCAGCAGTGTTTATTTGCACTGAACACAAATGTGCTTTCTTTCGTCATATTCTGTGCTCATCTGCTTTTCTGTAGTATTCGTTATTAGTATGATTTACTGAGTTTGATAATATCATTTATTCTGTAAAATTTGTGTCCTGCAGCTAAACCTGCTTAGAATAAAAAATAAATCCCTTCTTCTGTGCGAGTTTATGATTGTGTACACGTCTAACTAGCTGCATGTTATCTTTCACCAGTTTAATGTCAACAAGACACATCCTCTCCAAATTCCTCCTTGACAAGACGGTGTGACTATATCCAGAGCCCTCCACTTCCTGCTCGGGGGCACAGCTGTTATAAGAACCTCTATTTAACCAGAGATGAGCTCATATCCTGGTAATCAGGGCAGAGGGGGAGCTGCTAAAAACAGTGCCCCAATCACCAACTGGATCAGTGCCACTGGAGTTCCGCTCTAACACTGCCGTATCTGTCTGGCCAGACTCATACATGCCACACATCCTTTCAGATCTCGTCAATCCTCAGGGTTTAAACGTATCACATTTCTCAGACTGAGAGAACTATTCTGAGAACAGATTGTGTTTGTCAAATGTAAATAATTATATGATCAGTGGATGAGGGTTCAGGTTCAAAACAGGCATGAGAAACTGATATTTTCAGATATGTTCCCCAGATAAGGCTGTCTTTGTGTCAGTATTAAAATCACAGGCCACGAAACCTGGTAGATGGAAAGAGACAGAACTTTCGAAGATGGTTAGAATGTTAAAGGAAAGAGAGTTGAAAAGAGAGAGTGGTTCTGCACCACTCAGCTCTCTTCAGCTATATTAATATTCCACACCAAGAGTCCACACTCAAGGTTATTCTCACTCTAAATTGCTGAAGATAAAAAAAGCCCTTCCTTATTAGCATCTGTGGGTAAAACCTGGCTAATCTTATTCACACTTATCCCTCTCGCTGTGACATCCTGGCCTCTGTTTTCCCTTTTTTTCCCCACAGAAAGGTCACAACCTCATTTTCATGGTATTTTCTCGCTTAAATCTGCTTACAATGCACAGTTTCTGAAAAATAAGCACTGCATAATAGAATAATGGCAAGTACTCTATTTTATTAAAGCTTCTGTATATATATATATATATATATATATATAGGGCCCAAGCCCTGAAAGGGCGAAGGCCCTATTGTTTCCGGTAGGATTATTATTATTAGGGCCCAAGCCCTGAAAGGGCGAAGGCCCTATTGTTTTCGGTAGGATTATTAGGGCCCAAGCCCTGAAAGGGCGAAGGCCCTATTGTTTCCGTAAGGATTATTTTTTTTTTTTTTCTTCATTATTTTTTTTTTTGCCTTTTTCCCACTTTTGGGGCCCTTAACATGCTCAAAAACTCTTGAAATTTTGCACACACGTCAGAACCTGCGGCCATCAGGGCCGGGCTGAAGCTGGTACTGGGGCGTGGCAGGGGGGCTCGACAGCGCCCCCTGGAATGGGGTCCGAAAACTTGGTCCATAAATCAAACACGCTTGCATGTAATAATATGAAACTCAGTACACATATCGATCTCATCGGGCCGAACAACTTTCGTGCTCTAAGTTTTACAAAAGCCCAACAGGAAGTCGGTTATTATACGTTGTTTGGAAAACGCATACAATGGAATGTGAAATACTCCTCCTAGGGATTTTATCCGATCGCCACCAAACTCGGTGAGAATAAAGTCAAGACATTGAGGATGAATTCTTGCGAACGGATTTTTGATATCTCGAACGGTTTGGCCGTGGCGAGGAAACGAATTTATGGCGAATAATGGGACACAGGAAGTGTGTTATAACTTCTGCATACATTAACTGATCTTGATGAAACTTCAGCAGTGTGTTCGTTGTAAGAGGCCGATCACATGGATGTGACTATTGTGAGTCAAAGTTATAGCGCCACCAACTGGCAGCAGGAAGTGTGTCACTTTCAAAATGCTTTGAAGTCACCCTCTTAATTTTACCCGATTTGCTTCAAACTTTCTGTGTATAATGTAAACACAGGGCAGATGTAGACCTGTGAAAGGATTATTGATATCTTAGATACTGTTGCCGTGGCAACACATCAAGTTTTAATATTCTTTTCGGATGCGTTTGAGACTCTTAACATGCTTGAAATTGGATGAAACTCGACAGACACATAACACTTATTAGCCAGTAGACATGTGAAAAGTTTCAGAAACGGGCGTGGCAGGGGGGCTCAACAGCGCCCTCTTGAACAGGGTCTGAAAACTTGGTCCATATATCAAATACGCTTGCATGAATTAATATGAAACTCGGTACACATATAGATCTCGTCGGGCCGAACAACTTTCCCTCTGTCAAGTTTCACGCCAGCCCAACAGGAAGTCAGCTATTATGGGTTGTTTGGAAAACGCTTGCTGTGGAATGTGATGTACTCCTCCTAGAGAATTCATTCAATCACCTCCAAACTCAGTCAGCATGAAGTAAAGACATTGAGGATGCTAAATTGCGGACGGATTTTTGATATCTTGAACGGTTTGGCCGTGGTGAGGAAACGAATTTATGGCGAGAAAAGAGAGACACAAAGTGTTATAACTTCTGCATACATCAACTGATCTTGATGAAACTTCAGCAGTGTGTTCGTGGTAAGAGGCCGATCAGATGGATGTGACTATTGTGAGTCAAAGTTATAGCGCCACCAACTGGCAGCAGGAAGTGTGTCACTTTCAACATACTTTTGACAAAAGTGGGGGGGTTAGTTTTAAATACAGTAAAAAAAAAATGTTTTTATATTGTTCTCATCAAGCCGGACAACTTTCTAATTTACATTCATTAGCTCAGAGCAAAAGGAAGTCAGATATTTTGGTCTGAATGTGGATTTTTTTGCAAAATCAGCCTATGAATTTTTAGCCACTCCTCTTAAACTATTTATTTTATTCCCACCAAACTTTTTCAACATGATGAAAATACATTAAATATGCTAAATTGTGAACGGATAATAAATATCTCAAATGGTTTTGCTATGGCGAGGGATTAAAGTAATGTCCAAAAAGGAAAAACTAAAAGCCTCAAATTTTCTAAAAATGTAATTATATACCATTTATTTCTATATAAAAGTATACAAACATCACAACTAAACATTTTATTATTTTTTTCAATTTAAGAATGAATTTTAAGTTTAAAAACTGCCAGAATGGTTGTTTAGTCTAAACAATACATAAATAAAGTCAAACATAGTGCTATACTGCCCTCTTGTGTTCAAAATCAGGTAGGCCTATTATATCTATATAAAAATATACTAGGTATGTGACGGTGAGAATATTTTACCACCGGTTAACTGACGTGTGACACCGCTGGGGGCTTTTTAATCGCTAACTTAAAAACGAAAGTAAAATATGTTCGTCCGCACTGACATTTATATTGGTTGAGCGAGTGTTTCAAATGAATTCCTATGGAAGTAGGAATTAACTGAAAAACGTTCACTCTGTTCTGCTCGTTCCTCGCCGTGGACGCGCACCCTTATGAATGCCCGTGCAGCCATGAGCATTTTAGTTTCATTTTAAAATTAGCGCCTTTCGGGGGGTGGATTGCTTGAAATTATTTTACAAAAGCACAATTTTGTGTTTTATTGCAACTGTACACAAATATAAGTTAACACTTTGCAGTTTGAATGTCGTCCTGTATAATGACGGAGTATGTTTTTATGTGTCTACTGTTCAATCGCGCCCACGCCACACACACACACACACGGTTTACTATCTTTGTGGGTACTCTCCATGGACTTAATGGTTTTTATACTGAACAAACTGTATATTCTATCTCCTCACACTAACCCTACCCCTAAACCTACCTATCCCATAAAACTTTCTGCATTTTTACATTTCCAAAAAAACTCATTCTGTATGATTTATAATCTTGTTTACCCATGGGGACCTCTATTTAGGTCCCCACTGTGACACGAGTCCCCATGAGTCTGTGTGCATTCAGGTTAAAGTCCCCACCGGGATAGAAAAACATGAACACACACACACACACACACACACTCCAGCATTACAATCTTGACATCGCAGCCTGTTCATTATAGCCTTAATAAAATATAATAATAAAATAGTCAACCTAACATATAAAAATTACACTGCTCTAAATAGTCAGTAGTACAATTCGTACATTCAAAGTAAGCACCGCTCGCTCCACTGTGATGTTTCCAAGCAAATTTTTGCGCATGTGAAGAGGATGATTTTTTCCATCAATATTGGAACACGAGTGAAGAACAAAGCCTATAATAAAGAATAGTTTAGCATCCAAATACATCGCAAATGTTGAAACATTTTGATTCTGATGAGAGGGTTACGTGAGCCCAACACTTCTTACTTTCATTTTTACTTTTACATTAAATTTAAAGGATTTGTTGTGGAATATTTTGAGTGTATCATAAAATCTGAATAATAAAAAAAAAATAATAATAATAATAATAAAAAAAAAAAATGAATGAATGAATGAATAAATAAATATATATATGTATGTATATATATATATATATATATATATATATATATATATATATATATATATGTATATATATATATATATATATATATATATATATATATATATATATATATATATATATAGCTGCGAGCAGCGATGAAGGGCCAAAGCCGGCGGCACCGCCACCCTAAAGGCACCGGGGTTGCGGTGCCACCGGCTTGGGCCCGTAATCGCTGCTCGCAGCTATATTTATTATTATTATTATTATTATTAGGGCCCAAGCCCTGAAAGGGCGAAGGCCCTATTGTTTCCGTAAGGATTTATTTTTATTTTTTTATTTTTTTTCTTCATTATTTTTTTTTTTGCCTTTTTGCCACTTTTGGGGCCCTTAACATGCTCAAAAACTCTTGAAATTTTGCACACACGTCAGAACCTGCGGCCATCAGGGCCGGGCTGAAGCTGGTACTGGGGCGTGGCAGGGGGGCTCGACAGCGCCCCCTGGAATGGGGTCCGAAAACTTGGTCCATAAATCAAACACGCTTGCATGTAATAATATGAAACTCAGTACACATATAGATCTCATCGGGCCGAACAACTTTCGTGCTCTAAGTTTTACAAAAGCCCAACAGGAAGTCGGTTATTATACGTTGTTTGGAAAACGCATACAATGGAATGTGAAATACTCCTCCTAGGGATTTCATCCGATCGCCACCAAACTCGGTGAGAATAAAGTCAAGACATTGAGGATGAATTCTTGCGAACGGATTTTTGATATCTCGAACGGTTTGGCCGTGGCGAGGAAACGAATTTATGGCGAATAATGGGACACAGGAAGTGTGTTATAACTTCTGCATACATTAATTGATCTTGATGAAACTTCAGCAGTGTGTTCGTTGTAAGAGGCCGATCACATGGATGTGACTATTGTGAGTCAAAGTTATAGCGCCACCAACTGGCAGCAGGAAGTGTGTCACTTTCAAAATGCTTTGAAATCAGTGTCTTATTTTTACCCGATTTGCTTCAAACTTTATGTGTATAATGTAAACACAGGGCAGATGTAGACCTGTGAAAGGATTATTGATATCTTAGATACTGTTGCCGTGGCAACGCATCAAGTTTTAATATTCTTTTCGGATGCGTTTGAGACTCTTAACATGCTTGAAATTGGATGAAACTCGACAGACACATAACACGTATTAGCCAGTAGACATGTGAAAAGTTTCAGAAACGGGCGTGGCAGGGGGGCTCAACAGCGCCCTCTTGAACAGGGTCTGAAAACTTGGTCCATATATCAAACACGCTTGCATGAAGTAATATGAAACTCGGTACACATATAGATTTCGTCGGGCCGAACAACTTTCCTTCTGACAAGTTTCACGCCAGCCCAACAGGAAGTCAGCTATTATGGGTTGTTTGGAAAACGCTTGCTGTGGAATGTGATGTACTCCTCCTAGAGAATTCATTCAATCACCTCCAAACTCAGTCAGCATGAAGTAAAGACATTGAGGATGCTAAATTGCGGACGGATTTTTGATATCTTGAACGGTTTGGCCGTGGTGAGGAAACGAATTTATGGCGAGAAAAGAGAGACACGAAGTGTTATAACTTCTGCATACATCAACTGATCTTGATGAAACTTCAGCAGTGTGTTCGCGGAAAGAGGCCGATCAGATGGATGTGACTATTGTGAGTCAAAGTTATAGCGCCACCAACTGGCAGCAGGAAGTGTGTCACTTTCAACATGCTTTTGACAAAAGTGGGGGGGTTAGTTTTAAATACAGTAAAAAAAAAAAATTTTTATATTGTTCTCATCAAGCCGGACAACTTTCTAATTTACATTCATTAGCTCAGAGCAAAAGGAAGTCAGATATTTTGGTCTGAATGTGGATTTTTTTGCAAAATCAGCCTATGAATTTTTAGCCACTCCTCTTAAACTATTTATTTTATTCCCACCAAACTTTTTCAACATGATGAAAATACATTAAATATGCTAAATTGTGAACGGATTATAAATATCTCAAACGGTTTTGCTATGGCGAGGGATTAAAGTAATGTCCAAAAAGGAAAAACTAAAAGCCTCAAATTTTCTAAAAATGTAATTATATACCATTTATTTCTATATAAAAGTATACAAACATCACAACTAAACATTTTATTCTTTTTTTTCAATTTAAGAATGAATTTTAAGTTTAAAAACTGCCAGAATGGTTGTTTAGTCTAAACAATACATAAATAAAGTCAAACATAGTGCTATACTGCCCTCTTGTGTTCAAAATCAGGTAGGCCTATTATATCTATATATAAATATACTAGGTATGTGACGGTGAGAATATTTTACCACCGGTTAACTGACGTGTGACACCGCTGGGGGCTTTTTAATCTCTAACTTAAAAACTAAAGTAAAATATGTTCTTCCGCACTGACATTTATATTGGTTGAGCGAGCGTTTCAAATGAATTCCTATGGAAGTAGAAATTAACTGAAAAACGTTCACTCTGTTCTGCTCGTTCCTCGCCGTGGACGTGCACCGTTATGAATGCCCGTGCAGCCATGAGCATTTTAGTTTCATTTTAAAATTAGCGCCTTTCGGGGGGTGGATTGCTTGAAATTATTTTACAAAAGCACAATTTTGTGTTTTATTGCAACTGTACACAAATATAAGTTAACACTTTGCAGTTTGAATGTCGTCCTGTATAATGATGGAGTATGTTTTTATGTGTCTACTGTTCAATCGCGCCCACGCCACACACACACACACACACACACACACGGTTTACTATCTTTGTGGGTACTCTCCATGGACTTAATGGTTTTTATACTGTACAAACTGTATATTCTATCTCCTCACACTAACCCTACCCCTAAACCTACCTATCCCATAAAACTTTCTGCATTTTTACATTTCCAAAAAAACTCATTCTGTATGATTTATAATCTTGTTTACCCATGGGGACCTCTATTTAGGTCCCCACTGTGACACGAGTCCCCATGAGTCTGTGTGCATTCAGGTTAAAGTCCCCACCGGGATAGAAAAACATGAACACACACACACACACACACACACACACACACACACACACACACACACACACACACACACACACACACACACACACACACACACACACACACACTCCAGCATTACAATCTTGACATCGCAGCCTGTTCATTATAGCCTTAATAAAATATAATAATAAAATAGTCAACCTAACATATAAAAATTACACTGCTCTAAATAGTCAGTAGTACAATTCGTACATTCACAGTAAGCACCCCTCGCTCCACTGTGATGTTTCCAAGCAAATTTTTGCGCATGTGAAGAGGATGATTTTTTCCATCAATATTGGAACACGAGTGAAGAACAAAGCCTATAATAAAGAATAGTTTAGCATCCAAATACATCGCAAATGTTGAAACATTTTGATTCTGATGAGAGGGTTACGTGAGCCCAACACTGCTTACTTTCATTTTTACTTTTACATTAAATTTAAAGGATTTGTTGTGGAATATTTTGAGTGTATCATAAAATCTGAATAAAAAAATAATAATAATAATAAAAAAATAAAAAAATGAATGAATGAATGAATAAATAAATAAATATATATATGTATGTGTATATATATATATATATATATATATATATATATATATATATATATATATAGCTGCGAGCAGCGATAAAGGGCCAAAGCCGGCGGCACCGCCACCCTAAAGGCACCGGGGTTGCGGTGCCACCGGCTTGGGCCCGTAATCGCTGCTCGCAGCTATATTTATTATTATTATTATTATTATTATTATTATTATTTTGTCAACCTTTCGGCCACTTTTGGGGCCCTTAACATGCTCGAAAACTCTTGAAATTTTGCACACAGGTCAGAACCCGCGGCCATCAGGGCCGGACTGAAGCTGGTACCCGGGCGTGGCAGGGGGGCTCGACAGCGCCCCCTGGAACGGGATCCGAACACTTGTCCATAAATCAGACACGCTTGCATGTAATAATATGAAACTCGGTACACATATAGATCTCATCGGGCCGAACAACTTTCGTGCTCTAAGTTTTACGCCAGCCCAACAGGAAGTCGGCTATTTAGGGTTGTTTGGAAACGCATGCTGTGGAATTTAATGTACTCCTCCTAGGGAATTCATCGATTCGCCTCCAAACTCGGTGTGCATGAAGTCAAGACATTGAGGATGCTAAATTGCGGACGGATTTTTGATATCTCGAACGGTTTGGCTGTGGCGAGGAAACGAATTTATGGCGAAAAAATGAAACAGGAAGTGTGTTATAACTTCTGCATACATTAACTGATCTTGATGAAACTTCAGCAGTGTGTTCGTTGTAAGAGGCCGATCGCACAGATGTGACTATTGTGAGTCAAAGTTATAGCGCCACCAACAGGCAGCAGGAAGTACATCACTATTAAAATGCTTTGAAATCACTGTCTTATTTTTACCAGATTTGCTTCAAACTTTATGTGTACAATGTAGACACACGGCAGATGTAAACCTGTGAAAGGATTATTGATATCTTAGATACTGTTGCCGTGGCAACGCATCAAACTTTAATATTCTTTTTTTATGCTTTTGAGACTCTTAACATACTTGAAATTGCATGAAACTCGACAGACACATCACATTTATTATCCAGTAGACATGTGCAAAGTTTCAGAAACGGGCGTGGTGAGGGGCTCAGTAGCGCCACCTTTAGTCATAAGTGGGGGTGTTAGTTTTATCAACAGCAACAAAAATTGGTATGTGTATTGTTCTCATCAAGACGGACAACTTTCTAATTTACATGAACCATCTCTGACCAACAGGAAGAGAGATATTTTGGTTTGAATGTGGATTTTCTGAAGAATTTTCTCTCCCTCTCTGTGTCTGTGTGTGTGTGAGGGGAGGGGGGGATTTGACTATTGCTTTTATATTGTTAATCAAGGTTTCAGGGGCTTTTGGGGTCCTTAACGTGCTCAAAAACTCTTGAAACTTTGCACACAGGTCAGAACCCACGGCCATCAGGGCCGGGCTGAAGCTGGGACCCGGGCGTGGCTGGGGGGCTCAACAGCGCCCCCTTGAACTAGGTTCTAAAACTTGATCCATATATCAAACACGCTCGCATGAATTAATATGAAACTCGGTACACATATAGATCTCATCGGGCCGAACAACTTTACCCCCGTCAAGTTTTACGCCAGCCCAACAGGAAGTCGGCTATTATGGGTTGTTTGGAAAACGCTTGCTGTGGAATGTGAAATACTCCTCCTAGAAAATTCACCGTGCCCCCTTCAAACTCGGTGTGGATGTAGTCAAGACATTGAGGATGCTAAATTGCGGAAGGATTTTTGATATCTCGAACGGTTTGGCTGTGGCGAGGAATCGAATTTATGGCGAGAAAAGAGAAACACGGAAGTGGAATAACTTCTGCATACATTAACTGATCTTGATGAAACTTCAGCAGTGTGTTCGTGGTAAGAGGCTGATCAGATGGATGTAGCTATTGTGAGTCAAAGTTATAGCGCCACCAACTGGCAGCAGGAAGTGTGTCACTTTCAACATGCTTTTGACAAAAGTGGGGGGGTTAGTTTTAACTACAGTAAAGAAAAAATTGTTTGTATATTGTTCTCATCAAGCCGGACAACTTTCTAATTTACATTCAATAGCTCTGGCCATCAGGAAGTCAGATATTTTGGTCTGAATGTGGATTTTTTTGCAAAATCAGCCTCTGAATTTTTAGCCACTCCTCTTAAACTATTTTTTTTATTCGTACCAAACTTTTTCAACATGATGAAACTACATTAAATATGCTAAATTGTGAATGGATAATAAATATCTCAAACGGTTTTGCTATGGCGAGGGATTAAATAATGTCCAAAAAGAAAACACTAAAAATCTTCTAAAAATGTAATTATATACCATTTATTTCTATATAAATGTATACAAATATCACAACTAAACCCATTTTATTCTGTTGTTGCAATTCAAGAAGAATGAAAAAGTTAAAACAGGCTATTTAGTGCTATTTGGTTCAACAAAAAAGCAAACATAGGGCTATACTGCCCTCTTGTGTCCAAAAGGACATCAAAATAGTATATAAAACTTTTTACCAGGTAGGCCAATATTGTATTTAAATATACATGTATTAGGTATGTGTCTGAGGATATTTTCCCACCGGTTAATCGACGTGTGACACGAGTGGGTGCTTTTAAATCGCTAATATAATAGTGTAAGAAAAATAATGATAATGTTGCACACACAAATCACACACATGTGGGAAAGAATGATGCTTTTAAACAACACTAAACCGCCATTAGGTGTCGCCAGGCATCCATCTTAATAAGCGAGTCATTGATTCATTCGTTCAAACGATTCGTTCGAATGAGTCGATCATGATTAAGACAGATGTTTATGGATTGATCATTCAATCTTTGAGTCAACCGATTCGTTAAAAATGCTGAATCGTTCAGTTATGAGAAAACACGTGATGGTTCTGCCGTGATCTTTGTTTAACTATTTTCGCTGCTGAAACAGAACAAAAACAGTCAACATTGAATTGACAACATTGAATGTAAGTGACTTAATTGTAACTGTTTATTAACCTGTTGTATGAAATCTAGGGGTGGGAGAAAAAATTTATTCTTAGATGCATCGCGATGCGGACGTGGACGATTCTGAATCGATTCACAAATGTCAAAAAATCGATTCTCTAAAAAAATATTTTTCTAATAACGTAATATTGACGGAAGGCAAAAGGCGGAACTCTAAGCGGACGTGCGTGAAGTTTCTTCTGCTCACCAAGGCTGCATTTATTTGATTAAAAATACAAACAAAAACAGTAATATTGTAAAATATTATTCCAATTTAAAAGAGCTGCTTTCTATTTTAATATATTTTAAACTGTTATTTATTCCTGTGATCAAAGCTGAGTTTTCAGCATCATTACTCCAGTCGTCACTGTCACATGATCCTTCAGAAATTATTCTAATATGATGATTGATACTCAAGAAACATTCATTATTATTTTAAATGTCGAAAACAGTTGTGTACAGTCTTTGATGAATAGAAAGTTCAAAAGAACAGCATTTATCTGAAATCTAAAGCTTTTGTAACGTTAAACACTACCGCTCAAAAGTTTTGGGTTAGTAGGCTAATAATTAAAATTTTATTTTTGGGGGAAATAAATAAAATAAATCAGTACTTTTATTTATGAAGGATGAGTTAAACTGATCAACAGTTACAGTAAAGACATTTATAATGTTAAAAATATATATATTTGAAATATATGCTGTTCTTTTGAACTTTACATTCATCAAAGCATTTTGAAAAAAAAAATCTGTACACAACTGTTTTCAACATTGAAAATAATAATGAATATTTATTGAGCATCAATCATCATATTAGTATGATTTCTGAAGGATCATGTGACACTGAAGACTGGAGTAATGATGCTGAAAACTCAACTTTGATCACAGAAATGAATTACTATGTAAAATATTTAAAAATTGAAAACAGCTGTTTTAAATTGGAATAATACTTCACAATATTACTGTTTTTGTTTGTATTTTTAATCAATAAATGCAGCCTTGGTGAGCAGAAGAGACTTCTCCTAAAAACATTAAAAATCTTACTGACCCCAAACTTTTAAACAATAATATATATATATATATATATATATATATATATATATATATATATATATATATATATATATATATATATATATATATATACATATATATGTATGTGTGTGTATGTATGTATGTATGTATATATATATATATATATATATATATATATATATATATATATAAATATAGCTGCGAGCAGCGATGGAGGGCCCAAGCCGGTGGTACCGCCACCCCGGTGCCTTTAGGTAACTAAAGGCACCGGGGTTGCGGTGCCACCGGCTTGGGCCCGTAATCGCTGCTCGCAGCTATATTTTCTTTTTTTTTTACTTTTAAATACTTCCAATCCAAGTTTAATGTGCAGATCTAGCTATTTTTAAGCATTGTGTTCTACTAAGTTGGTTTTAAAAATGTAAATACTGTGGTCCTGAGCTTCTTTCACGTAGATCTGTATGTTTGAGTTGCCCAACATAGCGCCACTGGCTCAACCAATGACAATGAGTTTGGGACGGGACTACTTGTTGGTCCAACCAATGAAAGAAAGGGGAGTGTTTGGAAAACCTGCCTGAAAACAATCATTACTGAGGCAGTTTGCCTTTCTGGTGCAGAAATTACACATAAATGATCTACTTTAAACTATATGAAATAACAAATGTTGCATGAAAACTGCTCCGATATACTTAGCAAAATCAGTGAACGACTAATGAGCCATTATTTCAAACAAATTTCTTTTGAAAGTTTGAAATTGCAACTTTTTGAAAAAAAAAAAACATTTGTGCTGGTAAATGAACTTTGCTGAAAAAGTTTGCCACAAGTATATTAGGGCCTTTATACTCAAGACACAGACTAAATTCACACAGACCTCTAATACTTATCACCACTTTCTCAGCCACATGACATTCCAAACCTGTATTTTCTTCTGTGAAACACAAAACGAGAAAATTATTAATAATGTACTGGTCATTCTTTTCTATTTACTTCAATGAGAAGGGGAGTGGAGATTTCAAGCTTGAAAAAAATCAAGCTTGCAACATAAATGTAGCATAGAACTAATCCATTTGTGCTATATTCCATGCTGAAGCTGTGGTCTGATAATCTTTCCTTCTAGTGGGCGATTGGATCATTGAGCAAGTAGGTTAAACTTGAGATCAAGGTATCGTGTCTAGTTTTGGTTTTATTTCTATAAATAAAAGCGGATGAGGAGCTTGGCCCTCCACTACTCCACAGACCCGGCCTGCTATTGCTTCATAGTCCAGGTCCTCCAAGACTCCATGATGCAGGTCCGCCACTGCTCCACTATCCAGGCCATGATCCAGATCTTCTCCCCGTTCACGGGCCTGGACAGTAGAGTAGTGGTGGACCTGCATATTGGAGTCATG
Organism: Scardinius erythrophthalmus; assembly: GCF_964197995.2. Lineage (NCBI taxonomy): Eukaryota > Metazoa > Chordata > Actinopteri > Cypriniformes > Leuciscidae > Scardinius > Scardinius erythrophthalmus. The sequence goes on from NC_138223.1 coordinate 25,214,002, forward strand.
GTGGCATTTAACTTCATTTTGGTGCCATTTTTTCCCCCAAGCCCCAGTTAATTTCCAACCCTGATTTACACTTACATGTGTTCATTTAGCAGACACATTTATCTAAAGTGACTTACAAATGAGGAACACAACAAGCAATTCAACTTAAGTAGGCAACAACATGAGAAGCACTAGCAATACAACATTTCAGACAGCGTGTTACTTTAAAATTGAATAATAAAACTGATACAAATAATTTTTTCACACATTTAGTACTGGGCCAGACTTTGTAGGGTCTGAACATTTGGAATGGCTTGACATGTGAGCATCTCATTAAGAAGGGAACTGACACTTACCCATGCTGGAGGTGATGTCACCATTCTCAGAATCTGCCCCGTGATTATTGCCATGGTAACTATTCATCACCTCCAATTTGATCTTCTTCTTCATGGCTTCAGCAAGTGTGGCAGCTGTTAGGCCTGTCAGAGTATTAATGAGAAAGAAAAAGAGTGTTAATTCACAATCATTCCGTTTTCTTAGCCTTTTCCAAAAAAAAATTTAAAAAAATTATATCGCTTCAGTTCCCTAAATCTTGTGAGAATATGTGAATATGAATAATTGTTAACAGATTCACCTCACTGCTTTTCCATAAACGTGCTTCATTCAAATGCGTTTGTGAAAGCAATTATGAATATTTCACATCCTATAATTGAATTTAACAGAAGAATACACTGGCACTGTAACATTAGATGATAACAACAGGTCTATTATTACCAACAGCGTCATCCCAAAGCTACAATCACACTCACATCACTGTTCTACAGTCAGTCAAACTACGTATCTCTGTCTAACTAACATCAGACACCAGCTTTGGGCAGCAGGTCCTGGATCTGTTCAAGTGGAGATCTGCTTCCCCTGTCATGCGCTGATAATTCAAGCTGCCTGGCACCTGCCCATTGTCACAAGTCTCCAATACCCCTTGTTAACTGTGTGTGTATGTGTGTGTGTGTGTAACTTTGCCCCCAGTGCACACATGTTATAATTCAATTAAAATTAGAAGATTAGCTTCCCTTCATTGCACAGAGAGCTGCTTTTACGCAACTCAGACTGCTACTCGTCTCTTTCCTCTTCCACTAGCTTTAAAAAGATCTCAGTAAGTCTAAGTTAGATTGAGATCACTTCAATATAGCCCCCCACAGTTATGCTTAGTTTTGGTTTGGTTTTCTATCAGTCTGTTTAATCACCTGTTTGCATACGTTCTTGTGTTCTCCTTTTTTCCCGCCATAATAAGTTACCTGTTCATTTAATCATCACAGCTGTTAATTATTTAGTTAATCACCATGTATGTTAAAGCTCCTCACCTGTCCACACTAATACATTTTCATTTGCCGTTCGTTCACTTTGATGGCATACGTCACAGTCACGTGGCATCGGTGCTGTCTCAAGTCGGACAAACTTTCTAACCGGAATGCACTGCTTCAAGTCGGCCGCCGATCGGTCTGCGCAGAGCTGCATGAAGTCTAACAAGCCTAATAGATATTCATGTTTATAACGGTATTGTGCCTGTTATGTGCTATTCACTTTCACACTGTTGCTAAAATATGTTACTTTGCATACTCTTCATATCACAGTCCTGCAAAGATGACCGAAAATGTACTCACATTTGCTGTCCTACATGAGAACAGTCGCGTTTTAGACCAAACATATGGTGACTGAGTGCGACCTGGACGCGTGGTGGAATGGTGAGATATTTTGCTAAATAAAATGATCCAGTCAGAAGAATTGCGCGATAACTTAATTATTTATTTTTCCGTCTGTATTTTTCCATCTCAGTGAGCTTTTTTGAGGTTTTACGCATGCGCAGCAAGGTGAAATTAGTGCGTTCAGGCGGTTTCCAAAACGTTCTCATCCACACTGAAACGTCGGAAAACGCCTAAAAACACTAGTGTGGACTGAGAGCGTTTTTAAACGCCGTTTTCAAATGTATCCGGATTAATGTAGGCTAAACGTAGCCGGTCCGGTATTGTTTCAAGTAGTTGGCTTATGTTTAATAAAGAATGTCATTATTTGTACCTTCTTCCTCATCCTTGGACTTGTGAAACTGGAGACCAGTTAAAAAAAGAGATATAAGTAGTGCCATCTACATTTTTTTTTAAAGATCTAGTCCCTGTTTTGTATCAGAAATGCAACCTCTAGTTTTGTGGTTTGAGCACAACCCAAATGTGCTGTTTTTTCTGCACACAAAAACAATTGGGTTCACCAACAACTCAAAACCAAAATAAATAGTGTTCCAGCCAATCACTGACAGGGGGTGGGTGCTGTGAGGTTTTGCAAAACCTCACAACACCCACCCCCTGTCGGTGGTTGGTGAACCCAATTGTTTTTGTGTGCAGATCTCAGAGCCTAGGCTGCCTACAGAGACGCGTTTTTTTGACGACCTGATTATGGGGCGGGCAGCTAGCGGATCGTTAGGAAAGACTAGATGAATGTGATCATTTATGTTTGGGCCTTTTTTGGGCCTGAAATCGCTGATACAACCTTTAAGGTAACACGTCTTAGCTCGGTTACACTTTATTTTACAGTACGTGTATGGGTTGAGGTTAGGTTTAGGGGTAGGTTCAGGGTTAGTACCAAATTATTACCCAGTTATAGTAATTGCTATAATAAGTATGCACATGCGGAACAGGACTGTAAAATAAAGTGCTCCCCCATAGCCTGATTCATTTATTAAATAACGTTGCAACACCGTTGGCTTGACTTATTCACACAAACAGTATTGTATGTTGTTGGTACACTACGCTGTTGTACGAACACAATTTGGAAGCTATACACTTTCTGGTAAGATGTGGTTGCTCAAACACTGCCTTTGTAAAAGTTCTGACACGTTTAAAATCCATCCTTTTAAAATCAGCGCTCTAGTCTGGGCAAACCGCTCCGAAATGTAACTTTGGCTAGCTGGCATTTGGCTGCAATGCACAACAGTTATGTGCAAATATGAGGCAAGCTCTGGCAGTGAGCTTTAGGAGTGGGGTGTTTTTTTTCTCACTCTCTCAGTTGCTCTCCAAATGCTTTCACTAAATGTCAAGATCAGAGCATGAAAGCCAAGGTCCCTATTCAGCCTGTGAAGAGGACGATATCAAAGCATTCCCCACTCTCGGTCTGCAATTCACTCAAAGAGGGAAAAAACTGTCCTCTCTCTCTCTTTCTCTCTATCTCCCTAGTGGCCTTTGAGTTTCCATCTCTGTGGCTGACATTGATAGTGTGACCTCTGCCGAAGATAAAAGAGGCCTGTGCTGTTGAGCATTTTCTTTCTTTCTCCATCACCTGCTCTTTCTAAACGAGTACAAATGTGCGGCCCTTTCTGGGGTACTCTTTGAGAAGGCGTAATGAGCAGACTGAGTACGCGCACATACTCAAAGAGAAGGGCAGCTTAGAAGTCGGGCAGCAATTGTTCATTTAGCTTCACATGCAGAATGGACAGAATTTGTGATGCTTTAAACGACACTCTCGTGAACAAGAGGAGAGCTGACACCACAGAGGCAGAGGTGAACATATCTCCAGGCTAAATCTAATAGGTTTTTATCATAATATCACAACACAATAAAGGGCAAATTAGAGTTGGCAAGATGAGGTTACATGCTACCTCGGGCAAACCTGCATTGTGAGTGTGGAAACAATAGCTGTGTTTTGTTGGCTTTGGGCTTTTCCAAAGCACAGCGTGAGTCAGATTGTTTATTTGCGTCACTTCAGAAAAGTGCTGTTTAAAGCGAATGACACAGAAGCATAACAGGCTGCAACTGGTTTGTAACAATAAACATAATTTCAAGCAGCTGAATTAAAAAGGCAAATAAAAGAAGGGGCTGAGAACTAAAGTTAGCTTTATTTTAAAATACTTGTGTGTTTAACACGCTGAGAAAATGGTATGCCAATTGTAGATTGATTCTCTAGCTAAACATAAATCTCTGTATTTCCTATTTCAGCCTCTCTAAAGATGCCTGTGACAGACACAAAAGCTGTGGCCAAACTACATGCGAATTGACGACGCAATATGCGATAAAATGCATATTTTCCTTGTTAATCAGAGTTTTTGTCCTAACCAGAAATGGCAGCAATACACGACTGGGGTACATTTTTTTTGAGAGGTCATCTCAATTACTTGTATGTTTTGTACAATACTAAAATTGTTTTAATTAGACTATTATGGATATTAAAGTCCAACATGACTTAGCCATATTGAAAGAGACAATGAATAATTAACCTCAGATTTTGAAGATAAGAAACAATAAAGTTCAAACTGAGAACATTTTGTGAACAAACAAGTGCATTCTATGAAAAGGATTGTATCAATCACTAAGTTTGTATTTTGAATAATGTTAACGTGACTAATTTTTTAAATGAATTTGATTATTTGTTGCAAGTAGGAGACAGCAGTGTGCTTACTGGGAAGATTCTGATTCTTCTAATTGGCTGCGATTTGTGATTGATTTTGTTGTGTCTTGTAGCCTTTTCGCATCTGTTGTAAACAGACAAATTGCTTGCCGCCGGAATTTGACTGTGTTGCATCTGGTTAGGACACGTCTTCATCTAAACAATTAATTGACTTCTTCATTTTGCTATTCTCCTTTCACTTTTAATTATGAATCCTGCTTTTCTCATTTTTGAAGGAATGATATTTATTTGTTCTGGCTGTAACAGTGAGGTAGGAGCATTTCCTCATTTTCTTACCAGTGTGAGACATCATTCCTGAGGACATGAGTCCAGAGACAGAGTGGGGCAGGACGTGAGGGCTGTCGGGCGACGTCACGCTCTGGGTCCGTTTGGGAGGTCTGCCAGGTCTGGAGCTGAAAGATGAACACACAATGTCAGACAAGCATTTTATTTTGGTTACATGTAACAGCCCATCTAGAAGCCAATGCACTGCTTGCACATTACAAGTTGCAGTGTAGACAGTTTTGTTGATTATAATGGGAATGCTGTAGTTTTACTGCATCATGTCACTCACTTGAAGAGTAGACATGGTAAAGAATGATTAGAAACTACCAAGTAGGTCTGAGGATAGTTGCTAGTTGTCCTGTTTAGATTCTGCTGAAAAGCTGATAATAGGTTGTTCCACTCCATACAGAGCATGCTGTCACAAATGTCAACTTCTATTCAATTAACTATATTTTTACTCCCTAACAATAATGGAAGAACAGCTTTTTTGTAGCCAATACATATATGTTTATAAATACACAAATTGGCCCGCTCTGAATGGCTACTGAAAAAGTGACAACTAGCTATTTAACTAACTATTTCTTTAAAAAAAAGGTATGATTAGCACACACTCACACATCCGTTTCTGTTCAGAGCTGAACTAATCTACTATGCATACTAGCATGCGTCAGTAAATACTCTCAAGGACAGTCTTTTTTCTGCCATCTCTTGTACCCCCTCCCTTCTCTTTTCTCTCTCTCTCTCTCTCTCTCTAATTAGATCACACAGTAGACTCATCTCCCTTTTCCATAATCAGCCGATTTTTTGCTCATGTATAATGCATGCTGCACACCTTGTTACCTGCTCTTGTGCATTCATGTGCAATTTAAATTTGTTGAGTTTACAGTACATGTGCCAAAATCAGCCACGGCTCTCTAGCACACACAAATAACATCTGATTTTACTTGTGGTGTTTATATAGACAACCAGGTTTACCTAATTGAGTCTAAATGGGAAGTAGGTTATGGACGATTTTCACTTGCACTTTTGATTGCTCTGACCCTCTCTATCTTTACCGGCTGAAGCGGGAGTCCGATTTTAGGGAAACCTTTAATGGAAAGACTGTAAGAAAAAAAAAAAACTTTATCATTTAGCTGAGCATTCTAGGGGAAAAAAAATCCTCTATTTCACACAGAGCCTCCGCTCACACCTCCCCCAGTGCTTGTGAGCGCCAATCATCCTTCATAAAATATTAAAGTCCCCAACGTTTGCCCTTTTAAAATTTCCCACTCTCAATTCCCTAATTGTAGTGTTTCTTTATCTGTCCACTGCAGAGAGTAAATAAATGAACAAAATAGCTATTTTATCACAGCGCCTGACCTTTGAAATGGGAGAGGATTATCACAGGTTTATTTCTCACCCCGTTCTCTCACTCTACACACACACACACACACACACACACACACACACTCTCTCTCTCTCTCTCTCCTCTCTCTTCTCTCTCTCTCTCTCTCTCTCTCTCTCTCTCTCTCTCTCTCTCTGTGTGTGTGTGTGTGTGTGTGTGTGTGTGTGTGTGTGTGTGTGTGTGTGAGAGAGAGAGAGAGAGAGAGAGAGAGAGAGAGAGAGAGAGAGAGAGAGAGAGAGAGAGAGAGAGAGAGAGAGAGAGAGAGAGAGAGAGAGAGAGAGAGAGAGAGATGATGCAGATGATGACTGCTGTTGTACACACAGATGAAAATGGGCCAGACATGATGCTCATTTTTGTCTGGATCTATTCATTTATTTTAAAATAGGTTAAAATTAAATTCACACATATAATAACTTGATCACACCTCATCTATAATTAAATGTTTTGCATTTCTGAAATAAAATTGCTTTTTATTGCCAAGGTTAAAAAATGCCCTGTGACAGGGAATGTTCTCAGAAATGTGGCTAATGTTCTGGCAAGGTTTTCACAAAGTTATGGACAAACATTCATTCAGTAATGTTAATTCAAAGTTATCTGGTCTACTTATTGTTCATGGAATGTTTGTTTTTTTCTCAAAAGTTTAAGTTGGATGTTAAAAATGTTTAAATGTTATTATTTGTTTCATTCCCACAGTAACATTCCCATAATTTTTTCAAAATACTAAAATGGAATGTTTTCTTAACACTCACATAACCATTTTTAAAACATGAAAAAAAAATGGAGGGAAAGATTCAGAAATAATGTTTTCATAACTTAATATGAACATTAGCAAAACATTCTTAGAACATATTTTTGTTTGTTGGGATACTGTCCTAATATCAGCAAATAGCAAACAAATAAAAGCAAATAATCTTAAGTAGAGATTGCCATTTTACAATAATAATAAAAATATATATTTTGGAAAAAAAACACTGAGACTGATATCACAGAGACCGTGTGACAAGGTCAGTAAGGTTTTTTTCAGATTGTAAAATGTGATACAACTCTACAAAATCTTAATGATATTTAAGTATTCATTAAAAAAAAAACTTTTTTGTATTGGTTATACCAACTGACATTTTTTGTCATTAAATTAACTTTTTTTAAATGGCATAAAAGTTTTTTTTTTAAAACCATATGAAATAACATGAATGTTATTTCAAAGAATTTGGCAAGATTTTTCCTTTTCTTTATCATGGGCACTATTATTTGCCTTGACCCAAATGACAACAACGTGACATGAACGGAATATTATTTCAGCTCATCCTATTGCACTTCTTTCTCTCATGAACTTTCACACACTTACATACAAACCCATCCCATCTATGATTCCAGATATGAGATCCAGGTGGATTTTCATTCTGGTCTTTTCCTTCTGTGGTCTTAGTTTTCCTCTTTACAAACAACCAGTTGAAACCCACACGGTTTCATGTTTTAGGCAAACTCGACCAAAAAACACACGCACTTATCTGCGCAAACACAATCATCTTCTGATTCCGTTTACAATAACAGCAAACTCTGAGAGACGTGCTAAAACGTTAGTGCTAATGACGCAGTTCTGGTGAAGGACTGTCTTCTCTCTTCCAACAGCCATGCTGAATGCCTAACAGGCTGACATTTTTAATAATTCCTAATGGGGCGATATTTTAATTAAACTGATACTGATGGAATCAGATTAAATGCGGTTAAGCCGTGCAGCGGAAATGACTCAAGAAATTCAAAGAGAGATCAGGAGATAAGGCACCATTTTAACTCTCTCTCTCCCTGTATGGTTCATTAACTACGACCCCCTTCCGTTCGCCAAATTAAGAGTTTTTTTATCACTGCGATTTTTCTGGATACTTCATTTGAGAGGACAGATGTGCACAGGAAACAAGACTTAAGATTAACACGGTAGTCTATGAAAGAGTTAGTCAGAGAGAGAGAGAGAGAGAGAGAGAGAGAGAGAGAGAGAGAGAGAGAGAGAGAGAGAGAGAGAGAGAGAGAGAGAGAGAGAGAACAAAAATGCAACGTACAACTCAGGGTGCCTTTGAGGACATTTAATTAAAATCTAATCCTGCATTCATTAAGGCTCACATAAATTAAGCTGTCATTCATAAGATTTATGGATTCTCATTTGCATACCACATACAATTCATCAATTACTGGGGTGTGAAAGGGGCACAACCCCCTCTGGGCTGCCCATTGCCACACAAACAAAAGGGGGGGGGGGGTCTAATTCTCCTGTTTTCCACTGACAAACATTCAGATGTACTTTTCAATTATGTCCAATTGAAGCTGTAAATAGGTACTGATCTGTGTCCACAACGCAGATAAGAGATAAGAGAGGGCGGTCAAAGCAGGAGGTACAGTATTTCAGAGAGGAAACAAATTACATTAGATTACAGAAAAACTGAAAAAAAAAGGAACTAAAAGAGACATATACCTTAGTCCATTCTCTCAATAATAACTACCCGTTTCACTATAAAGCTGTTGCTCTGGATATGCTGGAGAAAACAAACAAATCAAAAAAGAATGAGAACCATATTAATATTCAGGGTTAATGAAGCAAAGAAAAAGACTGCGTGCGTGTGTGTGTGTGTGTGTGTGTGTGTGTGTGTGTGTGTGTGTGTGTGTGTGTGTGTGTGTGTGTGTGTGTCCACCCATTAGCAGAGACGGTCTCTTTCTGACAAGTGAATTTTATCAGGTGGAGATTTATAAATAATGGATTTGTCAAATAAGTTTACATATTCTCCTGTTTTAGCATTAAAAACCTAATCAAGAGTTTAAGAAGAGAGTTTAAATCAAGAGTTTAAGACACTCCTTTTGCATTATGGAAGGTGTTTAGCTAGTTTTATAAGTGTCGCCTTGGTCTTGCTCAGGTGGGGTTTAAAGGACAATTTATAATCAGTAATATCAATAACTTGACTGCACTGACTCTATCAGATGAGAACACATCTTTAACTGTATTCAAGTAAATGACACTGGATAATGACACTATTGTCTGACTCTGAAAGTTTACAACATTGAAATATGTATTAAACTGAATTGAATCAACACTGAACTAAATTGAGCCAAATAAAGGCATTACTGTATTCTATAGAGATGTCTTTGAAGTCGCAAGATTGACAGTTATTGAACTGAACTGAATCAACATTGAACTGGCTCAGAGTGAATAATAACTGTTGTCTTCTGGAGGTGCTTTACGGCTGACGCTGAATTTGCTTCATAATTGATGCTATTTTTTTTTTTGAAGCTGCTTTGAAACAATCTGCATTATATAAATGTGACACAAATTACACTTTACATATGAGCTAATATGAATTGAAGACAACTTGAAACAAATGAGAAAACATTTAGATGGAAATGCTCTTTGATGAAAAAAGCCTAACGGAAAGGATAAGAGCAAACATCCTTTATTCTGGGCTCAAACAGGAAGTTCCTTCATGATGGGGCGTAATCGGAGCTCTTATCGCAGTGAAAGACTGAACCCAAATAGTCCACTGTTTGTGTTTCAATCTGCGGCTCTCTGTGATGAATGAAATGTAAATAAGTGTTGTGGCCCCTGCGGGGGGACGAAGAAAGAAGGAGAGAGAAAAAGACAGACAGAGACCTTACATCTGTCCCATACACACACACACACACACACACACACACACACAACACGCACACTCAGACAGACACTTCAGCATTCTTGTTCCCAAAGCATGTACGTGCACACACAAATATCCACATGCACAGGAAATAACAGGAATGGAAAAAAGCAGTACTGTAAACATTTTACAAACAGACTGCTTCCTCAAACAGACATACACATTCACACACAAACAACCACACCAACATACTTCAAGAAGATCAGTCAGTGAGTCAGTTAAGATTGTGTGTGTTACAGTAATGTTCTCTTTGATATATCAGCAAGCCAGCTTGCTTTTACAAGCCTGTTTACATTATAAATACAAACTCATACTCATAACAGATTATACTCACAATTACAACAAAAAATTATTGATGAAATTACATTTAATTTACAAAGCTCAAGAGCTTGAGAGTCTATCAGTTTATATTAAACACTAATCAGAGGATCATATAAACACACTTTAATGTGTTGATGAGAAAGTCTGCGAAAAATGTATATTCTGGAAAACCTAATAAACGTAATGAAAGGAACTTAATGGAAACACACATGAGATGGTGAGCAAAGGATGATTGTAATGGACTCATTTTGTTGACTTGTATGTTAGTAAATATGTACCCTATGAAGTGAACCATTACACCAACATGTCTTGCTTTTGTGTAAGGTCATTTCATAAGGTCATTTAAAAACATGTCAGACTAAGCTGAAGTTCAACTAGTTTTGAGAGAATTCCCAATGAATACCGTGACATTCTCCACAAATAATGTACAAAATAGGGCCTGAAACGGTAAAAAAGTTCAAACGTTTGGGAACGGTAAGACCTATAAAATGTTTTTAAAAGAAGTCTGTTTTGCTCACCAAGGCAGCATTTATTTGATCCAAAAAAAGTAAAAACAGTAAATATACAGTAAATGCAGTAAAAACGGTAATATCGTGAAATAGTATTACAGTTTAAAACAACTGCTTTCTATTTGAATACTGTATATTGTAATGTCAAAGCTGAAATTTCAGCATCATTACTCCAGTCTTCAGTGATACATAATCCTTTAGAAATTATTCAAATATGCTGATTATCAATGTTGAAAACAGTTCTTTGATGAATAGAAAGTTCAAAAGAACAGCATTTATCTGAAATAGAAAGCTTTTGTGACTTTATACAATACCGTTCAAAAGTTTGGGGTCAGTAAGAATAACTTGTTTTTAGAACGAAATTGACACTTTTATTCAGTAAGGATTCATCAAATTGATCAAATGTGACAGTAAGGAAATGTATAATGTTACAAAAGCTGTCTGTTCTATTCTATTCTATTCTATTCTATTCTATTCTATTCTATTCTATTCTATTCTATTCAATTCAATTCAATTCTATTCTATTCTATTCTATTCTATTCTATTCTATTCTATTCTATTCTATTCTATTCTATTCTATTCTATTCTATTCTATTCTATTCTATTCCATATGGCAAGTAACAAAACCGAGCCTGCAAAGAAAGATAATGCAGTTTTTTATTAACAAAACAATGAAGCGTTTAGCTTATGAACAAACTGAATAAATTAAACTTGTTCTCTATTTGACAAAAATTCAGTTCAGTTAAGTAAGTTCGCAGGTCAATTTGATCATATTGTAACCAGGGAACATTTCAATCTCATATCAGGCAGATGTTAAAAGGTTAATTGTAAAAGTCTATTTCGCCTGTTCAGGTTCTTGCTCCTCTTTAATTTGCTGTTATTATTGTCTCTCATTACAGAAGAATCCAATAGGGACCTGACAGGTGACATCCTATCATCAGAGGGAGGGTTACAAAGCTGCTCATCTGGATTATAGAGGAATTTTAAGACCTATATAAGCCAGTATTTCCTTCGTGTTAATGCTTTAAGAACTTTAGGATTTACCAAGCGGAGATAAAAAGGCATATTCCCCCCCAAAAAAGCAGAGAGGCCAGTGAATCTCAGTGAAGAAACAACACACCTCGTCCTGTCTCTCTCAATAATCGCTGAGAGAGAATTACACCAAAAATTTGTATTTGCTGTCTAAAAAGCAATGTTTTTAAAAGTCACCATAAAATCAAAATTGACAATTCTTATTTTTGATGGAATACTGCAGTGTTCAACATAAATGATTTATCCGTGCTCACCATTATTATCATTTTTAAATAATGTGCCCTCATAATCTTTAATCAAAATAACTTCCCCTCCCACTTGCAATCACATGTCTTCTGTTCTCTGATGACGTGTTCACCGGCACAAGGGCTGGACAACCTGCAATCAGGCCCGTACGCAGGGTTTTATCATTTTTAAGCCCAAAACTGAGCTTGCTAAGGGGGATCGAATACAAATAAATAATGCTCAACTGAGCCATTCACACTGTTGAACCACATTCCTAGCATTAGGATCCTTTGGTAGTTAATGTTATTTTTAGTCCAGTGATCCAGTATCGCTCTTTCCTCCTCATCTCACTAACACGCCAGTGGCGTGGCCAAAGTTGCAATGAAGAAGCGGCCGTTGATTTTCTTCTGCAGAGGCGGTCTTTAACCTATCTAATACATAGGCACATTCCACAACGAGTCTTTCTCTGATGACCTCTTATGTCAAAAGCTCAAGGAAAAGTTGATTTCTCAATTTATGACCCCTTTAACGGAAGCCTTGCGCTGGGATTCGCATAAAGCCTGCCTACTTTGATTTGAATGGCCATCTCAAACATTTTGACATTGACGAGCGGTGTTAGACCGCTGAGGCAGCTCCTGGTTATCTTGTTGTTGTGTAATATCCTTGCAGCCCCAAAGTAGAGTTAATATTAGGCAATTATTTCACAACCTTTATTATATACACCGCAAAAAAATACTAGGGACCTCAATAGTAGGTACGGCCCTGCCTGCAGCAATAGCAATAGCAAACCAAAATGATCCAACGATCCCAATGGACAAATCAAGTCCACCTTACTTTTCTTCTTGTTTGAGATGCCGTTTCACGTGGATATACACATCACAATAGGCAAGAAAAGACAATTGCAACCTTTAACAAATTTTAAACCATGAACAAGAAATTAGAAGGTAAATACTTGTATTTCTTCACATTTAGGTCAAACTAGCATATACAGAACCACTGCATTAGATTAGAATGCAAGAGGTTTATTGGAGTTCTGAATGGAGTGTGTTTCCATAGCAGAACAACATTATGGTAAGAGCATCAAGAGCAATCAAAGCCAATAACATCTGCCATTTGACAATATCTTAGCTATTCTCACCTCTATATAGGACATAATTTAAGCTGTGTTATGTGCATATGTAGGTCATTTAACATCCCACTGCCTCTCCACTCATCCTTTTGTCCTTCATACAATAAAAGTCCACAACAAAAATAGTCATTTTCACACACTTGCATATAAATCACTCGCTTTTCTCCCTCTCAGTAGCTTTTTGGCAGATATGGGCCGGGTGTGTGTGTTAACTTTACCTTCTCACGGGGACTTTTTGAAAGTACTGCCACTTTCTTTAGACCCTCGGTTGAGAACAGTTGTGTAAAAACATGAGGTGAAATCGACACATCCATTACACAGGTTAATCTTTTCCTCGTCCGTATCCATTCTGTCTCTTTTTTTTAGCACTGTGATCTCTCCATCTCTATTTCCGTCTGTTCTCTATATTTTCGGGAGATGCAAAATTTCCTTCCTCTGTCCTCTCTGCACTAATCAGGTCACAGGCGTAAAGGAAGCTTTAGGCAAAACCTTTATATGTTACTGCTACATTATCCTGTTCTACTTAAAGAAGCATTACCTTTAAGGGGATAGAAAAAGACCCAGAAAGAGAATGAAAAAAGTAAGCGAGTTTACAACAACATAGCATTCCCATGCACTATGTTTATACATAGCTTTTTTCCCACAAATGGATACACCCCTTCACCAGCACAGACTATTCTGGGTTCAATACAAGCTAAGCTCATTTGTCAGCATTTGTGGCATTATGTTGCATTTGCCACAAAAACTCTTTAAATAACAAGCTTAAAATAAATGTGAAGCTTATAATTTTTTAAAAGCCCTTACAATTTTTTCTCGTCATTTTTACAATCTTTGTAGGTTTTCATACATTAAATTGTCTCGGCCATGATGTTGCAATTTTATTTATTAACATTGAGATACAAATATTTTTTTTAAAATATATTTTCCATTTTCCATTTCATTTTAGTGACAATTTTAGCACTTAGTTGTGCTTTTGACATTTTTATTAGTTTCTGTTTTCTTCCAAGTATGTATATATAGTTATTAACTATAATAACCCTACAAAGTTGTTAAAATTTTGATAATTTACACAGCAAGTGTTTTACTCTAAAATTGTGTATATTGCTTACATCTTGTGGCTATACTTTTGAAACAGTATTTAAACGTTTATAGATTGGCCCCATTAACTTCCTCACAGTGATCCAGATTTTTGTATTTTGTTTTGAAAGAAAAGGAGGGATAAGTCAAAATTATTTTTTGTATTAACATTATGCTACACATGCTGACTTATTGAGCTTAACTTGTACTGAAGGAATATTCCTTTAAGCCATGCGTTTTCCCTCTTTTTTCTCTCTCTGACTCGAGTCTCCGGTCGTCCCCACACTTTCCTGGCCCCCTAACCCACTGTAGTTTAATGAGCATACAACTATTTGCCTCCTACCCACCATGGCACTTCACAAACAGCTGCATTCTACATGCCACGTTTCCTAGATACATCACAAACAAACACCGGCACAGACTAAGAATGTGTTGGTTGTTGATTTTTGACTTGTTCTAAACGGAGCAGTGATTGACGAATCTAGATACAGCCGTAGCTGCGCCACGTTCTCTCCATGGTCTGTAGTCTGGACATCTCAATTAGTTTTTGACATTTTTGACTGAAGAATCTCATTAGAGTCAAAGCCAGAGGTGTGAAACTGCCTAATCATGAAGCTTTGTAACACTTTGCAGACTCACCAAGAGTAGCTGTATGGAAAAGAATGACAATTTCTCTGATAACATTGAGATTTAACCATGGACATGTCATTAAGGGCCAGATTTACTAAACAGGGCAAGCGTGAGAGCGCAATCCTAAAAAGTGCAGATGGGACTGGAAAGTTCTGCACATGATCTACTGATGACAAGCAAACAAAAGAACACAGCAGGATCATTTCCATAATGACCAACACAATCTCCCAAGAGCAGAACAATTCATGTCTGGTTTAAGACATGCTTTTTTGGGCATTAAATAGTGGCGAAATACCAGTAAATTGACTAGTGAAAACCTTAGTAAATTACGTTGCATGATTCATTTAAATACTGTCCTCCCATGAATTTTGCATCTGAAAGGGGAACTCCTACAAATGCATATGCAATAAGGTCCGCCAAAAAAACTGTCTGTGTCTTTTCAGCGCTAATTTTCGACTGCATGTCTTCGGTAAATCCTTTTTTTTTTGTGAATACGTTTTTTAACACCAAAAGATTGTTTGAGCTGGCGCAAGCTGTTAGTAAATCTGGCCCATAATGTTTTTTCAAATATTTTATGATTTATTAGGTGAGCCTGACGTTCATAAGAAAGAGGAAAGCAGTTACAACTTCTAATTACAAATCAGCCAGCTGTGGACATGTCTAAAGAGTTTTTTTTTTTTTTTTGGGCTGCTGTTCTGTGCTCAAAGGGATATTTCCCCAAAAAGTGAAAATTCTGTCATCATTTACACACCCTCATGTTCTTCCAAACCCATGTTTGGAACAAAAGTGAAGATATTTTTATTATTCTCACATCATTTTTGTCCATCCATTGAAAATCCAAACCTTTCAAGCATCAAAAAGTATAGATATTTTTTAAAGTAACCCACATGAATCACGTATAATCATATATAATACTGTAATCCAATGAGGTTTGTTCCCGCCTAAATTGAATCTGTTTATCAAATGTCCGTGTCTCTTCAGAAGACTTGGACAAAACCTTTTAAATCATAGATGAATTTGACAATGTTTTACTTTTGACGCGCAAAACTTTTGGTTTCGTGGACTTTTAATTGATGGACAAAAACTATGAATATTAAAAATGCCTTAATTTGTGTTCCAAAGATGAACTTGATGGGCTTATGGGTTTAAGTCATGGCATATTCATGTCATGTTATAAACAGTGCGCAAAGATTAATCGTCTTCTGACTAAAAATCATGGTAGTCTCTGATGTCACTCCCATTGCTTCAAAATCCACATATGAGTTTGGCTAGTGTTTCCAGATGATGAATTTATACAACAAACATGGTATTTTTAATACTAACTGTACAACAATTAGAACAACTTAGTACAACTGTTAATACTTTAACTTTGGTTAGTAATTAATTCTGGGTGTAACCGTGAGATTTCATACTGTACAATTGAAAGTTAATGTTTCCATTTGCATATCTACAAGATTAATAACATTGATGAAGAAATACAGCATGTATCTTGCTTCAATACTTGTCCACTGTGGAAAGGTCACTGCGTAATTCTGATCTGATTTTATCAAATCTTCTGAAATATACTAATCATAATAATATCTCTTCATTACTTTATATAACCTGTTTAACCCTCACATGCTGAAACTGAAGTTTCTGAGACTGTACAAAGCGCATTCATTTTTAATAAGGTAACCAGTTTATGATTGGCTGTCTGTTGCGGAACAACTCCACGTGACCATTCTGGCTTTTCCTTTTTTTCCTGCTGCACACTCACTTGCTGAACTGATGACAGAAGCCACACTCAATGTTCGTTCATAGCACAATTTGGACCCAACCAGATCTTGTGAGAAAACATAAATATTTTACAAAGTTGCAATTTCATACCAATTCTCGATGAAGTTGCATCCCAAAATCTAAACCTCAATGGTGCATGAGCAGGTCATATGAGAACATGTCAATGAGATAATACAAATTTGTCACCAATTTGCCAAAAATGTAAAAGGTACAAAATTATGTTTTATTAACAAAGTTCGGGAGTAGCACATTCAGATAATTAACCAAATTAACACGGGAGGAGCATATTCAGTTAATCAACTCAATTAGCCACTGTAAAAAAATTCTGTTACATTTACGGTAAAAAACTGGCAGCTGTGGTTACCAGAAATTTACCGTAAAAAATATGGTAGCAACATTTGAGGTTTTACCGACTTAACTTAAAATTTACAGTAATAAACCGTATTTCATTATCTGATATAATGTTAATTTACCAACCTATTGAAGTATTAATATCTGTTTTGTACCATTGTAATACACTGTCAACCAACAATCACAGCAGTAATGAGAGTCACATTATCAATCACAAGCAGTTCTTCCACAAAAAAAATAATACTAATATATATATAGAAGCTGCACAATATCATTCACACAAACATTAAACACCATCATGGTAACACACATGAAATTTTAAAAATACAATAAACATTTAACAACATTAAATGTAACATAAAACCCTACTGATTAGAAAAAAACGAAGAAAACTATGACGAAACATAGTTATTTCAACAAAAATACATCAAATGTTAAGTTCACGCAGGGAATTGTGGGAATATCAATTTACGTTTCTTCACTGTAAATTATACAATGACTTGTTCGTTTTCACTTCCAAAAAATGTAAATTTAACGGTATTTTACAGTAAACGTACCATTAGATCTATCACAGTTATTTACCGTATATAGTAAGGAAACTTTCTGTTAACCAATTAACAGTTTTTCACTGTAGCATTTTTACCGTCTTTTACTGTTAAAATCACGTTCATTTTTTACAGTTCAACCTAGTCACCATCCTCTTCACAACATTTCCAATCACTCTCCTTTGTTCCCACCTGCACGTCATCTCTAATCACACACACCTGCACCTCATCATCACCCTCATCACTGCCACTATATACATTCACCTCACCCCACTCACCTCACCCCAGCTCTTTGTCCGACCTCGTTTGTTGTATGTGGACTCTTCCCCTGTCTCCAGCGATCTCCCTGTCCTCTGTGTCTCCGCCAAGATCACACTTTGGACTCCACTATCCTGCTCACCTCATCCCTGCACCTTTGTTATCAATAAATCACTATTCACCATCCATCTTCCTCTCCTGTGTCTACATATTTGTAACAACAGCAGACTTCCCTCTGTTCAGTGACAGTTTCCCAGCATCCCTCCACCACCGAAAGGTCTCGAGATGAGTCTTTTAAAAGTTTAACTTATTTTAATTAGAGCGGCGCCTTTTTAGAACATCATTTTGACGGACAGTGTCATAAAAACGCAGGGTCATAAAAATCATCATCTATTATTACCCGTCAGTTTCATTTTCATATTTTAATGATAAGACATTTAATAGCTTTTGTTTTCGTTCACATATTTATTTTTAATTATGAACTTACAGGACGATCATATGGGCTAGATTATGCATTTATTTATTCATGAAGAGAACAGATGAACAGAGACTGTGCTGCACTTTTCATGTTCAACACCACACAAAGCCTTCCCCCGCAGTGACAGCAAAGCCCACTAAAGCACGACCTTTATGCCTGAACAGGCAAATATAACAACACAAAGGACTAGGTAAAAATACTGATTTCTAGATACACGAAATTCAAACAATAAATACAGTTTTAGCTGTAAATGTGGTGTGACAGATCACTGTAGCGCCTCAGATCAAGCAAAGCGGCAGCGTAAAGCGCATGTTAACGGACCATCTCTTCCACTTTACTAGTTACAGCATGAAATAAACATGAACAAACGTCAGAAGAAAGTTGAAAGATACAGTACAACTTACTGAAATCAGTATCATGTCTCATCTAATCGCTCAATCAGTGTTTCAACTGTGGAAAGACATCAATAAATAAGCTTGTAAACAATAATATTACATTTACCTCAGAAAAGCCATTCAGTGACCATAAACTCGATAGTCAGCTAGAAAAAGAACAGCATTTTGCTAAACATATGCACCATATTACATATTCATTGGCCTATATATTTTTTTACTGTTCTTCTTTATTTAATATATCTTTGATTAAATCAACTCAAGTTTTTTTCTGACAGCCACAATTTAAAAGAAATTAATAAAATTGGAGTGGAAACATAATTCTGAAATTATAAAGTTTGTATTCTATAACTTTATTATTGTAACATGGACTTAAACTGGGTGCTCGCCTGTGCATAATCAAACGCATCAAGCGATACTGATGCAGAGGCAATTGTTATTACATTCCGCGTCTTTGCCTAGGACAGATGAGTTCTCGTGGCAGTTTTAATTTTGTTCTGGAGGCTGAACTGCTAAAAAAATCCAGCTTCTACAATGCTTGCTTCTACAAGTCTCTTTTATAATGAGTGGTGTTTCATGGGACTTGTGCCAGAGTGCTCAGCATCACAAGTGCAATGCTGTATCAGGTGAGCTCCCAAGCAAGTTTAGTCAGAAAAGCCATACATATGGTGCTGGTTATGTGATGCACGTGTCAAAATGTATTCGTTTACAAATCATGCATTATGGTCATAGTGTTTTGAGGTCATAATATAGTATTGTGCAAGGAATATTGCATTCAAATTAGTATTCATTAATCAATAATCTGCAACTGTAATCACAATTTGTGTAAAAAATAAATAAATAAAAGTGATGGTTTTTTTTTTACTGCCTCTAATGTTCATTTGTATAGGCATGTTTTTGGAGTTTTGTAAAACTGTAGGTAGCATGTTATTCCAATAAGCCTATGTTCAGTAATATGGAAAAATAGATCCGCAGCTTTCTAATGAATACACTGAAGCTCATACTATTTCTTTCACTTCCAGTTATTCTGTGTGCAGGTGTTTTTCAGAATTAAATTATCGTAAAACTCCTGTAATTCAATGTTTAAAATGTCCCATTATGAAGCAATCACAGGAAACTAACGAACCATTTGTGTTCTGTCCATCATCCTCTCTCCTCAACAAGATCCTCGGAAATGTGTGTCTGTGTGAGAGTCTTCATGATCAAACAGCCAGAACAGTGTGTTAATAATCAGACCGAGTCAAAACATCATGGTGGCCACGTACAAACAGAAAAAACACACACACACACACACACACACTTTAGATTTCCATGTGCTTCAGAGGGAGCCGGAACAGAGAGACTCCCTGAGGTGGAATTAATGAAAAACCCTTTCATGGAAAACTCATCAAGCTGAGAGAGAGAGAGAGAGAGGAGGAGGAGACCGCTAGCGTGTGTATGAGAGAGAAATGAACAGAGAAAGTAAGAAAGAGATAGCATGTCCTTGTGTGTGTAGCGAGTGGAGGGGGGGTCAGAGCGCGTGACCTCTCATTTCATACTTTAATTAAAATCTCCCCCTGACGTCCTCCTCTCTTCCATGCTGGCTCGCCTTCCCACAGAGGCCATCAGTGCCAGCGCACACACACACACACACAAACACATTCTTTCCTCGGCCCTCCGCACACACCGGCACCCGCGTACACAAACACACACTCCATTTGAAAAGACATGTTTACTCTATCTTTAATGTCCTCCTGTGTTTCATTAGCTCTGTAACATTCTGTAAACACCAGGGGAACTTTCAGAGCATTGCTTACACCACCATTACATTGAATACACAAGAGAACCATCAGACGCTAAAACACATCATATGCATACAGCTAATGGATCCAAAAAATGTCTTTTTGAGCACCCGAATGAGAATTTTGTCAATTAAGGATAAAGCCCTTGGTACAATTTGTGTACAAACGGCTTTACTTACGATTTACACAGAGATCCGTTCTGCTAGTGTTTTATGAATAAGGCCCCTTGAGTACAAAGCATCATATTTAACTTGTGCGCAACATTGCAAGAACATCTGTTATCAGAATAATCCATCATTTGTTTTACAGTGTGTTTTACCTGCTCTGCAAAAAGCAAAAAGAAAACAAGAACTAAGCACCGTTATGTTCTAAAGACCAACATGAGTGGGTGTGCACCTATGAAGATGTGTGTGTGTGCACTAGTAACACTGAGAGCAAGGGGCAACACTATACATTTCTCTCTCTCTCTCTGTGTGTGTGTGTGTGTGTGTGTGTGTGTGTGTGTGTGTGTGTGTGTGTGTGTGTGTGTGTGTGTGTGTGTGTGTGTGTGTGTGTGTGTGTGTGTGTGTGTGTGTGTGTGTGTGTGTGTGTGTGTGTGTGTGTGTGTGATAAACAGCAGCTGGAGTTTCCCACAGATCAAACAGAGAATGAAAAGTAATGAACAAAGTGCTGAAACCCCATGATGAACTTTATGCCCAATAAAGAGGTGCTTTAATTCTGATATGAAAGTAACTCATCCATCCAATACCAGACCACAACAACTTAAAGATAAATTTAAACCTTGGTTTACCATAAAAGAGATACCTGCTCAAGCCCTGCAGACTGTTACATTAAATCATCTCCCCTTTAGATCTCAGATATATGTGAGATCATTGTCTATGGTTGATATGACATGATCTAAAAGTATCTAGATTCATTTATTCAAAAAAACATCATTCTAATTCATACAGTGACTGATGATGAGAATTTTATACATGTTCATCTCTCTTATATATTTTTGTTACATTTAGAATTATGTTCTTGGTAAATATTAATGGTTTACAAGAAAGCAATTACTCACTTTGTGACATTCTTAGAAATTCTACATCTCGTTAAACATTCTACTTCCTACGTTCTGTTTGACTGCATCTAAACAAACACCACACACAAAGAAACCCACACAGTGTGCATGTGTAAGGTGATATTGTCCAAACTCTCATCAATACAACTCATCGTCAAGTACACACAGTCTTACGCTTACACAACAGCAGATGGACACACAAACACAATAGCACCATAAAGACATCAACAGTATTTTAAGCCCTTGTTCGCTAACACATTTCTTTTATGATACGCAGCATGCCACAACAAAGCTATCAGCTGTCTGAGCAGCTGCATCGGCGGTCTCCAATAGAGTCACTAAAGCTTTGAGATCTGAACACACACACACACACACACACACACAAAGGGTATCTATTTCAACCACACATGTACAACAGCAGACCATAAACTCCACAGCCATATGTAATGATTGATATTAGAGGATTAAAAATATACTGCAGGCTTGAAAGTGTGGCAATCGAAACCTTTTGTGATAATACAAGTGCAGAAAAACAGTCTGGATGGATTACAGATATGGTTCTGTGTCACACATTCACACACTCGTCTTTTTTCTGTCCACTAATCCCTCGCTCCGCACTAATACACTGTGGAAGGGCCGAATCAAACCTTGCTGACTGATATAGGCTTGTGTTACTGCTGAATAGGACCTGAAGGTCAAGGGAAGAGAGAGACGTGCCGAGACGTCTGTTTGAGGTTAGTGTGTATGCGTGCATGTACATAAGAAAGAGAGAAAAACCAGCGGGTGAGTGCAAGATAACGGGACTTTTGAAATGAAAGCAATCACACTGGCATCAATTAATTGTCTGCGGATAATTTGCTGTCTAGGGTGCCAGTGCCGCTCGCTCGAGCATTTGTTTTGACTGTAATCCGTGGCCTTTAAAATGTCTTCTATTTGAAGATCAGAGAAAGAGAACACACACTGACACACTCCTCTCACACTGAGCATTCACACGACTTGAACACTGTGACAAGAAAATCTTCAAAGACACAAATACCCATTTTTGCAAAGTATTCGCAAAAGGTTTGCCGCTAAGCTATGTCTGTCATCTCACTTTCTTGCTTGGTCTTCAACAAATGCACACACTATACGCACACACCAGGCCTGAGTTTCTGAGAGAAAGGTCACAATGCAAAGCCAATGAGTCGTGAGACATCACGTCCATTTAAGACTTTCTGGAAGTGCATGTGATTCTACGAAAATAAATAATTCAGTAAATAACGAGTATTTACTGAAAGGCAGGCTAACTGTAAAAGAAGACAAGCATTTGTTTTACTGTTACGAGCAAAACAAAAACACAGCAAGCAGCCAAATGCCTTTTATGGACATTTAGAACGTTCATGTTAGTGAATCAGCCTTTAAACAATGGAAAACATTGTGTTTGTGCGTAAGATAATCCGATTGCTCTGTTTGTTGAGCACTGTGAAGGGCTGCAGTAAATCAACTATTAGTTTTTATGCTGATCCAAGATGCATTTTTGTTTTTTGCTTCCAAACAATTACAGGTAGAATTTGGTCATAAAAGGAAATGCTAGGAGTGATGAATGACTCTGTAAAGCAGACAGACCAAGTCAGCACCTATAGGGCATTTTTTTCTGTCTGCCAGAAAAAGCTCATGGATTAGATGACAGTCAGAGAAGACATCTTTTCAACACAGAGAAGCACAGAGGAAGTAATCAGATTTGATGAATTAACAGCAGCATAGCTCCAAAAAAGACATTGAAAGTTATTGGAGTCTCACAATATGGGGTGGAGGTGTGGTTTTGTTGTTTAGTTTCTTCTTGCATTTACTCGTGTTGCATTAACAACTTTAAGGAAATGATAACGTACCAGATTCTCTCTCAGATTCCCTTTATCCGGTCATGATGAGTCAAAGTGCCTAACTTTGACTCAGCATGAGTCATTTCTGAATCAAAAACCCACCCTTTGCAACCTATCCAACCCGATCTCATAAGAAAACTATTTTACCAGGTGGCAATTTCATATGACTTTGAATGATTTAATACAAAAACATACAACTTTAAAAAATAATAATGATTTAAGCTTGAAGGTCCTCCCCTTAACTTAACCATCAGTGAGAAGTAAAAACATACAAATGAAAATAATTCATTCAAATTAGCCACCAATTCACAAAAAATGCAAAATAGTTAGTATTTTCCACTAGTGTGTTGGCCTATCTCTCAATTCAAACTTCAGAGGATTCAAGGGACAGAGGTCCAGGAGTTTAGCCCACGCTGTCTGCCCTTGCTATCTGATCTCCATTCAGCTCTGCCAAAATTAAAACATTAGGAGGCCAGACATCGATTAAATAGAGTCATTATACAAAGATAGAAACGTTTAAAATGACCAAATACCTTCTCATGTCCTAGCTAAAAGAGAAAACCAGAAGGCAGGACAATGGGCTAATTTGTGCATGTGTCGTGATACAAACCATTTTCAAAAAACATTCGAAAATTTGTAGATTAATCCTGAGGCAAAAGGTATTAATACGATTAGAATATAATTCAAAGTGGAGATCAAATGGGAGGGGGAACTGTTAGAGAGCGCCCTTTTAAAACTGCCGCTCTAGGCAATATGAAAAATTAATTAATTTCTGCGGAGAATCAATTTCTATATAGACACCGGCGGAGAGCGAGCGAACGCGCGGGCAGGAATCAGAGATTTCCATCTCGTTCCAGAAACTTGTGTCACAAGCGCTTAACATCTCCTCGCCAGTGCCGATGGGTGCCTAAATGCGCTCTTTAATAATCAAACAGCTATGAGCTGGTGTCATAAATTTGCTCGTAGACACCGAGGTTTAGATAAGCAAACCCTTGTTCTTTCAAACAATTAAGGCTCGCGTGGCTCTCGAGCGCACTCGCGCGCAAACGCATCAGTATGCTCGCCATCACTCTAAAGGTCAGACGTCGTAATTTGCTATTAATACTAGGCTACTAAAGGGTTGGTGTTTTTTCAAAGCGCGCGAACTTTGATGGCAACGGTTGCAAAGTAGGCTATATATGACTGTTAAACAGAGCTTTTTATGACGGTCGTCTGAACTGATAACGACATGGGTTAATAAATTCAGGCCACGTTGTGAGTCACTGAAAGTTCATTGGTTTTCACATTGCAAATTTCTCTTTTCAAAGCGAAAGACAGTAAACTACGAGTCCGACCTTTAGTGGACCTGACACCACGGGACAACTGGCGATTGACCCGTAAGTTCTTCAGTTTAACTTGTAACAAAACCAGGCTAGCCCCATTAAATATTCATATCATAGACTGATACGATCTCTCCCCCTCTCTCTTTTCCATTTCAGTCTCCAAAAGTGTTTGTTTACACATGATACTTTTTTATAAAGAGACAAAGAGTTACATTCAATGCTATTCTGACTGCCTAATTGTTTGTGAAAGACACCTGTCCTGACTAAAGGTGGCCCAGTTCTGGATTAGGTGTGTGTATGTTCAATGCGATGCATTTCAGTATAAGTAACCTGATATGTGCATGATCATCAAAGGCCAAACTGTAACTGGATCATAAGCAGATAAACATGCTGTGCTCAGCAAAAAAAAAAAAAAAAAAAGTTTGTGAAAGTAACGTCTGCGCAAGATACTGTACTGATAATGAGCTCAATAAAGGCTCATAGTACAAGGTGCGATTTTTTAATTATTTTTAGTTTAGTGTTACTTTTAGAACTTTTCCTCTGTGTATATCATAGGCTACTCTAAAAAACAACTCTTCTTTATTGGCATGATGGTTCCGTGGAAACTTTCAAACTTTTCATAGAAGAAAAAGGTTCTTCTATGGCACTGCTGCGAAAACCCCTGTTTGGAACTTTTTAAGAGTGCAGGACATAACAGTGTGAGAAGGCTAAGTTTACCTTGCATTGGTGCAGTCGTTATACAGGACCTCTAAGTCTTTCCTCGATATAAGTTTGCAGCGATTGACTCCAGGCTGAATCGCGCCCAGTCCACGGAGGATGCGAACCTGCTCCACGTTGCACACCACAGGAGTTATCTCTAGACGTTTGAGTTTCGTGTACACAGTGTGCAGTCCACCGACCAGGTGCTTGAGAAAGAGGTCAAATGCCTGCGGGAGGCAGATGAGTTCGTTGCCGTTGACAGTGAAGGACGCGAGCTTTGCGCCTCGGACCTCGACCATTTTGCACTCGTTGTTTTGAGGAGTGTTTTCCACTGGAGAAGGAGTGGAATACACGGGTTTGTGCGGGAGACTACCGATGGTGATACCCGGGCTCGCGGAGGAGAGAAGTTCCGATCTGAAGATGCTCTGTCCGGCTGGGATGACGGACGGTGAGGACGAGAGGGTCGCCGGGCTCGAGGAGTTGACAGCTGCGGCGATCGACATTGGAGGCGCGTGGGACATCGGTGTCGCGGGCAGAAGCGCAGCCGGAGTGGCCATGTTCAACACTAAATAATGTCTTCAAAGTATTCTGGGAAAAGTAATGTCTCACGGATTAGTAAAACAACAATAAAAACAATTCCGTTCTGATTGAAAAGTAAAATGAGCCTGGCACGGGTGGGGGGGGAAACGAGATATTGTCTGTGCGTCACGACATCGATCAAAGCGTGATAGTGACAGTGGGAAAAAGTGAAGAGCTGCGCTAGTGGTGCTCGGACGAGTTGAATCTGTCACACTGTGGTCCGGAGGAGGAGCCAAGAAACAAAGAGAGTTTTGGAAGAGACACAGCGCGCACGTGTGTTCCTTTCTTTCAGAGCAGGTAGATCTGAACACAAGGAACTTAAAAGAACGCTTGGTTTGTTGAGCATGGTTTACAAGGCATCCTTTATCTATTCACAATAAAGATAAACTAATATTTTTTTATGTTTTTGCTGTCATTGACAGCGATGCCTCAGTTATGTTATGTAACAAGTGCGGGAATTCTAGTTGTCGCAGTTTATTGATAGTCACATAGTTTATTATGAAAGGACAGACGTAGGCTATTGCATTATATCATGCAATGAATAATAACAGCACTCCAATAGTTAATGGCGCTTTGTACATGCACACGGGCAAGAGATTAATTCGCCGCGTGAGAAATTCTGATGAAACAATATTGAAAGCAATTTAAATAAAGCTCATTTAAATGTCAATTCTCATGGTTGGGGCTTTACTATAATTGGCTATTTAATTAAAACAATTTTCACGGTCATTAATACAGCCTGAGCGTTGTAGTGCACTGACATATTTTAATTACATGGTATTAACAAAACTGATATGACTTAGAAAGCACGTTGAAAATCTGAATGAGAAATTATTTAAGCAATAATACATCATCCCCATATGGACATTATGAGTATCAGCATATGACTGGTCAGCATTGAGAGAGAATAAAACAACTCCAGTTGCAACACTCTTTTAAAGTAAGAGTGGAGAAAACTTAAAGAATAATTGGCAACACTTTATTTTACAGTGTCCTTGTTACATAATGTACTTAACATAGTAATAACAGTAAATGATGCATAATTACATGCAACTAACCCTAAGACAAACTGTGAGCTTAGAATGATAAGGTTCTATCTCCACTTTTGGTCGAAATTGAGTTTTTGACATAATCTGATCCATTAGGTGTTTAATAATGCCTGTGTGGTGTTATTTTTGTAAAAAAAAAAAAAAAAATTGTTAGTAGTTATTAATAAAATGAAAAGGTTCAATCTCTAAACGGAGACAGAACCTTATAATTCTAAGCTCTCGAAACCCTAATCCTACCCTAACCCCTATGTAGTTCATTTATATTCTATAATTACACTGTAACATAAAATAAAGTGTGACTGAATTATTTGGTACATTGTGAGGTCAAGCATGCACAGAGGCAGGATATAAAGCTTATACTGCCATCTATTGTGAAGGATTTAGGAAGTGAAAAGAATTCATCTGAAATGTCAACGACTATTTGTTATTTTCAAAAGCATAAAGTGTTCATCACAGACCGTAGATCCTATGGTTTGTAATGGTTCTCAACGTTTACAACCGCTAATCTCAGAACAAACACTTACGGTGTCTCTTGAGTCACAGTGACATTAATCTTAGTTTTCATAATACAGTCCTCATATGCATTATGATATCCCTATACAGCTGGAAGTCACTTATGTACCCAATTTAAATGACACTTACGGTCTGGCACTGGGTTTTGTGACATTTCACAGTGTAGAACACAGTTCTCCAGTCGAGCAATGGAATAAGACAATAGGAATGCACAATGTTATCTGCCAATATTTTAACAAACATTTTATTGCTACAATAAGATGGGCACTAAACAATTTTATATGTCTATCATTTAAGAGTTCACTTCTGCTTTCTGCTTTCATATCCACTGCAATCTGTCAGACCATCATGAGCTGTTCTGTTTTCTAGTGTTATAATCTTGCATATACCCACATTAACTCTATGGCTTTTAAATGAATGGTCACCTCAAGTTTATGCATTTCAGAAGGAATTTAACACTGATGTTTTCTAGTTACTTTAAAGTAATTGGCAGAAACTGCCTGCATCCCTCAGTTCCACATTGCTTTATTCAATTCACTACAGTGATTACAGCAGTTCCTCATTGACTTCTCTATTAGAGCTGCGGCCAGAGTCCATTCCCTGACCTTCTCTTCATCGATCGGGCACATTTGTCGCTTCTCTTTTATAATGCAAAGAGAACATTTGTTATAATGTACATCCGATGCTTTTGCGCGATTGCGATCAATACGTTCAACTACAGACAGTACTTAGCGAGATACAACCATGTGTATATCATTTAAAATATGACAATACACATGCTTATCGATTCCTCTGAGACGTGTTTAAGTGACGCTGTTCTCTCAATCAATGCACCTGCTACATTGATATGCAATGAGAACGTGATCATATGCTCATAAGCCCTCGTGGACGTTCACTTGAATCAAATCTCCCTCTCTCCATTCGAATTCATGTTTTACTTCCTCTTATCTCCCATGTCAACCTTAACACCTATGTACAGGACACAGAGTGGGAGGGAGTCAATGCCTCAATTCACACACAGAGCAGCGACATCCATCAGCTAAAGCTGCCACACTTTCAAATGCACTGTGCTGGGATGGTCTCTCCAACAAGCCCTGTAATTTAATTCCCCCTGCCATGCATATACCCTGCATAGCCACGTCCCCTGATGGATTAATCATGCCATTTCCACAAAGGTCCTTCAGAAGAGAGTGGAGTTTGATGCAGCCACTGACGCTTGGTGCCATAACTCAAGCTCTGCCAAAATGCCAGTGTCCTGTTTTCCTGAAGATGGATGTGGTTTTTGGGGAGCTGCTTTGAATGTGTCCTTCGTTAGATTAGAATGTATGGATTTGTTCTCAGCTTCAAGGATAAAGGGGAAAATCTGACTGTGTAAATTTACCACACCGTAAATTCTTCACCTTCAAATGAAATATTTAAACTGCCTTAAAGCGTAATTCACAATAACAAGAAAGATTTTTTTTTTCATATATGTCCAATAACAATAAATGACCAGTATTACAATTCTATAGCTAATCATTTTGTCTAAATTAATTAAAAGTAAAACACTAAAAACTTAAACCAGTTCTTTTAAATGCTACAAGTAAATTTAGACATTGCAACATTATAATATAAGGAAAATGGATGTATTTTTTTTTTTTTTTTTTTTTTTGTAACAGTTTTATTCAAATTTTATTGTTAACAAGTAATCTACAATAAGTGATGATTCTCAACCAGGGGGCCTCAGCTAACATCAAGGAGGCCGCAGGATGACTTAAAAGTAATTAACACATTATTATAAATATTAAAATATTAGAATAATCTAACTCTAATCTAAATATAAATAAAAAAAAATCAAAATGTGAGCTGAAATCATATTTCTTTTTATTTTCCGACGAAATATCAACCTATACCATTACCAATAAATAGAAAAATCATATTGTAGAAAATCTTATTATAAAATATTTGTAAAAAATATTTTATAATTATTTATAGTTATAATTATTTATAGTTATTTATTATTATAATTTTTTGTTTTACAATTATTTTATTTCTTGCTTTCTAACATATTTTTTATTATTATTTTTCTTTCTTCTTCTTCTTATTTTATTTTATTTTTACATTTATTTATTGCTTGGAGGAAATATAAAATTGTGGAGCTGGATCACACTAATCTTATTTTATTTCATTTACACAATTATTGAAGTTACCAAACTTTTCCATCAATAACTGGCTACTAGAGAATAATTTCATTTCCTCTTAAGCAGATCCCTATCTGATGAATTGTCATGCTTGCGTTATAAATTATTTCACATAGCCATACATCTACTGAAGCATGCATCCATTAAATCAATCAAAGACTATCGTGTGACCTGACCTTCCTTCCTTACTGTGGGCGTAACCTGCCATTTGATATATTCAGTCTTCTCTGAGACCTTGTTTTGAACCGTGAACATGTGTTGTCAGAGAACATGAAGCACACGAAACTAAGGCTATGAAAATGAACCACCCAATTTTATTTAGGTATGCTAAAGAGATGCCCACCTCACATTGGAATTCACAGCTTCTTGTAGAACATCACTTCCATGATCAAAGTGAGGGAGGGGAAATATCACTAGAGTGCCAGTCATGGAGATGAGATAGAGCAGAAAAATGCCTGACAGCACTCCTCTGTCAGCGCTTTAACACTTTTTTTTTTTTTTTTTTTTTTGTTACAGACAAAATTAATCGTGGGGATGTGAGATGCCTGATTTACATTCATTAAAAGTCATCTCCAGAAGTCAAGTTCAGTTCCAATCAAATTTGTGTAATTATGCAGAACAAGATATTCCCCTAAGAGCTGAAAACTCAACTTTTTTTAACATGTCACTCTAAATGAACAAGTTTAATTTTATCAAATATATACGTGAGGGAGAATAGGTTATTCTAAAAAAAAAAAACGCCCCTGATTGTCAAACATATCTTAATAGTCACCAAGCACCTAAAAGTTAGGTTAACCTTCTTTTCTCTTATATATCCTGCCACTCAGCTTCACAAGAGGGGTCATTTGAGCAATAACACGTCAGAGTGATATTTTTCTGAAAAGTGCTGAGTGCTATTTGATAACTTATTTTCAAGCATATTTAGACTAACAGCATGGCACGTATAACATTAGCTTCGTCCAAAATTACATAATGATCCAAACACACAAATGTCCAAAAAACTCCTAAAACAAAGCCACTGTAGAATCAACTGTACTGTATCTCAAAACAACACAGTACTGGTGTTAAGTTGAGTGAAAGACTTACTGACTCACTCATAACGACAATGCCTTGTTGCCACCTACTGGTGCAACAAAAGGGTTCCTGATTTTAGTTTTGTTGTTGTTGTTATTGTTGAAAACTCTCTATACAATTCTTCATGAACATGACTGGTCAATCCCTGGCCAATCAACAGTCAGACTTCTCATAGCAGACTTAATACTTCAGAGATCAGCAATTGTGAATTATTACAAGTCTTCCTCCCTTATTATTTTAGTAATAATGCCTTTTACAAAATGTTGCCTCAAAGCAATTGGACACTAAATGTGTACGGTGAACCTGATTTCACCAAGTACAACATGTTCCTGGATCAACATCTTTGTTAATCCTGGTACAACTTTCTAATCAACCAATCAGATTTGAGGGACACATTTACAGTTTATGTCAATAGGCTTAGAAACCAGGGTTAGGTTCACCCTTTTCCCTCTGATACAGGGATAACTTATGGATATGGGTTAGGTCTAAATTTTCAGACAGAAATGTTGTTCACTCTAAAAAATGTTGTCCATATCTGACCCAAAAATGGGTTGAAACAACCCAGCATGTTTCTGTTGATCCAGGAACATGTTTTACTTGGCAAAATGACAGTGACCAAATGGGTACACGTATCAGCATTTTATTAGCTTCAACCTTCGCTGTTATTCGAGAAAAATATATTTTGAGTTCGGAATGCTGAACTTTAGAACTCAGATTTGTCCTGTGATTTTTCATTCTTCTATTTTATGAGGTTTATCTTCTCTTTGCCGTCCATTCCCGAGGTCTTTAACCTGTTTTGAGAAAGAACGCTTCCTTTAAAATGCATGTAACTGAACTTTTCCACCAACAACTTCTGTGACCTCAAAGGCAGTGTGATTTTTTATCCTTTCCTCCTGAGGCGGAGAGAGGGCGAGGGTTATTCATTCGTGCTTAGCTGTGAGTTGAGTTTGATGGATAAGCCTCATAAGCATTGATGCTAACACTCAGGTGCACACTCTCTTTCTCTCTCGCTCTGGTTCTTCACAGATCATAGAGCATCCTTTTCCTTACACTCACTCTCTCTCCAACACACATTCTGCCTCTTAGACCCCCTGTTGGGTTCACTTTCTACAACATCCATCAAACCTAAACAAGAGGGGTCATTCAGCTGGCAAATAACCTTCACTCAACTACAGCAGTGAGCAAGCTGTGGGTAAAACACTCGCTGCTAGTTCGGGCTGAGTTAGGCCTTGGGAAGAAGTTTCTCTTATGTGGTGATCCTGGACAAGCTTCTGTTGTTGAAATACAATTAAGAGACACAAACAGCATTGATCTCTAATACATGTTTTCATACACAACATTAATGAAACAGCAAAAAGGTACAAGGTAATTTGAAAGAAAATCAAACCATTGTGCAACAGTCTCATTCTGTTTTGTTCTGTTTTGGTTTATTTTCATTCTGGGGTCCGTTCTTTGCACAAGGATTACTCAGTTATCTGGATTTTACTGTTGACAATTTGACATGATCCAGGATTGATAGGTACTCCGAAGATCATCATGGAGTTGCTGTCATAGCAACAGGTCCATAAGCTCAAACCTGCTCGGGAACAGGCCTTTTTCATGTAAACAGGATTAGATTGCAGCTTTTTAAGCGGAGGTGATACTTAAAGTCCCAGCCACTGCTACTTTCTTAAAAGTGTACCTTATTGAACCAGGAACAATAATAATTTAAAATAATAATAATAATAATTTAAAAACTATTTTGAAACTAATATTAATGTTATTTTGTCTATCATAATATAGACAGTTTTTCTCGCTGAGAGATTTATTCATAAGGGAATAATTGCTTAATAATTTTATTGAGGTCTTACGGACATGATGTACAGTTAGTCTATGCTTTGCATTAATCTGAACAGTGACAGCTATCATGGGAGTGGCTTGGTGCAGCACAGGAGATGCAGATAACTGTAAAGACCTGTCTGCTGTGCCATTAGAAAAATGTTTTGACGTATAAGAAACTTTGGTAACACGTTACAATAAGGTTCATTAGTTAACATTAGTTATTGTATTAACTACCATGAACTAACCATGAGCAATACATTTGTTACTGTATTTGTTAATCTTTGTTAATGTTAGTTAATAAAAAATAAAGCTGTTCGTTGTTTATTCATGTTAGTTCACAGTGCATTAACTAATGTTTTAATAAAGTATTAGTAAATGTTGAAATTAACATTAAGAAAGATCCACTGGGATAGTGACTGAAAGTTGTAGGCTCTTTGTGAGCCTCCATGCAAGCTGTCCTTAGCATGGAACGTAGTTGCAGTAGGTCTACTCTAGATTTAGAAAGTCGTCTTACTGAGGCCTCAGTTCCTATAGAGCTCGGCTAGGCAGTAGGGTAGTATACCGGGTTGTTAGGCTCTCTGGGAGACTTCCTGAATACTGACCTTAAGTGTGGAGTGTTCCTTCTCTCCTTATGAGAGTCATTGTATTGTCACTTCGCGAGGCAAAAGGCTGAGCTTAGTTTTTTTTAGCTTTCTCTGTATTGCTCTCTCTGGAGCTATTCTGTTAAGGCCTCCGTTCTTGAGAAGCTCTGGTGTATGATTGTTGCTGGTGCACCTTAGGGATGAGGAGGCTTATAGCCTTTATAACTTAGCCATGTAGCTTTATAAAAGCTAACTCAAGCTGTCCACTTTAAGGTAAATACAGTGTAACAATTTTATATCATAAATACATTCCATATTAAATTTGAAATGATTAATTCTCAAAAATAAAATGAAATTCATTCATTTGAAATTATTCATTCTCCTCCTTGAACTGTCACCTTATCGTGGTGGAGGGGTTCGAGTACCTGAATGATCATAGGAGCTATGTTGTCTGGGGCTATATGCCCCTGGTAGGGTCTCCCAAGGTAAACAGGTCCAATGTGACAGGTCAGACTAAGAGCGGTTCACCCCTTATGAAGAAAGAAAAATCAAGGACCGAGACGTCGCCTGGCACGGCGCAGCTGGGGCCCACATGGGCGACGACTGTGACACCTGGAGGGGAGGAATGGCCCCCCTGATCTTAACCCAAGCGGTGTTCTGTTATTGGACTTCTGTGCTAGTCACAGCTTGTCCATAACGAACACCATGTTCAAGCATAAGGCTGTCCATCAGTGCACGTTGCACCAGGACACCCTGGACCGGAAATCAATGATCGACTTTGTAGTGATTTAATCCGACCTCCAGCCGTATGTTTTGGACACTCGGGTGAAGAGAGGGGCGGAGCTGTCAACTGATCACCACCTGGTGGAAGCTGGACAGACTTGGCAGACCAAAACGTACTGTGAGGGTCTGTTGGGAACGTTTGAAAGAGTCCCTGTCAGAGAGATCTTCAACTCCCACTTCCGGTGGAGCTTCAACCGGATCCCGAGGGAGTCTGGAGATATTGAGTCCGAGTGGACCATCTTCTCCACCTCCATTGTCAACGCGGCCGTTCTGAACTGTGGCCATAAGGTCTCCGGTTGCCTGTCGAGGCGGCAATCCCCGAACCCGGTGGTGGACACCGGAAGTAAAGGATGCCGTCAAGCTGATGAAGGAGTCCTATCAGGCCTGGCTGGCTCGTGGGACTCCTGAGGCAGCTGACGGGTACCGGCAGGCCAAGCGGACTGCAGCCCGGGTAGTTGTGGAGGAAAAAAATCGGGCCTGGGAGGAGTTCGGTGAGGCCATGGAGAAGGACTATCGGTTGGCTTCGAAGAGATTCTGGCAAACCGTCCGGCGCCTCAGGAGAGGGAAGCAGCACCCTACCAACACTGTTTACAGTGGAGGTGGGCAGCTGATGACCTCAACTGGGGATATCGTCAGACGGTGGAAGGAATACTTCGCGGATCTCCTCAATCCCACCGACACGTCTTTCATTGAGGAAGCAGAGGCCAAGGGATCGGAGGTGGACTCGTCCATCACCCAAACTGAAGTCACAGAGGTAGTTAAGAAAAAGCTCCGGGGAGGCAAGGCACCGGGGGTGGATGAGATCCACCCTGAGTACTCAAGTCTCTGGATGTTGTGGGGCTGTCTTGGCTGACACGCCTCTGCAACATCGCGTGACGGTCGGGGACAGTACCTCTGGACTGGCAGGGGTGGTGGTCCCTCTTTTCAAGAAGGGGACCCGGGGTGTGTGTTCCAACTACAGGAGGATCACACTCCTCAGCCTCCCTGGGAAAGTCTATGCCTGGGTACTGGAGAGGAGAATTCGGCCGATAGTGGAACCTCGGATTCAGGAGGAACATTGTGGTGTTCGTCCCAGCCGTGGAACACTGGACCAGCTCTATACCCTCTCCAGGGTGCTGGAGGGTTCATGGGAGTTTGCCCAACCAATCCACATGTGCTTTGTGGATTTGGAGAAGGCATTCGACTGTGTCCCTCGTGGCGTCCTGTGGAGGGTGCTTTTGGAGTATGGGGTCCGGGGCCCTCTGCCAAGGGCTGTCCGGTCCCTGTATGACCGGAGCAGGAGCTTGGTTCGCATTGCCGGCAGTAAGTCAGACTTGTTCCCGGTGCATGTTGGACTCCGGCAGGGCTGCCCTTTGTCACCGGTTCTGTTCATAAGTTTTATGGATAGAATTTCTAGGCGCAGCCAGGGGCCGGAGAGTGTCCGGTTTGGGGACCTTATCAAACCAAGACCTCCAGCGTGCACTGGGACGGTTTGCAGTGGCTGGGATGAGAATCAGCACCTCCGAGGCCATGGTTCTCAGTCAGAAAAAGGTGGCTTGCCCACTTCAGGTTGGTGGAGAGTTCCTGCCTCAAGTGGAAGAGTTCAAGTATCTCGGGGTCTTGTTCACAGGTGAGGGAAGGATGGAACGGGAGATTGACAGACGGATTGATGCAGCTTCTGCAGTAATGCAGTCGATGTACCAGTATGTCGTGGTGAAGAAGGAGCTGAACTGTAAGGCGAAGCGCTCAATTTACCGGTCGATCTACGTTCCTACTCTCACCTATGGTCATGAGTTGTGGGTCATGACCGAAAGGACAAGATCCCGGATACAGGCGGCCGAAATGAGCTTTCTCCACAGGGTGTCTGGGCACTCCCTTAGATATAGGGTGAGGAGCTCGGTCACTCGGGAGGAGCTCAGAGTAGAGCCGCTGCTCCTCCACATCGAGAGGAGCCAGCTGAGGTGGCTCGGGCATCCTGGACGCCTTCCCAGGGAGGTGTTCAGGGCGCATCCCACTGGGAGAAAACCCCAGGGAAGACCTATAGGACACGCTGGAGGGATTATGTCTCCAGGCTAGCCTGGGAATGCCTCGGTATTCCCCCGAAAGTGCTGGAGGAAGTGTCTAGGGAGAGGGAAGTCTGGGCGTCTCTGCTTAGACTGCTGCCTCTGCAACCCAGCCCCGGATAAGCGGAAGAAGATGGATGAATAATTCTCAAATCAAGACATGTGATCATGGCAGATAAGCAAGGCGGATTTGTTCTGCCTTAAACTGAGCATTCTTAATAGCCTGTCAGTTCAAACTCTCACCATCAAACTTGGCATCATAAGTTCGTACTATTGAAAATTATAAGATTGCTCATACTAAATTACCTAAAATATTTACTTTAATACGTTCTTAACCTTAATCTCAACTTTTTTTAATCAACTTTTAAAATAGAGTGTGGCAAAATATAAGTTGGATTTTTTACAGTGTGTAACTGAACATTGGCTTAAAGGGACTATGTGTAGCTTTTTAGGTATTTTATTATCTAAAATCAATATTTTTATTCATAAATATGCCCTCAATGGGGTATAAATACCTATGCCAATGATCAGACTAATCCTCGTAAATGAAGAATTTATTATCTTTATATACATGGGACGGGTAAGTCCACGGAGGCTTCCATGTAGTTCCGCCATCTTGAAAAACTATAATAGCAGAGAGGGACAAAAAGTACTAGACCAACGCGTTTCCACAACGCGTTTCGTTCAGAGCCAGCGTCACGTGACTGAAGCCAGCAGAAGCGGAGGAGCAGAGAGAGGCGCTTGTCACTGCCGCGGTAAGTTTAAAAGGATGCACTGCACGGTTATTTATACACCGTTCGTTCATTCATACATATGAGTCACAGGATAAGGACTCCTCGTCGTCGAAAAAGTCCAAAATAGACCATAAAAGGAAACGTGAACGGAGATTAATGCAGGAGAAAGCTTTTAAAGAGACCCTGAAGTTGCCTGCTTTCTTCTCGACAGGTAAGTCAATGTTACGGTCTTAATTACAAGCTTTTTTTTCATTGATTGGTAGTGTACTTTATTATATAGACAGTAGAACATTTATAGTTAAAAGTTAAATAGGCTCTTTGATGAATAGCAGCTACTGAGTAAAGTAACGTTAGAGAAGGCTCTGATGATGATGATATCTAACAATGCACGTACTTCAAAAAATATAACGAGTAAAGAAGGCATTACTACTAATTACCATAGTAATGTTTTTCACAGTCAGTAATTCATACTGTAACATTCTTTTTTTGGTTGTTTCAAGTTTCAGTTTGTTTTAAATAACAAACCTGTTCACCGAAGAAAAACTCGAAGTGCTATTATAAGACATCCTGTCATAGCTTTTTGGTACATAACGGCTACCGTAGATGCAACGCGCATTTGAAAAAGTGAGGCGCTGGAGAGCATTATTCGTTTGAATGCAAAATACAGTTTCACCACTAGATGGGAGTAATTCCTACACATAGTCCCTTTAAAACCTTATTTAGTGAGATATATAGCCGTTGTATCAGCTCTGTGTGTCAACTAGTCCCTGTCTTCAAAGTATATAGAAATATTATATAACGTTCTGTCCAAAGGTCTTTTGTCTTTCATTCTATTTTTACTTCAAGTGAATCGCCTTTAGAAATGTCTGCAGAACTTTCTGCTCAACAATGAAGAAAAGCTTAGTCCACATCATTTCAGCTGGCTCAAGGCAATGTACTGTTGTTGGTTATGTTGTTACTTAAACAATTTAAATATAGTCATGTAATGACATCTAAATCTCTGTGTGCAGTGCAACGAACTGGGCTTGATGGAAAAAGACAGGTTGCTTCTGGTCCTGTCGACAATAATAGGCTATATGACTTACTCAAGCCTGCAGAGAAAGATTTCGGTAGCAGATCAAATGCATGAGGCCTAAATATCATTCCATCCACTCTAATTAGACAAATAAAGATGTATTAAATGCTAAAGCTCAATTGAGAAATCCCTTGAGGGAGCAGGTCAATGAGTCACAGCATTGTGAAGAGCACACCAAACATCATCAACATCATCCTCATATTTCCTGTCTAAAGCAGTAGTACTTGAGGATGTCTTTTCCTTTAGCGGTGTTGGTGATTCAAATGAGCACGAGGGCAGAAAGCATTGTATGATTATTAATGAGAAAAGATTATGCTCACAGGGGTGAGGGATTAGTTTAGCGACCTTCACAACACTAATTGAAACAAGTATGGAGACTCGGCGGCACAGTAATCAACTAAAACACGGGATCATTAATCATTATAAATAGCGCTGTCACAACACAAGCATTAGTATTATCAACCCCTTTTGTTTGTCTAGTGGGAAGCTCGGCTCGGACGCGCGGTAAATGTCCGGTGCGGAGGTTAATGTGAGTCGAAGTGGCATTTAAACGGCGCCGCTGATCAAACGGGCAATGAGGTGACACGCCTTGCGCACGTTCATTTGCAGCTAATGGGAATTGATGCACTTCTGATGAAGTTACTAACAGGCTTGACATCCGGAAGAGTTCAAGTCTGTTGGGCGTAGAGCTTTTTTTGACATTCCACATGAGAGGGTAGAGGATATTATTAAGCGGGAAAAAAAAGTAGGCCTACTTTACTCTTAGAGGATCTTTTGACAGGTGTGGCAGCTGCGCAAAGATTAATCGAAGCCAATTGAGACGCTGACTGTGTCCGAAATCGCCCCTGTACCCTTAAATAGGGCACTATTTGAGGGGAAAGCCATTTGTAGTGGTGTCCGAAACCATGGACGTTACTGAGTGCACTCATTCAATCCCACAATGCACCGCAATACCGAGTGTACAACTGGTGTACGCTCAATGGCTAGAGAATACCCATAATGCACTGTGAGAGTCGCGCGTCGAATGAATTACCGCGTTTGACCAGAAGATGGCGCCCACAGCTGAATCATCTCTCCATCCATTTTCCAAACCGCTGATCCAATGTGGCTACAGAGTAATAGAGTGGTGCATGTATAACGTCACTTTGTAGGCCACCAGCAGTTAGCATCACGCTAGTTCCCCCAACAAAAACCCAATAGGATTTTCCAACAGGCTTTTGTATCATCGCTAAAAACAAGCTCTGTGTTCAACAAAAGTTTATGATACTTGCACGTTTTGTCCATCAAGATAATTATCACAGATGAACACAACTTTTATGAAGTAAAAAGCTAAAGGTAGGCTATAAACGAACTTCACCACAGTCGCTCGACTTCAACGTCACGACCAAGCTTCCGTCAACTCTTTCAGTTTTTATCTAAAAACATTTTCCCAGAACGTATGAGTTAGAATAGTTTGTAAGAGCACAATTATAACCATAACGATGCTGTAAAAGCAGACTGAGTTCGGCGTGATGACGTTTACTTTCCTCGACAGCCTCTGTAGTCTCATTTAGCTACTTGTTAGCAACCGCCTTTTTCAAGACAAGTAACAGTTTAAAAAAATTATGAGTGGGGTAATATTGATGTATTTTATGTCGTAGAATAAAATGTGAGTGTCTTGAGCTTGTTCACCACAGACCTTATTTCAGCCATTTAACCAAAACGCTATTTAATAAACCCAATGACTTTGGGACGATGGAATAGGAAGTGTTAAAATGCTAACTCGCTTCTGCGTTTTGGCCTACAAAGTGTTATCATACCTGCACCACTCTATATCATACAGGAATAAATTCCTTTTTAATTGATTATTAGATTGTTTAATTACTGTTTATGTATGCTAGTTTCCATGACAGAGTTCAAGATAAATATTTTCATTACTACTGGAACTGCCAGGTTGCTATGTTTCAAATGATTATTAAACAGCACAAACCATGCAAAAGCTGCAGCTCTTCCGGCGCACTCAGTGTCCGAATTCACTCACTCGTTTTCATTCACTCCTTCAGTTGACTAAATTATGGAGTAATAGGGAATAGTGAATGAGGGTGTAGAGGGCAATTTCAAACACAGCAGTTGTGATGTGTTTTGTGAGACAAATCACCGCATGATTGTCACGCTAATGAAGTGATATCTGCCCGAGCAGGGTGCATGCAGGTATGTAAATACCAGTTGACAGGTCATCGTTTCATTGACCAAATGCAATGATTGGACAAAATTTTTTTTTGGTCCTGAGACTTCCACAGAAGATATATTTATGCTCAGGGGCCGGAAGATGTTTTAAGTTGGGGGTGCTGTTTTTGAATACACTTTTGAATAAGAAACAAAATCAAGTCTATAAAACTTGTCAAAACTCTGCGTAAACACAACAAGCGTATCTGTGAGAACACTTGTTTAAACAGCATTTGACTGCACGTCACTTTTTTGACATTATTGATACTTTCAATCGTAATGCAAC
Organism: Scardinius erythrophthalmus; assembly: GCF_964197995.2. Lineage (NCBI taxonomy): Eukaryota > Metazoa > Chordata > Actinopteri > Cypriniformes > Leuciscidae > Scardinius > Scardinius erythrophthalmus. The sequence goes on from NC_138223.1 coordinate 25,254,115, forward strand.
GGACAGGTCTACGAGACATGAACTAAGCCTTGAAATAAAAAGGTTATTGAGCTGTTTACACTTAATATTTAGATAACTTCTCATTTTGATTGCTATCAGGATGTGAAGACAGTTTAAAACAGTAGGCTATAACAAAAAGTGTTTATAAAACAAATTGCCTATCCTACTTAACATTTCCACCATTAGCTACTGCAGATGCAGGCCAGTGTAGGACACTTAGATATGTGAACAAAGTACACACAAAGTGTGCTGCAATATGTAAAATGTCATCCTCAAAATCCAACAATCTCAGAAAAAAGCTGTACCCTTTCAAAAGATACACCTTTGTACCTAAAGAGTGCATATTAGTAGCTTACCTTAAAGGTACTTATACCAAAAGTGTACATATTAGTACTTTTTACCTGTATAGTCCCAGTGAAAGCTTTTGTAAAAAGATTTCTGAGATAAGACCATGGATAGAATAGAAAGATGTTTGTGAATGCATGTTTGTCTTAAAGGGGAAAAAGTCCTGGCCTTGGTCACGCTGCATGTGAATCCGGCCCTGATATAATAGGCATGTTGTCACAATACATGGGGGGCATGAATAAAAGACATCTTCTAAAGAAATTAATAGTTTTATTCATCAAAGATACATTTAATTGATCAAAAAGTGACACAAAGGCACAACTTTACATTATATATATATATATATATATATATATATATATATATATATACATACATACATATATATATATATATATATATATATATATATATATATATATATATATATATGTTTATGTTCTTTTGAATCTTCTATTCATCAAAAAATCATGGTTTCAAATATTAAACAGCACAATCGTTTTCCTCTGTGATAATAATAAGAAATGTTATTTGAGCACCAAATCAGCATATTACAATGATTTCTGAATCATGTGACTGAAGATTTTGGTAATAGTTGCTGAAAATTCAGTGCCATCACAGGATTTTGTCAAAATGTTATTAATATAGAAAATAGCTGCTTTAAATTGTAACAATATTTCACAATATTAAAATATTGGATTTTTGATCCAATAAATGCAGCCTTGATTTGGATAACAGATGTCTTAACGTTAAAAAATCTTACCAAACCCAAACTTTTGACAGTAGTGTTCATGTATGGGCTATTGTAGACACTTGCCTAAAGTAGGCATATTGTGATCACTTGTTTTAAAAGTATGAAAAAGAAACTTAAGGAGTTTGTAGCCCAAGCAGGGTCAAGGGCTATACTTAAATAGTCATTTAGCGAGTAAAATGGCTGAGCGCATATTCCAAAAAAGGTCAAAGTCCCTGTTATTTTTAAAGGCATTATGTTGGAAAAAAAATAATGGATTCTAACCCACAATTATACATTTTAAACTTTCAATTAACCTTGCACAAGGGTATTCTCATTTCCATCAGCTTTAGATTAATACCAGTTGTTTATCACATACCTGTGAACAAAGAACCCTGTTGCATTGCATGCATCATTTAGAAGGTTAAAACACAATTATTAAATTTACAGCTAAACTATTGATAATTACATACTTGAACACACAGAATTCCCATTTAATAACAAATATTTCATTAACCTACACCAAACACAAGGGAATTTACATAAACAGTTACTGAAGGTGGATGCTATTACAGAGCTTAGCATTGTTTTTTTAATTGCTTTGCTAATTAAAGCAATTAATGCATGAATTAGAGGATGGGAATATGATAATTACACATCAACCTCGGAATACCTAATTGTGTTATTTGGTTTCATCCTTTTTAAAAGAAGTTCAATAAGCCAAAGTCAGCGTATAAGCTCACTTTCTAAACTCACAACTACTTTGATGGTGCTCGTCTTTTTTAAAATATTGACCATCAACTTCATCCACTCTAAAAGAACTATTGAGGTCAGATGCAGATCGGAGAGCGATGGTCATTCAAACAAGGCTAACAAAAATGATTCGATGGTACTGATGAGTGATATCACTGTCACAGTGGCAACCTTTATGATACTAATTCACAGTGAGGAATAAACTACCCCATTGTTGCGCATCATTAGCCGGCCTCATGAAGAGACACGCCTGGTCCGCTTTAGTTGATAACACCTGTCATTCCAACAAGCGGTCGCAATCATTCTCCACATGCTGTTTGTGTCTTTGTTAAAGGTGATTCAACGAGACCTGAAGATGGTGCATCCTTGACCCATAAAACAACTAACAAAAAAGTCAACAAAGTCAACAAATGTTTGAGGGACTACCATCGAAACACTCTTAAAACAAGCCTTACGTAATAGATTCTAACATAACAGGGTTGAACTGCAGCCTTTTCCCATTCAACTAAAAGTTAGGAATAGGAATCATGGAAATGATATTAACCCAGACCACATTCTCCTGAGAATTTCTCCTTGAAAAGCGACTGGACTAGAGTAAATGTTTAGCAATAAGAGCAAACATAAGGTGGAGGTGATTACAGACACATAAATGAATTCTCACTGCAGGAGTGAAACATTATGCCTCCTATCTGCAGGAACCAAGGACACAGCCACCTCTCCCTCTCAGCACGGCTGGGTGTTAATGAAGCTCATGCCTTTTAGGCTGATCTAAGAGCCACGCCGCTTTTACCAAACGTGACCTTAAACATTCCCGGCCAAAACTGGTGTCAGATCTGGGCAAAAAAAAAGGGAACAGGCTTGATGATCCAATTAAACTGCTATTGTTTTGAAGAGAGTAAGAACGAAAGAAGAATTTGGCCATGACGTTTTGTATAAATGTTTAAAATAAAGAAAGAAATCTTGAAAGATTGATATTACAATGCTACATTACAATACAGAGCACAAGTAGTCGATGGTTTACCTATAAATGCACTGATGTCGCCATCGTGTGGTTGAAAGACACAAATGAACACGGCCGTACAGATAAAATGAACCCTTGAGGGATCAGTCAGAGACCATATCAATAAAAAGAGCATGTTTCATACAGTTAGGGTAAAACAACAAAAAACACCATTTTACCGACTTAACCTGCAGCAAAACCCAACAAAAAATGCATTATAGTTATTTGTATACACAACGTTAAATGGACAAAAAGATAAGGAAAAGGCAAATGCTTGAACAGTCCAACTGTACATACTGAGGCATATGAAAGTAGGCCAAACAAGGCAAAAACAACTGCTTTCACACATTAATCATAGATATATGCTTATATACAGTGTAGCATGCAGTTTTTTCTTAAACTGCTTTGTCAGAGATGAATTTCAGAGTCATCCTTGACTAGTGCTGTTTTCAGAAGCCTGAAAAAAATCAAACAAAAAGGACAGTTAATGATAAGACAAATTTAAGGTAAAGTGTGCATTTTAATAAGTCCTATTAAATTATTTTTCTTAGTAAGTAGTGCAATTTAAAAAAAAAAAAAAAAAAAATGCAAATACACCCCTTTAGCTTCTCAATTAATATTGTCTGCATGCATAAAAAGAAAAATAGAATAGCATGTCACACTATAGGGCCGTAGTTCTCAACCAAGGAACCTGGGCCTACCTCTGAGAGGGCTGCGGAAATGCCATCCATCCATTGAGTCTAAACCATTTGTGCTATGTAGGGTCGCAGAAGAAATACCCATGTCTGTGGATTTTTTTTTAGAGAGAAACGGTACTATACGGTTATCCGGACCACACCTGACCACAACCGCTCTTGGTTGGTGGTTGGTCGTAACCCCAGTGACGGGTAGGTTTAGGGGCGGGGTAGGCCATCACATGTGGTCCGGATAACGGTATAGTACCGTTTCTCTCTCAAAAAAAATCCACAGACATGGCATATACCTTTTCATGTATAAATGTGTTAAAACTGGAAAAAATGTGTGTAAAATAGTAGCCTATGTAAAATATTACTTGGGAAATATTTATTTTATATAATGTTACATTACATTTTTATGCGTAATAGTACTGTACTGTTGAATGCATTCTTTATTCAAATTTTAATCAATTAATTAATCAATCAAATTTATTTCTTATTTTAATACATTTTTACTTGTTTATATTAGTTTTTTTAATCAAATTTTATTTATTATAATATTTATTTTTACATTTTCTTCAGTGTTTCTCTGGTACTACTTTAGGAATCGGATGGGGGTCCGTGGCATCTAAATGATTGAAAACCCTTGCTTTAATTGCTTTAGGTCAATATGTTGAATCTGGCAAACTTCACCTAACGTTACTCATGATTTTGCATCTTCAAAAGGGAGAGTGGGTAAAAACAGAGTGGAGAGAAGCAGAAATAAGACGGACTGTCACCACAAATCTACTGCTGCATTAATGTGAGCACCTTTAACGATTCCGAGGCTCTTCTGAGTTCTTTGATGACTGATGACAGGGCTTCAGGATTGATCCCTTGCTCACAGAGACGGACACATATCGACAAGGACTCCATGTCCAATCCTGTATTCAGAAGCCTTGATATCTCCAGGAGAACTGAAAATGAAAGAAGTAGCCATATTAAACGATATGATTCACAACAACAACAACAACAAAAACATTTTTCTCAATCTTACCATCCATAGTCTCCCGGACGGCATTCATGTTTGCGCTAGCGGGATTGGCCATGATGCTATCGTGCTAAAGCTATTTAATTACTTAACGACAATAACAAAGCACTATCTTTCATTCAGATGACCCCTGACAAGTCTATTGTTGATAGTGCCTGGTATCTTCCCCACTTTTGCGAAATAAATATTAAACAGAATACATTGCAAACTAACTGACAGCCGTTGTATTTACACCTCTCGCTCGTTGTTGTGGTAATCCTCTCAATAAAGTTGTAAACGTTCGAAAGGAAGTTACGTCGAGACGGAATGTCGCCCGTTCTCCTCACCTGATTGGTTGTTTCGCAGGTTCTGCTGAATTGTGATTGGTTGGCACATCTTGAGCGAAAATTAAATCAGTCGTTGGAAGCCCATCAGAGATCGCGGTTGGGCTTGTTTGAGTCTCGTTGCGTTGTGAGTATTTAATTACGAACATTAATCACCTGGTAAAAATTGCATCAAAACATGTTGAGATAAGGTAGATAACCCGATCAGTGCTCTTTTGATCATTATTAATGAGATGCAGTGGTGTATAACCGAACAGGATGTTTACCACTCCAAGTTGTTGATATTTTCAAGAATCTGCAGTCTTTCACTCGTTTTCCTTTCTTATTAAAACGTAGCCAGCTTGTCTCTGGACGCCGTTTTTAAGATGGGAGATATAGCAGAGATTCATATAACACCCGAGACTCCAGGAAGACCTGCTATTCTGAACCCGTTTGAGAGCCCAAACGACTACCACCGTCTGCACGAGCCTCTGATGCCCAGCCCGTCGGTGTTCAAGAGCTCCAAGAGCTCGTCTGCGGTGAGTAACTTATCTGACTCTGCGACGTCTGCGTGTCAGGGGGAGATATAGAAAAACGATAGAAATGTCATTTCTGTTTGTATTTTCTGTTGTAGACTCCAGCCAAGTTCAAATGGTCCATTGATGAAATGGCAAATTTACTTCCTGTGGAAATAGACCCTGAGGACATTCACCGCCAGGCAGTGTTTCTGAGCCAAGCCAGGTATGTATTGCTGTTGTTATTATGTTTATCTGTTAACCCTGTATTTGTAGTTAGTTTTTCATGTTCATGATATTAACTCAGCTGTGTTTCTTTTTAACGCATAAGGGCAGATTCTGAGATTGAGGCAAAACGGCAACATGCTATTGAACAGGTAAAACTGCTTTACTCTTTGTAAATAAAACAGTCCCTGACTGTCCATGAAAATGTTTTCTTTTCACTAAAGAGAAAGATACTTCATCAAGTTATTTTTGGTTGTACAGTTTTTTACTAAAGGTGCCATTGTTCCCTCTCCATGGGGACCACTCACAGCTAAACAATCAATGAAACCGCCACATCACAAAAGTAAGACACGACACAGACACATAACAGAGAAATGTTTTAATACAACTAATGTAGCATTTGGATATTCATTGAAACTGTCTAATTTTAGGTCCGTTGTCCCCACTGGTAGCAGAGGAGCCTCCGCCACCCAAGAAAACCAATGGTTTGTTCAGCAGCTCTAAGACATTCATAAATGATCATTTTAGATGTGTGTGTAGATTTAGAATAATCGGTCTTTGCTTGTTGTTTGTGTTAAAGCCATCTGTCAGACAGTCCTGTCCCTACCAGTGGACTTCAATCTTGAGAAAGTTCTGGGTAACCCTTTTTTATTTCTTTCTAGTTTTGGAGTAATACAAGTTTTTATTATTATTCTTATTATTCCCTCAAACTGTTATGCTTTTGTCTTTCATACACAGTTTTTATGACCTCATTAATTGAGATAACATGAAATATTTACTTTTTCAAGATTCAAGTGAATTCATAAAGAAGGTTGTAATCTAAAATGCAATTTACAACATCATAATATCATTCAAAAGTTTGGGGTCTGTAAGATAAAAAAATAAATAACTTTTATTCAGTAAGAATGCATTAAAAATGTATCAAGATTAACAGTGAAGGCACATTCACATCAAAGACGATCACTAAACATAACGATAAAGATCTTTCTCAATGTTCAAGAATAGCAGAGTTCACACCACAACTATAAAGATAACAGCACAGAGGAAGTATTTTTATCCTGCTGATGAACGATATAAACATTGACAGCCAATCAGAATCCATTCTGCTGCAAAGAGCTCAAGCATTTAAATGACAGACAAGCACGCGTTTATAATAAAAGGAACATTATCGTCCGCTGGTGTGGACTGTGGACGCTAATATAGTTATCGTTCTTGGCCTTAAATGGTTCTCTTGGGGTTCTATCGGCCAAATATGTATATATATATATATATATATATATTGTTTAAACCTTTTATGCAAACAGTTTTAATGACCTCATTTATAGAGAGATTAGTTTATATATAAAATTGTACAACCTTACTTGCTTCTGTTCTACCAGGTGATTACTATAAGACAGAAGAGTTAACTGAACAGGTGCAGGAAAGCCTTAGCTCCTCTTCATTGCGACGGAAGCTGTTTCTGGATGGTCATGACAGCGGCTCTGAGTCTTCTACCCCTTCCAGCCCAGATAGAAATTCCCATAACATACCTCCCAGCAGTCGAGAGATGATGTCTTCTGTTATTGTCTCTCCACTTCAGTGTGGCATTCCAACCGGGACGCCCTTGTCTGTACGTACCAAATCATAGATTTGCCCAGGGCCATTGCACCTGAAATTTCACCCTTGTATATACCAAAAAAAATCTGGATCAAGGATACCTGATTCTAATAATCTAATATTATGTTTTTACCCATAATTTTCAGGGCCAGTTTTCTTCCAGTCCCATCCGAGGCCAGTGTCGAGCCTACAGTCTGGGCAGTATCACAAGTCCAATGTTTTCAGAGAGGTCTTCGCCTGCTTTTAAATCTCCTATTCTGTCGCCCATCAGACTTCAGCATTCTGTGACGCCTGTATCAGGTAAAAAATCTGAGATGGTGCCAGGGTTTTAAAATGTAGGATGGATGGATTTCCAAACTTTTTGTGTCAGCTAAACCCATTAGACAAAATATTTACTTGAAGTACCCCCTGAGATTTTTTGCATTTCAATAATGTAACATGTTCACGGTTCTCTGATGTTGGTTAGTGGTCACATAACATGCAAGTAAACAGATCAAATATTTGATATATTTAGTGTTTTATTTTGGAATTTAACCTTTGGAGATTCAAACCTCTGTTTAGTTAACCTCATTATAACAATTATATACAATTTTTGAGGTTAACTGAACGGATGTTTGAGTATTTTATATATATATATAATTTTTTTTCGGTCCAGACCCAGTCTGTATGTATGTAATGAACTAATCTAGATTTCTTTTTTAATAGTTAATGTTTTTTTTTTTTTCATTTATTATATATAATTGTATTTATTTATTTATATATATATATATATATATATATATATATATATATATATATATATATATATATATATATATATATACTTTATTTATTTATTATATATAATTGTATTTATATATATATATATATATATATATATATATATTATTGTGTGTGTATATATATATATATATATATATATATATATATATATTATACGATTTTATATATATATGTATGTATATGTATATTTATTTTAACTATTAAAAAAGAAATCTTACTTTTTAATTATTTTTATAACTTTAAAATAAAAATGTTTAAATTGTATTTTATTCTACAAATTATAATACTAGTATACATATTGGTGAAATTCTGTATGTTGGTCATTGTGAATTTGTAAATAAAGTAAATCTAGCACACATATTCCCAAATGCACGTTAAACTCGCAGCACATCCAGAGATGGAGTTTGCCACATTTACTGTGAACAAAGCCATTAAAAACATCGGATCATCATAAGCTATTTGTGTGTGCATTGAACATTAACACGCTTCACTCTGAGACATGCAGCACATTAGATGATAGTTATGTAATTCAATCACAGCTTTTGACTGAATAGTCACACTAAGCTATATCTTGATTATTGCACATTTATTTTAATTTTGCGTTCAATGTAATTTATTATTCCCTTTTCACCAACTTGCGAACCACCGTTTGTAAGAACTTGGATAGGTGTATGTGAGATGACATTAAAACTTTGTCTTTATAGGTGAGAGGAAAAGGCTGTCGTTTCTGTCCCCCAGTGGTTTTCCTACGGGCAGCTCGGACATGGATGTGAACCGATGTGGAAATAGCCCATTGGTGGAGGGCTGTTCCCCTATTCGCAGCTGCTCCCCCTTTCAGTCCAGACCCAGAGTCTGTATGTGGGCCTCTCCTACTCACATTTCCCCAATCCTCCACGACAAGGAGAACATCCATCCCAGTGAATCTTTACCCACCATGGACCTGGACGCCAGCTCGACGGGGCCTAATGCCCAGCGAGAAGGACTGCTATCAGGGGGAAGTGAGTCAGAGGCCTCTGTGGATGTTTCAGAGCAAATGGATCAAGACGAGCAGTTTGTGAAGGATACGGAAGGAAATATTGTGACCGACAAAAGTGAAGATGAGGCGGATGAGGTCATCAGCAGGAGCAGAGAGGAATCCTGTGGTTGGGTTCCTGAAGAGGACACTGCGTCTCCAGCTAGACTGTCCAGCTCTCAAACATGCAGTGTGCCAAACGCTGAGAGCACGCACATGTTCGTATCCCTGCTAGCAGAAGGGAGCATCACACCGTATGACATTAGCATGCAGGTTAGTATGCGTGCTGTCAGATGATCAGAACACCAGTGGCTTCCAAGTAGCCTCCAAATACTAGACAACTAGATGAAGAGTCGTTTAAACAGTAACCAAGCTGGTGTAGCTGACGTAAAACCGTTGTGAAACTGGCTGGTGGTAGCAGTAGCAGCTGAACCGCTCTCTCCAAGAACTGTAGTTTTTTTATTTATTTATTTTAGTTATTGCTTTATGTTTTTGCAAGCTTTTTATAATGGAATTGTGAACTATGGTCTTCAACTAATTTGTAGGCTTAATCTCATGTCAGGTTTAGTTCTAATCTGTCCCTCATGTTCTGTGTGCAGGTGGATAGCGGTTATAACACTCACTCGGTGTGCACTAACAGCTTAATGGACGCCCTCAGTTCAGACAGCCAGAGTAAGGAAATGCTGGACACACACACTGCTGAGGAGGGTGTACCTTTCACTAGACACACTAAGCCAAAGGTAATGTCACACACACACACACACACACACACACACACACACACACACACACACACACACACACACACACACACTACACAGCCAACATCAGTCACTCTGTAACCAACTATATCACATTTGAATACTTTATTCAGCTGTTTTGAGACATTTATTTAGTTTTATTTATGTGCACACTCAAAATACACTGTATTCAATTGATTAGTTTGTATAAATAAAACATACGCACTTGTGCATAACCACACTAGGTCATTTTTAAATGAGGATATGTTTTGTTCTGCAGTTGTTCATCCCACTGCACTGAGCATGAGGGACAAAACAGGCACTTTACACACTCTTACGCCCAAAGCTGTGGAGGAGACCCCATTTACACATCAAGCTGAATACTGATTTCATCTCATAGAGAATGCTGAATACTGTGGTTGGTATTACTGTCTGAGCCTTAACGTTTTTTGTACTGACTAATCCACAGCATTATTTATTCTTGCTTCAAAAATGAATGAATTTGAGACTTGAATAAGACTTTTGTATGGTTTTGATTGTGGAATGTAAATGTAGCTTGCAATTACTTTTGTTAAGAGGATGGCAGGTATGTAACCATTTCCTCTAGCTGTTTTTATAGGGCCTTTTTTTTTTTTTTTACAATCTTAAAATAATTTATGAATTAATCAATCACTAAAACATATGGAGATACCACAAGGTATACATGTATATTATGGCAGCATGTGTATCTGAATTGTAATAAAATGTCTTGATAAAAACAGTCCCAGTGTCCTTGACCAGCTTGCAATTTCTTCTTACAGACAAGAATAACATTAACACTTTTGCTCATCTAAAAGAAGTGAAGAAAAATCTAATGAAGACAAATATTTCTCTTTTAAAATCAAAAGAGGTCACATTGGCACATAACATTTTGTACACAGCTGTTCTAAAATAGAGCCGAATATATTCAGCATGTACTTACAGCTGATGTGTGTTGTAGTTTTTCAATTAAAATGTAAAGAAGAAATAAAGCACAAGTTTTTCTTTTTTCTTTCTGCATACAGAAATATACAGGGTTCCCACTGTCATAGAAATTCTGGGAATTTTACAATTATGATATTCAGGCTGGAAAAAGTCATGGATATATATATATATATATATTCTTACATTTTTACTTGTGCTCTGTCCTAAAACATTTAATCCGAGCCTTGCTGCACCAGATTCAAAACATGAAGTGTTTAGATATGTCATCATGCATGGCCAATAAGAGACAATGCCATTCCAGTCGTCTGCCCATTTTAGGATTTTTGTTTTCAGGTTATAATTACTTATAGTATAATAATAGTTGATACAGCGGTCTTTAAATATGATGCTCAGAACAAATTGTCAGTGGTTCTGATTCTATTAGTACAATGTTTAACACTTTAAGAACAAATTTGGATAATCCCTTGAACTCTACAAAGTATTTAATATAGTTTTCAGCCAAACTTTCATGAGCAAAAATCACACAAGTGTCAATTTCAGAGGATAAATGTTTGGGCATGTGAAATTGGTTTTATATAAATTAATTTCACTGAAGGCATTCAAAAAAAAAACTCACACTTTTCTATGGAAAAGCTCATTTCTAATGATTGTGTTTACTGAACAAAAAAGTAACAAAAAACAAATTTCTTAAAATATTCATATTTAAAATTTAATACTGATATTCACTGAAAATGAATCCAGATGGATGACACAACAGTACTGCTCAAATGATAATTCTACAGTTTATCACAGATTGTAGAAAATGGTGTATTAGCTAGTTTATAAAAAAAGCAAAAACTACTGACGTAAACAAAAAGAAACTACTAAAACCCTTTCATATCAATTTCTGTCACTTGTGCATTCACTCAAGGCTCCCCTGAAACTACCTTGTAGCTGATCTGAAAAGCTTTTCATTTAATTTTTGCTTTTATAATAATAAGTACTCTGCTTCTTGGTCCACAGGTGTCAGCGATCAAGCCTGGGCTTTTTGGCCACTGGTTCCGATTCAGGAACAGGTACACTAACCCCAGGGATCTGGAAAAAAGGCATAAATACAAAACTATATTTTAGTGACACATTTAAAAAGTTCATTTACTTTATTTCTACATTGTTTCGACCTGTTGACCTAACCTCTATCTAGAGATGTAGCTTATAATAATCAACAAATAAACCCAGGGAGAGATATCACTACAAATATACCATAAACAAAGGGACATAAGGGATAAATGAGTACTAGGATGGTCTTTATTGTAAAAACAAAATAAACAAAAATTCTAACTTAAATCAATATCTACTGTCCATTTATTACGTATTTGGTTGGGTAATAAATCCCTTAATTATTGCAAAATGACCCTCTATGATAGAAGACACCTGATGAGTATTATAATAGCCATTTACTGTATGAATCAACTGAAAAACTATTGATTTGAGTTAAAATCTTTTTTTTTTTTCTGCATTTTAAGAATAAAGTGGAAAGTGATAAAAGCCATGAAACTTGTAGAGTGTAGTAGAGTGGTTAATTATAGTTTTGTGGACATAATAAAAAAAGCAATCACAGCTGCAACTGGCCAATCAGAATCATGTATTCAAGAGAGCCATGTAATGTGCTAGCAAAAACATACCACTGGTTCAATGAGTGCCATTCTGATCCTCTGATGCTGGAGGTTGGAAGCATCGAGGCTAATTGTCACTTTGACTTTATCAAATATGTGGAAAGTGTGTTCTTCCACTTTGAGAGTGGGACCCTGAGGAGAGAAAAAAACCCCAACAGGTTCAACCTCAGAACATTCATAGGATCAAGCAATATCTCATGAATATAACCTGTAAGGCTAGCATCTGCGCAGACTGAGGTCAAAGTTTATGCGTACCTCAGAGTCAAAGTTGAGATGAGGACTGGGTTTGTCCTTGTTCTCAAAGAACACAGTGCCCTCCAAACCAAATTTAGGAATGAGGATTATGATGGCATTTTTTCTTACAAACAGAATGAAGCCTTCCTCATTTATGATTCCTTTATTCTTGAAAAATAGCTGTAGAGACGAGATGAAAGACACCATGTTAAAAAAAAACTGCAACAATTATACCACACGCCATTAGAGTCGTGTTTTTTGGAGACGTGTTGATGTTAGTGCTTGCAGTTTACCTGAGTGTGGAATGCCACTGAGGCTCTCTGTGCATACTGGGCCATTTTGTGTCTGTAGTTGAGGTTGCTGCACAAGGCCGATTGCTTATGCTTGTCCATCAAATCTGGGTACGTGCTGTCTGCATTAATAGCCACCGCTAACAGGCGGTGAACGATGATATCAGAGTATCTACAAAATAAATAAAAAAAACAAGCATAAATGTTCAGTCAAGAAGGGTCAATTTATGAATAGGTGAAAAAAAGGTACATCATAATGAAGGTAATCCATACGACCCCAGTGGATGAATCGATGTGTTTTTATATTTTGAACTTTTAGTTCACCCAAACATGAAAGTTCTATCATCCTTTACTTACCCTAATGTTGTTCCAAACTCATAAGACTTTCGTTAATCTTCAAAACACAAATAAATATATTTTAAATGAAATCTGAGAGATTTCTCTCCCTCCATTGAGTCTATTCACCCAAAACTCTTGATACTTCAAAATGTGCATAAACGTTACGATCATGACGTGCATCGAAAAATAAATCCATATGAATCGAAGTCTTCTGAAGAGACAATCACTTTATATGATGAGCAGATTTAATTCAGGCTTTTATTGACATAAACATTGATCAATTAAATTCAATTACTCATAATACCAAGTGATCGTGTCTCTGTAGAAGACTTGGATTAAACTGCTTGATTCATATGGATTCATTTCACAATCTTTTTACGAATGTTTTGAACCATCAGAGTTTTGAGGGAATAGACTTTCAATGGAGGAACATAACTTCCATTAATATCATTGATATCTTTTTTAGATTTCATTAATATCTTCATTTATGAAGTGTTTTGAAGTTAATCAAAAGTCTTATGGGCTTGGAATGACATGAGTGATTTTTGGGAGAGCTAACCCTTTAACTATAAACCATCGCTTCCTGCCAAATGTCATACCTGAGGGTCAAGTTTACTTTTGATTTAAAGAAAGTGTGTTCTGAAGCACTGGTCCTCTGTGCTTCTGTGTAACGTCCCAGTTCACAACATGCTTAGGTTTACGTCAAAGGTAAACTCTCTTTTGAATGCAAGTAACAACCTCGTAAATGCAAGTATGACAGCTTGTCGGCAGCAATTGTTTATAATTAAAATAAGTTTTAAATATTAGTATTTTTATACAAAGACCTATCGTTTTGCTTCAGCAGACACAGATTCATCCACTTGGATAGCATGGATTACCATCAATGTGTTCATCTGAAGAAAGAAAGGTATACATCTAGGATGGCATGAGGGGAAGTAAATCATTTTTTGTTTGACTATGCATCTGAATTGATTGAATATAACAATTTTACAGGGACTAGTCTGGCTCACCTTCTGATGGGTGATGTGAAGTGTGTGTAAATGGGGGATGCCAAGCCATAGTGGTGGAAATCATTGTCCATGCCAGAGCAGAAATAGACAGCCTGCATCATGCAGCGGGTGGCCAGAATCCTCAGCAGAGTGTTGAAGTATGGAAAGCTCTCAGTCGTTGCATTGTTCAGGGAATCGGCTAGAGCTTTGGCTGAATCTGTATGGATTTCGAGGTCCTGGAGAAAAGGAATAACATGGCAAAAAGTTCAATAAAACTGACCAAAATGCTGCACTTATTTAAAATGTGAGATGATTATACCTCTCTAGATGGGTCATATCATGAAAAATTTTGCGATGCCCTGACTAACACAATACACAAATAATATACATTGCTCGCCACCTACTTGTTTACAGACCCTGATATATTTTTTAACCTTTGCTCAGGGGTAAAAATAAGTTTGAAATGGCTTTGCAATGGTATTGTTTGCAATCATTAGGACACTGCCCATGCTGGGAGCCCTTTAGATTTGCATGTAAATACTTGCTGCTTCTCAATAGCTCAACAAAATCGACAGCAATGAGAAAAGAACAAATTTAACAAGGTATCTGATTATAGGGATGAGAGTATGTTTGCACCAGCTCTGCAATTAAGTGTATTGATATTTTTGTCCCAGTGTCTAATCTATGGAGCGAATTATGTGCCATAATTTAACAAACAAATCCAGCATTTTGCAAACAAACTCGATCCGCTTTGCAAAGGAAATCTCGACTCGCAAACAAACAGAAAGCAATGTGCAAGCACAAAGGTCACAAATGCGTGCAGGCAAATTTTCTCACAAATGCGTCCAGGCAGATTTTCTCACAAATGCGCCCAGGCAGATTTTCTCACAAATGCAGTTGAGCAACTTCCTCTTCTAAAACAGTAGATGGCGCTAAACTATGAAGGTAAAACAGTAGCAAAACTCGAGAGCTTGCTAATTTGAATGTGAGAACTTGTAAAATTAATATTTGTAAGTTGAAATTTATACTTGCAGCTCTGATGTGAAAAGCTGCATCTATCGATTTGCACACACAGACAATACTCAGAACACCTGTGTTTTGAATTCGAAGTTGCAGATTAATAGTTACAAATGTGTAAAGTGTCATTTACATAAACAAAATGACAGGCACAATTGTGTACTACACATTTATCTTTGTGCTTTAGTTCAGTTTCGTTGTACAACCACAAGTCGGCACTCACAACCTCTCATATCTGGCAGTACAACTTCAAATCCTAGCGCTTTGACTTTTGCTACTCTTTTTGCGATATGCCTGTAGCAAAACTCACTCGTGCACTTGTAAATGCAGACTTGCGAGAGCAGAGTCGGGGGCGGGGCTGGGGTCGGAATGAAGTCATTTTATTGGTCGATGCCTCACCAATGAACAGAATATGAACGCAACGCGTTTAATTGAGACAGTGGTATTAAAAGACCAAACAGGAAACACCATAAAGCATAGCCTATACAGAAAAAAATTGAGCACAGAATATGAACGCAACGCGTTTAATTGTACGTTTTCCTCGAAACCCAAGAAAACGCTTAATGAGGCTTAATGGACTAACAGTTATAAAATAAAAATTAAAAACAATAAAAAAAACACATAATTTGTTACTTTATTAATAAAACACTAGGCAGCAAGTTTATTTGCACTGAACACACATTTGCTTATATATATATATATATATATATATATATATATATATATATATATATATATATATATATATATATATATATATATATATATATATATATATATATATATATATATATAAATGAAGAGTTCAGATGCTCATATATTTAAATTCAATAATTTCACTTAAATGGCAGTGAAGATTACCTATTAATTATCATTTAAGTGAAATTACTGAACTTAAATATACAAGCTTGATAAAAATGATCATTCTATAAGAAAATTTCAAATGGCATTTAGAGGCTTTTGCATCTGAACTCTTCATATATATATATATATATATATATATATATATATATAGCCTATATATATATATACATATATATATATATGTGTGTGTGTGTGTGTGTGTGTGTGTGTGTGTGTGTGTGTGCCAATTCCATTGCAATATGAAAATGCACCTAAATTATCTGATAAGAATGTAAAATGTATACCTTAATATGCAATGTAAGTCGCTTTGGAAAAATGTAAATGTTTTAAATATTCACCCTAGCCTAACTGTTGGACACACAAAACTCTTTTACAGTCTATATGGTATATATACCATATATAGGCAGTGGTGTGCCGTCAGAGCCAGCAGGGCCTTCTCTGCTGGCCCTGTCAAAATAGAAAAATATTTTTTTTTTCTAAAATTAAATTAATGTGTGTCTGAACATGTCTAAATTCAATTACTGTCTATCAGTACGTTACGATTATATTTCCAGAAAGAATATGGTTATTTTTTGTGAGTCTGAGCTAAACGCAGCTCCGTGGACCAGCACTAATAGTATAGCTAGCCTTCCGTTGAAGCTGCCGTTTTCCAATTGATCATAACTTTGACTGACGTGTTTTATCAGCCAATCAAATTGTGATGCGTATGACAGAACGCCCCAGAGGCCCAGCGATGTGTCGACGGCTAGCCCGCGCTGATGTCATCGACATGGGTGGGCAGATACAATACATGTTTGTGTACAATAACAATTTTCAGGAAAAATAACATTACGATGTCCAGAAATAAGTTTCATTAGTACATTGGGTCATTTTGGGCACATCTGTCATTCTAGATTTACTAATTTTGTTAGTACAGAGAATTTCCACGTGAGTAAATGCATTGATAACTATGTACATTTTGTATTCTACGATGGTCTAGTGGTAGAACTTTTGCCAAGCGTGTCAGTGGTTCTGGGTTCGAATCCACGCTCGTATATTTTTTTTATTTTTATTTTACCGAATATGTTCATCAGTGGTTGTATATCAAGCAGGGCGTTTGTGTGCATTTTGTTTTGTAAGATTTCAACGAATAGAAAGTCTCCGCAACGGCGATAGATTGAAGCGCGCATCTAAGTGAAAACTGTGCGCGAGCCAAAAGAGAACACTCTATCCGCGCCACTGATAACAGCGGCAACGAGCACTCAGCTTGAACACATTTCAGCGCTAGAATGCATCTAATTCAACAAACGAAAATGAATGTCCTGCTAGTTAACCGGAGATGTTTTATTTATTTGTATTAGGTAACTTACATCCGTGCGCGAGATGTTTCAGCTCAGCTTTTATAATGTACAGTGGTGTGAGTGTGCGCTGAGGTTGAAGATCAGCTGTCTCGTCGTTGATGTTACGCAGTGCATACAGTGCATGATTGTATTTTGCATTGGGGGGGGGGGGGGGGGGAATTAGATCGTTACTGAAGGCCCTGACTGAAACCCCACGGTACGCTACTGTATATAGGGCATATATATATATGGCATACGTCATATGTTTTACGTCATATTCTGTGCTCATCTGCTTTTCTGTAGTATGCATTAGCATTGTGCCTACTGAGTTTGATAATTTCGTTTATTTATTTTAATATCAGTCTAATGCATTAAGCCATGTTAGTGTTTCAGTGCACGCGGGTTTCGTGACATCATCGAACTCCCATTTCATTGGCTAGGTGCCAACCAATAAAACGGCTCCTTTGACCCCCCCTTCTCCCGCCCCCCTTTCCCTCTCACCGCCTCTGAGTTTCAAGTGCACAAGTTAGTTTTGCACCTGATATGTCGCGAAAAGAGTAGCAAAAGTCAAGGCGCGAAATTTGAAATTGCAGTGACAGATTTGAGAAGCTGCAAGTGCTTAATTGAGGAAGTACCGCGAATGTGAACGTAAGATTAAACGCAAAATATATATTACAAGTTTGTGTCTGTCGTTGTATTTCTGTGAATGGCATTTTACACATTTGTGTCTACTTGTCTGCAGCTTCAGATTCAGAATACAGGTTTGTGACTATTGTTTGCGAGTGCAAATTTCAACATTCAACTTCAGATTTTTATTTTACAGGTTTTCACATTGGAGCTGTGAGTGTAAATGTTCATGTACAAGTACGAATATTTATTGTACAAGTTCTCAAATTCACATTTACATGCTCTCGAGTTTTGCTACTGTTTTACCTTCATACTAAACTATAGGCTAATTTAACGCTAGTCTCCCGGGAGAAGCACTGATTTGAAACTTGCCTTTGCCTACAGCTGAGGAAAATGACCGGTGAACGGGTGTGTTTCTGTCTTATTTGATCTATAATGATCTTTTTTGAGGGTTTCTCTTGCAAAGCGTTTATTGCATATCTAGACAGAAATCCACATTAGCACTTAGTAGCACTTCACTCTCTCTAGGATCGGGGAATCTGTAAGCTGAAAGCTCTGCCATCTTGTTGCTTTTTGTCATTTTTTTCTGCATCGGACTCATGCGAAATTACTAAATTAGTGATTATGTCTACACTGAACAAATCTATTTCTTTCGTTCTCCATAAATTTATGAGAACATTTAATTTAATTGAGAGGCGGGTTTCATTTGTGTGTCCAAAATAATAATTTGGGCACTGCATAGGCACAGGCAAGATAAGAAACAATTGTATATATATATATTTTTTTCATTAATTATTTTATTACATTAACTGTTAAGCTGACTGAATTCCAACTAAATAAATAAATAAGTGGGAGCCTCCTTTCAATTAAATTAAATGTTCTCATAAATTTATGGAGAACGAAAGAAATAGATTTGTTCAGTGTAGACATAATCACTAATTTAGTAATTTCGCATGAGTCCGATGCAGAAAAAAATGACAAAAAGCAACAAGATGGCAGAGCTTTCAGCTTACAGATTCCCCGATCCTAGAGAGAGTGAAGTGCTACTAAGTGCTAATGTGGATTTCTGTCTAGATATGCAATAAACGCTTTGCAAGAGAAAACCTCAAAAAAGTTCATTATAGATCAAATAAGACAGAAACACACCCGTTCACCGGTCATTTTCCTCAGCTGTAGGCAAAGGCAAGTTTCAAATCAGTGCTTCTCCCGGGAGACTAGCGCTAAATTAGCCTATAGTTTAGCGCCATCTACTGTTTTAGAAGAGGAAGTTGCTCAACTGCATTTGTGAGAAAATCTGCCTGGGCGCATTTGTGAGAAAATCTGCCTGGACGCATTTGTGAGAAAATCTGCCTGCACGCATTTGTGACCTTTGTGCTTGCACATTGCTTTCTGTTTGTTTGCGAGTCGAGATTTCCTTTGCAAAGCGGATCGAGTTTGTTTGCGAGTCGAGTTTTCCTTTGTGAAGCAGATTGAGTTTGTTTGCGAGTTGAGTTTTCCTTTGCGAAGTAGATTGAATTTGTTTGCAAAATGCTGGATTTGTTTGTTAAATTATGGCACATAATTCGCTCCATACTAATCTCGACCAACCGAGTCAAATTAAACTGACAAGATTTTCAAAGAAGGTGAAGCACCAGAGCACCCACATATTAAGTAATCATCATGGACCATTGGCAATTTGAAGATGTTTAACATGTGCAATAGGGAAAATTAATGCAGAGCATCACTTTCGAACGCGTTCGTTCTTTGATTACACTTCAAGTAAATCAGAGCCTTAATGATGTAACCTCTCAACCCTGGTCCTGCAGAGTTTAGCTCCAACCCTAATCAAACACACCTGAACCAGCTAATTAAGGATTACTAGAGAGCTAGGCAGGTGAGTTTGATCAAGGTTGGAGCTAAACTCTACAGGAACGGTGGCCCTCGAGGACCAGGGTTGAGAACCCCTGATCTACAGACTAGAAAAATACACTGACTTTAATCTTAATTAATCTTTTTGGTGAATGTAATAAAACATTTTTTTAACTGGGATCAATCAAAATTAACATCACTGTTGTATATAGAAGGTCTTTACAAGGTAAAACGTGCCTGTGAAAATCAATTCTAGTTGACAAATATGGGGAATATTGTCCTGCTTGAATTGGTTTTCAAGGGCACTGACTAAATAAAACAAACTTCTGACATTGGCAGATTTAATGATGGTGTTTGTGCACTTGGTAAGTTAGTGGTATAATTTCCACAGCCAAAACCCAAAAGAAGCCCTTCTACATAATAGTTAGGTGTGCGTGGAGGCTCCGCCTTCTTTGGCATGGAAATCTTTCTTCAGTTCAGTCCGTTGAGGTCAGACGCAAGTAAAAACATGAACACACTAAAGAGAGCAGCTTTGTAGTAGAAACTGAAGTCCTAATTGAAAGAGACACTGAAACTGTTTTTTCATGTTTAATACTGTAAAGCTGCTTGCTTTAAATCAATATATTGTATAAAGTGGTATATAAACAAACATGACTTGACTGGAGTCCTGAATTGTAGCGCTTGTGCTCAGATGCTTCTTTACTGCTGTCATTTTTGTTGTGTGTTAAATTTGTTATTGAGAAGAAAACACACAGCACAATTAACATCATCTAAACACATCCAGATGTTAATAACAGTATAAGCAAAGCTGCAAAGGTGTGTAATTTTGCCGTGAGTATATTGGGGCCTTACTTTTTTTATATTATATAAAGAAGAAACATAATACAAAGAACATCCACTCACCCTTGACTTTGCAGCCTTGATGAGGATGTCATAGTTGGATGGTGGTGGTGCAGGGTGTTTCCTCAGTAGGGCACATTCTGAGAACTCATCATAGATCTTCTGCGCTACAGAGATATTTGCCAACAACATGAACTCCTCCACCATAGAATTAGTCTCCCTGGGGAAATATGTAAAGGTCATGTAACACTTTATTTCAATGGTCCACTTTAGACATTCTACTAATTATAAGTAACTTTGCAACTACATGTCAACTTCCAGTCATTAGAGTATTAGTAGACTGTCTGCTTGATATCTGCTAACTTTTTATTTTGATGGTCCACCCAACAAACATTCTACTGACGTACTGAAGTAACTTTGCAACTATGTCAACTTATTCTAATAGCTCGAACCCTAACCTAACAGTCTACTAATACTCTAATGAGAGTTAGTTGACAAGTAATTGCAAAGTTACTTATAGTTAGTAGAATGTCTAAAGTGGACTCGAAATAGTGTAAATAAAGGGCGCATTTAAACTTTCAGAATCCAGACAAAGACAGGAAAAAATTATTATTCTTCACCATAAGAAATAACCAAAAATAATTAAAGAAAACATAGCATATTTTAAAGACTTAAAGGCAGAAAGAGGTATATGGAACTCACATCAGCTCTTTGGTCTGCAGATCTATGGGGTCATGCGTCTCACTGTCTATATGGAAACGTACTTCGGGAGAGGAGAGGGTCAGCGCTCTGAAAAATGGTAAAATAAGCAACCCTTACAAACTGTCTCAACGCAAAGGGTTAAAGTTCAGAATCATAGTTTCAAAATTACAGATCTAGTTAAATGTAAATACCCTTTGTCAATCCTCCGGGCCTTTAAGATCTTGGCCAGTTTGTTAAGGCCCCGCAGGCTCTTTGTGATGTCATCATTCATGGTGGTGTCATCGATCCTCATCTGAGCTTCGGCATATGTAAGGGAGGCCTTACAAGACAAAACAACACTTCCTTGAAGACCATCATAGAACATAGTTTTAAACCCATTTTTTTTTTTTTTCAAATTAGAGGCAGCATACCTTGGAGTTAATGATGCTCTTTGTGAAGTGAGTTTTGATGATTTCAGCTTTGTGGTTCATCTCCCAAATACAAGAAAATGCTAACCTGAGTGTCAAAGTACATATTAGACAATGAAGGTTAAAGCATATTTAATGTGTAAATATATAATAAAGAGTTTACAAAGCATAATCACATAGAGGATAATGGTTTCATAGAAAGCACACCTCTCAACATTGGACCGCAGAGAGCACAAGTTGGAACTCAGAAGTTCAGGAACCATGTCAATTCTCTGTGGAAAGGAATGACTATTTATCAGAAAAAAGTAATATGCACAAAAGAAAAAAACAACTAAAAGATTAATCCTACACTACCACTAAAAAGTTTGGGGTTGGTAAGATTTTTTTAAAAGTATCATGCTTCACCGGCTGTGTTTATTTGATAAAAATATACAGTAAAACATAGTAATAATATGAATTATTATTACAATTTAAAATAACCTCCTTTTATTACAAGTTAAAAACAGTTCTGCCGCTTAATATTTTTGTGTAAACTGATAAAAACATTTTCAGAATTCTTTGACGAGTAGAATGAATGACATTTAAAATATCTTTTATGTAACAATATAAAGGTCTTTACTGTCGTTTTTTATCAATTTATAGCACCCTTTCTAAATAAAAGTATTAATTTATTATTAAAAATAACCTTATAATTAATCAATAGTAAAACTAAACAAAAGGCTAATTTAAAATGAGTATTTCTGGTTATAGCTTTTGACCCAGCCAATCCATAATCATTTTTTTTTTTCACAAACAAGTACCTTTCCACAAAGGTAGACTGTAGTGCCTCGGCTTGCAGCCTCTTGATCTAGTGCATTTCCTGGCCGAATAAAATGGCTGACATCTGCTATGTGAACGCCAACCTAAAAGAAAAGCATGCCATTCAATACAAAACCCCAAAGGAACAGCACTACTACATTCCCTTTACCTTTCAAAATACTTTACACATACCTCCAAGTTTCCATTCTCCAGTTCCCGACAGTGAAGAGCATCATCAATATCCGTACAGCCAGGAGGATCCACACTACACACAAAGAGGTGTCTGAGATCTGCTCTGACCTTTAACTCCTGCAGGAAATCACAGATAAACATCAAGCCTTGAGCATTTCCAGAGTTATAATGAAACATTCTGACACAACAAAGCATGACTGCCCTACCTCCTCAGTAATACTCCAGGGCATCTTGGGAAGGAAGCTAAGAACAGCCTGAGAGAAGGGCTGGTGAGGAACATCATGTTCTAGGAGAAGCACCTCTGTCTCAGTCTCTTTATCTCCTGCAGTACCCAGGTTTTTAACAAAGTGGCCCTGAGAGACATGGAGAAAAATAATATAAAGTGATCTTGAAATGACCAGTGGAACTTTAACATCCAGGCTTCCAGACTCAAGCTTTGTTTAATCATTCATTTAAAACAGTCTGTGTAAAGATGCAGAAAAAGTAGATATTAATACACAATATGCAGGTTTGATAATCCTAAATGCAAGCTTGCATCAAAACACTATAAAAATTCATCTCTGAGGGAAATCTGTTGCCTAAAACTCGAGTCAAATCAGCATGCCATTATTTGTATAAAGTGAAGAGCGTAAACGACTGACACTTACGTTTGGGTATCTGGAGTTTTTAGGCCAGCCATCTATAGCAACCATAATCCTCTGTCCAACCAGAGTTGCGGCTTGTCTAGTCTCGATTCGAATACGTGGGATTCGCCGGTCTGCTGGGGTGAAAAGGTGTCTTGTTGCCTGATGTTAAAGTTCAAAACAGTTCATTAATGCAATGCATCAGACAAACATCGAGAGATTAAGGAAAAAGAGATTCTTTATAAAAAAAAAGAAAGAAAAAGCTAATTCCCCCATAAGCAGTCATGTAATACTGATCAAAATACAGTGATTATATGAGCAAAAAACTGTATTATTGCTCATTTATCTGTTCCGAATAAGACTTCCATTCAATAAGCAAACTATTCTGCCACCACATTTCAAACTTCATTAGCTCAGTTTACACTAATCACTTCATGTAACTCACATATATTTCAAGTCATGTACAGATGGTGGACAACCAGAATGAGACTTTTACCGCCGCCGTTCCCGCGGCGGCAAAATTGGGATGTGTATTTGCTGCCTTTTACCGCTGAGTGGCGCTGTAATCACAGACTTTGAAAAGTGTCAGTTTATTCTCTTTATGACGTAATCTGCCGCGGCAGTAAACTGAGCTGAGGTCACAGATAAATTCAAGATAAATATTGTGGTTAAACGAATTCAAATTCATTAAATTTAAACAAAGTAGACACACGTTAACATTGTGTGCCCAGTTTTTCTATAATTTAGAAAGGCTATGTCAATAGGTTACTTGTCATTTACTTCGTGTTATTTTAATGTGTTTGTAGATTTATTAACTGAAACATAACAGTGAAATAAATTAAATTAATTTACCGTAAAATGTAAACATTTTCAGGACTTGCAGTTACTAACCGATGTTAGGTTAGTCGGTTTAAGCATTCTTTGTTATATTCAGAACTAAATAGCCTTACATGTTACAAACTTTTAAAACAGAGAAAATAGTATACATTTGCTATTCAGACGGTAGCTCTGTGGTCAAAGCATTAACAAGAGCCTCTCGGAGCTTCAAACGATCTGAGATCGAATCTCAGTGTAGTCGACAGTGTTTATGTTTTTCCGTTCTTGATGCTTAAATATGTATCTGTTTATTAAAGTCAATCATCTTGTTTAATTATCAATTGTACATTACAACATAAATTTGCTACATTCCCGCTGCAAAGACGACACATCTGATGAAGGAAGACTGTCAGTCGATCGCACCAGAAAATGAAGATGATGAAGCTCGTCTTTAATCTTCTAAATTATTTTTTTTGTGTGTGTGAATCATTCACGAGATTGAGATGACTGACAGTGATACCCGGCCATAGCAACGGTAGACATTTTCCAAAACAGATCGAACAAATCAGAAAAATACTTTCAATACAGTATTGCTTTCAATTTAAAAAAAATAAACAATGAAAATGTAAAAGAAAAAGAAAATTAATTAAGTTTGAAAACCCATCGCACATTTTAAGATATGAATAAAGTGTCAGGACAGTTTATTTATTTAAACAGGGTTGCATCGATAGAGTTTATTCCCTTTGTGATGCAAAATAAGACACAGACACAGAATCTTAGGCCTATTCTTGCAACATTTTAAATTTCTATTGTCAAAGAAATTGCAGCTAAATTAAAAAATTAAAACGGTACAAAACGAAAAAAGTTCAAAGCAACATAAATTAAGAACAGGCGTTTTTCTTCGCCTCTCTCGCGCTGGATATTTTTTTAGTAAGTTTGGTCTCCCTCACTGCGCGCGGCGGGTCTTTCTCGAAATTAAGCATTTCAAACACCATACAGCTGATAATACTGTATATGTCGCTGTGTGTCATCCACACAAATCACGAAAGAAAAAACTGTAACAAATAGCTTTTGTTCCTTCAAAGATACAACATGCCTTGCTGAATTCACCTTACAATAAAACAAGGTCGCGAATTAAAGAGCAATGTATCTGCTTAATTGAAATTGTTTGTGGAAAACCTTTAAATACAATCAATAAAACTACAATATATAATTTAATAAGATATAGGGCCTAATGTACATAGGCTATGGACTTTTGGAGATTTTGAGATTAATCCTTAAAAGAATGTTGCCTTTGCCTCAGGCTGGCTCCGACACTCTCCATATGAAAGAAGGAACATTAACACCTCTGTCCTGCACCCCCACGATAAAGCAACTATTGCCTTCTCCAAACCCCCCACAGGCTAGCTGAGTTTGCAAAACAAAACAAAGAGTTTGCCACTCGTCGTGGTGTGCCAAAACACTTAATTATAAACTTCAATATTTCATTCAAAACAATCTCAAAACGCTTTGTGACATTTTGAAAAGCCGTGATGCATTACTGCCACTGGAACCATGAACGCAACAGAATACTGGTTCTGATTATATTGTTTGTCGTTTAAACGTCATATAGGCCTATATATATATATATATATATATATATATATATATATATATATATATATATATGAATTATTATAGGCTACAGAAGTAAAGTCATTGTATAATATTTGTTCCTTAGTGTAAAATGGAAATGCATGGCGATTTTATTTTGTAAATAGGCTATAAGCAAAAAACTATGTTTTAAAAGACAAATCTCTCTGCATCAACAACAGACTATAACATGCATTAATAGGCTAATATAAAAATAACAGTAGTCCAAGTTAGTTTGGGATTCGAACCCGTGTCATCTAAATGATCGTAACGTAAGTTCAACCACGCGGCCACGATTCACTCGTTGCTACATGGCCTAAAGTTCCAGTGTGTTTTCGCTCACACGAGCGAGAAGCGCTCTTCATTCAAATGAAAGCGTTTGTCGAACACTAATTCAACATGCCAGAATAAAACCTGGCTTTACAACAATGCATAGCGCCACTCCTCGTGGTGTGCCAAAAAATTACAATAATTTAGTTTAATTTATTTCAGTGTTAATGTTTGAGTTTAAAAAATCCTCTACAAATCAAATTAACACAAAGTCGGCTATAAGAGTACTTTAGTCTACGTAAAAAAGCAAAGGGCTTACAGTCTTAATATTTAGGCTACTTTGCTTAAATTCGATACATTTATTTTCAGTAGGGCCTAATAAATTTGTAGGGATGTAATTTCAGTATGCTTTACCAACGCTATGTAAAGTTCCAATTAAATTAAAGTTCCAAGAGGTCTGGTCTCTATATTTCCTTCCCAGCTGACACTAATATGCAAGTGCACAGCAAAAATCACAACTTGTGCTTGCTGCGAACGCAAGTTATTTGAGGTGTCTCAACTGTACACAGTCTACCCAACAGTGTGAATTCGTTACAAGGTTTCATTTAATTAAATTAATGTGCAGCAATTTGTACAAATACAGTCTATAGGCCTACTATACTGTTGTAGACATTAAATAATCTCATTTAGTATCATATTTGTTAAAATATTATAATGTTGTTTTTTTTCCATCTATGTTGAATATGAAAAGTGAACAGCACGAGTAAGATATAGGATGCATTATATTGAGAGATGGATATGGAGCGGGTCAGACATGATTTTGACCCCTTCATTAAGTTTTGTTTAGTAGAAAACCTTCTTTTTAAGTGAATTTCGTTTTCTATAAATTGTATCTTATTTTTAATCAATTTTTCATCACCCAATTATCTGGATTCAATAAGAAAGAGAAGCAAATATAACAGACACTAATCATGGAGGCGCCCGCGCGGTCACTTGCATTGCACGTCAGCTGGAGCGCATCTCATCCTCCTAATTTAACGAAACTCAGCGTATGCCTCACACAGACATGATAAATACATCAAATACACAAAGCTTGAAATGTCTTCAAACGAAATAATTCAAAACGAAAAGAAAAAAGGCTACTCTGATTATGCGTTGAAATATGGCGATCGTCAACTTCATCTTTGCAGTCGACACTGTCAGAAAACACTAGGTTATTGATAAAAATCAATGCACGCATCACCGGATTTACACATAGGCTTGTTGCACGAAATATTATGTTGAAATAACATTATTATTAATAATACATCTTTTAGAATATTTGATTAAATGCTGATTGTTGCGCTTGTTCAATTTAATAAAATTAAAACTTTAATTGTGATAATTAAAATAATTTAAAATTAAATATTTAGTGGCCAAGTTTTGCTAATTTATTATAATAATAAATAAATCTAACGAAACCTAAAATCTAAATCTAATAAATTAAAAAAAAAATTCTAACGCCAATTCAACATGCCAGAATAAAACCTGATTTTTGAACAATGCGTAAAGCCACTCGGCCTGGTGTGCCAAAACACTACAATTTAAACTTCAATGTTTAACTCAAAACAATCTCAAAACGCGTTGTGACATTTTTTTAAAGCAGTAGCCTAGCCTATTTACATTAAGGGCATTGAAACCAGGATCTTAACTAAAACGTGTTCCGCGTAATCTCTCAAAAATTATGCCACACTACTTCATGTATTTTTTTTTTTTATTATTATTTTTTTTTAAGGACTGGTTTTGAAATCACTATAAATTACTGTGCAATTTTGTCGCTCACGGGAGCTCTTCGTTTATCTAATTCCTCAATAGAATAGTAAAAATATTCAGCGTCATTGCTCCTAATATCGTCTCTATTTTTAACTTTTGATTCTATTTTTTCAGCTGTAAAATTGATTCTATCTTTGGTTCTATTCTGTTGTAGCCTAATAGGCCTATATGAAAAAGCTTAAGGTTTTATATTTAACCCACTTACATTTTAAAATACGGCAATTGCTGCTGTTTTGCACAATGTCCCTTTGCGCCACCTGGCGGTCATTTCGGGAACGACTTTGAAATGCGGCTGGTTTATTTTTGCCGCGGTAATTTCGCTGCGGCGGCTGGCGCGGCGGTAATAGGCATTCTGGTTGTCCACCATCTGTATTCCTGTAATGGCAAAGCTGAGTTTTCAGCATCATTACTCCAGTCTTCAGTGTCACATGATCTTTCAGAAATCATTGTAACATGCCGATCACTGTTACCTCTTTGATCTGTGACTGTGAGAGCATCCCACAGAAAGGCCTCCAGTTCCTCTTTATAATGCCCACCACTCGTCCAGTGGGCTTAAGAGCGCTAGACTCTGATGCTTCACTCTTCAACTACAACACAACAGCAAAGAGTCAATACACACATTACAAAGGTGTCATACAAGTCCCAAAAATTAGGGATGCACAATATATCGGCCACCATATCGGTATCGGCTGATATATGTTCGTTTTTAATGTTATCGTTATCGGCCCACTAAGAAAATTTGGCCGATATATTAAATCTGATAAATAATGAATTTATTTCCTTCAGGTGAGACACTTCAGATGCGCACTGTTTGCCATGATGGTTTTGAATTACTTGAAATATGATTGGAATCACTTCAAAAAAGAAAATAAATACAGTTAAGTGCAACATGTGTTGTCATATAGGCTACATCAAATTGCAATGAGAAAATTATAATTGTGTGCTTGGGACTAGGCTTTTATTGGTCATGACTTTTGTTTTTGTAATCATGCTCTCAAATTACATCAAAATTTGGATTTGGATTTAGATTAATCGGCCAATATATCGGTCGTCGGCTTTCAAATATAAAGGTTTATCGGTATCGGCCAAAATTTCCAAAATACCGGTTCATTCCCTTGCAACAATATATAAACCCATAATACATTATTGAAATAAAGGGTTCTGATTCAACTACACAGTGTCTTTCGATACATTCTAGTAATTATATCAACTGTTGATCTTATGGGACTTATCCTACCTTATTCTCAGTCTCATCTTCCTCAGCATCTTCATCATTTGGACTATCGTCCAGCAGCACAACAGATGACGGAGCAACCCAGTGTTCTTTGGGTAGGAGTTCAACAGCCACTACATCCTGATGCACAGCCCGGTTTAAGTTCTGAAAGCCTCGAAGTAGAACCTGCCAGAACATATAATGTTACAAATGTTCTTAAAAATACGACAAAAATGACTAGAAATGCATGAATAAATTATTTTAGAAAATTAAAATAATTAATAGCTTGTCTTTCATCACGATAACCCGCCTACCTCATTGATGTCCGCCCCCTCTCGATGTATAAAGACCGTACCCTCCAGATAGTTATCTCTGTTGGCATGGAATGTGCCCTGAAGAAACGTTCCGTTCTTAATGCCAGTCTGAATCCTGGATAAGGGCAGGTGCTCTGGAAAGAGTAACTTACTGCCAGTGACTTCATTCTATAGAGAATCATAAAAAAAGACATAAGTCATTATATAAAACAATAAAAAAAATATTTACAAAAACGAAAAGCTTTCTTGAGCATTCTTCGTCACACTGTACGCACTTGATCATCAGCTGTCAATGCAAGCCTGTCCACAAGCTCAGGATTGCCAATCAAGCTCTTGATATACTCTTCACCTAGAAAAGAATATAGAAATAAAACCTGCATTCATTTTTAAATCTTAATTGTAACAGTTATGCAAATATCCTTACATGAAGATTGAGGCTGTCAATTAAAATTTGCTAATTATAAATTAATGCGATTTTTACTCTACCGTTCAAAAGTTTGGGTTGGTAAGACTTTTTTTTATTGTTTTTGAAAGTAACTATGGCTGCATTTATTTAATTAAAATACAGTAAAAGCAGACTACTTTAATATATTTTCAAATGTAATTTATTCCTGTGATAGCAAAGCTGAATTTTCAGCATCGTTACTTTTAGGTAAAAGAGCCAATCGCTGATTGGTAAAGTCAAGCGCGTCACTGCAGCCGCCGTTAGAAGCTCCGGTTCCCATAATAACCTGAGACTCGCGCTTAGGACTGCACATGAGCATTGGCTCGTCTAGTCTGAAAAACGCTTTTTGAGCATAAGAAACAGCATTTATGAGACAGTTCATGTCAGATTTTGTTGCGGATTCGAAATATGTTATTTAACTGTGAGTTCGGCAAGCAGTTTTTGAGATTTCAGGATTTCCCCATTCAAATAGATAGGATGTCAGAAATAGCTGCCCGGAGGCGATATTTTTTTTCCCAGGATGGTAGGGGAAGACTCATGAATATTCATTAGGGAAGTCATACCTGATTGGCCTTAACCCCAGTGGCGGGTAGGTTTAGGGGTGGGCTTAGGGGTAGGTCATCAGACCCCCAGTGGCGGGTAGGTTTAGGGGTGGGGTTAGGGGTAGGTCATCAGACCCCCAGTGGCGGGTAGGTTTAGGGGTGGGGTTAGGGGTAGGTCATCAGACCCCCAGTGGCGGGTAGGTTTAGGGGTGGGGTTAGGGGTAGGTCATCAGACCAATCAGGGATGACTTCCCTAATGAATATTCATGAGTCTTCCCCTACCATCCTGGGAAAAAAAAATATCGCTGCCCGGAGGCGTTGCAAATATGGCCGCCGAGTGAACAGACTTTCCTTGAAAGGGACTTTGGTACAAGTCAGAGCTCTGCAAGTTTATATTCATTATCACTGCAATGTTATATGCTTTGAGACATGAGGTCATTTAATGCTGTCTCTCGTGACGCTTTGCAGACTCTGCTCTGTGCGGTCATGTGTTTTTGAGGAGGCGTGGCTTTAGAGACACTCTGAAGGGAGGGTGGGATCTTATGTTTTCAAAGCTAGCTGGCTATTGCTAACCACCCCAAAAATTGCCCACCCTAGCTTTAACAGCTGCTCAATATTTTTGTGGAAACAGTGATAGTTTTTTCAGGATTCTTTGACAAATAGACTACAATACTTTTTGTGCGCAAAAACATTTCTATTGTATAAAACTATTCATTTTCTTCAGTGTGGGCCTCTGATGTTAGTTCACGTAGTGTAACAGCGCAGCGCTTCTGGGTTGTACGTCAGAACGTAGGCTCGCTATTGGCCGACGCTTATTTTTTGCGCACAAAAAGTATTCTCGTCACCTGATAAAATTAAGGTTGAGCCACTGTAGTCACTTGGACTATTTTAACGATGTCTTTACTAACTTTTCTACCTTGCAGCCTATGAAGGAGTGAGCCAGCTCTCAGATTTCATCAAAAATATCTTCATTTGTGTTCCGAAGATGAACGAAAGTCTTACGGGTTGGAACAACATGAGGGTGAGTGATTACTGACAGAAGTTTCATTTTTTTGGTGAACTAACCCTTTAACATGAACAATTAAATTCAAACTAACCCTAAACTAGCCATAATAAAGACAGTACTTCAAACTTCCAGTGCCACATTGACATCAAGAAAAAAAAGTTTCTTACATCTGTACACAATCAGACCACACTGCTCTGCCTTTTCTTTATTAGCCCGGTCATTGGTCAGCAGAACCACTTTCAGTGGGCCACCATCAGTCACTTTAGCCAGGTGATCGGTGTACCACTTAGCAGCGACACGGATGGCTCGATCATTACGATCATTAGCACTTTCTCCTTGCTCTCGCTCAATGAATGTCTCCCTTTAATCGAAGAGAATTATGAGACAGATGCATTCAAGAATGTATTCAAGTTAAATCAAAAGCATGTCATGAAGGTACTGTTAAGACAAGCTTCTCAGGATGTGTTACCTGTGATGCTCATTAGTGAAGGTGTAGAAGTGCTTATCCTTCTCATGAATGGCATCCTTGATTCTTTTGTAGACCGTGGCGCTCCTGTGTCTGACTTCTTGTAAAACGGTCTGAAGAATGACGACGTTCCTGATCAGCGGGTCCACGAGGATGTCAAGCTGTCAGAATTGAATACCAAATCAGTTACGTCTCATTTAAGGCAAGACACTCCAAGCAAAACCGTTGTTTTTTCATGCATTGGTCAATTTTGAGATGTTGGGTTATTTGCCCCATAAAATGTATTTATTCAGACTAGTGGAAAGAAAATATACAAAAAACACAATTAAGTGTTTATTTTAATACAGCTTATTAATGTGCTTCATTACAATACATATGTTCAAAGGCTGTTTTCTCAAAATCTCCACTTCAGTAGCACTTAAATGCACCAAACTGTTTTAATCCCATCTGTATTCTGAAGGTTTTTACAGAGGGGTTTGGTCATACATCATTCGCCTGGTTTGTATAACATTTTATTCCTTAAAATATGGTAAATTATTTTTCAAGCTGTTGACATTTTTTTTATATTAATAAGAGTGATAAAAACAGATATCCCAAATCCCCTCTGTAAAAACTTTCAATATGTCAACAAAATAAAAACAAGAATTTAGAACCTGGCTTTGCTCAAATATTCAGATTTCTGAGTTCTAGAAATATATGCAAATCTGTGCATATTTAATTAGATGTGGCTTTATTAGCATATTTAAACTACATTTCAGAAAACTTGCAATGCAATAATTTATCTGTATACTGTGAATAATCAATTAGGAAAATATGGTGATACATAGTATTTTTTATTACCTTGTACTGCCTTACAAATTATTTTATCCAAAGTGACATGAACTTTGCAATTGCAAGATGCTTAGGAATAGGATTGCAGTTATGATAATACGATTTTTTTAGAGGATCACCTATACTCAGAATGCCTTTAACCTGCCAATAACTGAACAGACAACCCATGTTTCTTTGGTGCTTCGTGTTATGGCACACACACTCACACTGACCTAAACAAGAAGTCTGATCTTCTAACATGCTGATATGACAGTTGATTCATTACAAAAACAAGTAAAAATGCATGTTATTGTTAACAGCGAATTGAAATAATTAAATTGAAATGAGGTTAAAATGAGTTTACATTTACCTGATGTAAAACCACATTGGTGTCTGGGATTAAATAGTGAGGATACGAGCACAGGTTACTCTCTATGCAAGCGTCCTCTTGTAACACTGGAGCTTCGTCTTTGCACTCCTTACAAACTTCACTTCCGCACCAGATGTCATCTCGGAGGTAGTGTTCGCGCACTATTTTCAACACTCCACCAGAGCGGGTCTTCTTCACAAATGTTTTGGATTTTAACATGGTCCAAACTGTACCGAGTGTGGTTTTGAGGAGCTGTTCCACCAAAACACACTCAGATAACCCACGTGTGTGTATACCAGTGCGCCAACTAAATATTATTCCGGAGTGATTCAGCGAGGCAAAGGGTTCTTTACCTATTTTTTGAACAGCACTGCACTTAAAATGCACATATAAAACGACACAAATGTATTTGTTAAATCTGTACACTATCCAGAGGCTTCAAGCAACCAGAGTGTGGTTTGTAGCTGTTCCCTTACAGTTCCAAACTCCCCAAAAGGTACTGTCTGGCCATTTTGATGTTCACAACGGGGTGGAGTCATAAAAGAAAGTGGAGTTAGAGCTGTGTTGGTCTCCTCTGTCTTTACCATATTTCACCACTAGAGGGAGATACAACACTTATTATCCAAGACGATGCACGTCAATGTGTGGGAAGAAGGGCGGCATAGCTAAAATGTATCATTTGACTTGTCCCAATGTTCCCCCCTTTTCTTTTTTTTTTTTTTTGTGTGTGTGTGTGTGTGTGTGTGTGTGTGTGTAATAACACATTTACTTGATAAAATCTTTTATTTTGTCCCTGTGCTAAAACAGCTCCTGATTTGCTTCCTGAATGCAATACTGTTCACGGTTCACACTGATTTGATTCTCCTGAACGAAGCAAAAGGCACATTTGCAGTGGAGCCTCTGAAAGCGTTTTGTGATGCCACAAGCCTCTTAAATGGCTAATTTAAAACAACATTTAGTCCTAATTCAGTTTGAAGCTGTTTACAACATTCATTTGTTTTGTTTTTAATGAATTGAATTAGCCTAATATTATTATTTTAATTATTTATAACCCTAACCTTAATTTTTTTTTATTTTAAAGTCATCATTTCCATTTTATAGGTGAAACAAAGGCAAAATGACCATCATGTTCCAACTATGAAAACCAGCTATCAGAATTTATCATAGCCTCACTTCGACTGGTGGTTTATTCCATGCAACCTCATTCTATGATGGCTAATTCTCATAGAGTTTCTATCAAAACAATTTTTTAAAGGGTTTTGACATAGGCTATTTGCTCTTTTTCTAAAATATGTTTCATTTAGGGCTCTTAGCTCTATGCATTTTGCATAGTGCTAATAACAAAATTGTGTTGAATAAAATAAATACAATTTGTTCATGAATGATTTGAGACCCAAACAAATATGATTATTTTCAGAAATACAAACAATGTGTAATACAATACTGGACATATACATATTTTCCATAACAGCTCTAGTTTTTAATGTAAGATTTGTTTTCGGAGCTTAA
The DNA here is from genome assembly GCF_964197995.2 of Scardinius erythrophthalmus. Lineage (NCBI taxonomy): Eukaryota > Metazoa > Chordata > Actinopteri > Cypriniformes > Leuciscidae > Scardinius > Scardinius erythrophthalmus. The sequence goes on from NC_138223.1 coordinate 25,288,729, forward strand.
ATGTGGTTGGTCATGTTAAAGTTTAAAGAGCTTAGCTTTAAAGTTGTACTGTGTTTTTCACATAATCAGCATTCATATAATTATCTTCAGATACACACATGAGTCAGAGCCCTAGATCAGTAGAGGGCAGAATAAATTCCTAAATGATTCATTGAGATGAACCAAAAGTACCAAACAAACAATCACTAAACATTTGTAGAACTGATCCTTGACTGAAGATTTAGCTGTATTAATGTTGTGCTTCATTAGACATTTTGCAGTCACCCATGATTTATGAGCATGAGAAAATGTGTCAACGTTTCGGTTGGTGTATGTTTCATTAGATACCAGACAGATAAGGTCTTGTATATATGGTCTGTTCCAAAACCGTTCTCCTCTAATAACTCACATAGCAAACAACTGCACTGCTGCCTTTATTCATGGCTCACATAACAGCCGTATTTTGGGGATATGCAGTGTGCTCTACATGCTATCAGAAGAAGATAAATTATTTAGCTATTTTTCATTGCGCAATCATACGACGCTAGAAAATATGCACGCAATTAAATACTTCTCAGAAATCATGAAAATAGGCCTACATTTTACTGGACTATGACATTACCCACAATCTATGTCAGGGGTTTTCATTATTTTGACCAAATATGATCATCCTCATGAGAGGGACCCCCATCCTAAAGTTTAAAAGGCATATATATTATTATATATTTTCATGTATAAAGACATTAAAGGTAGGCTACAATATGGGAGAATTTTCTATCAAAATATCCAAAAAACACTTAAACAGTGTTATATATTTCTTTCAGTTGTGTACTTCCATTATTCTACATGTTTCCAAGAATTTGTAAATTCAGAGAAATTCACAATTTTAAATAGCCTAGTGCCCTGTTCACTTGTCGCCTGTCAATGACGTAATATCCGCGTTAGCCCTGGTTTCCGCTTGTACTGCCATAGTATCCATGGCGACAGACGTGGAGAACTGCGTAGTGTGTAACGTCTAGCGAAACGCTGTTGTTGTTTCGTTCAAACATTATGGACCATGCCAAGCAGACTTTGGGACAAAAGGAGAACTAAAACGAGCATCAATATCAGCGTGGCGTTTTCGAGATGACAAGAGCTCCACGTCCGCGACTAACTTAGACTTGACAGAGATGCTGATCCTGCATGTACTTTATTAGACAGGTGACTTGCAAATGTACATAAATCAATGTTATAGAGCTCAACATGATGAAATGTTAGAATATGATCAGTATGTTATTCTAATGTTGATCTGGCTTACTGTCTCATGCAGCCAACAAACTAACACACAGAATAACATTATAACTTTCAACAAACTCAAATGCTGTTTAGTATGATAGTGTAATGTTAGACCAAATGAAACAGCGCTGCGTTACCTCACAATTTTAATTTGTTACATAAACTGACCTGTGTGAGTAGTAATTCAGCACTTGCGGGTAGTTCGGTAGAATTAAATGTCCTTATTCCTTTATATCCGTAGGACTCACGTTGTGGCGCTGATATCTGTCTCTCATTAGCAATCGCGCCCTGCTTCATTCCCCAGTCATTTTAAAAAACATGAATGTATTCACTCATCCATAAACATTATTTCCCATAAACATTATTAGATCCATCAGCATGACGACAAAGTTCATGATTCCGCTTATTCACTGCGTCATCAGTCTACGCCTTTGTTATTGTAGAGATTAGCGACCCCTAGCTGCGAAAAAAATGACATATTGTAGCTTTAATACTGTGAAAAAATATTATTATTTGGCATTTTTTGGCATTTTTACACACTATGATTTATTATTTACTTAAAGCCATTTTTATCTATTTTAATCTAATTTATTTATTAATTATTTAAATCAAATTTCAGTCATTTATTATTTTTATCAATTAGTTATTTATTTAAATCAAATAAAAAATATTGTAATCAAATTTAGTTAGTATTTGGTTAGTTTAATACAGTTTTTTCAGTGTTTTTCTCTAAACTTTTCCGGGGACCCCTGTGGCTCCCCGGACCCCAGTTTATAAAACCCTGATCTATGTGATTCAATCTAGATTTTTATTCATGCATTCTTACCAATTTAAGCTTCAAAAACAGGACAGATCTTACAGAATGGTATTATCGTATAGCATTCAGAGCGATAATCCTTATATTTAACACATCTATGCAGCTGAGAAAATACCATGATATTATGCAATCACAAATGTCTTTCTGTCTTCTGAATCCCAGAAACGTCCATTATTGTTTCAGCTCTGTCTCAGAAGTGCAGGTCTGAGGTCTGGGGTCTTGCCACCAGCAGGTGCAGAGCTGCTTTGACCTCACACCCCTCATTTATGTTCCCTGGGCCTTGGAGCATCAGACCCCCTTTGTCTTGACTCTTTTCACACACCATATAGCCTACACAATGTACAAGCCCTCCAGATAAAATTGAGGGTTATTATGTATGGAAATAAGGCAAACATGCCTGCTTAACAAGTTAATACAAAGTGCTTTTTGTTAAGCATGCTCACTAGGAGTCTGTGTAGGCTACTATAACATTGATGCAGCTGGCTTAAAAAATCAGAATCAATATTTTAGCTAAATGTAGAGATTTTTCCCTGGTAGTCGACTAAATTCTGGAATATGAGTGACATCGATTTTATAATAAAAAATAATTACACGTCCACACTAGGGTTGTACATCACTAGTTAATTTTGAATTAATAAATATACTGTATACAAAATCTTCTAACGTGAAGACGCGCCCTAATGTTTGTTTTGAAGAGCACGTGACTCTCCTCCGTGGAAAACATGGCTGCGCCCTGTGCCGCTCAATGCTTTTACAGAACAGGTATGTTTACAGGTTCATTTAGGAAGAGGTAGACTTTTCTGTCTAAATTGTAGAATATAAATACTCATTCGCACGGCAAGGCAAGCCAGTGACTCAAACGAGACAGTTTTCTCTCATGTCTTATTATTTATAATCGCTTATCGTCAGTGTACGCGGGATACACTAATATGAAACCCAAAGCCGCGCTGCTTTATAAACTATAGTCACCATAGTGGGCAATTCAGTTTAGTTGTTGATTAAGATGGGGTTTTCAGCGTTTATATTTGGTTCTTTCAAGTAAATCTTTAACAATTAAAAATAAATAAGTTTCATTTGCTTACTTATTCAAGCACTTACTGTTCCAAGACTAGACTATGGAAAGGCTGGACTCATGTCTTGGAGCTCTTTATTGTTTGCTGGTTTGGCAGAGTCTTTGTGGGTCCAGTAGAAGTAAATAAGGAAAGTAGCATTGCAACTCTCGCTGTCTTTTCAGCCATGGCAGTTTTTTCTTTTATATTTAAATGAATTATTATAACCCAAAAGTGAAATGTTATGACTTATTTCATCCCTATAATTTCTAAGTGGTTAAAATAACAGTGTTACAACTCACCCCGTGTTACAACCATCCATGATCTCCCCTACAACAGTCAGTTTTCTGAAAAGGAATCTGACCCTCACCTTTTTTCAGTAATACAATCAATAACAAAATAAATAATAACCAAGCAAATACATTCACCTCATATTTCTGTTTGAGATTTTCCCATTTATTTAATCGATAGTGTTGACACTTATTGTTTTCAAGATCATTACTAAATAATGTTTTAAGACACAATAAGAAATACAGTAGAGACACATAAAATGATCCAGTTGACATGACAATAATTATTAATAAGCATGAATTGGAGCAACTGCTTTGCCATAGGTAAAAACAAAGTAGTTTGTCTTTTTTACAGCATTAATCATTAAGCTTGCTTGACATTAATTATTTTCTTAATAACGAATAAAGAACTATTGATTGCTCACATTTCCACCACGTTTGTAGTTATGAAGTTAACCATCACCAATTTTAGCCAAAAGGCCGTTCAGAACAATTATAATAGACCATCCAGAAATTTTTCGAGGTACGCTAATTCCAATCTAGTATACTGTTTAGAATAGATAGTATGTGAATTGGGAATGGTCGCCTCTAGGATTACAAAGCAATTCATGGAAATACACTGACATTAAGATTAGCAGATGACATTGATATACTGCAGTCCTGAAGCAAGGATTATATATTACAGCTAAAGCACCAGAATAAGTCTAAAGTCGACCACACACATACACACAAAGGGAATTCAGAGCAATCCACATCCTTGGCCACATCCTTTGCTCTCTACCACCCAAATTGTTGTCACTACACACACCCGCTACCCCACCCTGGGTTAACCCACTACTGCCTTTATTCTAAACCCCCCAGCCACCCCTCGCTGCTTCTGAGTTACTCCCTTCATCAGTGGTTTTTTCATTTTTGTAATTCAACCCCTGTATAACTGCACTTATTTTGGGATTTTGACCGCAGTGTCTTCAGAAAAAAGTTCTTTCTTCCCCCCCCTGTAGACAAACCTCTGCAGTCCTTGTTGGTATGAGTTACAACATGGTTGTTGATGTATGGTCGTGAATTATTTTCATTTGTGGTTCAGATTAAAAATTAAGCATCATTGCATGGTGTAATTGTTTGGACTTTTTTTGTTTACGTTGCAGCTGTGTTGTTCTTTTGAGAAAGGGAATGGGTTTGGGACATGATTCACAGAGTCTAAGCAAGGAATATTTATAGACCTTAACTTCACTTGGCAAAATTCATTTGAAAATTTGGTTGAAATGCCCTGCAATGTCGTCAAACACAGACAACACTTGAGTCATACAAATACGAATATTATGATATACTATTTTAGTGTAAATAAATATTATGAATGACCTATTTATATATATATATATATATATATATAAAATATATAATTCATCAATGTGAATTTTCTATATCTAAATTAGTACTGTGACTCAATAAAAAAAAAACACGAATTAATTGCACAGGTTTCTGTAAGTAATCATGATTAATCATACTTAACATTAAAATTGGTAATCATAAATATATTTTCAAATTGAAACTCTAATGTAAAAACTATGGAAGCTTATTTCCGCCACAGAATAAAAAAATAAAAGTAATTTTCTTAGTCGCCTGATATGTGAGCTATAAAGTCAGAACAAATGGTGAATTGCGTGGAGAATTGGGTGATCTAAAGAATATATAAACAGTTAAGTGATATGAAGAAGAATGGCATGATATAAACTCGCAATTCTGACTTTTTTTCTCAGAACATTACAGAAGTGAACTTTTTTTTTAATCACAAATTATATATATATGTATGACTATAGGACAAATAACAGTTAGGAAAAGACACCTATTTAAATGAACATATACATATACACACAAACACACGTTAATTTAAATAGGTGTCTTTTCTTAACTGTTATTTGTCCTATAGTCATAATTATGGCATTGTAATGGTCACATCTGGTGTACTTTATGTAGTGAAATAAGCTGGTTAAACATTCCAACAGTTTTACCTTCAACACCCTGATGAAGGCCAGTGGGCCGATGTTTTTTAAAATTTTTAGCCCTCTAATAAAGACTTTTGTATTACTTTTTGTATCCACTGAGTGCCTGGACTTGGATTTTTTTCCTACGTTTTTTTCAATTTTACCTTTAAACTTTTTTTTTTTTTTTATTCCACATCCTATGAAGAGATTATCGATATGATATCATTTGAAGTGCCCTTTGGACTGAACATTTACACTCACTATAATTTGGAATCACACTTGATAGCCGAAAGAGAGAAGTACATTTTGCAGTGCACTATCACACCATTTGTTCATCTTTTTGGCTGTGCATAGGTGGTTCAAGGCTGCTACAGAGAGTAGCACAGCTGCCCATCTGCCACAGGAGCTCATCTGGTGCCAACCAATGCCCACCTCGCCGATGCTTCTTCTGGAGGAAATCAAAAAGTTCCAGTGTGGTCCGGCCTGCCATAGTGCGCCCCTCTTATGCTGTACCCAAGGTAATCAATGCATCATCAAATGACACTGAGTTTACACTACAGCGTTTTCAACTACGCTGTTTCAGCAGCGTTTTGGGGGCCTGAAAACAAACTTTTGAAAACTGGTTTCAAAGTGAACTTTTTGAAAAAGATTCCGTTATTGTCTTGGTGTAAACTACTAAAACGCAAATTTGTGAAAAGGGTGACATCATGTGCATGGTATTACATGTTCAGTCAGTCTATAGGCATGTAGTTTTTCTTTACAAAGTGACCTTGCCAACTACTGGCCTGGCAGCATAATACAGCTTTTTTTTTGCGGATCCCTGTGTGGATGGTTTTGACAACGTTTAAAAGTTTAATGTTGATTATAGTCACCATGAAATCAAAATTGACAAATTTATTATAAATGATTTATGTTAACATAATAATTTTCAAATCTATAATTTCCCCTCCTTCTTGCAACGATAGCTCTTCTCTTGTCTGATGAAGTGTTTACTGGCACGAGGGTGGGACAACCTGTCACTCACATGAGATCACAGCTATAGAAAACCACAATGATCCAAACTATTCCTTATGGACAAAATCGAGTCCCGCCCTAAATTTTTCTTGTTCGAGAAGCCGTTTCACTCAGATATACATCTTAATAGCAAAGAAAGGACTATCGCAACTTTCGTTTGATGCCAACTTTAAATTTGAAAAAGGCTTGCTCTTTTCTCAGCACATTCAGAGGCCGGACTATGTGTCATCCAGCAAAGTGCCTGAGTGGCCAGATTACATAGAGATTAAAGATGAGGAGCAGATCCAGGGATTACGAAGAGCGTGCCAACTAGCCAGACACGTACTGCTGCTGGCAGGGAAGAGTTTGAAGGTACACTCTACACTTATCTGAAATTTGAGACACTAACATTGAATAAGCTTGATGTGACATGTCCTTGAATTGTTATTTGCAGACACCTCACAATATTGTTTGTTTGCCAGGTTGGGATGACGACAGATGAAATAGACTTCATAGTCCATCAGGAAGCGGTTCGACACAATGCCTACCCCTCTCCTTTACATTATGGGGGGTTTCCGAAGTCAGTCTGTACCTCTGTTAACAATGTAGTATGCCATGGCATTCCAGACAGGTAACTCAGTGCTATTAAATGTGACTGCTTTGTTGTGACTGAAAGTCTATAAATTTGTCTGTTAGTATATATGGGTCAATGGCATAGAACATGGGTGCTCAATCCTGCTCCTGGAGGGCCAATGTCCTGAAGAGTTTAGGTACAACCTGCTCCAACACCTGCCTAAAAGTTTCTAGCAGAGATACGCAGCTCTACTATTGGAGAAGGTGCAATGGTCAACTTGGATCACTTGTGGCTTGATAACATTATAGCCTTGACGTCACTGAATCGTTTTCAGAGTTGTATGACAGTCAATCACTGTTTGCGAATACCATAGAAATGAATGAGAAGTGTCAAAACTGAATCATACCTATTGCAAAATTGCTTGTGAAAAAACAGCATTTTTTTGTTGTAAACTCCAAATATATAGCTCACTAAAGAATTAAAGAACTAAGAATTCTCACAAAAGCAGTTTATTCAGCTTACTGAAGCCTCACCTCTTTATCACACACTCAAAAGTACCTTGATTACCTGGTTTAGGTGTGTTTAACTGAAGTTTGGAGCTGAACTTTTCAGGACATTGGCCGTCTAGGTGTAGGATTGGGCATCCCTGACATCAAATATCATGATAAAGGAAAAATCTTTTACAAATCTAGTTTAATGCACATGTGCCAGCTTCTTAAACATGTAGATTTAGACTTTGTATTCATTTTGGTTTCAAACTGTTATACCAATTTCAATAAATGTTTGAATTTATTTACTCAAGTAGTGTAACCATCCAGTAAAAAGTCATATTTTACTTTTTATTATAAAATAAACACAATTCAGAGGCTACATCCTTCAAAGGCTGATTGCTTCACAGCGGCGTGACAAAGGATTACATTACGTATTATTATGTACAGAAATGGACCACTGTAAACATATTTAGACAGGTTGTGAACCCTGTTTGTTTTCAGACAGTTAAATAAAAATTTCTACAAAATCCAGGCCTTTGAAGTCTGAGTCCTTTAAATGATGCAGCCTCTGGTACACAGTTAAAGTCTTGAATTGTTATCTGCATGTTGGTCACACTAAATTTTTCTGCGTATATCTGCATGTTGGTCGCACCACATAACTTTGATTTTGTGAATAAATGTTTTTCAAATATTACAAAGCACTGAAACTACGAACAAATAATTAAAGACTATGCTAACATACTTAACACTTAAGGTTATGTTTTCAAGAATTATTTTACTGAGGATTTTTTCTTCGCAATGATTTCAGGACGGTTGTATCACCCCGACATTTTGTACGTTATTCCCTAAAAAAGCTCAAAATGAATTTTTATTCAGAAAGGAAAAACATCAAGCGTAGCGTCAGTTGGCCGGTCTCGTTAGTCAAGCTCGCATCAGCTGACTCTCAGCTGATCCAGGTCTACCTATAGGAATACAACGCCTATCACTGTATACATATATAAGCTCCTTCAGTATTATCAGCAGCTATTGCGTTTCTCAGGAGATAATTACCCTCCTCCATCCCCAGCTCCTCCTCTCGTCAGTCAGGATTTGGCACTCTGATTCCCCTTTGAATCAGACAAAAATTCTCGAATTATGTTATACATTAAAATTAAATAATGCAATCTGCAATACATTCATGTTGTTTCTGTTCTGTTTACCCTAAGGGGGGTTATTGCTGCTCTTCCTGCTCTTATCCATGCTAGGCTGCATGGATGCACAGGGATTTCTTGCCCAGAACAGAACCATACCACCAATCAAAACTGTATGCTAATTGTCAATCGTGTTTGACGATAGTGATCCTGACAGAAATGCTTATCATAAAAGAACATATTTTTGAACATCTTGAATGAATGATATTAATACAACAGTCCTGTCTTTGACCCATATCCAGACAATATTGTGTTTCATTTTCTAGTCGGCCATTGCAGGATGGCGATATCATCAATATAGACGTCACAGTAAGTGCTCTCTTTAAATTGTTAGTTAATTGTTGTTAGATTCCAATGAAGTTCTATTTCACGCATCTGAGTATCCTTAAATAGTGGATTTGCATTCTGTAGGTTTATTTGGAAGGTTACCACGGTGACACCTCAGAGACATTTCTGATTGGCTCAGTCAATGAACAGGGGAGGAAGTTAGTGGATGTGGCTCGTCAGTGCAGAGATCAGGCCATCGCCGCCTGCGGACCAGGACAACCTCTGTGCGTCATAGGCAACACTATAAGGTTCGTTCCCACACTCATCCCAGTTTGCATTGCCGGTTGAATTCTTAACAGCATCCAGCACCTTCAAGAATGATGTCTGTGGGAAAGGTTCTTTTATTCATTACATTCACCCACTTGCTCTTTTTTTTTTCTTGTTAAAAATAGCACATATAACCCCTAAACCTCTCTGTTATCCCTCTTGTGCACAAAAGTAGAAAAAAGACAGCAATCTTGCCTTGTCAGGCTATGAAGCCCTTATTTGATAGTGTAGTGTCTGAAGAAGGACTACACAGAGTTAATGTGTTTCTCAGTGAGCTCCGAGCAAGCAATTACCCAGAATGCATTGGGGTTTTTCCTGCAAAGGGGTGTAAATTACAGGTTAGTTTGTCTTGTTGGATGTGTGCATGTGTCCGTGTGTGTGTGAGAGAGAGAGCGAAGTAAATTACAGGCTTGCTCCTGCTGTCTTTGAGAATCGTAGACTCTGCCAGGGTGGATTCAGCTCCCCACAGAGACACGAAAAGATCCGCAGGAGCCTTTTCACAGAGAGAGGACATTCTCAATCACTCACATACAGTACAGACACATCTTTAACAACATCTTATTGACTTTACACTTCTAATACAAAGACATAAATCTGCAAAACATCAATTGTAGAGATGCTGAAATTGGTTCAAGGTCAAAACGTGTACCTGAAAAAGGTGTACTGTGAATATTTTATTATTTCTACTTTAATTTCATGACATAAATGTGTGTTTTTACATGTATCTTGAAATTAATACATTTAGGTGATTAAATGTGAGGATTTCCATGCATTTTGTGTAGTGTAGCAATAGATATTCCTTCTGTGCCTGAGGAAGCAATGCTTTTGTTGTCTCTCTCTCTCTCTCTCTCTCTCTCTCTCTCTCTCTCTCTCTCTCTCTCTCTCTCTCTCTCTCTCTCTCTCTCTCTCTGTGCGTAGGATTCTGAGCCTCTACAGGGACATACACTGTTATTATATACACACAGAGGGAACAATTACCTCTCCTCAGGAAAAAGCACTTAGACCTCTCTTTCACTCCTTCTCTCCCTTTTATTTTTTTCATGCTGGCACCCTGGCATCCTCTCTCAAACTGTCTCTTTGCATTTCTTTGTCTCTGTCTTTTATTCTTTCGTCTTTTTCTTTTTGTGTTATACACCTTCTTTGTCCTTCTACCTTCCCCCTCCCCGAATATAAAAAAAAAACAACTATTCTAGAATGTTTCTAGTGTGCGTTTCAGACACTGTAAAAAGCTGTCTGAAATGTTATTTACATGTAGGCAACATGGTTAAATTTGACATGTAGAAGGCAACGCCCTAATTGGGTGTAGACTCGTTGGTAAACCAGAATTATTTTACCCCATGTGTACATTTACTTTTACACTTGAAGGTTTAGAAAGAATGGAAATGACATGGAAAAAATTGTCATCAATTACTCACCCTCATGTTGTTCCAAACCCGTAAGACTTTCGTTCATCTTCAGAAGACAAATGAAGATTTTTTTTAATGAAATCTGAGAGCTTTCAGTCCCTCCATTGACAGCTACACAACAGACACTTGATGCTTCAAAAGGTTAATAAAGAGATCCTAAAACTAATCCATATGAATTTAGTGGTTTAGTCCATATTTTCTGAAGAGACTCTATTGCTTTATATGATGAACAGATTGAATTTGGATGAACTACCCTGTTAATTGTTTAGTAGAAACTTTTATCCAAAAGAGAAAAAATAAACAAGCAATGTATCATACAGCAACCAAGATAAACTTGGCTTAAAATAAATCATAGTATTCCCTTATCATCTTTGTTTTTGAATTACAGCAATATAGCTCATTCAAATGGATTCCGCGTGTGTCCATACTTTATCGGTCATGGGATCGGAACTTATTTCCATGGTCATCCGGAGATATGGCATCATGGTAAGAGTTCAAATTATTTAACGTATTATTCATTCATTGTGCTTAATTAGAGTCTTCATTAGCCTTGATTGGCTGTCTTAAAGGGATAGCTTACGCAAAAACATCTTGTGATTTATTTACTCACCCTCATATGATTCCAAACCTGTATGACTGGATATTTTGAAAAATGCCTCAGGGTTTTTTTCTTTCTTGTTTTTCTCGTCCTTATAATGGAAGTCAGTAAGGTCCAATGTTGTTTGGAAACTAATGTTGTTCAAAGTATCGTATTTTATGTTTGTGCAGGTTTAGATTAATATAAAGGTAGTAAATGATGACAGAATGTTCCGTCTTGGGTGAACAAACCATTTAATATATCTAAGCTTTACTTATTTAGCGATTTAGTTTTTGTATTATTGCAACTGTATGGATGAAGTGGATTGACGTGATCAGCAAAGATGTTTTAACCTTATTATCACCAGGGTTCATACTATTTTTCTCTTTTACAGCCAATGACAATGATCTACAGATGGAAGAGGGCATGTCCTTCACCATAGGTCTGTGTGTGTACTGATCGTTGTTTTAGATCACAGAGAGACTGAAAATTATTGAGCAAATCAATGGAAGCATGGATTTGTAGGATTTTAGGAAGTTTAACCATCATATCCCATTTTTCCAGAACCCATTCTTATGGAGGGATCCTCAGAATTCAGGATCATGAGTGACAAGTGGACTGCTGTATCTGTGGATGACAAAAGGTGTGGTTCAATTTTTCCACCCACAGTTCTCTCACCACCTTTTTAATGAGAGCCCAATGCAGCCATTTACATGTAGCCTACATTAATCATTCATTACTTCATGCAAGAATAAGTGGCCAATTTCTATTGAGAATCTTCAAGAACTTTGTTTCTATTGGCTGTTGACATTTAGCTCAGAAAGACTAAGTACCCTCAGAATTTGAAGCACACAGAGAGCTAAGTGCTCCGCTATAAACTTTCCTTTAACAGCATATATTTCACTGGAGAGCACTCCAATGTTAATTGCAAATGAGCTGATTGCCCTGTTGGCAGGTGAGAGCAGAGTGTTACTACTTGGTCAGTGGTTGATTAGAGCTCTGATTTTTAAGTAATTATAATATGTATGACGTAATATGCATCATAAGAAAATGGATATTTACATTTCTTCCTTTAATTCTACTTCTAAGGCGGTGGTTATTAAAAAAATAATATTTTTTTAATATATATTTTTTTACTCACAATTTCTATCTGACAAAATATTTTAGAGGTTGGCATAGCTAGAAAAATATATATTCATAAAATGTATAAAAATGCTCATTGAGTTTTTATTTATTTATTTATCTTTTATAACAGGTTACATTTACAATTTTTCAAAGGCAAAAAAACAACACCACAATCTCATGGCAATTCGTAACTATTTACATTTTGGCAAATTGGTGGCTATTTAGTATGAATTTGTACAATCTCATTTTCCTACATTCTGCTTACGTCCCAGTGACGGGTATATTTAGAGGCTGGATTAGAGGTGGACCATGCTTACATTTTTCTAATAATCATAAGTTTTTGTAAGATTCACACACAATCACCAACTTGTAACATAGTTCGTTTTTCCTGTGAGGTTGGAGGGACCTGGTTGGGATTTTTAAGTTGTTTTATCTTGATATTTAGTTATTTTAATGCTTTTCATCTTTATTTGAAGTAATTTTAAGGCCCCCCTTTATGCCTTCTTAGAAGTTTGCTGAGGCCCTCTATAGTGGGAACCGGCCCACTGGTTGAAAGCCTGCTCTATTAAGTTGGAAGACTGAATCTCTCAACATGTTCACCTGTGTGTGTGTTCTCTTGTCTTGTGTGTTAATACTCAGATCGGCACAATTTGAACACACGGTTGTCATCACCTGCGATGGTGTAGAGATTCTGACTAAACTACCAGATGAAGATTGACTGGACAAGAATCATGGAACATCTTGAAGTGTGACGTGTGATCTGGAAGTTTTTAGAATTATTTAAATAAATGTGTTTCTTAACATGTAGACAATGTATTATTTTATTAGCTTGACCAAATGTCTTATTGAAACAGCTGTGCAGCTCCATTAATGGGTTTAATTACTTAATGCATGTAGGTTATTGTGTAATGAGTTTCCCAATCTCTTCACTGTTCCAAACTCTTTGGTTTCTGATGTCATCTCTGACAGAACTCATTGAAAGCACAGGGAATGAAATGTCATTATGTCTTATTATTATGGCGGGGTTTCTCCGTACATCATCATATTACTCCGCAGTAATGTAGTTAGCGCTGTGGATCTCTCGAGAGGTGATTATATTTATGGGCCATGGGTTACCGTATGAGCCATGTGTAGCTTATCAAGAATACCCTATAATTATATCTGCTTCACGACATCATTCGGAGACTGCTTATGCTGTCTGACATTTGACAGAGTTTGAATTGTACTGCCTGAAGAAGTGCGCATGCATCCTCAGTGAAAATAGCTGTGTGTCCAGTATTACAATGAACTAGCCTATTTGAAGTCAATTTTGATGGTATAAAATAAATCATATTTTACAAGTAGCCTATTAAATCGCTTCAAAAACACGTTGGATGAACACAAATGACCAGAAAGTGCGTTCAGGTGAGCACGAATCTCGAGCCGACTTCCATTCTGGGCTACATAGTGGCTTTACAATTCAAGTTAATTACACTGTGACCCTTACTAAAGTTAATCCGTAGGTTCGTTTGCTGTGCCATCTGGAAAGATTCCTGCTTTTGCTTGAAACCGTCCGTATAGGTCTATCTAGGCTAAAGAAACTCGCAGAAATCACCAATTCAAGTGTTTTTGTGTCCTTAATAATGTAGCCTATATTAAAATACATATTATTTTCAAGAGATAGGCTAGTAGCCTACTAGATAACAGATTTAAACGGGCATGAATGATTAGCCTTCGTGTAGGCTACGTCTTTATTTTTAATAAGGCTGCTATATAACGGCAGCGCGGATGGATTTTCAGGTAGCCTTTAATATGAAAACACATTAGCGTAAAATAGCCTACATATAGGCTAGCCTTTACAAAAAAAAAAAACTAGAAAAGTCAGATTATGAAGATGATGTAGCCTAGGCTGCTTACATTATTAGCTATTATTATTAATCATCATCATGATCTGTAGGCTATCTGTTGAGGGTCTAGCCTAGGCTATAGTTTGTGATTTGATCTCACACTCTGACCGCACATGGTGCCTCCAGCCTTTCTAATCTGTGCTCATTAAATCGAATCATAATTGCAGCCATTTAGTTTTTGTGCATCCTCACGCATTTTCCTCTGTCTGTCGCAATTACGAGCAATTTCTGGCGCTGAGGGAATCTTTTCAGTCGGACAAAAGAAAAAGGGAATAGGCAGGGAATCAATAAGCGTTTTTTTTTTTCTGATGATAGCCTACAGCATGGTGAACCGTAGCAGGTGTTGTAGTCTGTCACGATGTTCCTGTGATCCTTACATTGACCTTAGAAATTCGCATTTTCGCTCACTTTTCGTTTCAGCATTTTCTTTCCGAATTTTGTGTTTTAGGCTATTTACAGCATTTAATTATATTTTCTTAGTTTTTGAAGTTGAAATATGCTGAATAGTTAATAGCCAGGCCTATAGGCTATCTTTTCCCCTGTTATATGTGGACGTGAATGCGCAATAATGATTTACAGTTCTTTGATTTCTCCTAAATCTTATAGCTACAATATAGCCTAACTGTGGTCATAGGAAAGAAAAGAATAGCGATCAAAATGTTTGCAAATGTTGCGTTACTGACAGCCCACCCAGCGTGTAAACCTTTGCTTAATTAGTCTACAAAAAGCTTCATCAAAAGTTATTCAAATGAATTTTTTAGAAATATTGCAAACCCCCTGCTTCATGCAGATAGCTTTGAATCCAAACGGAAGCAGTCATTTGGACTGGTGTGGTTGCAAATAGCCCTGGCATTTCAATTACTGCCAGCTGTGAATGTTGACATAAGGAGTGAAGCAGAACGGTTCAAATGTGCTACAATCATGGTCTTTGAGTTTGAGAATAAGATACCCCAAATCAGAATAAAAATAGATGTATTTTTCAATAAGAATCAAAGAATTCGGGGCCTGTAACCACGATGCCCATATTTAGAAAAACCACGGAAGCACAAATGAACCTCAAAAGAAACAAATCATAGAATATAAACAATTAGTTACAACAGCCCATGAAACTTTATTCTTTATAAATAGCTAGTGAGTAGCCTAAACCTCGGGAATACTGATGGTTATGCTGTTTGTTTGTTTGTTTGTTTGTTTGTTTGTTCGGTCAAGCTGATTGATTTCTTCCTGTTATAGGCGTATTCTTTTCATTATGTTTTACTTTTAAAATACAATTGACTGTTTTTAGATAATAGCCTACAAATGTTTTTGAATTTCAGAAATTAGTAATAGGTTCATGACATACAACATAGGGAAATATTCCACTTGACTTGAGGGCCAAATCGTCCAATAAAGCAAATATGCAGTCTACTGTTTCTAATATGTATTTGCCATACTTATAATTACAGAAACGTTTAATCCCAATTTCACAATGACAAAAAGGTTACATGGACTAGATTACAGATACTGCAGAATATGCAAACATGGGCAAAGCCACATTTTAACTTGAAAGTAACACTTGGGCAAGTGGTTGTATGCTTTGCCCTTAGAGTAATCCGGATTTCCCACCTATTCCAGCAACTATTTTAGTTCCAAAAATATTGAACGTGACCATGTAAAGACGTGAGGCAAGCTATGAGAACTGTGTGTCCCCGTACAAGAATAGCTCAAGGCTGTGCTGGAGCTGGAAGCGAGGGCTCGAGGAGAATGTTTCCAGGGCGGTCTGCTTGAGGCGGTTTTATGTATTTTTTCTCTGGTTGAGTGGCGTTCATAAAACGTCTGGAAGAGGAGTGAGCTGACTCCAGAGAGTCTGGAGTGGGAAGAGCCCTCGCCGCACGCGGAACGCCCTCGCATCTCCTTCTGCGCATGCCAAGACGCGTCTGAATGCCAGAGGTAGAGGATACCTCCTAACCAATTTTTTTTTTTTTTTTTTTTTTTAAACAAAGGATTAAATAGAATTCGATTCGTTCAACCGAATAATCACACATGCATTAAAAACGCTATGCTATGCACTGAAACAGAGATCGTCTATGCACAGAAAAAGTCTGCATGGTCTGTAGAATAATGTTTTCTGCAAACCTTTGCAGCTATAATTTCTTAATTTTTATAAAAAAAAATGAGTGCATATGAACCCATGTTCTATTTACGCAGAGAGCGTCCAAAATTTTCACTTTCATTCACATGATTTGAGCGTTTTAAAGAAAAAAGTTGCCATAGGTTCAACGGACGTGGAAATATCAACACACACGGTTACATGCCAGTTGTACGATCCTTCACGACACTTTTACGATCCTTTGATAAGATCAAGTATCATTTTTACAGACAAAAACCTGATAAACCGTGGGTCAATGAAAACATCCATAAGCGATAATCAAAGAACGAAACGTTAATTGATAGTAAAACGCACATTTAATTATGACTGCAGGTTGTATAAGCATTTGAATAGATTTATCACTAAACCTGTAGGCCTATATTCTGTACAACACACGAAAAAGGGCTACCCGTTTGTACTTGGAATGTGAAATAAACATCTGATTACCTCTTTCAATTGTACTATAACGAAAACAAATAAATAAATAGAAAAATAATTTAATGTGCGTTGTTCGAGCGCATCCAAAGTATTCCACAGCAAACATCTTTAGCAAACCCAGCCTGAAAATAGATTTTAAAGTTAATGTTCTCCTAAAATACAAGTCCAGTGACACGATAGGCCTATTATTTCCTCCTACAACAGGTGTATTCAGTCCTCTGTTAGAATATGGTCCCTGCACTCATTGCAGAGCTGTGATGAGGTTGTATTAAGGTACTGGGCTGTAGATGTGTGACCGTATTCGTGGAGGAGTACCATGAATAGTTTGTCAAGAACGATGGGGCAGTGGTGTTAGGTGGCCCCGCGGGCTGCTCTGAAACCGTGTCCGCGTCGTTCGCTGTCTGGTTCGGAGGGAAATCCCAACCTGCCTGTGGTGGAGGAGTGTTAGAGGGAGAGTCACCGGATGCAATCTGCTGGTCTGCTGGAATCTCGCCGTTTTTCCACAACTTTTTGAATTTGGAGCGTCGGTTCTGAAACCATATCTTCACCTGTGGATATTCAAGACAACGCGCAAATCTAAGTTAAAAGGGCAATGCAATTCCAAAACAACTAACACAATTTTGGACACAGGTCTACAATGAAAATAAAAGTAGGCTACTGCAGAAATACAGTCTACACATTTCATAGCAACAAAAAGAATCCGCGCTTTTGACCTGGGTCTGTGTGAGGCCCATAGACGCCGCCAGTTCCGCGCGCTCCGGGAGCGCGAGATATTGGGTCTTTTGGAATCTGCGCTGGAGAGCCGCCAGCTGAAAACTGGAGTAGATGGTTCGCGGTTTCCGGACTTTCTTTGGCTTTCCATTCACCATGCGCACCTCCGGTTCACTCTCTTCCTTCTCTATCAAAATGAACCACAAAATTGTCATTAGAAAATATAAGACGACAATGGAGGTAAAAGAAAACGACGTTTGGGAATGCTGAGGTGGTCTTACCCGGTTCGGTTGGTGTGGGTGAAGAACTGGGTCCATACGTTCCATAAGCGCCATAGGAAGAAGCAGCATAGCCTAAATCGTAAGCTTTGGGGCTGTAGTGAACATTACCCACTGTACCAGGATGATAGGAATAAGATGCCAGTTGTGCGTACGCTGTCCCTGTGCAGTGTCCTGTCTGTGCACTACTGTAGAAGCTGCTGTCGGTCACAGTTGACACCGGCAGTGTTGGGGAATCCTGCGACTTGTGAACGGTACTGAAGCTGCTCGAGGTAACATGGTTTGTATGCATATCCGAGCCAAGGCTATCCAGAACAGCGGTCATTTTGGCAGGAAAAAGTAAACTGAATTTAGGCTACTTACCGTGACCACTTATAATGTTCAAATTCTGTAGGCTACCTCGAACAATTAATCGGTGAAACAGAAATCACAAAACTTATAAAGGTAGTTCGTTTTGCCTCAAGTCACATATCCATGGTTAATAGAGGGTTTGAGCTCCGCGGCGGTCTCTGCCTTGGAGATGCTGACGGGCGGGCCATATACTGGGCGTCATGTGGTAAAGCGAACCAATCGCTTCACAGGCAGTCCTGTCTGTGCCAGCTGAAGGAAGACCTTTGACAAGTCGAAATAACAAAACATCTTGCAGCTCTGGTCTTATAGGTCTTTTATTTACAAAGAGTTGATAAAAAAAACACACACATTAATCTACTAAATAAATTCAACAGTCCAAAAACATTAGCAAAATAATGAAATTTCAAAAAGAGACTAGAAAAGAAAAAATTAAAGACGATAGGCTATTTGTTTTTCCAGATGGAAAAGGCCCTTAAATGCACAGGAGTTTTTGCTTTCTCTAAAGTTTTAAAGGCATAAAGCACGTTCCTTTCTATCGTTAGAACGTTTTGGCGCAGATCATTTAATTAAATGTGATTCATTTATAATTTAAGTTTCTTGTTTATAGGGAACCTTGTTACGATGCCTGAACCGTTAACCTGGCAAATGGAGCATTGTGCATGTAAATTACTCTATCAATAACCTACATTTAGACATACGAATGGTCTAAAAGTACTATCGAATGAAGCTTACAGTCTTGATTAAAGGGATATATTTCTCCATTGTTGAGAAGCACGGTTTAACTGGAATGCCATCTATCGTTGAAATGTTGTCAGTGTATCTTACGGAAGCAGTCTGCATTCCTCTGACTAATCACAGACGGCGCCAGTCTACTCACACCCACAGGTGCGCAAAACAGCAATTACTGCCCGGTAAACACCAGGGATAAAGCGCGGAACCAGCCCTATATGATGCTCTGTCGCGCCAAACGCCTCGTACACAGACCTACATAGAAAACTACCTCAGTCACGAGAACTGGCAATTTACTAAGTATTCTGTCAACTCAACAAACTCTGTGGCCTAAGCTTTGCCAGCTGTAATCCTCAGGTGACTCTGCTGTGGTGCGATTTAAAAAACACAATTTTGTCATTTTATAAAACATTTTAAACTGAAAGTATTAGTCTATTATAATAGCATATTGCCTGTAAAGTAGCCAATAAAATCGTATAAGTGCCGTCACTCGATTAGATTAGAAATTATTTTCTAAAGGATGAAGAATTGGATCAAAATGGTCATTAGGTCTACTCGCATTGCAGCTACTATACAGTCATGTGGATATTCAAAAGTTCGCAGTTGAAGTCAGTCTGTGCTCTTTTCTGCTCAGGTCAGGGGTCTCATTTATAAAACTGTGCCTACTAGCATCCTTAATAAAAGTGTACATGCGCCCGAAAGTCAAAAAATGGCGTACGCAATATTCAAGACTTATAAAACCGTACGCCAGAACCTGCTCAAAATTCACTTTATAAATCCCAGTCAGCAAAAATATTGTGCGCACATGCATCTCCTCCCCAAAATAACCATATATGGAGCTTACAACGCCTAGTTTTACTATGCATATCCTCATCTGCATATCATTTGCATATGCATATTCATCCACGTGATAACATGTTTAACGGTACAAGACATTAGGGAAATATGAGATACGGATGTGCCGTCACATTACATTGCTAAAAATAATTTAGTAGCCTATCCATGCCTTGTTTTTGAATAAATAAATCAAATAGTGTAAAATACACTAGATCAGTGGTTCTCAATCCTGGTCCTGGGGACCCACAGCTCTGCACATTTTATATGTCTCCTTTATCTGACACACCCTGTTCAGTTCAGAGCTCTTTCCTAACGAGATGATGATCTGAATCAGGTGTGTTAAATGAGGGAGACATACAAACTGTGCAGAGCTGTGGGTCCCCAGGACCAGGATTGAGAACCACTGCACTAGATAAAGTTTTTCTCAATCTTTTCCACTGGCCAAATAGTATTTTTAATTTATTTATATTGTTAATGGAAACAGATAGGCCTTGTTGTGCATTATTTGCACGCAAATATTTTCTCAGACAATCTGCTGTTATCATGATAAGCAATTCTCTCTGTAATTAAAACATTAAAACACAACATGCCACAGGAAAAGTGTTCAAAAGCATCGCATCCACTACAAATATTTATATTTACTGAATATAATTTTTTTTTGTAACTTCTCTAATGATTTCATGTAGCCTAATTTAAGTGTTTAACTCCATTAATGAGATTGGCATACATGTATATCAGAATTAAAACATAGTTTAAATAATTATTTTATTTATTTAAACTGTTATTGTAAACATGCATTGTATTTATGATTAGGACTCATAATGAAGATTTGCGGTTTTCCTTCATCTGCCGTTATAAATATGCGCCAGTTTCAATAAACGGCCCAACGCGCTCGGTGGCGCGGACATTTAAGAATGGATGGATGTTTGCTTCATGTGATAGGCTTGGTGAGTGAAATTATATTTGTATTATCTTTCTGTATATGTATAATTTTCTTAAAATGTTCTGTCTAAAAGTGACCAAAAAGCTCACCATCGGTGTCGCCAAACTGCTCCGTCTCCAAAACGTTCGTACGAATGGGTCAGAGTTTGCGAGCAGGTGCGCAAATTTTCCCGTCAAGGTTTTTTTTTTTTTTTTAAACACAACGTATGCGTCGAAAGTGTCGTACGCCTCTTTCAGGGCCTGTTTTGTGCGTACGCAACGGTTATAAATGAGGCCCCAGGTGTGCAGGTGACAAGTCGCAGAGGGGACCTCTGGCGCCCTCCTGCGTCTTTAAATGTGAAAAGGCCTTTTTAGAGATGTCTTCCGCAGTAAATTCACCCCAAATTCCCCCCGCGGAGTAAGCGTATAATTATTATTAATAATATTTTTATTATTTTACCTTTTTATCTTTCTTAGGAGCAGAAACGCGTTATTTTATTTATTTTCAAATTTATAACAGCCACTAAACAAATCTGAGTATCCAGTGACAAGATTGTAAGGTTATATGAAATGGGATATATTAAAGTTAGGTTTTAACTTTGGAAGATAACAAAAGGTTTTCTAAGATTTTGTGTGAATGCAATAACACAAAAAGACCTTTTTATTTAAATTGTAGCTGATGGAGTTTGGACACATCATATCCATTACATCTTGTTATATTTAGCGAATTTATGTATTATAAAATGATATAATGTAAAATAAAAAATATGCCATTTTTATTCAAATAAAAAGTATGAATTTTGTTTTATTTTACAACTGTTTAGCTCATGCAACTGAACTACATTAGTAAACACAAGATGGCACTGTTTCCTTAACCTACTAATTCAGGCAATTGTGTTTTTACTGTGCATTAGATGAAATAGGTCATATAGGTTAAGTATAGTAATGAACAGGAATTATTTAGATTTAGGAACACATCAAATACAAATATCAACTATATGTTATAACGAACAGGCCTACACTAACAACTGTTTTTACTAAATCAAATGCAGAACAGATTTCTTTTAATCAGTATCACAAACTATGCAATGACATCCATTAGCAAGAACCCAATAGAGAGGTCACTTAACATAAAGCAAACATCTTTGCTCCAACAATAGATACACCTGGCTTTCATCAACATACATGTCAGCTTTCTTTGGAGAAGACCAAATCAGCAGTAGACAAAGTTGAGATAATAAGTACGCTCTAGGCTATGTGTTTCCCTAAGTACAGTTTTCTTTACTTTGTTTATTCTTTTACTGTGTTCTCATCTGTTCAGTACTTTAATCATCTGTTTAGAGTTTGTTGAACTTTGTTTGGTCTACTTACCTTTCAAATAAGTTGTGATTAAACCTTTCAAGCACAGAGGTCACTACAGTGGACAGCTATTAAAAAGCCATTTTCTTGCGTATGCATGAGCTTTGATGGCATAGTTGCACATCGACCACTACAGTGGACACTAGTGCATCATCCTATACACTGCCACCAAGTGGCAAGCCGTTGTATGTCAATATATTTTTTTTCTCCAAACCAAGATGGTCAACGGCCATTTAGAAATACCAAATTGCTCCAGAATATCGATCCATTCCTTCTATGATACTCTTGCAGGTAAAAAAAAAAAACAACAACAAAAAAGTTGTAATATCTTTGTTACATTTTCCAAGTATTGATTTTAGATTGTTAATACATTCTGAATAATCATCTGTCCATTAAATTGGACAGCATGCATCACTATATTTCAGCTACAATTCATCCTATTACTTTGACTATTGTTAGTCCTGAAAATACTTCATCTGCAGTTACTTTTTTGGCTGTAAATAAATTTACTGTGTTATTAGATTGTAATATGCATTTACGTCAAAAAAGTAATCTGATTATGTAATGCATGTTACTTGTAATACGTTACTTTACTCGTAACATCAAAAAAGTAATCCACATTACTTTTAACGTGTTACTCTACCCGTTACATCAAAAAAGTAATCTGATTACGTAATGCACATTACTTCTAATGCGTTTCTTTAAAGTGGTCTCTACATCCGGTGAAGCTACAACTCACCTCAGACTATGTAGATTATGCTCACGCTCCCTCCAGTCTACCAGAGTACGCTGATTTACCTTTATTAGCTGATAATTCTGATTATGCTCAAAATGGACAAATTTAGTTCTCTCTGAGAAAACCTCAGACTGCAATCTACATTGATATATTGATTTTTCAGACTGTGGAAAAACTAGCAATCAGGTGTTTTCAAATCTCTAAGTAAAATATGTGGGAAAAAAAAGTATCAATCTTGTTTTTCATGCCCTAAGAGCAATAAAAACAAAGGGTTAGTCTAGTTAGTTTCCGGTTACATTCACACTTAATTCTGAATATTAAATACAATGCCCTACACACATACTAATATTACAAGAATATGACGCATAAGCTTTCCAGCTATCAAAATGACTCTCTAAATGGGCTGCTACTTAAACATGATTTTTTGTGCAACCCTGCTGAGTGTTTCTTAGTCATCATCCTCATTCACATTGTCCCAAAGAGTGTAAATTTCCTGTGGGTGTGTGCTTTGTGCTCTGAGGAAGGACCTGATAGCCAATACTTCTTATTTTATATAACAATGATTTTATATAACTTTATATAACAAGAAAAATATTAACTTTCTTATGGCTTTGAAGAAAGTAAGAAGGGAATGTGTTGTGCCAGAGGGTATACTATAGTGGAATAATGTAGAATCAAACAAACCAACATGGTCAGTAGTATTTGTTTTATGAGGGTATCATTCCAACATTTTTTCCCCAAATCCAATCCCTTTATACCCTTGATGTGACCTGCACACCTGTCAGTTGTGCTGTTGTGAATATCACTTCCAGATGAAGTTGATAGATTTGCTCATCTCATGTTCTCAGTCGAATAGAATTTCAAAGTTCTAGAGGTCTCTGTCCCTCTTGATGTATTCCCTCAGTGTGCAGCTAAGGGGTTTAAAGATGATGTTGATATAAGAATACCCTTGATGGGCATATCAGACAGTCTTTAAACACATTACACAAACACATTTATGCTTTTGAATGATAAGAAACTAATATTAGTACACAAAAGCTAATTTTTTGAAGTATGTGTGTACATTTTGTTTTGGGACAGCATGTACAACCAGTTTTGAAAATAACTGGTAAACAGCCAAAGTTTCAGTCACAGGTCTGTTGCGTAAAATGTTCACTGTTTTTGTTGAATTGCCATGAGCAGCTCAAATGCATTCTGAGAACAGATCAGAACAGAACAGAACAAGACGACCTGCAGGAGCATGTGAAAAAGAGAGCTGGAGGGCTGGGAGGAATCAAGGGGTGGTGAGGTGTGTTTGAAGATTAGGAGGAGTTGTGCAGGTGGGGCATCCCCCCCATGTGAGTGTGTCTCTCTGTGTCTTTGTGTGTGTGTGTGTGTGTGTGTGTGGTTCAGGTATTCTATGTTGTGGGGATATAATGTCATTGTCCCAAAATTTCCCCACCAGGATAGTAATACCAGAAATGTTTGATCTTGTGGGGCCATTTTTTGGTCCACATGAGAAAAACAACTTATAAATCATACTAAATTATGTATTTTTTTTTTTTTTTTAATGTAAAAATCCAAAATGTTTTCTGTGAGGGTTGTTTTTAAGGGGAGGTTTAGGTTTATGGGATAGAATATTTAAAAAATCTTTACACTACTGGTCAAAAGCTTGGAATCATTAATACTTTTATCAAATGTGACAACAAATACTTACTTTTGTTACAATTTGTTACACAAATGCATCGCTTTGCTTCAGATGGCCTTTATTAACCCCCCTGAGCCATGTGGAGGACTCAGATTATATTCATCTGAAAGAAGAAAGTCATATAGCCTATACCTTTGGTGAGTACATTTTCATTTTTGGGTGAACTATCCCTTTAAAGGTACAATATGCAAGATTGTTTTTGCCGCTAGAGGGCGCTACATTCCAAACAACAACAACGGCGTAGCTTGATGACGATGTGAAGGAGCGTGGAATGATGGGAACTGTCGTTTTAAATTCCACTGTGGATGTAAATCAGTCAGACGGGAATCGAAAAATCATGTTCATGGATGGGGTAAAGTTCTATTTTTATAAATGTTGCGTTTAATGACATGCTTTTTGTGGCGAGGGGGGCGTAACGGGAGAGAGAGAGAAACGAGACGAGCGGGACGCAAGTAGGTCAAGTGCAAATGACGAACACTTTATTGCAGTATTATTGGCGTGGAGAGACCGCTTATAACCCGCGCTGGAACGAGAGAGAGACTGGAGAGAAAATTGGACGCAGAGAAAGAAAACCGGTGGATCCGAGCTCTCATTTTTGAACTGTTTTGTGCATCGCGGTGTCCACGGTGAATGCGCGTTGTGCGCGACTTTTGTTTGTTTTGTTTTATTTTAATAAAGTAGGAGTCCCAGTCACGCCGACCCCTGTCTTCTTCCTTCCTGACTCTTGAACCTCATCACACTTTTATTTCATTAAAATGAATTAACCGCAAGAAAAGTAAGGTTTAATACTATATTGGTTATCATAGATGTTATGTCGAATTCATTGTTGTGATAGCGCTGCGCAGTTTTACGTGTTCTAAACAATTGTTGTAAAAGTACATTCGAACATACCCACATCATTTGCCAAAATACTGATTAATCTTTATGTATAACACATGCTATATTTATTTACATTGCCATAAACACCAGATATACAGTGTCAATAAACTAACGTTAAACACAAATCTAAAGCAATAAAACTTTCCTTACCTAAACATAACTATTACCGAATGCTACATTTGGAAAATATAAAATTAAGCATGCTTTGTCGACAGAACCAGCTGCAGTCGGTAAAGATAACGACAGCACGAAACAAGCCGACGTTTGTTGCTTGATAGACGCTACAACTTCCGCATTTGTCCAGGACTCCACGCAGTACGAGCGGAAACCGAGGGTAACGCGGATATGACGCCATTGACTGGCGACTCCCAGCTCCCCCCTGCTCTAACGCCCCATTTCCTTGGTTAAAATCGCAATTTTCTCACGATTTAAAAATAGTTGGAAACATTTGGGATATTGTAAGTAATCAACTTAACAAAATATATAACACTGGCCTTGAGATTTTGGGATATTTTAATGCAAAATTCTTACATATTGTACCTTTAAGAGCCGTTGGTGGCATTTCACCTTTGGTAAAATACACTTGAACGAAAGTTCTTACAGATGCGTTCTGTATTGCTGCCATCTATAACACCCAGACACTCACATGAGGGCAACAAATTCGTTTAGATTTAATCCTCTTATTCTTATAATGTAGGCCTACAACACCTACCAACAAATATTAATGCTAACTAAAATCCCAGCCTACAAAATTTGTAAGAATAAAAACAATTTATGTGTGCTTGAGACGTAGTTAAATTTTAGGCAATTCATTATTATCACTGTAAAGTTTTTTTCAAGGGAACTTTTGAAGTCTTGTCACTACAGGTTATATGACATACCTTGGAATCTGTTCATGGACAAAAGCTGTTAGGAGGATAAATAACATCCTCGTGTCTTCAGTGAGTAGAGGGAGAGACAGAGAACAACATTCTCCCTATAAAATCCACTAAAATCTTTATAAAAGGAGGAAAAGAAGGGCAAGGGTACCTACAAGTTACAAGTGAAATGAAATAAAGACGAGAGAAGGGCGAGGAATTGTGTTGTAAGGAATCTGGGAAAAGTTTATGTCCTGTCAAGATACAAGGGGTCATTTGGGATGATAAAAAGCAGCTGTTTTACACTACTGGTGTGTAGTGTAAAAAATCTAAATTGTGTAATTAGTGTGTAATTTATTTTGTGTGGTGTTGTAATTTTTTTAATTAAAAAAATCATGTTTTTTTATATGTCTAAAAGGGATTTTTTAGTAAATCCAAAGCCCGTCTACGGAAAGCCTGTTCACTCCAACGCCCTATTAAGTCCTGTTGGTTGTAGTTCCAATCAGAGTTCCACTGGGGGCGCTCGCCATGAGTGCAGAATGAATGGGAGTCAATGGGGCTAGACGGCTAAATGTGTCTCTTTCACCCAATTGCCGTTGAGAAATCTCAGATTTGATTGTAGGTTTTGCAAGTTCAACATGGGTTATAGATCGAAAGTTGAATGAACAAGTACTATTTCTTACAGGTTGAGTTGTTGTTGCCCATAACACGCTAGCATTCTGCTAATGACGTCAGCATTCTGACGTCATTGACATTTCGAAAGACTTTTTAAAGCAAATAAGTGACTAAAAAATCTAACACCAAGCAATGTGTAATTTCTTTGCATCCCCTTTCGAAAACAACATTCAAATTACTAGACAAAAAATTATATCCTAAGAAAAGTGGATTTTGAGCGGTATAGCTCCATAGACCTCCATTCATTCTGCACTCGTCATGTGAGCGCCCTCATATGGAACAAGAGTGGAACTGCAACCGGAAGTTTATTGAGTGGCACTTCTCCCCTCATTAGACTTTCTCTGGTAAATCTCAACATATATCGTGTACAACAGTAACATCAGAGACTAATAATCCCAACAGAGAAGTTAAAAATGAAGTTTTCTCAGAAATATACTTTAAATTGCACTTAAAGGGACGGTTCGGAGTAAAATCAACCTATAGGGAATTTCCTGGGCTGGGTGTCAGGTCTTGCTCACGTCACGGGGTAGCTGCTGTGATTTTGTGACTAAGCCTCTTGCAAGAGAATAAATATCTTTTAAAATACAATTTGATTCTTGGTGTCTCTTATGCAGTGATGATGATTGTTTAATTATTGTTTTTGCCACAACAATTGGTGTCAGAAGTTGGGATTCCATGGCAGTTTCTTCTGGCCCTGAGTAAAGCGGATTGACGATTGATCATCCTGAAGCACCAGGCTTTAGTCTTACCTCGCAGAACTGAGAGAAGAGCCAACTGCTATCAGGACCAGGAGGAACTCCACTGGAATCAGAAAGAACCCAGTGGCAATAGAAGCATCTCTGGTAAGAGACAGTCAAATTTATTTTGTGTGGTGGTGTAATGGTGACTGTGAGTGAACCATAGTGGCTGATACTATTTCTTTGGTGCGGGCATAGAAAGTTACCGGCGGTCCGGTAACTAGCTCGTAAAAGTGGATGGAAGGGCCACACCTGATTAATTGGGTGAACCGGAATCAATCGAGCGCTGGAAAGTGCTCACGAAAAGATTTTGAGTAAGCCGTAATTACAGGGCACTGGAAAGTGCAGACCTGGCTGATTTTGGGTTAAAAAATCTGACAGATTAGTAAGACGCGTGTCGAAGAAAAATCCAGGGAAAGTAGAATCAGCCAGTATGGGGTCATCTCACAGTAAGCTCGATAATTTTTACACACCAGTTTTCTGTCAAATGAAAAAAAAGAAAGAATTACGGATATAAATGTATGCTGGACATACAAAAGCTGATCAAATATCATGATTTTCCCTAAAGAGGGAACTTTAAGTGTCACAAGGCTGACAGCAGTGAGAGACTCGGTGGAAGAGGGGAGTGAAAACAAAAACAAAAAGGTTGTTGTATGAGACGTGTGTGTGTGGGGATTGTAAGAAAACAACAATAATGTACTGGTTAGATGAGGCAGAGCGAAAAGAAAGGAAAAGGATGCAGAAGGAACTGGCATGTAGGGAAATAGGGATTGAGATAATAATAGATAATTGCCCAGATAATATTTTGGTTTTTGTGGAACAGTAGAGATAAGTGGGACTGAGAAAATAATGATAACATTAAGTTGAATCTGCAGACCAGAACAAACAAACCAGTTTTAATGAAATTGATGACATATAGTACAAACTGTATACTTTATGAAGAGTCCTGAAACAAACAGTGAGACAGAAGAGAGCAAACGCTGTAAGCAGCTGTGCTCTGAAGCTCTGACTTCAAATAAATGTGAAATTAAAAAGAAAATGTTTAGTCAGGGTTTTGATTCTGTTTTGAAATTTAAACAACAACTTGACTGGCTAAACAAAGAAAGAAACTGAACATTTTTAATTTTTAGCCTTGTATTGCTGCCGATGATTACAAAAGAACAAGTAAATGTAATTATGGGTCGGGCATCATTTCCTTGGACAAAGGTGATTCAAGTTAAACAGAAACATTGTGAAAACACCTTAGAAAATGTTGAGTGATTTTCTGTGCAGCTTATGAAAATTAATGTGCTGCCAATAATAATGATTCGGCTATTGTGATTGAATCCGCCACTGTTGGAATGTCAAAAGAATACAGAGAACTGCTTATCAGTGGCTCTGTTTACATTCCTGATTGGGACACACTCCTTCAAGGGTGTGCAGTAAGTTGGAACTGTTTGCAAGCTCAATGATGAAAACTATATAGCCTAGAAATCTAGACGCACCCTAGCGGCAGCAAAATGTATTTTGCAGCCAGGGTAGTCTAGCAACTCTCCGTTGACTTTCGGAGCTGTAAAAACCTAAGGCTTGTTTGACTCTGCGCAGACCGATCGGCGGCTGACTTGAAGCAGTGCATGCCGGTTAGAAATTTTGTCCGACTTGACACAGCGCCGACGCCACGTGACTGTGACGTATGCCATCAAAGTACAGCGAGAGTGATTTGAGAGTAGCCGGAGAACTCAGCCAGCGCAGCTTCTCAAGAGCGGCTGCACTGGGCTGCACGTGGGCTGATGACGACATAGCTGTTCCACCATTGGCCGGATTCACCGCATGACAATGATCACGTGTGTTTCGTGTTTATTCAAACACCTTTAGTTCTTCTAAAGCTCACAAATAAGATTTTTATAACAGTAAACACTCTTTTCATGTCGTTGCGATGTTATATTATGTCATGTTTATCAAATTAAAACTGATTAAAAAACGTAGACTCCACTTCATTGATAGTAGCTTATGTTGAACTTTATTCTTGTTCAAACAGACGGTGTATGAAGCAGTACATAAAGTATTGAATGAAAATGTCTCTGAAACATCTGTGTTGCCTAAATTTTGGCAAATATTGCATTTTTTTGACTTCAGCTGTGGTAAAGTATGCGAACACCACGTGAGCGGTCACTACGGTGTGGCACCACCACATAAGTTTTAGAGGTTTTTTTTTCATATATTGTAATTATTAGCATGAAAGGAGAATCTAGATGTATCTCCATTACTATGAACTGTGTAGTGCTCCATTGTACCTGTCATTTGTACTTCATGACGTGACTGTGTTTATGTTGTCGCGGGCTAGATCAGCTGACTGTCAGTTATCAGCTGATTGGAGTTACCTGACCAAAATCACGTCAGCTGACTGGGGAATGTTTTTTGTCAGAGGATGACGCACTGAGGGGGGAAAAGAGGATAAAACGCGCGAGAGTGGATGAAAGGAGAGCTTCAAGCGTACAGGGAGACTACGTGAGACCTGGGACTAAGCTCGTACTTTAAAACCTACTCACCAACGATACGGGCTTGATTGCAGAGAATCAACATCCTCCGTTGGTAATCAACTCCCAAAACCGGTGAGAAGGATCCTCTTCGTGGGTCTAACGCTGGATATTATCATTTGTGCGTTACATCTTGCCGCGGTGTTTTGAAAGACTTGCTTTGTGGATACGAAAGTACATGGCTTGATCACGACATTCAACCTGTTGCACGGCTTGTGGGACATTATGTGAATAAGACTGTCTGTTGTTGTATGTGATATCGTTTGTTTGGGAAATATATGTCACATTTAAATCTATTGCATTTCCGATGTCTTCCTGAAACAATTAAATAACAATTTCATTAAGGAGTGTACTCAGTTCATGAATCCCGTGATTTTTGTTAATAATCTAAAAAAAAACTACATAGCAGATTGTTACATATGGTGGCCCGTACGGGGAATTGAGTTACGTTGATTTTGTCAAAAAAAAAAAAAAAAAAATCTGACAATTTCATTCATTGATATTGAAATAGTATGGCAGGAAGGGATTGTGAAAGGGGGCTTGAAGCCAGTCTTGAGGCAAATATGCCATGCTGCCATACACCTGTATTTGGAGATCCAGATTTTACAGCTGGGCCATTTGTTACAAGAAGGTCTACTACTGCAACAGATTCAGTAACATCTTTATTGAAGTCATTGTACATTGGTGATAAAGAGGATGATGATGTTGAAAATAATGCACTTGAAGTGAATGGTATGGTTGATGGGGAAAATGTTGATGATGAAGATAATGCAGTTGGTGATGAGGAGGATGATGATAGTGATGATGATGTTGTTGATGATGACGAGGTTGTTGATGTAGAGATAGTTACACAGGCTGTACAAACAGAGGTTGATGAGTTAACCAGTAGTGTTACTATCATAAAACAGCAGCTGAGCAAACTGGAGAATGATTTTAGAGATTCTGTTACAAGTGCTATTAATAGAGAGGCGAGTCTCAGGCAATATGTCGATAAAAGCTTGGCTGAATTAGGAAATGTGGTAATGTCCAGCATAGAAAAAATGGATAGAGAGGTTTATAATTGCCTCTTACGTAGAGATAAACAATGGGAAAAGCAGTTGAACAAGCTAAAGCTGACTAGCACTCCTCTTAGTCAGAAAACAGTAGCTTTCCCCACGAATATCAGTCCAATAGTAACTTCTAACCCCGCTAGTTGGTCTGGTGCATCTCCTTTCTACTCCAAACCTCCTGTAAAACTAGAGTTTCCCACGTTTGGTACCACTAATGAATCATCTGATGTCCTGCACTTTATTGAGCAGTGCGAAAACTTTCTAGAATTGCGACCCCTCTCCAATCACGAGCTTTTAGGTGCTCTCTCGACAGTTTTAAAAGGACCGGCACTTAGTTGGTGGAAGGCCACAAAACGCCAGATACATGATTGGGCATCATTCAAGGACACCTTTATGGCAACCTTTCTGTCTACAGATTATCTGAGTGAAGTGGAGGAGAAACTGAGGACGACAGTACAGAGACCTGATCAAGCCCTCAGAGACTTTGCCTATGATTATCAGGCTTTGTGTCTGAAATGGAAGCAGGACATGCCTGAGGAAGAGATAGTCAGGCGCATCTTGAATAATATTAATCCTAGAGTGGCTGGAACGGTATCAACTGTGACACAGCTTGTGAAAATAGGCTCTTCGGTAGAGAAGGACTGTGCTGGAGCCAAGGAGTATTGGCAGAGGGTACAAGCGAGTTCTGAAAATAAAGGAAAAAAAGCATCAGAGAAAAAATTCCATTGTGGTGCAGCAGAGCTCAGTGTGGTGCAACATCAGTCCTACAATAAACAACAACATGGTCTCCTATTAGTGCCTATTACCATCAGAGGCAGGCAGGGAGAGGCTGTATTGGACACTGGTAGCACCTTCACATTGATGAAGGAGAGTATGTGGCGGCAGGTGACGTCAGCTGAGGAAGGTTTCCTACCGGCAGAGAGGCAGAGATTCGTCATGGCAGATGGAACGGTTCACCAAGCCCTGGGGAAGAAAATAATCCATCTCGACTGGCACGGCAAACAGTGGGCTGTGGATGTCCATGTAATGGAAGATCGTCACCTGGAATTTCCTGTGATCTTAGGTCTGGACTTCCTCACTATGACTGGGGTCATCCTCAACCTGGCTAAAAATAGTTACGGGCTGAAAACCAATAGAGGTTACACTTATTATGGTTTCAAACAACAGAGAGACCACTCTAGTGAAAGAAATCAGGACACCCTCACCTCATCACAATGTGTTCACCTCTACTATGCTTTGCCTCCAGGGGAATTACCTCCTTGTTGGGTGTCCACTTCCATGGCGGACTCGGGGGCCGTGTTACGACACTGACTGTCCAGAAGGGCTCCAACAACTGATGAGGGCCTAGCCGTCAGTTACCTCCAATAAGCTGGGCAAGACCAATGTGGAAAAGCATGCCATCTTTGTCCAGGATGAAGTCCCAGTCAGGTCCAAGGCCTATCGGGTTTCTCCCCTAAAAAAAAGAGTCATTGAGGAGCATGTAGAGAAGATGCTAAAAGACAACATCATAGAACCCTCTCAGTCAGCCTGGTCATTCCCTGTGGTGTTGGTGAATAAACCAGATGGTTCCTACAGGTTTTGTGTGGACTACAGGAGAGTAAATGCAAAGACCTTACCCGATGCATATCCAATGCCCATAATTCATGACATCCTTGAATCACTGGAAGGCGCCTCCTGGTTCAGTTCGTTAGATTTGCAGTCCGGATAATGGCAGGTGGCCATGACTGAAGAGAGTAAACCAAAGATGGACTTTATCACCTCTCTTGGCCTATTCCAATTTAAAGCTATGCCTTTTGGACTTCATAATGCTGCTGCTACATTCCAGCGGCTAATGGAGAGGGTCTTGGGGAAGTTGAGAGGGAAGATATGTTTTGTTTACATAGACGACATAATCGTATACTCTCATTCCCGTCAGCAACACCAGCAGGACCTGGCAGCAGTTTTCCAAAGGCTACAGGCAGCCACTCTCAGCCTGAACATGAAGAAGTGCCATTTCTTCAAGCAACAGTTAAAGTTCCTGGGGCACATTGTCTCAGATCGAGGCGTGGAGGTGGATCCAGCTAAGACACAGGCAGTGTCAGACTTCCCAGTGCCACAGGATGTGAAGGCTCTACAACGTTTCCTAGGACTGGCTGGCTGGTACCACAAATTCATTCATCATTTTGCAGACCTGGCCTCACCTCTTAACAATCTTAAGAGGAAAGGAGTGGATTGGAACTGGGCCCATGAGTGCCAGGCCAGTCTGGAGGCCTTGAAGGAGGCCTTGAAGAATCCTCCCGTGCTTGCCCAACCTGATCCAGCTTTGCCCTACCAGGTACTCACTGATGCCAGTGAAGTGGGTCTCGGTGCCATCTTGTCACAAAACACACCCGAGGGTGAGAGAGTGATCGCCTATGCCTCCAGGGGACTCCGAGGCCCGGAACGAAATTATTCCACCTCAGAAAAGGAGTGTCTGGCAGTGGTCTGGGCTGTGGAGAAGTGGCGACATTACCTGGAGGGTGTGGAGTTTACCGTCTTTACCGACCACGCTGCTCTGTCATGGGCATTCAACTGCCCAAAGACCTCCTCTAGGCTGACCCGGTGGATTCTCCGGCTGCAGCAGTCCTGCTTCCGGGTGCAGTATCGCAAAGGATGCCTTAATGTTGCACCCGATGCGCTGTCCCGGGCCTATGAGCCACTCTCAATTCAACCATCACCCTGTTGGGCGGTCGCCACCCGAAGTCACTCTGAGCTACCTACCACCTTGGCTAAGATTGCCCAGGAACAGGAGAAGGACCAAAGGGTGACGGAGTTGCAACCAGACAATTCTCAGTCATGTCCTCCGAATCGCATTAGCTTCGTCATGCATCAGGGGGTGCTGTATAGGAGAATTCCCTTATCGGACCAAGGGGAGAAGTGCCAATTGGTTGTTCCTCAATCGTTGGTTCCAGAGTTCCTGTGGTACTTCCACGACAATCCATTGGGTGGACATCTCGGACGGCTGAAGACTCTGCTACGGATCCTAGAGGTAGCCTGGTGGCCAAGTGTCCGGAAAGATGTTTGGGAACACACAAAAAATTGTCAAATCTGTCAGCAATATAAGGCTGATAACAACAAGCCATCTGGTCTACTTCAGAACATTGAAATCACTGCACCAGGGGAGATGTTGGGAGTTGACTTTATGGGTCCTTTCCCAAGAAGCAAAAAGGCCAATTCTTACCTGCTGGTGGTAGTTGATTACTACTCCAAGTGGGTTGAAATGTTTCCCTTGAAAGATGAAAAAACACCTCGTCTCGTCAAAATCCTCAGGGAAGAAATATTCACCCGGTGGGGAGTGCCGCAATACCTGGTGTCAGACAGGGGGCCTCAGTTTACCTCCACCCTTTTAACGGGACTCTGCAAAACATGGGGGGTAGTCCAAAAGTTAACCACTAGTTACCACCCACAAACCAATCTCACAGAACGCTTCAACAGGACCATAAAAACCATGATCGCATCATTTGTAGGCCAGCATCATAACACCTGGGACCAGTGGCTGACAGAGTTTCGCTTTGCCCTTAATACAGCCCATCAGGAGACTACTGGGCGGACTCCTGCTGAGCTAGCTCTGGGCAGGATCCATAAGGGTCCACTAGAGAGGCTCATCAGCCACCCACCATCTCCCACTCAGCATGCGGCATACAAACTGGTGGAAAGACAACAGAGAATGACAGAGGAGGTTAGACGGAGAGTAGGAGTGCACCAGGCTAGACAAGCTAAGTACTATAATTCCCGCCGTAAAGATGCACAATTTCAGCAGGGTGACTTAGTCTGGGTCAGGTCCCATCCACTCTCCAAAGCCAGTGACAAATTCACTTCCAAGCTTGCACCTAGGTGGGAAGGGCCAGCTACTGTCATTAAAAAATTAGGGCCTATTAATTACAGAGTGAAATGGAGTAACCCACCTGATAAACAGGATACTGTAAATGTGGTGAATCTAAAAAAATATTATGGTGTCTCACCCTAGAAGCCTCCGGCTGGAGGGGGGGTCTATGTGGCACCACCACATAAGTTTTAGAGTTTTTTTTTTTTCATATATTGTAATTATTAGCATGAAAGGAGAATCTAGATGTATCTCCATTACTATTAACTGTGTAGTGCTCCATTGTACCTGTCATTTGTACTTCATGACGTGACTGTGTTTATGTTGTCGCGGGCTAGATCAGCTGACTGTCAGTTATCAGCTGATTGGAGTTACCTGACCAAAATCACGTCAGCTGACTGGGGAATGTTTTTTGTCAGAGGATGACGCACTGAGGGGGGAAAAGAGGATAAAACGCGCGAGAGTGGACGAAAGGAGAGCTTCAAGCGTACAGGGAGACTACGTGAGACCTGGGACTAAGCTCGTACTTTAAAACCTACTCACCAACGATACGGGCTTGATTGCAGAGAATCAACATCCTCCGTTGGTAATCAACTCCCAAAACCGGTGAGAAGGATCCTCTTCGTGGGTCTAACGCTGGATATTATCATTTGTGCGTTACATCTTGCCGCAGTGTTTTGAAAGACTTGCTTTGTGGATACTGTTCCGTGCTGACGAAAGTACGTGGCTTGATCACATAGACATTCAACCTGTTGCACGGCTTGTGGGACATTATGTGAATAAGACTGTCTGTTGTTGTATGTGATATCGTTTGTTTGGGAAATATATGTCACATTTAAATCTATTGCATTTCCGATGTCTTCCTGAAACAATTAAGTAGCAATTTCATTAAGGAGTGTACTCAGTCCATGAATCCCGTGATTTTTGTTAATAATCTAAAAAAAACTACATAGCAGATTGTTACAACGGGAACCAGAATGTGTCCGACTTCACGTCTCCGTTTGCAGCTCCTCCCCGCCTGCACGCGGATACTCTCGCCAATCGGGTGCATCCAGCCGCAGCCGATGTCGAACACACCTCTAAATTGGGTCAGGCCAATCACATCGCGTATAGAGTAGGTGGGGCGGGCTTAACATAATGATGACAGAGTTGTGACGGTTCCCTGCTACTTGAAAACAAAGAATGGCGGCTGCTGCTGGCGAACAGTCTTTCGAATTGGCTTTGGCCGCGACTCTGGATGACTTGGAGTTAAGTTTTTCTTTGAGAAAAGAGCAAAGAACGGCACTTAAGTCATTCTTAAAAAAGAAAGATGTGTTCGTAGTTTTGCCGGGCAGATTCAAAAGTTGAATCTATCAACTAACGTTAGCTCCGCTGTTGGGAAAACGCTCTGGTTGGTTGAAGCGCTGTCCTATTGCGTGCCGAGTGAATTTGAAAGACAGCCGTTTATCCCGCCCCTCGGATTGAGCCATGTCTATGGTGAGTTGCCAGACCTAACATCTTGATGTAGGTCTGGCTTGCCAGGCTACAAACTATAGGCAAGGTGACAGAGAGGGTTTTAATTATGGTCAGCAGGGCATTTAGCCCGTAACTGTAAATGCCTACTCAGAAGGGGTAACAGAAAGTGATAATGTGAAAGTGATGTGTATTAATGTGGGTTTGAAAGTAGAACAGTATTTAAATGACGATATTAAAGTTTTCGTCTGAGAAAGAACTAAGAATTTGAACGCAGTGCTAAAGGAAGTGAAACAAACGTAAGAGTAAATAAGGGAGAAAAGAAAGTTAAAGGAAAGTTGATAGATGGAAGTCGTAAGAAGATTGAAGGTTAAAAGAAGGATGAAAGATTTAAGTCTTAATGGAAACCTTTTGAAGGAAAGGTCTATAATAGTTTTAATAAGTGAATTGAGGACTCTGAGTGCTATTAAGTGATAATGTGTTTCAGGTTGTTGATTCCACAGGTCATACCAAAAGGGACAGCCGGCAAGAAAAGATATGGACCAACTAATGGTTTAAGTTTAGCAGAATAATTTGTTTTGTGACGATTTTTATGATTTTATTTGATTAAATCAAACTAGGGCTTAGTATTGATATAGATCTAATGATTTGATAGGCAAATGTTTTCAGGAAAAGTAGAAAATCTATTCAGTGATGTGAAGTATGCGAATGACAAATGAGTTGGTTGGTTCATGACTCTCTGGGGAGGGTGGGCATACTGGGTGATTCAAACCGTACTGCCAATTTTAGCAGTAGGATTGGCGATATTGTTATGCTTGCAATGTATTATGAAATGTGTTTCCAGCTCAGTACAGAGAATGGTGAGAGCAGGGATGTCTGTTCAATTGGTGAAAATGACAGTCTATTCTGATGATGATAATGGTGAACACAAATGTAAAGATGACGGAAGTAGCGGAAGCTAGTGAAATGTGGTAAATTGGGGTATGTTTTCTTTTCTTATTTTTCTTATTTTCTGAGGAAGATGATATGTAAAGAGGGTTAAAAGCAGCAGTCATCCGTGTTACGAGGTGGCGTACAAGGACAGGGTTTGAAATTAAGGATTTTTATCAGCTTTCTTATTTAGCCCGGCTTCAGATAAACCTTTACTTGCTTGCTATAAAATTAAGGGCCTATCCTTACAAAAACATCCTACGCTTTTTCCTTTTAATCTTTTTTCACAAGGTTCAAGTATCAGGTATACGAAAATCAGACATGAAGAGTATAACTGTGATGTAAAGACTTGAAACAATTCTAATCATTTATGGGTTTGATGTTGAGTGAAATTATAATCATGTATGAGTTTTTTTAGCATTATAAACAAGAATGAGTTTGAAGTTGTTATAATCAGTACTAATGTACAGTAGTGTTAATGAAACCAATCGTTTATCAGAGAATGATAAAGAAGAGGAATTGTTGTAGAAAAATTTATATTTTACTTTTTTTCCATTAACTTTCTTAGACATTGTTTTAAGCATTGTTTCTCTTCTGGAATTTATGTATGTTTGTACACCTGACGTAAGCGAGACACACACAGTAAGACAAATGGTTAAGAACCTTTAACTCTTATGCAGTGATGATGATTGTTTAATTATTGTTTTTGCCACAACAGTACCAAACTTATACAGTAGTACAAATAGGTTCTGTACTCATAAAACGAGGCATTGGAAAGTTTGTAAGTACATCAGGAGTTTATTTAAATGAACTCGAGGTGTTTGGCTCGAGGTCATGGTGCAAAGGACCCTAGGTTAATTTTACTCCGAACCATCCCTTTAAGAATACTTGACTTATACTGACAGAAAAGTCTAAGTATATTTGGCCTATACTTGTACAATCTTTTGATTGATATATACTTAAAATTATAATTAAGTATTCTAAGTATGCGTAGCTTGTAGTTGTGTTTACTCTTTTGATTGAGTAGCCTATTAAATACTTTATTCACATAGTTTTACATACTGTCTTATAAACATACATTGTTTGAAGGAATTTACTTCAAATCTACTTTACTCTTCCTCAACCCAAAAATATACTTGAACTTTACTTAAGTATTCTTAATAAAATAAACTTGAAATATACTTCTTTTTCGTAAGAGTTTGCTGGAGGTTGTGATTGGTTTAGCACTTTCCTTTCCTTAATGGTGTCGGTGTGCATGTGTCAAGTGTGGGTGTTAAGTATTTTCCATGGAAACAAAGCAATTAATTGCAAATAAAATACCATTGATCAGATTCATCCTTGCCGGAGGTCAAACACTCATGTTATGAAGTGTTTCATACAGTGAGTTGGTGTGAATTAATGCGTTTATGTCCCAATCGTCTCCTTCATCCTGCTTTGCCTCATCTCCTCTCTCTCTCTTCTCCCTCCCTTTCCATTGCTTTATAACCTTGGTTTATAAACCCTCTGGGTGTGGTTCAAGCATTTGGAGCCCAGACAGTAAAAGTTTGTCAGTGCATCTGTTTATGATTATAAACTGAGCTTGCAATTTTATTTACTCTTATTTACATACACACCACACAGGAACTTTACTAAATAAACATTTAAACAGTTAGCTCACCCAAAAATGAAATTTTATTCACATATAAACATTCATCTACAAGATGTTAAATGCTTGTTAATGCACTGTTATATCTTTCACTTATATATTTCACCAGTTGTAAGGCTTTCCAGTAACTGATTTATTCATGTGACCCTCAGTTTACAATGTTCAGTGATTTTTGTTGGAGAATTTTACTTTTTTTAGTAATTATTTGATTAAAGATTAAAGGGGCCAGTTATTTCATTTAATAACCCAAAGAGAAATGAAATAAAGTTGCCGACTTTGGTAGGTTTCTGTACAGTACAATTATTTGTAATTGTTCTTTAGAACAATTAGTCAGCTAAATAGTTCTTTAACAGGGAGTTTGAACCAAGGATGTTCCTTTAGCCAATCATATGCTCATCTTCCTGTTCTTCCAAAGTGATTATTCACATGGCATTTATGGCTCAGATAATTGGCTGACAAACAATTATGCCCATGAGAAAAGATGTCAGACTTCAAATGATGTATCCATAAACAAGCCAAGAAACAGCCGTTGAGATATATGGAAATGTTTGGTAGACCTGCATGCTTAGTCACAAACTCTTTACAAACCTTTTTCTTGAGCAAAATGTAATGTGTTTAAGAATCCTCCAAATAGAATCAGGCAGTTATATTTTTTTAATGTAAGAGTGGGCGTGGCCATTTGTAAATTGAATGTGTCTGGCTTCCAGTGTCATCCGTTTATTTTTTAGCTGTACAAAACAGTTTGTTATGCTGCTTGAAATTGCAAACTGGTATTTCTTACCATATTATTGTAATGTATTATCATAATTATAAACACACTGGTTGGTAGGTCAAATAGTTTGTGTTCACTGTACATTGTTATTCTTCTAGTTACATAAAGCAGCTAATGAATTCCCACACATATGCCAATTTTTTTTGCTTGTTTCTGCATTGCAAAATAAAGTGGATATTAAACTAAAACATCTACTACATATACTACTAGTAAATACTAGCAATATACTGTATACCGTGTCAAGTAAAAAAAATCATCTGAATACATAGCTAGGTTTGAATGACTTTTAGTTGAGAATGTCAATAATTATTTGTTAAAATGTTTGTGAATTAGATTGTAATAGGTAATTGTGATAGAATTATATATATATATATATATATATATATATATATATATATATATATATATATATATATATATATATATATATATATATATATATATTTAAATAAATAAAATACTTTTTGAAGGGCTATTTCTAGAAAATGAGGTTTACACTGTGTTGGATCAGACTGTAGTGGAATCACATGATCTTTAAGTGCGCCTAACCCACAGGAATGCTTTACAGACACTGTAAACTTACATCACCTGACTCTGAAAAGAGAGCGAAAGATGAAGTGTGAAAGTAAGGGTGATAAAGATGCACATAAAATGGTCTGAAAGTGAGCAAGTAAGCAGTTTGTCTCCCTATGCATTTTTAAAGCAAGGTCATGTCCTTTAGTCATGAGTTTATTAGCTGCAACTTTGGAACAAACGCATCCCTCTGCACTGTTAATGCTATAGCAAAGCATCTAAGTTGAATTTAGGAGAGGCTGAAAATAAGCATGAAATTAAAATCGTGTGTTTCCCCAAAACATGGAAACCCAACGTGTGTGTGTGTGTGTGTGTGTGTGTGTGTGTGTGTGTGTGTGTGTGTGTGTGTGTGTGTGTGTGTGTGTGTGTGTGTGTGTGTGTGTGTGTGTGAAAACAGGGCAGAGGGAATTGACTCAAAAGTAACTCAGAAGTTACTCAAAAATTAACACAAATCAGTAAAAATTCTCCTGTCATTTTTGAGAAATATCAGACTATCATGTCTTGGAAGCCAGAGTTCAGTTATTGTCTCTGGTGGGATGTCTGCCTAAATCTAATTATGTTCTTCTTAAGGTAAAATTACTTAACTTAATGAAGTGTCCTTTATGAGTCCAGATTAGGGAAGCTGACCAGTCTCTGAACCTTTTCTTCATTGGTAGAGAGCTGCCCTAGCACAACATCAAAAAGATCAAATTCCAAAATAGATTTGACTTCTTTTTTTGTTTAATCAGATCAAACTAGAAATGAAGACCACAGATAATTTCTCTGGTGTCCATATATTCAAAAAGAGGAAAAATGCAAATAGTTCAAAGAAATGGTTAAACAGACACTGTAAAAAAGTAGAATTTTTTTTTTACCAATTATTATCGATATTACCACATGAGGCACAGATTTAAGGTTAGCATTTTTTTAGCAGTGTAACTCCCTTAGAGAAGATCTCGTCTTTCCCTTCAGTCAGTCACGTTCGACGCTACGCCAAATCTGATTGACACAATGGGATCTTGCCTGAGAGCCCAATCACCTTCGAGTGGTAATAAATCAAGCCAATGGAC
Organism: Scardinius erythrophthalmus; assembly: GCF_964197995.2. Classification (NCBI taxonomy): domain Eukaryota; kingdom Metazoa; phylum Chordata; class Actinopteri; order Cypriniformes; family Leuciscidae; genus Scardinius; species Scardinius erythrophthalmus. The sequence goes on from NC_138223.1 coordinate 25,330,107, forward strand.
ATTGGCGAGTGTGATTTGCATTGCAAGCCATCTCCGTACATACAGGTATATAAGGTAGCGTGCAACACTCCCTCAGTTAAGCTTTCACTTCGGAGCCGAGTGTTTTTCTCACTGTGCTCTTGAGAATCATCGTTCGAGTGAGCATGCTGAGGTAGCGTTCGTTGATGAGTCATGGACCCACTTGCAGGAAGATTACCATCGCGATGTTGAAATTGATACTCCAGTACCTTAAAAAAGGTTGAGTCCTCTCTGCTATTGCCCGATCTGGCTTCTCTGCACCGGGCGCACCGCTCTTTCCCCTGGAGGAGGGCCGGGTAGTGTCTGGGGGCCTGGCTCGCGCTTCCCAGCCCGTCTCGCTGGCTCATTTGGATGATCAGACTCGGCTATGTGATTCAGTTCACCTGGCATCCCCCCAGATTCAGCAGCGTTCACTTTACCTCAGTGGCAGACAAGGATGCTTCTTGTCCTGTGTGCGGAAATTGCGGTCCTGCTGGCAAAGGAAGCAACAGAGCTGGTCCCTTCAGCCGAGATGAGGTCAGGGTTTTACAGCCCATACTTCAAGGGATAAGTGGTGGGGATTATGGACAATCTTGGATCTGCGTGTTTTGTGTCTCTTCACAAGCTTCCGTTCAAGATGCTAACGCAGAAACACATCCTCAAGTGCGTTCGCCCCCAAGATTGGTTTGCAGCGATCAACCCAACTTTCATGTATTGATCTATACCTTGACACAGACCGTTTCTGCGCTTTGCGTTTGAGGGGCGGGCATATGTGTACAAGGTCTTTTGGTCTTCAAAGTCCCTTTGGGCTGCCCTTGTCACCCACGTCTTCAAGAAAGGCCACCCTTGCCCTCGCCCTGCTAAGGGAGATGGGCATTCTCATCCTCAACTATCTCGAGAACTGGCTCATTCTGGCCCACTCTTAAGATCAGTTGTGTGAACACAGGGACCTGGTGCTCCAGTACCTCAACCATCTGGGAAAAGTGCATGCTCTCCTCCATGCATCCCCTGTATCTCTTTTCTCAGTATGGAGTTGGACTTGGTCAATATGACGGGATGACCAATATTTGACCTATACTTGAATTCGTTCAGGGGCAGGACAGCGATTCCACTGACATTATATTAGAGGCTCCTGGGGCATATGACATCCATAGCAGTGGTCATACCACACGGATTGCTTCATATGAGACCACTTCAGCACTGGCTACAAGGCAGAGTCCCGAGATGGGCATGGCACCGTGGCACACATCGGGTGAAATCACACCGATCTGTCACTGTTCTTTCAGCCCCTGGTCAGACCTTGCCTTTCTACGGGCTGAGACCCCCTAGAACAAGTGTCCAGGCATGTTTTTGTCACAACAGATGCCTCCATTATGGGCTGGGGTGCTGTATGCTAAGGGCATGCAGCCTCGGGCTCCTGGACAGGACCTCAACTTCAGTGGCATATCAATTGCCTCGAGATGCTAGCAGTACTGCTGGCTGGTTTCGACCCTTCCTTCAGGACAAGTACGTACTACTCCAGATGGACAAAATATCGACGGTGGCGTACATCAACCATCAGGGGGATCTACGTACACGTCGCATGTCGCAACTTGCCAGCCATCTGGAATTTGGACCGCACACAGATTTTCAGAGGCTCAGAACAGCTCTTTTTTTGCTTTGGAGGCCAGCAGAAGGGAAACGCTGTCTCCAAACAGAGGTTGGTCCACTGGAAAGTGGATGCCATTGTCTTGGCATTCCAATCCCAAGGCGAGCTGTTCCCCCATAGGATGAGCATTCCCGTCATTGTGTGCAGAACTCAGAGCCTAGGCTGCCTACAGAGACGCCAATCAGTTTAGCGATGTGTATCCAGGAGGCGGGAGTCAGGTCTAAACCGTTTGTTTAATTGGCCTTTTTTTTTTTTTACGACGACAAGCCAAAATTAAATAGGAGTAACAAGGCTTTTTTTAAAATGTAAGGAGTAGAAAGTACAGATAATTGCGTCAAAATTTAAGGAGTAGAAGTAAAAAGTCGTCTGAAAAATAATTACTCCAGTAAAGTATAGATACCCCAAATTTCTACTTAAAGGGGGTGGTTCGGGATTTTTGACATCAGACCTCATTTTTAAGTCAGCCTGGTTGTTATTCATCAGTGGAGACATTTTTAAAAAAAAAATTATCCAGTCCTTATATTTGGATAGTTAGCCGATGCTAGGCTAGCGCGAGTCAAGGGTAGATGTTAGCCAGCCATTAAAGACCGTTTTACCCACTCCACAGTGCACCAAACGCAAATCAATTAAAACACTAGACTATCGATGCAAATGTCCGTTGAGAGAATAATGTTAGAAATCAAACTTACCTTTCATCACATTGCATTAGTTATAATTTGTTCCCTGTAATCATAAGCCTTGTCTACAGCAGCAGCGGAGTGATATTGATTACCTAGGCAACCGAGTGAGCCGGTACACACATCTACTGCACACACTGTAGTGCGCTTCTTTTCTGTGTTTACTTTTTGCCGCATTACTAACTGGAGCAAAGTAAAATTCCGCAGCTGCTGAGCTTTGGGATCATTGAGATGAAAGGTAAGTTTGATTTCTAACATTATTCTCTCAACGTACATTTGCATCGATAGTCTAGTGTTATAATTGATTTGCGTTTGGTGCACTGTGGAGTGGGTAAAACGGTTTTTAATGGCTGGCTAACATATACCCTTGACTCGCGCTAGCCTAGCATCGGCTAACTATCCAAATATAAGGACTGGATATTTTTTTTTTAAAAATGTCTCCACTGATGAATAACAACCAGGCTGACTTAAAAATTAGGTCCGATGTCAAAAATCCCGAACCACCCCTTTAAGTAAGGTAACGAAGTATTTGTACTTCGTTACTTGACACCTCTGATACGGGTATATAAGGTAGCGTGCAACACTCCCTCAGTTAAGCTTTCACTTCGGAGCCGAGTGTTTTTATATTAGTTTCATATTCACATAGGGGCCAAAAGTAAGTTCCAGGGAGCCCTCATAGTCCAAGAGCCTTGTTTAAGAGGCCTTGTGTAGGCTATGGGACACATGTATTACAGCATTAATAAACATTTGTTTTCATTGTTAATGGGTTTTCTGAACCAAACTGGATTGCGTGGCCTTAAACCCTAGCCCCCCCTGGTAGTCAAGGGCCCCTGGGCACTGGCCCCATAGGCCCGGTCAGTAATACATCCCTGGTGTGGTTCAGGTATTCCCTATGTTGTGGGGACAAAATGTCAATGACACAATGAGGAAAACAGCTTGTGAATAATATTAAATGTTTTTTTTTTATGTAAAAATTCAGAACGTTTTCTGTGATAGGTAGGTTTAGGGTTATAGAGCATAGAATATAGAGTTTGTATAGTATAAAAATTCCCCCAAAACATGGAAACCCAACGTGTGTGTGTGTGTGTGTGTGTGTGTGATTGCATGAAAGAGACGCAACAGATGCAATCTGCTTGGTCTTGTCCTTAAGGACAAGGTTAAATACTGGCAGGTATGTGTGCCCTGAGGTTGCATCTTGTGTGTGTGTGTGTGTGTGTGTGTGTGTGTGTGTGTGTGTGTGTGTGTGTGTGTGTGTGTGTGTGTGTGTGTGTGTGTGTGTGTGTGTGTGTGTGTGTGTTGAAACTTTTTGTTTGGTTCAGCTGTGGAGAAAACCGGTTTGACAATTTTTCTTTTGCAGTGTGGGACCCATTTTCCTTTCACCATAGAAAATTACGTACAATTAATGACAAAGTTCATACACACACAAACACGTGGTTTTGAAAAAGACCAATTCAAATGTGAGGAAAACAGGCAAAGTCACATTCTTGTTTTATTTCTCTTCCTGCCTCTCTCTATCCCCCCTCTCTTTTCCACACCCAACATGAACATAAAGAATGCACTATGAAATTATCATGGATAAAATGAATAGGCAGACAGTCTGCCTATACAGTGCCTATACAGAATAGGCAGACTGTAACAGATAGTGTGGAACAACATATAAAACAACATATGTTCACACATTTTATTCAGGTTTATAACAATAAAAAATTCCAGTGTATGTAATGACAGAGGCAGTTATAGACCCACCCCGTATCTGCAGTTGAAATTTCTGTGTGAAACCATCATCGCACGTGCTCATGGCCGTTCCTGCTCTTACCAGTCATGTTTCCCAACCTTGCTCTTTTTTCCACTAAAGTTTTATTTTTAACTACAATGGCTTAATGGCTGTTTGGATTCAACAAAAACAACTGGAAGAAAGTCTTGGCTTTTGAAGAGAGGGAAAAGGACAGGGAATAGCTGAGGACAACAGCAATGCGTCAGACATCGGAAGTACAGACACAAAACCAGTCGCATATGCTACATACTCTTGGGATTCTCACACACTAACTTATGGTTAAAAAAATAACAGTCTACAGTTAATCTCAAAGGCCAATGCTACAAAATCTGCGTTCCCAGTGTTCCAGAGTGCACTCAGCCAAACTGTAATAAAAAGTCGCAGTAATCTTATTCACACACCAAGTATGCATACTGGGTACAAGTTCTTACAGTATTGTTTCCTGTTGCCATGGCATTACTCTGTTTTCCACCTCACTCTCTCTGTGTGTGTTTAGCCATGTCTCCCGGCAGGATTTAGTTTGCTTTTGTTTGCTCGGGCAGAAACAGCCACAAATCTGTGGTGTACAGTAAAAATAATTATTATAGTATTTACCGTTTTTTTCTCAGAATATCTATTTTTTCTTTCTTTTCCTCAACCCCGCCCATATAAATCAACATAAGGTAATATAATTGGACTACTTTCTGATTACTTTTGACCTAACTTGTTTATAACATTGATTTCACATCTTATTACAAGTACTTCATTTGTTAATCAAAATTACATGTAATGTTGTAACCCACTGCCAGAATGCTTTAATTTACCACAAATTTATAGCAATATTTATGATAAAAATGGAGTCCATTTTAAATGCTGTGGCAAAATTCAAATCTGTTTTGATGGCTGTATCATTAAAGCTGCTTTACTTGCAATTTCCAAAGTCAGCCAAAGCATCTACACTAAGCCAGTATGATTTCTCAGGTGTATTCAGTACAGAAATATCATTCTGCTGATCTCAAAATAAAATACATGGGCACTTGAATTTGTGCTTTACTAGTTTATATCCTGCTTAGATAAAAGGTCATACTAGGTCAGATGAAAAGGCTCAATCGCTGCATTCTCACAACTGGGGTCCCACAGGGTTCAGCGCTTAGCCCTTTACTGTTTTATTGTTCCCTGGTGTTCTTTACTAGATAAGTTGGTACTGTCATTGAACTGTTTGAACACTAACAATGCCTGATGACTCAACTGAACAGTCGTTGATGCTTTAGTCTGCATCCTTGGAACTGTCTATTTTTACGCAAATCATTATAGCACCCTAATAATTGCACTTTATACATAGTGCACATTAACAGTCTTAATCTTTATATTATTTTGTCTTTTATTTAAAGGTGCAGTCTGTAAGAATGACAGCTAGTGGTCGAAATAGGTACTGCAGTCCAAATTCAAAATACGAGATCGTCGTTTCCCCCGCCCCCTCCTCCTCAGACTCAACACTCACGCACAGTGAGAAAAGAAAACGTGAACAGAAATGTGTGTATGGACAGTGTATAGTGAAGCTATAAAAATGTTTCAACTCAGTCTCATAAATAATATGCATTGATAAAAAGTGTACAATACTCCTAATTTGGTGATGTGAGTGTGACTACAACACACTTGTGACAGTGAAGAGTTACAAGGGTTTTTCTGATGTTTAGGAAATAATAAAATTACATGATACACAAATATAGGAACAGTTGTGTCCCTCACAAACACTGACACACACAAACGCTGTTGGCAAGTAGAAATTGATGGATTATCCCACCTGGCTGAAGGGAAAGACAAGCTTACAGCAGAAGGGCCAGAGAGAAAAAAGAGGTCATGAGGACTGGGTTCTAGAGTTGTAAAGAGGACATCAGTCCCATGTCAATAATCAATAGAGAGGAAAGAGCAATGAGATTCAAATCAATACCAATATGCGTCTGCACATGAAGGTAAAGGTCTCTCTTCCTTAGAAAACTGATTCTGAAAAATGTCCATTATAATAAAATGCATTATTTTGCAATATACCTTGTAATTGTTTCAGTCAGAAAGTGTGATGGATAACAGTACAGTGACATTTCCCATGATATATCCCTCAGAATCATAAATTATTCATGTGTGTTTAATATAGGGTGGAAAGGATCAATACTGTCAATGTACAGGATGGATGTGTGCCATGTAGAACTAAACAGAGAATTCCTGAAGTGAGGTAGCAAACAGAATGTAGATTTTCAATTTGAATTGGGAAGTATAATTACTAGAAAATTATATATAAATATTAAGATAAGTAAAATATTTCAAATGTTTTGGATAATGGTGGAAGAACAATTCATTTTCCAGAATCGGTTCTGCAGATTACTTACAAATTGTAGTTGGTTGCTGATTCCAAATTATATAAAAATTATTGTTATTAACATGATCCTTTACATTACATAAGGTAATATAATTTGATTACTTTCTGATTACTTTTGACCTAACTTGTTTATAACATTGATTTCACATCTTTTTACAAGTACTTCATTGGTTAATCAAGATTACATGTGTAATTACCCAATGCTTTAATTTACCACAAATTTATGTCAATATTTATATGATAAAAATGGAGTCCATTTGAAATGTTGTGGCAAAATTCAAATCTGTTTTGATGGCTGTGTGGATTATTTTGACAGTATTGAACTATCAGGGGAAAAATCATCATGATTAGTCAAAATAAATGATGTAATTATTTATGTTTTAGAGCAAAACCTTTGGGTGACTGTAGCGTTGACTTTCTTTGAATTACAATTCAGTAAATTCCATTTCCTGTCATTTCAATTCAGTTCAAATTCACACGAATTCATTTAAACAGAACCTGTTCTTACATTTAAAAATGTTTTCTCTTGATAAAATTCTTGATAAAAAGTTGCATGGGATTTCCATTCTAATGAAGTACCAACATCCGTCCCCTGATCAGTTCCATGAAGGGAAGGCAGCGCATGACTTACACCCTCGGACATGACAAAACCTGCTTCTGTCGACATATCTCTCCATTCTCAGCCCCAGCCCAACCTCTGGAGACACAGTAGCTGACAGAATTCACTCTCTCTGGCCAGACTGCAGCGTCCCTGAGGTGTCTTCAAAACACTGTCTAAATCTGTTAGTTTTACAAACCTTCAGAGAAAATCCAGAACGGTGTACACAAAAAAAAAAAGTAAAAAAAAAGTAAATAAAAAAGACCTAGGAGGAAATACAGACCAGAGGGGACATTAATATGATTTAAAGCAACCAGAATGGAACTGCAACAGCAGATTGAGATTTACGGCTCTGGGATAATTCTGCTCTCCATGCAGATTTATTTGCTGCTGCTGTGTAGAAACACCGACCACCAATGTCACTGAGAAAAAGAGAGGAGGAGGAAAGAGAGAGGGAGTGCATACTAAGTGATTGGAGTGCTTATGTTCGAGGGAAGGGGGTGGATAAAGAACAGGAGAAAGGGATAGAGGCGGAGGGGTTGGGAGAAAAGAAGACTTTCATCCAGGCACGCCCAGTGTTTCTGAACATTCTTAGCCTCAGGCATTGCATTTCAACACTACTGACATCAGAACACAAAAGTTCACCTGGTTGAAGTGCAGAGAGAGATGCTTAGACAAAGTGAGTCATCTTTCACAGGGAGTGGCTGTGTATGTCAGGTCAGTGAATCAGACAACCACTGTGTGTCTATTTGTTTTCGCAGGTCTCACCCTAGAGATTCTCTGTGGTGGCCTCAATCACTGACATAGCAACATTGCAATAATACATCTTTAAAGTTGTAGTCAAATGACAATTCACCCCCATTCTCTTCTAAATGCATGTTACTTATTGTGAATGATTCATCCATGCATGTTTTTTTTCTTTTTGACCTTGCAGTTTTAATAAAAAATATTCAGGTAAAACGACAGACGTCTCTCTTGTGATGTACAATATGCAGGACTTCTCCAATCATTTAGTCCCCTTAAATGCCTTAATTCATCTGCCTTTGTTTTTTAAGTGCAAAACCCACATCTCAAAAAAAAAAAACAAAAAAAAAAAATGAAGTACCTTACATTTTTTCTGTCAAAAATGTTACACTCATAAAAAAAAAAAGATCTGTCGATACCTCTACTTCACTGCAACATTAAAAATGTCACACATTTTATTGACCAGATCTGCACAAGCTGTTGGCAAAATACAAACCAGAGGTAAACAAACAAACAGACAAACAAAAAAACAGGCATTTTTCTAAATATTTGTTCCATAGGCATACAGGTAAATGATGACACAATTTTTGGGTGTTCATTTGTGGGTGAATATCCCTGTATTACTGTGGGTGAATATCCTGAATTAACATCCTTTAACTAGGCTGTACTAATAATCAGAGGGGTCTGATGTGTGTAGATTGTGGAGATTAATGGACTATTTTAAGCCAATAATGTTATTATTATAACTGAATAATATAAAAACTTACATTCCTGCCTTGCCATTTTTTGTGAGAGGAAAGTTGTGTACTTTCCTCTGATGTTATCTTCTTATGGCCATTCTCAATGAAGTTCATGTGACTGTTTTTTTCCCTCCAAGTCACCTTAATTGAATAAAACTTCCTGTTTATTCTGTAAGTACAATGCATCTGAAGTGCTATTTGTAAAATTCTGAAGGTTTTATTTCAGTATTGTGGTGACCTTTTTTTATGAATTGATACTCTGATTATTATATATTTGATACTATATTCAATGACAATATTAACAGGTCAATAAATGAGTGACAAGTATTTGTCTCTATTTCAAATGTCAGTTTTTATTAGGCTTTTTAACCTTTGTCTTTATTCCTTTTGTGTATGACCCCCACCCAGCCCAATCCTCTTGGTAGCATTAAACAAGCTCAGTTTTATTAGAATGCTTACATTGTTTCAATGCCCCAATTGTCTAAAAACAGATTTGGGACAGTACAAGGCTTTTAGCCAGGTTCAACCACATCGAGTAAAACACAGGGAGGTCTAACAAGCCAGAGATTAGAGGCTGTGATGTCTGTGTTAATTTGCACATCTGAGAATTCATGCTCACAAACACAGACAAAGAGATAAACAGAGATAAAGAGTAATGCTTGTGCGGTTCGGTGCTATCGGCAATAACCTGATGTAGATAAGCACATTTTAATTTGTAATATTGCTGTAGGGGAGAACGGAAAGTGCTTTAACACAAGGCTGAAATGTAACACCAACCAATTAGAAATCACTATGTCAATTCTGTACAAACTGGATGTCTTATAATATGTTTATAACTTGCAGTCTTGGCTGTTGCATGTTTGCAAATAACAGAGCTGCAATCTTCTAAATTAGCAGATGTTTGTTTAATTGCATATCATTCAAGCGTAGCCTAGGCCCTGCATTTAATTACAAATTATAATTATAGGTTAATATTATTTTATTTGTACACTGAAAAAAATTGGAGTATACTTGAAAAAAGCTAGGAAAGTTTTTTTCACTCAGAAAATGCTAGTAAATTTACAAAGATTTGGCAAGTAAAAACCTAAACATATTTATCAGTAGCTTTAATTAGAAATCTTTAAGTTAAATTTACTTGGAATATGGAATTAAGTAAACTTTACTTAACCTAGTTAAGTGAAAGTAACAAAGAAAATAAGTCATTTTAACTTGGCTAGTAAAAGGTTGATTAACATCGATTTAGTTAAAATTTCCTTTACATTACTTTAGTTTTCGCTCAATCATTAATATTGAATTATACCAGTCATATATAGTATATGCTTTACTTAGATTATCTAAGTAATTTATACTACAAAATGTCAGATGCTATACATAATGTGAATGCAAAGACCTCAATACTTGGTAGACAATACACAATGACGGTAACATTTGATGGATCGTTTTGTGTTTGAATGTGTCATTTTGGGGAAGAAAATTTACTCGAAATGTCACAAAATGGCAAGTTACTAATCCTGACAACAAAAGCAATGATAAAACAGTGTAAATACAGCTGGAAACCAGTGAAAAATTAACCTCATTAATTATTCAAGGTCCAGTGCATGATGGGAACCCCAGTATCAGAAAAGTTGAGTAATTTTTACTTAATTTTATTGAGTTGATATTTACGCTTTCATTTCTACTCGCTTGAATTAAGTACTGATATGGAATTTACTACGTTTTTTTAATTCTTGCCTGAACTAAATTTTTCATGTAAATTACATTGTTTTTTTCAGTAGTATTTAGTTCACCAAAAAATCATTTTTTACAGTGTATAGGCTACATTTGATTATCACCATGCTGTCTGTACACTCTTTGTAACCTATATAATAGTCTACATGCACAATTTAGGGCTGTAGATTTATAAACAGATAAATTACATAATATAAGGATAAAATATAAGAACATGGTAAACATATTTTAGAAAAACAAAAACATTTACAGACTTTTATTAACTTATTAATTACTCCCTGCAGAATGCAATGTTTTTGGTGTAGAAAGCTCTCATTCATACAGCTATTTACTCACCAGACTCATCATGAGTCGTGTGAAATGACACTCGAAGGAAATCGTTGCTATTTCATACGCTCGAATAACCAAAAGAATGCTGAATAATGAGGAAAAACGAAGCCCCGTGTTGTACTGGCAGGTAGAGGCACGGCAGAGGGTGGAGACGGGTGGAGGAGGAGAGGAGGGACGTCAGAGAGATTCCTCCCTTATAGGCATCCACAAACCTAGCAGAAACGGGCTGCAAGTCTCAACTCTAAAGCAAGAACCCGACACGAACGGAACTCAACAGCGCAATGGGATCTTACAGGACTTTAACCTTACCTCTTCTCAGTTTTTTGGGATGGACGCTGATCTCTGCCTTCAACCTGGACAAAGAAAATGTTATCAGGAAAACGGGAGATCCCAACAGCTTGTTCGGTTTCTCCCTGGCAATGCACCGACAACTCAGACCATCTGATAAAAGAATGTAAGCATTTATTTCATCCTCTTTGGAGTCCAGGTATCGTGGCTTTCTTAGGGAGTTTATTTCACATTAGCAGCAAGTTGAATCCAGGTACTTTGGTTGTTAAACATTTTTGTAATTTCAACTATGTAGCTGGTAATATGCACAATTGCACATCCCTAACCGTTGGCTACTGTAAGATATGCGCCCCCATTGCACCAGTTCAAGAGCATTAGATAAGGGTGATCCTTAAATAATAATTAGGCTACATCGAAAATGAAAACTCTGCAATCATTTACTCAACTTGCCTGATGTCGTTTTAAACCCGTATTACATATTTGTTCACCCTGGTGAACACAAAATGAGAAAAGTAATGTATTTTTCATGCAAAACAATGTAGGCTAAAGATGCCCAAATCTTAAAAAGTCGCAAAACCACTGAATGGTTTAACGTAGACCTCTTGGATTTTCTGAAAGCCATACGAATGTAATTGTGAAAGAAAATACTTAAATTTAATATGACTGATAATTATGATATAGCCTACCTAGCTCTCCTCGAATCGTCTTCAAGAGAAGTAGCGAATGATTCACACGAGTCGGATGTAGCCTATTAAATGAATCTGTAACCGAGTGTGTCTGACTCACTGACTATCTAAGATTATTTTTATTAGTGAATAATGACTTAAATTTGAGTTTGTTTAAACAAAGCTACATGGCAGTGAATATAGCAACAAAAAAACAAGAAAGAAAAAAGTCACGTGGGCCAGACATTTATGTATAAAAATTTGGATCAACATGAAGGATAGTAAAAAAATAAAGAATTTGATTTGAGACTGTTTGTTATGCAGTGCACTAGAATGATATTTCAGAATAAAAGGTACATGAGAAAGACAGCTGCTGAAAAAGGGCATTTCAGGGCACAACTTGAACCATATTTAGCTTCATTGGGGTCATTAGAGATGCCCAGTCTCCTTCTCGTTTCTCACTGTGGAGATGTCTGGTCTCCTTCATCCTTTAATTTTCAACCTCTTTGACCTCAAGCACTGCAGGGATTAGATTGTAGGTGGGATCCTTAGCACTACTTTAGACATCTAGAACATATTTTATTGAATTTTCAGTCATGACAGTTTGATATTGTTTTTGTGGTTCACTTAAAAAAACACACTGTGTTGCCTTGGCAGCACCAGACACGCATTGCTAGTTTCAAGCCTAACACGCAAGTGAAAGAATGTGTGCAGAAGCCTGTAACTCATTCCTCAAACTCACTACCATCAACCCTGGCAGCACAGAAGAGAGACTGCCAGGATTGACCTCGTGCTGATCCTGCAGAGTCCACCAGTTATGGAAGTGACTGAGGTTGAGCTTTAGTGTAACTGCTTAGAACATGTGTGAGATGTACATTTACATTTAGTTATTATTTAGCACATGCTTTTATCCAAAGCAGCAAATGAGGAACACCACAATCTGTTTATCATACAAAGTACAAGTACTGCAATATCAAGTTGACGAGTAAGCAAGACTACCACATAAACAAAACTGCAGAAAAGTAGAAAAAGGAGAGAACGTGAAAATTATATAGGAAGTACATTATAGTTGAGGTTATATTTCCTGTAAAATTCAAACATCATGGTTAGCAGAAAAGCAGTTAGACAAAGTAAGACAAACTGAAGTTTATTAGCAAATCATCACTAATTTTGGAACCTCTTCCAGCTGAATTGTGCAATTTTCTTTATGGATTTATGATGTATTTCAAATATTTCAAACCACACCCTGTGTATGAAAGTCACATTTATGTGTGTGTGTGTGTGTGTGTGTGTGTGTGTGTGTGTGTGTGTGTGTGTGTGTGTGTGTGTGTGTGTGTGTGTGTGTGTGTGTGTGTGTGTGTGTGTGTGTGTGTGTGTGCTCTGACTCATATCCTCAGTGTGTATCTCATGCATGGGCTTGGCAGACTGGCTGGCTGTGTTAGAACACAACAATTCTGCTTGTTAGTAACACATGCCCTACAGGTGTGTGTATGTGTGAAGGTGATTCACATTACTGCAGGCCAAGGCAGGGCAGGGTGTGTGTTGGGGGGCATTGATGTAGCATTCCTTGACTTGTCATATAGCTGGCACGATGGAGCTGCTGTCCTGGTAATGTAGGCAGTGTGTGTGTGTGTGTATGCTTGTCTGGCACGTTAGCTCTTTTGCTCAAGTGAAAAATAGTTGGGAATGAGGAGCATACCTGGAAAGTGATTCCATTCTTCTTCTGTGTGCGCTCACTACAAAAACACATAATGCTGATAATAACGAGGCACTTTTTTGGACTGTTTAAATACATCTAAAAAGTTATACAAATAATGTTGAAGGGATAGTTAATGCAAAATTAAAATTATTCACTTACTCTCCTGTTGCTCAAACCCATATAGCTTTTATTATTGTGTGGAACACAAAAGGAAGCTGCAAAGGAAGTATGTAAGTAAATAATAACAGCATTTTCATTTTTGAAAACACAAATGCAGAAAAAGAGAAAATACATCTTGATGTCAAGTGGGCTACATGAAAATCCTGACCAGGACCTGATTTTATTTTATTTTTATTTTTTACATTACCAATATCTATATCTAAAATACTATTTCTCACTGCTATTATAAAGGTGTGGAATATTAACTTGTAGTAGTCAATATAACATTAGGGATGTATTGTATTGAGTTCCCTGGAATCTCGTTTTATTTTCTGTGGTACATTGTGAAATGATTCTATTGCAACAGAGAATATGTAAGAATACCTGGAAACACTGCACCAAGTGTGCCCAGACTTCAACAGAACTTGGCAGAAAGTATGTTTAAGATCTAAGCTCTCACTGAACCTCAGCCCTGATCTTGGCACTAGTAATTGATTGGTTTTGACTTGCCAGTACTCCACTGAAGCAGTCTGGGCTGGTGGTGCTTTCACAATGGGAGTTGTTCCGTAAGACAATTGAAGCACTTTCTTTCTTTTTTTTCTTTTTTTGATAAGATTTCCACCAATATCCACCAATTTTACTAATTCATTCAACTAATAAAATGCATCCTGGACAACTGAGTGAAGGATCGCTTACTCACCTGCGAGTCAACCATTGTGCAAAAAGAGCTACTGGTTTGTGCAGCAATGAAAATGAATCAACGCCAAATTTACCAAATGAATGCCCATACATATAAATGCACAAGACATCACATAAAATGCAGTGACAGATTATGTGAAGCAAGCACATCCAGAGTTCATCTAATCCAAGTATCTAACTAAATAAAATAACAATCTGAAAACCAGTAACACTCTGACATTGGGAGTGATGTAGTCACAAAATCACGTAATGTTGGAATTTGAGATCCTCCCTTTGAAATCCGATCACAAGTGGTCACGGGAGACATGTCCTGGTGTAAGCAGAACCTTAGTCTCTGGGGGCAGGGGTCTCTTTGTCTTAATCAACATTCACAGTTGACTTTGGTCTGTAACAAAATTTGAAGGTTTCTTTGGGTTATCTATAGTGTTTCCTCGACACATGTGTGAACAACAGTAATCAAACTTTTTATCTGATTTGGCTTTAACATATGGTGGAATAATGTAGCAGGCAAAACACATTCAGTTTTATATACAATAATATGTTGGCCCAAATCCCAGAGAGCAGTGTGTCCATTTGGCATGGAAATTGTCTATCTCTTCCTCTTCCTGTGATTCTCTTAGCTTCCTGTGCAGGACAATTAATCTTGGGCTGAATTTGTACGTCAGTAAAGAACAGGCAGCTATTGGCCTTATACATCACTCTATTACATTGGCCTACAGAATAGTCTCAAGGATTATTATCCTACTGTAGTTTGTCCACAGGATGCATCATGCCAGCCCCACTGTCATGCTAGATCCACACCTCCCTGAGAAACTTAAACAGTGCTCCCCACTACAGTGTGCTCATGGGAAATTGGGGATGCAGGTAGAAATTTGATGAGTCATGTCCCAATACCATTTCTGCTCTCCCTCCCTCCCTCTACTTTCTTATTACTACAATGACCAATATAATGATGTCAAAAGTCCATAAATTATATATATAAAAAAGGTGGCCCCATTTAAACAGGCTGTATTTTAATTGATAAAGCAAAAAGCTTTAATAAATGATGCACCGTGTGGGACAAATAATGCCTTATTCTGCTGCTTCTATATCAGAACAATATATTCATTATTTCCTTGATCACCTTTAAAAGTATAGTTCACCCCAAAATAAAAACGTTCATCGTTTACACACCCTCATATTGTTACGGTTATGTTACATTTGTTTCTTTATCAAGGACTTTTAAGTTGCTCATCTTTGTTTCCTGTGTTCTCTGTTCCTGTTTGATCGTTAATTGCTATGTCAATTCATTAATTATCACACACACCTGTTTGCTATTTGCTATTCAGTTCGTTATCACTGTGTATTCAAGTTCCTCTTGTGTTGCTGTTCAGTTGGCGGTTATTGTTTGTGTTTAGTGCATACTGCTACGTGTGTGCTTTATTGTCATTAAAATGACCTTTGTTTTGGAACTGGTGACTCATCTTCATCTTTCGAACTTGCAGTATACACGACACATATCTTTACTTTTTGAAAAACAAATATTTTTAATATAATTTAGAGATTTCTGCATTGAAAGTCCATTCCACCAAAACTTTTAAGATCATAAAAAAAAATCATAAGGATAGAAAAAGTAATTATCTGAATTTAGCGGTTTAATACAAGTCTTCTGAAGAAACAAACTGCTCATACAGTATGATGAACAGATTTAATTTAGGCTGTTATTCACAAAGAGCACATCAAATATGGCCAACGGCAACTCGGTTGTAATCGTTTGATGCATGACAGCAAACCTCTTTGATTCTTGTGCATCAAGAAAGCATGTTTGAGCTTGTTTTGACTACCATATTTAATGGGCTTTATGTATGTAAACCTATGATAAGGGGGCCACTAAGACTTGTCTCTAAGGTCTTGAATAGTATATTCTATTGAGCCATGGAGAAAGATCATGGAGTTAGCGATGGCCCTGGCTCTATCCAACACTATATTTAGCGAATATCTATTCCTAGACTTATAGGTAGTCATTAATTTATCATTGCCTTAAGGGAGTCAGAAAATCTTGTTCTCCAGCAGCACCTATGTTGTGCACAGTAGGTCAGGTAATATCAGTTTGCACTCTGTATCTTTAAGCCTTGAGTCTTTGAAATGTTTGAAGCACATCTGGAGCTGTAATTCAGCTGCTGTCAGTTCGTAATGTGAACCATGACACTCCAAACCTCCTCAGCAGAGCCAGCTCTTGCACCATAGCAGTGGCCTCCTCTGCAGATTCTTTAAAACATCAATGCTTAACATTCCATACAAAATTATGATAAAATTGTTTGGCCTAGTGCACTATATTACCATGATTTACTGCTTTTCAAGTAAAAAAAAAACTAAAAACTTGCTTTTAGCCAACAGTGAGTAAACACGTGTTGGTTAAGAGATGTGACAAAACATTCAGATAGTTTTGAATTAAAGACTAATGCAGTGTTTTGGAATTTGGATATAATTTGGAATTATTGCTAAAAGAAGTGTCAAAAGAAGTGAAGCGCAATGGTTAAAAACGTCTGTCAAGCGTGTTTACTGATAGCTACATTGAACAACACGCTCTGTGTGAATGGTCCTGAAGGCCGTGTGTCTATCAAAGCATTTTTTTTGTTTTCAATGAGAGCGCTGCGTATTTAAAAACGGCAGCAGCTGCGTGACCATGTGCTGAGCATTTATTTCACGTTGAGTGCTTGCCATTTTTTTCTGGGTGCCGAGTTTAAAAGTTTTCAACTTTGGATCGAACAGCGCTCATCACTGTTTTTACCCAGCCTTCCAATCACAGAGGAGGAGAGGCGGGAAAAATGCCACACTGACCAACTGTCACCCTGCTTGTACAACGAAAACAAGAGCCAGAGCATATACTTTATATTGTGTCGGCATTTCTATATTCAGATCTAGTAAGCAAATATTCGGTATCATAGCAACCAAAGTGTCTCAACTGAAAAAAAGCTAAACTGCTAGATGTTCTTTTTACTATGTGAGTGCCTGGCGTGTTCAGCTGGTTAAAAACACTTCGGTGGACACACGGCCTAAAGCCTGAGATACACTACATGACTTTTAAAAACTGAACAGATTTTAAAACACTATCATACATTTTCTGTACACCTGCCACATTATTGCTGAGAAAAAATGGGCATCAAACGAATGAAGATCACACCAGACAAGTTGTTCCGAACACAACAAACTCACACAGGAACATGTGCCTCGTTGCTTTAAGACACAGATGAAAACAATATATGCTCTAATAAATGCAAAATGTGTTTGAAATCCTCCAACTGGATGGATTCCTAAAAAGTATGTGTCCAGCATACACAACATGATTTTCTGCAAAATCTGTCAACTCCAACTGCCCAATATCAGCTGGAGACTGGTTAGCTTGCTAATAAACTAGACGATTCCTCCAGGCTGTTTAGTGTTTAGTGCATTCCGGCCTTAAGTTGTTTACGTTTCAGAAATGATTTGTTTCTACGGCAAAGCTCATAAATGCCAAAATGAATCTTAGTGTGGATTTGTTGGTATTGACAGCAAAATTCACATCTATTCTCTTGTATAATCAAATAAAGTGCAACAAGCAACACTGGCTAAGTGGCATAACAGAAATTTGTGTAGAAGTTGCTACCGTTAGCAACCATTTTGGTTTTAACATGATGTTACAGTCAAATTGGAGCTTTCACAAAATTATGTAAGGACAAAGATATGTAAGGACAAGTTGGAAACTAAAATTATGATAATTCTGACATGGCACACTCAAATGCATCATAATATTTAGCTAGCCAGATTAAGTTTATTGATAATAGTGCCAAACTCTCTTACACTTTCATGTCTTGTGCTCTGCAGTTATTCAAAAGATTCTTAAGATTTGAATTATAACAAAATATTGCAGTTGAAATAGATATTATCCTATTGGTTATATATGACTGTATCGTAAATTCACCAGCCTTTAGCCTATAAACTTTTAATGCAGGCATATTGCTGATTTATGATTGAAATAATCTATTTGGTCAAACATCCCAACACATGAGTGGCTAGTGTTGCAAGAGTAAAAAAAGTATTTTGCAAAAAACTTTACAAGATCAGAGTAACGGTTTTCCATTTGCCAAACCTGCATTTTTTCTTTCCTATTGAAACTATATGATATGTGTTAGAAGTCAAGACCATTTGTTCTCAAGAATGAGTAATTGCTTAATTGTTTCTTTCTCATTATTTTGAGAGCCTGACATATTTAACAGATGAGACATAATTCTCTGTGTCTGCATCATGATTGAATGCCAGTGTTGGACTCTGGCCTCAGGACACATGAAGCTCTATCTCTGAATGAGCTCTCAGTAAATAGAATACTTGTCCTCTCTGTTCTCCCCTCCCCCACCTGCACATCTCTCTTTCCTTCTATCGCTTTATCCCTCTCACTTTCTGAATCTTACATCTTTCGGTTGTGCTGTGGACTAAAAATAAAAATGTTTAGTTCTTGTGTGATGTTCTCTCCAATTTATTTATTTATTCTACCTTGGAATTTTGGGCTTGTTTATCCTGTATATATATATATATATATATATATATATATATATATATAATATACATATTATATATTGGTTACATCCCCCTGGGGAGTGATTAATGGACACATTACATCACCCACAATCACACACTACCAGACTTTCAAGTTGTTTCAAACACAACGAACTCATTCAGAAACATGTGCCTCGTTGCTTTGAGACACATGACTGATGAAAACAATATGCTCTAAAATATGCAAAACATGTTTGATATCCTCCAACTGGATAGGTTCCCACTGGCCAGCATACACTACATGATTTTCTGCTAAATCTGTCAACTCAAACTGCCCAATACCCGGAGACTGGCTAGCTAGCTAATCAAGTAGCGTTAAATCCTCCAGACTGTAAATTGTGGCAAAAATCTAGGCAAGAGTTGTGTAGTGCATTCCAGCCTTAAGTTGTTTGTGTTTCAGAATCGTTTTGTTTCTACCCAAATCATTTGGGGTTTGTAGAATGGAATGATGCTGTTGAGGAGTTGACTGTGATCAAGATTATAGCAATTTCCTGAAACATGTAGGTCAATTTAGATGGGATGCGGGTTCAATAACAAAGCTTTTAATGAAATGTAAGGGTTTTGTGTGCAGTCATTTTCGGAAATGTTGCAACTACAGAGTATGTATCAACCCGATCTCATGAGAAAATTGAACTATTTTACGAGCTGGCAATTCCGTATAAATTTGTATGGTTTGATTTCTTCGAAAATGTATGAGTTTTAGAAAAAAAAAGTAAGCATGAAGGTCCGCACCTGAACAGAACCCTCAGTGAGGCGTAAGCAGATCGTATGAAAATGTATGAATGAGATTGTAAAAATTCACTACCAATTTGGCAAAAACATAAAATAGTTATGTATTGCCATGCCAGTGTGTGTGTGTGTGTGTGTGTGTGTGTATGTGTGTCACGGTCTTGGACTCTTATTTTAATATTCTGTTCTGTTTCCTTTAGTTCATGTTTTCCTGCTCTGTTTAGTTTTGGTTTCTGATCATGTTCCTGTCAGTTTCTGTGGTTATTTATAATCATCATTTCTGTTCAGTTCAGTCCTCTGTCGGTTATTGTCTGTTCATGATTAAAGTCAATTTTTGTATTGAATTTTGGCGTAATTGAGTTTTGAACTGTAATGACCCATTACAGTGTGTTTATATGAGAGTATTTTTTATGAATGTTTTGTAAGTAATATATTTTTTTTGTTTTTCTTATCATGTTAAAAGACACTAGAATATTTCTACACTAGAAGTTGGATGTGTAATGTGTAATGTAGATCATTTCAGCCTGTGCATTGCATTAGATTTAATGTAATCATGAGCATTTTCATCAGATATAGCAATCTGTATGCTCTTGAGAGTTGAATGAATAGCAGGTATTCAGTGGCTATTTTTGCCCAACACAGAAAAGTTTGTGTTGCCCTTTCAGAAAAACAGTGCTGTCTCTGTCTGTTTGGAAAATGTGACTCTAAAGCTATTCTCTTTTTGTGATCCAGACACAGAGTCTTGGTCTATACGCTTGTTAAATCTTAGGCACAGAAGGAATTGGGATTGATGGAATTATCAGTAGATCTAGGCATGAAATACACTTATGAAAATGGGGGGAATTCCCACCCTTAAATGCCTTGTGTGTGTGTGTGTGTGGGGGGGGGGTGTATTCTATTATTTTATGCGAAACAATGTATGCATCTGCAAAAGGTAAAACAGTGTATGCATCTGTAAAGTTCTAAGACATTACCCATTGTTACTGTTCCTTCAGGATTTTGGTGAGGGAATAGTGGGACATGTAGGCTTTCTTTCAGTCAGACCCTTTTTGTCTATACCCACAAAGAGAACTTGTGTAGCTAAAATCTGTGATGTGTTGGGATGAATGTTATCGCTGAACCAGTCAATCCAAAGAAAAGAAAAGAGCCTTTCACTCTCAGAAATGAAGTGAAACCAGAGATACAGCCATTGAGTGGTGGATACCTAGGATTTCTGTGGCCTACATTTTCTTTTATTCAGAAGAGGAAATATCTTCTCTTGAGTTTTTCAGTGGAAAGAATAGAATGAGTGCCCTCTCTAATACACAGTGTGAAGGTGTTTTCAGTGTGGGCTGTTGAATCTGCATTGTTTCTACTGAGGATCCTACTGAAAACCCATGTGTGGGGAAATAAAAGATAATGATGCCATGAAGCCATTTACTTATTCAAAATCACTGTAACAAGCGCAAATATTGCTCCAGACTTTCAATTGTTGACTGAGTCCGTTGAAAAGAGTGTATCAGATTTATCATTTATTAAAACTATTATAAGATCGCCATTTTTACCACATTATTGCTCATGTTTTCACAAAAAAAAAACTTCTTGATAAGCATATTCACCCTATTCACACAATGCTCATGCCAAGTATGTCATCTGCTTTGGTTACTGAGTCTCTTTTGTGTAATTTGGAGCTGCTTTAGCAAGAAGAAGAATGAAAGATCATATCTTTTTTAATATTAAAGGTATAGCGGAGGATCTTTCCGAATTTTAGATAAGACCCGCCCTCTCCACTTTTTGAAAAGTTTGATTGATTCACCAGAATGATTGACAATTAGGAGGACCAATAGTATAGGTATTCCACCCGGAAGTAAAAAATCCTCCGCTATACCTTTAAATTCACAATATTGCAAATCCATGAGTAAATTTCTGTTTGTTGCTTTACAGGTTGCTGGTTGGTGCCCCAAGAGCTAAAGCATTGTCCAAGCAAACGTCAACAATTACGGGAGGGATGTACAACTGCGACATAACTTCTCCCAGTCAGTCATGCCAACGAGTAATCTTTGACAATGAAGGTAAACGCAAACACATGAAAACATGACACATTATATGTTATAATGAGTTTGTGTGTGTGTTAAGTGAGTTATTTTTATTGTGCATGTAGAAAACTTGCAAGACGAAAATAAGCAAAACCAGTGGATGGGAGTTACTGTACAGAGCCAGGGACCTGGAGGAAAGATATTGGTAAGAGAGAGAGAGAGAGAGAGAGAGAGAGAGTGTGTGTGTGTGTGTGTGTGTGTGTGTGTGTGTTTAAATTACAGAAGCAACAATATTAAAACTCTGACCAATACCTGTAAGCCAATAATTATTTTCATGTTATGGCTGATGACCGGTAAATGCAGATATTTAGATTCATATTAAGATATTAAAATCAATCATGTTATATGCTACAAGTAAATTTATTAATTACAATGTACAGTATAAGAAAAATGGATATTCATTTTAAGATTAGCTAAAGATGACATTGCAAAAAATGGCACAAATAAAAAATAGAGGAAATGAGCAAGCCGATAACCGATATGGTACCGATATATTGTGCATCCCATAGTTTTAATGTAAATTACTGTACAAGAGCTAGTTGTCATGTCTGTATATCCCTTAAAGAGATTGTTTACCCAAAAATGAAAATTCTGTCATTATCTATTCATCCTCATCCTCAAGTGTTTAGTGTTAATCACATTAAGGCCTCTTCAGTTTTGTGTGAGAAACAAGCTGAAATATACAGTAAATTTACTGTAAATCATGTATTCCACCCTAGCTTCTAAAATCCTGTTCAAATATTTTACATGTCCAAATCAACAACAAGATAAGTGTGTACAGTTTGTCCTTCTATAAATAAGTGCGTTCCTGCTAAATCAAAATTTCCCCTTTAAAAGACTGGAATAAGGTGCACTACTTCGTATGGACTTGAACGAATACATTTATCCTTTTATCACATTAAATTGATCAAAAGTGACAGTAAAGACATTTAGAATGTTACACAATATATTTAATTACATTTTTTAACAACTTTTAATAAAGTACATTTCAAAATATATTCAATCAGAATACAGTCATTTTAAATAGTGATAATATTTCGCAATATTACTGTTTCTACAGTATTTTTGATCAAATAAATGAGCCTTAGTGAGTATAAGAGACTTTCAAACTTAAACATTTTACCGACACCAAACCCGACGAACAGTCATTTTTTGGCTGAAATATCTTTTTGTAACAGTGCAAAGAAATGTGTTTATTTATTATTTAGTTTAGTTAATTATGTTGTTCATTTCACTGATTTAATATGTACTCGCCGTGTCGCTCTCCAGGTCTGTGCGCATCGCTACCAGCGGCGCTTATTTGTGAACACAAATCAGGAGCTACGTGACGTGACGGGTCGTTGCTACATACTAAGTCAGGACCTGACGATTGATGCAGATGAAGATGGAGGGGACTATATGTTCTGTAAAGGGAGAAACAGAGGACACGAGCGGTTTGGTTCATGCCAGCAGGGTCTGTCTGCTACATTCACAAACGACTATCACTATCTGGTGTTTGGAGCGCCGGGTGCTTACAACTGGAAAGGTATTGCAGGATTAAAGTGCTTGTATTTACTGCATGTATGTATTGAATATTCAATATTCAGTGAAAATCCAGTTTAAATCATTTGTTAAGGTTAGATCAATTACAATGGCCAATGTCGAACAAAACCCATAATTCCCCACATTCGTGGCGCCCTCATGACGTTAGTACATCAGAGATTTTATTTGTCCGTTCATTGCATCTAACGTATGGTATTTTATCCCCCACTATTTAAACTTTGACATCTTTGCTCCATCTCTTCCTCAACCCTTCACCCTTTTCCTTTCCTTTCCTTGTTCACTCACTCCTCCACTGGATGGATATCAGGAGTGGTGCGGATGGAACAGAACAGCTCTCTGTGGGACAATTTTGATGACGGCCCATATGAGGTTGGAGACGAAAAACGACTTGATCCAGACCTGGTGCCTGTCCCTTCCAACAGTTATTTAGGTGAGTCCATCCTCACATAGCAATCCGTTCATCATCCATATCACCCGATCATTAGTCCATCATGTGACTCGCTAAAGAACTCGATTATGTGAATAAACTTTTCAGCACAGTTTTAACATGGGTGTGGATATCTATTGCCTTTCTTACCTTTTGTTTGGATTTACTCCTTTTTGCTTCTATTTGGCTGTTCTACTTTGACTTTTAAAATTTGCCGTTTGCTTTATTGAGTACAAATCTTGTAGGTGTGCTGTTCATGTCTAGCATATCTAGTAATCATCCTGATAAGTTTGTGTATCAGTCACCTCCCCTTCAGGTGACCAAGGGGAACATTTATGATGTGGCATCCAATAGCTATTTAGGTTTGTGGGATTCCCTGGACGCCAAAGTTATCAATTATTTGCATTCATCCTGGTCATTATACATTCTATACATTGTGTCGTTTTTGTGAACAAAATGTGAATGTTGTTGCTACATAACTGTATTTTATTTTTGTTGTTGTTGGTGGTTTCTTGTTTTCATCCACATCACATGGGTAAAATGATGGAGTGTCCAAGTCAATCAGAACCATGAATGTTTACACAAATCTTTAGCAAATATTCTGATTGGTTGTGTCTGTGACAGGTTTCTCTCTGGACTCTGGAAAAATGCTGACTAAGAGGGGTCAGTTGACTATAGTTGCTGGGGCTCCAAGAGCCAATCACAGTGGGGCAGTTGTGCTATTAAAGAAGGAAGAAAGTAAATCATCCATGTTGACGGCTGAGTACATACTACAGGGTGAGGGACTTGCCTCTTCCTTTGGTTATGACCTTGCAGTGCTAGACATCAATGGAGATGGGTAAGATCCAAAATACATCATTATTATATTATATTATATTATATTATATTATATTATATTATATTATATTATATTATATTATATTATATTATATTATATTATATTATATTATATTATATTATATTATATTATATTATTTTATTAAATATTATATTATTAAATATTATATTATTAAATATTTTATTTTTATATTTTCAGTATCATCTTTGTTATAATTCCATTTAGAATGGATTTTTATTTATTTCAGTTTTCTTTATAATATTTTTAATTTGTTAGTATCTTAACCTTTAATTATTTTATTTCACTTAGTTGTCAAAGCAACATTTTAAGTTTGCTTAAACTTTAAGTTTAAGTTTTTAAGTTAATCTAATAATTCTATTTGATTTTATTTGAACTTAATTTCAATTAATACAATGTATATTTATTTGACATATTTGACATTTTTGATAGTTTTCGTTACCAATCAGTATCATTTTGCTGCACTGATTATTAAAACAGGTGGCAGGACATTGTAGTCGGAGCACCTCAGTACTTTATTAAACACGGTAAAATCGGTGGGGCCATCTATGTTTACCTTAATGAGGAAGGGGCTTGGGACAAGATCAGGCCCAAGAAGATTGTGGGAACCGCCAATTCCATGTTCGGTTTGGCTGTGGAAAACATGGGAGATGTGAACCTGGATGGTTATCATGGTATGTGCTGGTAATGCAAAACACCTCAATGCAAACAGTTTCCATGAAAGATAAATAGAGAAGAAGAGATGCCATAATGTACATAAATCGTGATGACACTCTAGAACTCACATTAAACATATACATAATAAAAACATTAAACATGCATTTAGAAACATACGCTAAACATAACATAACCTACTCCAAATCCTCAAATTCTCAACATTACACTTTTATGTGAATCTATATATAAGATACCATTAAAACACTTTTATAGTAATGATATAGAAATTATGATAATCACAAAGATATTTTTTAATTAATATAATTATTAATATAACTTGTAATTTATTTTCTCAGATGTTGCTGTCGGTGCCCCATATGAGGAAAAAGGAGATGGAATGGTATATATATACCATGGTTCATCTGGAGGCCTAACAAAATCCCAGGTTTAGCCATATATTCACATTTCTTTTCTTTCAGTTGTCTTTCAGTGTTAACACATTCTTTAATTTACTTTTTTTTTTTAAATAACGTATATTCAATAATTTCAGGAATTTAAAGGAAAAGATCACAATGTGAAACTCTTTGGATACTCTCTTGCTGGGAATATGGATATGGACAGCAATTCTTACCCAGATCTGGCTGTTGGGTCTCTCTCTGATTCAGTGCTTGTGTACAGGTATGATCATATTGATAGACAACATATCATTATTTTAAAGGATTCTTTATTAACAATGAAAGAACACTATTATATATTAATCTTTGATTATATTTATCATTAATATTATAATACAAATAATTTAATAATAGTATTAACATGCATTATTATGTCTTCATTTTATACAATGGTGTAAAATGTCTACTAAATTTGCTCTTCATTTAGCACTATAGATAAATGATTAAATTCATAAATTCACTGAATGCATTCATTATGTGTTTTACACTATAGGGCACGGTCAGTGATCAACATTGAAAAGATTGTCACAACCACACCAACGGAGCTAGACCTTACTAAGAAAAACTGTGGTGACAGTATATGGTGAGAGAACTATAAACAAAACAAGCAATCCTTATAGGGATAGTTCACCCAATAATGCTAATTCTGTCATTAATTACTCATCCTCATGTCGTTCCAAAGCCTTTGGAACACACATGAAGATATTTTTGATCAAATCTGAGAGCTTCCTGTCCCTCCACTGACAGAACATTTTTGTGTGAACTAACCCTTTAAACATTTTACCAAATTGTAAACCTTTTCTGAAGCAAAGCTTTATTGTGTGTTCTAGCCTTAGCGTGACAGCCTGTTTCAGTTTTTCTGCCAAGCCCAAAACCTACAATCCTAACCTGCGTGAGTTCATGTTTCTCAGTAATTGTTCATCTGTGTTGTCCAGAATCTCATCTCTGTAAACAAATGCCAACATTTTTTTGTTGCTTTGTATGCTGATGAACATGTCTTTTTCTCTTCTGCAGAGGTGGCATACAATATCAGTGTTGAATCTGAAAGGAAGAAACTTAATCTTCCTTCTAGAGTCATCTTCACCCAGAGCTCAACCAATGAGTATGAAAGCAAAGGGATCATAGAGCTCAAGGGCCAGGGGACAAAAAGCTGTGTTACGAGAGACCTCAGACTGCAGGTACAGCAGATCAGTAGCAGCTTTACAGCATCCCTTTTAGAGGGTAATATAATAACTACTGAGTGACATGTTAACGGAGCCCCGCACATGACATGCAAGAAAAACAAGTAAATCAAGGGAACAAATTAGTAAATCGTGTGTACGCTTTTGCCTACTCATTTTTTTTTTTTTGCATGTCATGTGCAGGGCTCCGTACATGTTGTTTAAGTAGCAACATAAAGTTGCAGGGGGCAATTGTGACAACAACTCAACAGTTTTACCATATAATATAGTGAAAAGGAAGTACTGCCACCTAGTGGTGATTAAATTGGGATTGTTTCTTACATCAGGAGTGTCAATGTTGATGCTATTATGTTAGTGGATTTTAATAATGCAAGTATATCATGTTCAAAGGAAACCCTAAAAGACAAACTGAGAGGCATTCCCATTGAAGTCTCTGTGGCGCTCCTGAAGCCAACCACTCGCAGGAAGAGACAGACTGATCTCCCTAACCTACTTCCCATCCTGGACTCCAGTCAAGAAGCCAGTACTACTACCAGTGTAACCACCGTCTCCTTAACCAAAGCGTTGATAACAATAATGAGCTTTCAGCTATATACCATATCATATGAATATAATATATTACATACATTACCGTTCAAATGTTTATGATTGGTATGATTTTTTTTTTAAATGTTTTTGAAAGAAGTACCTTATGCAAAAAGACAATTAAAACAATTATATTTTGAAATATTATTACAACAACTGTTTTCTATTTTGATATATTGAAAAAAATATATCATTTATTCCTGTCATGGCAAAGCAGATTTTTCAGCAGCCCATTCTCTAGTCAGTGTCTTCAGATTTCTGATCCTTCAGAAATCACACTAATATGCTGATTTGGTGCTCAAGAAACATTGATTTTTTTGAAAATGGTTGACTTCCTGTCACTTTTGATCAATCTAATGCATCCATGTTGAATCCTGAAATTCTAAAAATAAAACAAAAATCTTACTGACCCTAAACTTTTGAATGGTAGTGTATTATTAATTACACAAGCATTATTCACATTAATCAATCATATCAGATAGTCTACAGGTATTGAGTTACCTATTTAAAATAAAACATTTCAATTTTCTGCTACTGTTCAGTTATTTTTTTCATTTATAGCTCTTAACAGTTTGCCTCAGCTTTCACATTATAGTAGAAGTAAACCTTTATCAATCACTCATATCTCATTCAGTATTAATTCTGAATCATACTGCCTTTCAGGTTCAATTTATCAAGGAAGGATGCGGTACTGACCATGTATGTCAGAGTGACCTGCAACTACAGTATAAATTAAACACTAGGGAACCAAACAGGGACAAATTTCTTCCATTACCTGAGTGAGTTTTTATTTGTTATTGTATATTTGTGGGGGTTTCAATTAAATGACTATCATGTCATATTATGTCATAACTGCACACTAACGTCTTGTGTCAAGTGTCATCAGTTGCGTAATTCATGAAAGCGAATGAGCAAAGTACTCTTTTTTAATCAAAGCAAATGGCAAAAGGAAGAGCCATGAAGAAGAGTGTATCTTTAATCTCTCTGTTTCTCTTTCCTCACAGAGAAAATGGAGTTCCCATTCTTACTCTCAGCGATCAGAAGGACATTGCCCTGGAGCTCAAGGTGAACAACAAGGGTGAAGATGCTTATGAAGCGCAGCTGACTGCCTCCTTCCCCAAATCCCTCTCTTATTCTGCCGTTCGCACTAAATCAGGTGTAAGTCCAGCTGCCAGATATCGAACTTATTCGTTGTTTGTTATTATTATGAAGAATTGGTTTTTAAGTGCTCTTAAATCTTTACAGGAAAAACCGATCAGCTGTTTAGCCAATCAGAACGGGTCTCAAGCTGATTGTGATCTTGGAAATCCGTTCACTAGAAATGCAGAGGTAAATATTTCAAATGATATTTGACAATAGTTGTATTTTCGGTCTGGACTTAACATTCATGAAAAAAAAAAAACACTTTTCAGACAACTTTTTACATCATTCTGAGTACGGGAGGCATTTCTTTGGATACCACTGAAATTGAAATTGACCTTAAACTCAAAACGTGAGTGACAACATAACACTGGATAGTTATCAAAGCTAATTTAGTTCTAGCCATGTCCATATTTACATATTGATGTATCCTTTTTGTTTTTCGTTAATTGCAGGACAAGTAACCAGACGCAGGTTCAAGCAGTCAAAGCCAAAGCCATTGTTAAGATCCAGCTGCTGTTGTCTCTCACAGGGTAGGTTTGCAAACTGCAGTATTATTTCTTAGTTACACTTCTGATGATGATATTATCAATGTTCTGTCTTTGTAACATCATATTATGTCATCGTGTATCATCTGCAGGGTAGCTAAGCCATCTCAGGTCTACTTTACTGGAGAAGTTAAAGGAGAGAGTGCCATGAAACTGGCAACGGATGTTGGCAGTCCAATTGACTATGAATTCAGGGTAACTATGAGATTTCCTAACATAAAACCTAACATTTTTTGTTTGGAATTTTGTCCATTTACAATACTTCCTTTGATTGTATGAGTATTTCTTTAATTGCATTCTAGCTATCAAACATGTGAAGATATTTAGTAGCCTGTTAAAAGATGGATCCTGTTCATTATACTGACTGACAGGTTACAAACTTGGGCAAACCCCTCAAGTCGTTCGGCAATGCATCTATTATTATCCAGTGGCCTAAGCATAACTCCCAAGGCAAGTGGCTGCTGTACCTCATGAATATAACCTCAGCCAATTTAGACAGCTCACGCTGCTCCAATCTAGAGGAGGTCAACAAACTCATTTTGAAGGTAGTCCTAATATCGTAACTCCTGTCAAAATGATCTTTAGTTTTCCCTCATGTTTCATAAATAGAAATAAAACATATGCTTCTATAAAGGAATTAACTGATTATGTGTTTATCTAGGAGCCTTTAGTGTCACGAACTAAACGTGAAATTGGAGAAACTCCGGCAAAAGAGGGAACAGTCTCTCTTTTTACTGACAAGAGGAAATTCACAGTTTTGGTAAAGTCACTCAAATATTCAGAAAGTATTCAGACCCCTTCATTTGTTATCACATTTTGTTATGTTGCAGCATTATGCTGAATTGATC
Organism: Scardinius erythrophthalmus; assembly: GCF_964197995.2. Taxonomy (NCBI): domain Eukaryota; kingdom Metazoa; phylum Chordata; class Actinopteri; order Cypriniformes; family Leuciscidae; genus Scardinius; species Scardinius erythrophthalmus. Next base: position 25,359,821 of record NC_138223.1, read on the forward strand.
ACATCAGTCTACACTAAATTACTCACAATGGCAAAGCAAAAAAACTTATTTGTGATAACTTTGCAAAAAGAAACAAATCTGAACACATTGACAAGTATTCAGACACATTTAAGCATAAGGCTGCAAAACTGAAGGGGGCTGGATATTTTCGGAATGCATTGTATGTACAGTATTTACTTAATGAACATTTATCATTGATAATCAGCCTCTTGTTTGTAATTACTGGCTTTTTGTGTTTTTAGTCCTGTGAGGATGGGGCGGAGTGTATAACATTCAAATGTCCTCTAATTGGAATGGACAGCAATGCTGTCATTAGCCTGAGAGCTTACCTTTGGAACGGTACCTTCCTGGAGGTGAGTGGGATCTTTCATTAGAGGTGTGACTCTCATTTTGAAATGGTTACATTTATTCAAAAACACATGGAATTCATTCCTACAATGATCTCTTCTATGATGAGCCAGATTTTAATTTCTGAATTAAAATTCAGAATATATTTTGAGTAAATAATGTCTAATCTATCTATCTATCTATCTATCTATCTATCTATCTATCTATCTATCTATCTATCTATCTATCTATCTATCTATCTATCTATCTATCTATCTATCTATCTATCTATCTATCTATCTATCTATCTATCTATCTATCTATCTATCTCTGTCTGTCTCTATCTATCTGTCTGTCTATCTATCTATCTATCTATCTATCTATCTATCTATCTATCTATCTATCTATCTATCTATCTATCTATCTATCTATCTATCTATCTATCTATCTATCTATCTATCTATCTATGTCTATCTCTGTCTGTCTCTATCTATCTGTCTGTCTGTCTATCTATCTATCTATCTATCTATCTATCTATCTATCTATCTATCTATCTATCTATCTATCTATCTATCTATCTATCTATCTATCTATCTATCTATCTATCTATCTATCTATCTATCTATCTATCTATGTCTATCTCTGTCTGTCTCTATCTATCTATCTATCTATCTATCTATCTATCTATCTATCTATCTATCTATCTATCTATCTATCTATCTATCTATCTATCTATGTCTATCTCTGTCTGTCTCTATCTATCTATCTATCTATCTATCTATCTATCTATCTATCTATCTATCTATCTATCTATCTATCTATCTATCTATGTCTATCTCTGTCTGTCTCTATCTATCTGTCTGTCTGTCTATCTATCTATCTATCTATCTATCTATCTATCTATCTATCTATCTATCTATCTATCTATCTATCTATCTATCTATCTATCTATCTATCTATCTATCTATCTATCTATCTATCTATCTATCTATCTATCTATCTATCTATCTATCTATCTATCTATCTATCTATCTATCTATCTATCTATCTATCTATACATGAAGAGTTCAGATGCAAAAGCCTCTAAGTGACATCTGAAATTTTCTTCTAGAATGAACATTTTTATCAAGCTCGTATATTTAAGAGGCTTTTGCATCTGAACTCTTCACATATTATTATTATTATAACTATAACTATATATATGTATGTTTTTTTTTTAACTGCTTCACTGCTTATTAATATTAGAAAAAAGTGTTTAGGTCAAGTTAAAATGCCATGTGGTGGGATTAAAATGGATGAAGTCTGTAAAAAATACTTTTTACTTTTTACTGCAAACTATGTTTAAAAACCTTTTATGAAAATCATCATCATATAAGATGCGTTCACTCGTGTGTATTCAAGATGTATTTTTGTTTTTTCTTGATGGTTATATCACATAAATCATACAAAAAAATCATGACAATGACAAAAGTAAAAAAAAGAAAACATGAAACAAACTTGAATAGGCTACAGACAGAACATTTCTATTATTACCCTTATCATTTGTAAGTATACTTTTGTTCATTTCAACTATTTCTTACAGGAATATGCAAAATTGAACTACATTGATATTATTGTCAAGGCATCACTCGATTTCGAGACCTTGGCTACAAATATACAGCTGAAAAATGAGCCAGCCCAGGTGAGGACATTTACAGCATTTATTCATTCTCCTTCCATGATTTGTTCCATGTTGAATCAGTTTGACTTGATATGCAGGTATTAACAAAGAATGCACTTTAAAATACAATTTGTCCTGTAACAGGTACGCGTTACTGTGTTTCCCGAACGCAAAGTAGCACAGTATGGTGGTATGCCCTGGTGGGTCATTCTGGTGGCCATTTTACTAGGACTCCTCTTGTTGGGCCTACTGGTCTTTCTGCTTTATAAGGTAAGGTCACATGACTAAATTCACAACCTGACCCATTTAGGAATACCTAAACCTGGTTTTACCTTCATTTTTTTCAACTTTGACAAAGTGTAAAACAGATTTTCATTCATATGACATTACGTATTTAAAACAGAAACCTTTACCCCTTTTAGTGTGGTTTTTTCGGCAAAAGCGACAAAGAACCTGAAAAAGAGAGGCTGACTCCAGATGCGTAAAGTGAAACAGAGAACGAGAACCTCTTTCTTAGGGTAAAAGAACTCACAGATCAAGTTGACCTGTGTGCTCAGAGCTAGCATGAAAGGTTGGATTAGCCAATGCTAACCTACCGCTGTCTGATGCACATGCTGCCTGTCAATGCCAAATGTGGGGTAATGGTGGCAGTTCATGGCTTTCATGGCTCAGTGATAAGCAAAATGCTATGAGGAATGCAAACTAATTGTTGGAAAAGGGTTTATACATGTTTGTGTTCACTTTTACTCAGCTTCAGGTGCGTGTGACTGGGTATGACTGAATGTCTGAGTCTCTAAAGCTCTTTAAGCCTGTAGATGTGGCTTGATTCAGGAACTTGCACTTTTCTCTGGCCTGCTTGGGTTATTTACCGGAGCATCTCTCTCGCTTTCAGCACATGATTCTTGCTTATGTCTTCTTCAAAACATTGAATGTTTTGTTCTGACCTCATGCTAGGCATGCTGCACACACATCATCACTTTGTCTTTGTTCGTTTTCCTGTCAAAATGATGCTGTTGAGCATTGTTAGCATGACGCTATGCTAATTGCCTGTTTTTCCGAACAGTGTGGATTTTTCAAACGCTCCAAATATGATGACAGCGTCCCCAGTTATAACGCTGTGCGGATAAAGAGGGAAAAGAGGGAAGAGAGGGACTATATGCAGGGGAAAAAGGAAATGGATCCTCCGGAGAAGAAACAATGGATGACTTCTTGGAATGAGAATGAGAGCTACTCATAGCTAAATGCTAATCTGAAAGCAAACCAAAGACTTCCTTCCCATGGCCTTTAATGCTTACTTTTGCACTCACTGATCTCTTCTTACTGTTAATATTCCATCAGAACATTAAAGGAAACATTTGAGATTTTATTTTCGGATACGGCTTTTTAAAGATTGTATTACAAAATGGTGTCTGGAAGGCGTATAGTGAACAAGGATTGATTTTTTTTATGTTATTTTTTTTATTGAAGTTTGCTTTCATGTTCCACCCAATTTGCATATCATAGTTTAAATTCACTTCAACAATGTATATACATTTAATGTATTTATTCTCAACAGATTTTTTTCTGTTGTACAAAGGCCAAAGATTAAACGTTTTTGTTTTGTTTTATGAATGGCATGTGTGGGCCAGGACTTCTTGATATCCAGCTCAAACTGCCTGGATGAATGTAAATATTTGTGTCTTTGGATTTTTTTTTTTTTCTATGTGTTGCTTATTTGTTAAAACTAGTCAGGTACATATTTCATTTTCATAGGCAGGTGTTCACTGTACTTTAAAACTGGGACATATTTTATTAGGAACTACTTTGTTATAATCAGATGTTTGATATAATATCAGTTGACTGCTACAATCCATTGTTAGGTCAGCTTTTAAAGGATTCTTTTACTTTTTGAAGGTCATTTGAACGTATCTTTTTTTTTTAAATGTAAAGTTGCTTTTATTTTTAAAAACAGAAGCTGTTGGCAAAGCAAATGCTCCAATAATGAAAGTATTAATTCTGTTTGTAAATTGAAATTGGACAATTGTATGTATTGTTTAAATTTTAGCCACTTACAAATGTATTAGCTCACACGCAATTGACACTGAAGTAATGATATTGATTATTAGAGATTAGTTTTAATTTTCTAAATAAAGATTTTTTTCTGATCTTAAAATTAACGTAAGAGGTGCAAATGTTTTTAGTTAAACTTGGCAAAAAAAGAGTGCAATGCTTAAGGCTTTGTGTTGCGGAAAACTAACAGGTAAAGAAGCTGTGAAGTTTGACAACATGTAGTCACTGATGATTGATGAAATATGAAGACACAAAAAATACATTAGGTCTGAAAGAACAGATACCTGAACAGAAGGTACACTCTCTGAAGAAAAGGTACAACAGCTGTCACTAGTTCCCTTTCAAAAGGAAATATTATGTACTTTAATGGTACTAAAATGTTCTCAAAGTATACAGACAAATCCAGGTTGAGCTACATAAAACAATGTCTCTGATACTTAGGGTTGAGTAATAAGCACAGGATTAGTGACTGGCTTGACAAAAGTAGTGTTGTGAAATTGGTGTTATTTTGTATGCTGGACAGGCACAGAAACTACAATATTTTTACTTTCTTGCAATAAGCAAGGATTAAGTTCCTTGCTCTTAAGGTACAACTCTTAACTCTAAAATTGTGTTAATGTAAAGTACATTTACTTGCTACATGTGTTTCTTTTTTAATAATTAAAAAAAGCATTTTATTTTATTGTACTGTCTTTAAAAATGTTTGAACTTTACATCAGTTAGGATAGTAGTTTTTGTTGTGGTATAAAAATTGGAATTGACAATATTGAAATTTCACTGGTTTGTAAAATGTTAGTGTCTTAAAATAAAAGGTTACATGGGTGAAAAACAACTCTGAAAAAAAAAATATTTTTTTATATTTATACTATTATTTTAACTATATATATATATCTTTTTTCTTTTTTTTCAACAGCATTGAGCCCTGTTATATTAATGTCACATTTAGCTGTGCCTTTTATTATTTTTTTAGTTAAACTTAGCTTTTCTTTTCTTTTTTTTTTAATCAATTAAATCAGTGCTCCTGGCCTTGATTCACAGTAAAAATAATAATAAAAAAAATGTACTTGGTTCAAACATTATTAGCAGCCCAAAGTTTGAAACCCTGGAAAGGCTCATTTATAAATGGAAGGGGTTCATGGGATCCTATGGCAATAAATGATTTCCACAGCTGACAACATGAAATTATCTTCATATTTACACATGAAATGGGCCTGACATGCAGAGTCAGTGATGCAACATTTTTGATGCATCTGAATAAATGAATGCAAAATCAAGTTACAACTGAAATTATTTTGAAAGATAATTTAATTGACAGCGCTTGAAATACCTTTGCATGTGTCATGAGTTACAAAACAAATGTCCTAAAATCAAACAGATAAAAATAAATAAAAATCTGTAGTTGTAAAATATTTATTTATTAACACACATGTAAAATCATCATTTGTGACATAGAAGACAATGAATTGCTCTCCTCGCTGCAGTAAAATGTACATTACTAAAAGTTATGTACAGTAGACATTTAAAAAATGATTCTTTAAAAAAAAAAAAAAAGAAGTCTATAGGGTGATGAAGTGTTCACTTGAAAGTGCACACTAGGAGAGGGAGCCATACCTGCGGTGTGCTCTACTAACCCTGGGAATGTGTGCACATCACATTTAGACATCCACCCGCGGATTATTAGTTGACTTTTGGCTAAAGTGCAGATTGTGCACTAGCAGCTTGGCTTGTGATAATTTGCCACTTAATTCTGAAGAATGAGACTCACAATCTCAACATCGTTTACATAGTGCCACATATTTAACATCGGTGCCCTCTGGTGGACAGCAGTAAAATCGTTTTTAGTACCATGTACAGCACCAACACATGCAACTCAGTTAAAGCCAATGAAACAACCTTTTGGATGATTAGATTATTAATAAAGCTCCCATTTTCTCAAAGTGCCATTATATGCATGTTAAAAGTCAGTGTGGCAGACAGGATTCGATTCTTTAACTCCTGGGTTGTGTCAAAAAACAGATGTAAACGACAAACTTATTAAAGTCGCATTTACAGGCTTTACTGGCAGAAGACCTCTAGTGTTCACCCACCATGTTGTTACTTTCTCACCAGTCTATAAATCACCTGTGTGTGCGAGACAATCTATCAGCACACATTATCATTACCGGATTTGCGGTCTCTTGACTGAACGGGTTTGGTTACTACCTCAGCAGGCCGATTCAACGTTTGTTGGCTGGCCGCTTCTATTCCTGGCCTCTTTCTCTCTCCCCATTTCTTTCTCTTTTTTAACTTGCTGCTTTTCAAGTTTTTCCTGAGCCTTCTTCATATCTTTTAGTCTCCTCTTAATGGTGGAACGATCTCTTTGGCTAGAAACACCAAGCTCCTGGAAGGCAACACATATTTCAGTGTAATGTTATTTAAACCAATACTACAACCAAAAAAATTAAATAATAATAATAATACACAGACCAACCTTAAGTTTACTGCTGTCCATGCATAAGAGATGTTGGCCATCCACACCTTTAGCTGTAAACTCAGCTATATACTGTTCCATGTTCATGCCCATCAGCCAGTGGCAGACCTGCTGATTGGTCCACTCTGAAAGGGGGCGGTTCTGCCACATGTATTGCTTTGCAGCTGGAGCAGGGCCATCATCAAGAGTCTGAGAACAAGAGTATGCATATGCTGGTTATACTGAGGAGTCATTAGGTGCAAAAGACTACACTACACCAACCTGCCTAACCTATGAGACCTTCAGGATATTTCAAGCAAACTTCCTTTTAATTTTGAGTGCCTGAATTAAAAGTGCCTGTTAACAGATCAACGGAGATTCCTACCAGGGCAGACTTGTGAATCTGGAGCACACTTATAAAATCAGGTCAGAAACAGTGGAAGACATCAAGAAGACCAAGATAGACTGAAGACTGAAGGCATATGTTCTGAAAAAATGTTCTCACAGTTCTTTTTAAATAAAACGAATGCATGTAGTGACCAGGGGCCGCCAAGCTCCACAATAAATGAACAAAAAACACCTTTGATCAATCATAAAATCTTTTGGAATCCTCTGATGTTATACATTTACATTTATGCATTTAGGGAATGCTTTTCTCCAAAGTGACTTGCAATAGTGGAACATCATAAATCCGTCAATATATCAATCAATTGTTTAACTTTTATTTTTATTTATTTATATTTTTGGTCTTTTTTCTTTGATGAGACAATATAGGAAGAAAGGCAGAGGGAGAAAGGATAGAGGGGAACAAAAATAGGAAGGACCATAAGTATTGGAGTACTGCCCTCAAGAATATGACTAAATTTAAGACATTCACTGAAATTATTGTTCATGTCAATGACACTAAAAAGCATTTGTTCTTCAGTGTTTTGTAGTAAACAACTTAAGGAGGTGATAAAATTGGGTATTCACCAGCCATTTTCCGTCGAGAAATTTGACGGAAAAGAGCAGTATGAATATTTTTCAGAACATCCTCGTTTCCCTGAGGAAAGTAAGTCAAATGGGTTTGGAACAACATGAGGGGGAATTAGTAATGATTGATTTTTAATTCCTTTAACATTGAGCTACTGACACGCCTAACGCAACTTGTGAAATAATGTTACCTGTGGCAACATCTTACCAACAGGGCGTAGAAAGACTGTTGCAATCATTAGGGAAATTCCACATACCGCAGGCGATATCCTGTCATTTCAATTGGAAGTTTCGAGTGAGGACAAAAAAAAGTTCCTAATGCAGATTCCACTCAAGTTCAAGTCGGTCAAGCAAATTCGCCGCATTGACCAACAGACTTCTTCATGACTTCTGTGTGAGCTGTGCATCATGCATTGCTTGCTACACTTTTGACAATGGACAATTTTTGCTCTTAAATTTTCTTTGACATTTCACTAACATGACCATATCTTTATAATACTGTGCTATAAAAGTGAAACAGAAACACATGCATGCTGAACTATCACCTCTCTTTCTCATGTGCATGATCTCATTCTTTCCATTCCTTCCTCACAACACACACATTCCACCGGTGATACTTGCTCTCCTCTTCAAAACACCTCACAAACCCGAAGTTCACGTTCAGTGCTGATTAAATATATACGTGTTAGTGTGTGACGAATGCTAACCATTAACTACAGGATAGCTCATGCAGTGGTGACCCCACGGCCACTCACCTCGCAGGAGGAGAAGGTATGTGTGTGTGAACGCCCCAGGAGACGGGGCTCTTTCAGTAACCCCGCCAACACAGAGCGAGGACTACCTGCGATCGAATCATCCGTCACAGATAAGGTCTATAACAAGTAGGACATGGGGACATACACACGTAAACACATACAAACAGACACAAATGATTTTCTCACAAACAGTTTTTACAGATATAGTATTTATAAAAAAGGAAGTTTGGTATGAATTAGCATGCTCTTCTCAGTTTTAATAAAGATCAAGCTAGTGGCTTAAGGGTTACTAAATGTGTTATATCAATACAACTAAATCTAACCAGTTCCTCAATGTTCAGACTAAAACAACTTTTGAAACAAGACAGAGTTTCTGTGTAATTGGGTCAATGAAAAAAAGACTGTTCTTTTTTTATTTTTAAAGTGAAGAAAATTAAAAATATAGTTTACGTGCAGTTCATGAAACAAATGTATGTAAATTTAATGATATGAATGTTGTAACAATAAAAAAGAGAACAAATATTTTACTTATACCCTGAACACATGTAAACAGGTAAAAACATTTTGCAAAAAGTTTTTAAAATAAAGGTAAAAAGTGATTTATAAAAAAATGACTGATATCAATGTAAATTCTATTTAATTCATTATTTATTTAATACATTTAATATTTTAATGAATTAAAATGAACAATTTCTGCTTTATGACACCCTCCCACAAATACCAAAAATAATCAATTATAATTTAATTATACAGAAAGAAAGAAAGAAAGAAAGAAAGAAAGAAAGAAAGAAAGAAAGAAAGAAAGAAAGAAAGAAAGAAAGAAAGAAAGAAAGAAAGAAAGAAAGAAAGAAAGAAAGAAAGAAAGAAAGGGTAACATTTATTTTACACATCTATCCGTTACCAAACTCTGACCCTAATTAAACAAAGTACATGTTGGTAATTTATATTACTCTGTACTTTTTTTGTATAATTACACCGTAACAAGGGCACTTTAAAATAAAGTGTAACTGAAAAAATAAATAAAAAATCATGTCATTGACACATTTATTTACTATATTCATCGCTTTGTTACTTTCTTCTCTTGAATGCTTGTTTGAACTGAATCTGGAAAAATGGGGCAGTGACAAGCAGTGATATTACCTTCAGTGCCTTGGAAGCAGTACCAGTGGAGAACAGTTCCAGAAACCAAAACCAATAGAAACACAAAACTATTTTGTATTACTTGTGAGAGCTGGTAATGGAGCGCTATCGCACACTACAACTACTAGCATGCATGTGATAGTGAAAATAATGGATGACTAAAATTTTATTAAATACAGTTATAAGAAAACTACCAAGAACAATCTTTCCCTTCTAGGGGAGGGTACATTCTCAGATACAAACTACATCACTGAACCAACACAAACCATAGAAATGCTCCATTATGAAACAGGACTGAGCTCTATCAGTGTGGGCCAAAGGTTATATTATGTAAGAATGCCTTTACTACAATGATGCATTTCATCTTTAAACATAACCACACCAAAAATGAGACCACTAGGGTTAGTAGCAACTGCTATCAACTAAGCGTACTACTGTCCTCACACAACAGACACGTGAACTGGGGAACTGAATGCATACTGTACCAAATCTAAGGAATGAAAGAGAAGAGATGGCCAGGAGTGGTTGGTCTGAGAAAGAAGAGGTCACGAAAAACACATTCTGCATAAACAAAATTACATACAGCGGGGTCCTGCATGATTTGAGAATTCTTCAAGAGCATCTTTGTACTTCAATGGAAGCAAGAACATCTGACCTTTTGTACAAAGGAGTTGTAGTGACCTAATACTGCAGAATCTTTGATAATAATAAAGTTTCTTTGTTTTTAAGAAAATCCTAAAACTTTGTAAATGTCTTTTCAAAACCACAACAGTACAGTACAGCCTTCAGAATATGCCCAATTACACAACTTCACTTCCTGTTAGGATCAAAGGCTGAATGTTATGGGATTGCTTAAATATTAACCTTAAATGAATGTAACCAACCGCAAACTGAATTCCTTTTAAATGGGTATAACCTAATGAACCACCTTAAAGTCTGCGTGAACCGGAAGTTGCAAACGACTTTTCTCCAGTGTTGTGACGTATTTCCCAGTGAAACGGAATATTGAACAGAGGGCATGGTTTTACTCTAGCGCTCCACCTCTCCATCTCTGCTCATAACAGACTAACGGTTTGAGGGGAGTGGTTAAGCGTTTCCCAAACCAAGCCGTCAAGTCTACGTCATCAGGGAAGGTCCTCCAATGCAGAGGGGAGGGGCATTTTCAGATTTTGATTAAAGATTACGAAGCCAAAAATTTTTTTGTGTGGATTGACTTGCATGGATGAATTGTTCACCACAAAACTATCAATTTAGGCAAACAAAGTAAGTATGGTCAATTTTGATTTCATGTGGACTTTAAAATGAATGCTTTCAATTTTACTGAAGACACAACTTGTTAACTAATCTCTTCCTCTTACTCAAGACAGTTATGAAAAACACATCTTAGGGTCTACACAAAAAAAACGTCTCATCATCTGGTCCCTACTCACCGTGTTTGTACGATCCTCCATGTATCCTTCTGAAGGAGTACGAGGAAGACTGCAGCTGGATGCAGAACGCTCTTTCTCTCGCTCTTTCTCTTTTCCCTTCTCTCTGTCCCCAAACCAGGAAAACGGCATACAGGAAGGGACGGAAGAGATGGAGCCAGAGGGGGAAACATTGCTGCTTGACTCATCCAGTAAGTCTCCTGATCCCCTGAGTTTAGACAACAGAAGACATTCTAAGTAATATATATCAGAGGAGACCTATAGACTTGTAATGATTTTAAACTTAACTTCAGTACATGTTGTAGGCTAATATTAGGACATTTAATATTCAAACCTGCTCCCTACAGATCCTCTGAGTGTGATGCTCTCCCTTTTTTTGCCTTTGCCTCCAGACCTGCGGATACCACTACAGATCAACACAAAAGAAAGAGCACAAGTCAGAACTGTTAAATTCTCTTGTGTTTTACATGTACTTGATTGGTGAAAGAAATCTCTGAAATAAAAAATTACATTAAAAATATATGCTAAATCATGCTTAATAATAAAAGCATGCACATTAAATGCCTTTAAATTTCACATTAAATTTCTATATGAAACAAAATATTTTGTGAAAAATATTTGGTCTTTTTTGTTCATATTCTGAAAGTCAATGAGGTCCAAAAGGGACAAAGTTACAGAGAAATTAATATAATACATATGATTCGATATATTCAAAGTCTCCTGAAGAGACATGATCACTTTGTATAATGTGCAGATCAAAAAGTCTTTATTCACTCTCAAATCACATTAAAATCCTAAAAATACGGTAACACAAAGCTCAAATGTCAACATTAACGTCAATGCTCTCGCACCTCTTGTTACCAAATATCATGACGTTTGAGGTTCTTAGAATATACCAGTCGAGTTGTATGGATTAAATTCTCAATACATTTTTGGGAGCCTGAAAGTTTTGGGTCCTATTGACATTCATAAAAACTTTTTTCCAAAATTCTTCTTTAGTGTTCTGTAGACAGTGGAAAGCAATACCAATTTAAAACAACATAAAAAAAAAAAAGGAGGGAGGGACTTCTAGCTGTATGATTTCTCCTATTAATTTTCCTACAAGTGGCCCATCTACTCCCTGTTGTAATATCACCGATATTGGCACACAAGAGCAAGTTGCTTGCCAGGCCATACCTGAAATCTGGGAATCGTCTTTTGGACTTTCGTGTTGGTGAACCATCACTCTCTTCATCTGAAAAATGAAAGAACAATAAAAAATCAAAAGCCTGAGCAGGTAAACCAGTGGTAGTAGGGGATATAAAGAAAAAGTACTTCAAGAAAACATTGGAGAAGTTTTTTTTATGGTTGTACCTCTGCTCGCTCTGCTCTTGCTGCGCTCCTTGCCTTTGCTCCTCCTGTTTCTCAGATTGAGAAATAGACTAGAGGAGGACTGTGAGGAGGATGGGGACTGAGGGGTAGAAGAGTCTTTAGGTGGAGACAGACTAGCTTGTGTGCTGCTGCCTCCTTGGGGTGTTTGGCTCTGAATGAATACATCGCCTCCGCCTGGTTCACCTGTTTGGTCATGACCAAACTGTATAGATGGGATGGGTATGGCTAGGCTCTCGAGGTAAGATCGCCTTCTTTCACTGTTTGTTCTTTCTTGATTGTTGTCTTGTATGCACACAGATTCCTATAAACGAGATAAAATGTACATTTGATTTAATTTGATAAACTTTAATTTGAAGAAATCAAATTTCAATTATTGCAAAATTGCAATAATTGAAAAGTGTATATTTGTAAATAACAGCATTAAATACTCAAAAGGCTCCTCCTTAAGGACCTGGAAAATCTTGTTAAAAAGAATAAAAAAAGAAGGACAGACCACACTGTTATTTTCCCAAAACAACAAGTCTAATTCATCTACACTTTAAGAAATTGTGAGACTTTCTTTTAAATCCTACAGGAGAGGCTAGTTTAAAGGGATTGTTCACCCAAAAATGAAAATTAGCCCATGATTTACTCACCCTTAAGCCATCCTGGGTGTATATGACATCTTCTTTCAGACGAACACAATCGGAGTTATATTAAAAAAATGTCCTGTCTCCTCCAAGCTTTATAATGGCAGTGAATGGCTAGTGAAAATTTGAAGCCCAAAAAAGTGCATCCATCCATTCTAAAAGTAATCCATATGGCTCCAGGGGGTAATAAAGGCCTTCTGAAGTGAAGCCATGCATTTGTGTAAGGAAAATACCCATATTTAAAACTTTATAAACTATAATCACTAGCTTCCAACAGACGGCCATACGCATTGATTTACGGTGGAAGAGCAAAATAAAACACTGGTTGCGAATTAGAAATTTTGAAGAGAAATGTCGAGGATTTCTATATAATAGAAGAGGAGCTTCAGTTTGTTGCACAGTCCTATTTGTTTAAACCGCAAAAGAGGTGTCTAAGCTTACGATACATGGTCGTCTGCCGGAAGCTTGTTATTTTTATCTTCAAATTTTCAACGGCCATTCACTCCCATTATAAAGCTTGGATTAGGAAGGACATTTTTTAATATAACTCCGATTGTATTTGTCTGAAAGAAGAATGTCATGTACACCTAGTATGGCTTGAGGGTGAGTAAACCATGGGCTAATTTTCATTTTTGGGTGAACCATCCCTTTAACTTTACAATTATGTGACCTGCAATGAAACTCTGTGAGGTATTTAAATGTTTGCGGTTCAACGTACCTGTGATTGGCTAGGTGCCTGGGAGCCTCTTGCTGACTCTCTGAGTTTATTTCGAGATGGCCGCTTGCGTTGGGATCCCTGTGCCAGCTTAGCTTTGGCTCTGTAGACACTACAGTCCAGACGAGCCGTCTGAGGAACATCTCCCCAGTCTGCATCTGAGGAACGACAGACACCAATATCTCAAAACCAGAAAAGACTACACTTTCAGGCTAGTCTGTGTAAATATTTTCCAGACAAAATAACAATTAATAAAGGTATTACAAGCCAAATAAACTAGAGTAACTAGAGCAAGATACAACTGTTAGTCCTTTATTTTGACCAGCTTTCCCAGAATAAATAATTGGACTTTTGTACCAGATTGAAGGTCGTCTGTAGACAGTCCGTTTCTTTCAGATGAACCGGAGGTCGGACTGCTAGGTTGACTCTCTCCTGCAGGGCTGTAAGACTCTTCGGGTTGGTTTGATCCAGTGCGGCCCTCCAGAAAAGCTATCTGAGAAATGCAAAGAAGTATTACCTGCATATACACTCATAAGACTCTATCCTGTTCTCTTTTTTTCTTATAATCACTAAATGCTTCTTAAACTGATAATTAAATAAATGTGTATTCATGACTCTTAAGCATCAGGTATAAAAGGCAAACATTTTCTGCTATGATTTTAACCACCAGAGGCTAAGACCTGTTCACACCAAGACAAATGTTTGGTGCGAAAATTATATATATATATATATATATATATATATATATATATATATATATATATATATATATATATGTGTCTGTGTGTGTGTGTGTTTGTGTTTGAACCGCCTTTAATGTGTGTTAAGGAGGTGTTAGTAGTGTTAGATAGTAGGGGAAGAATCCAGAATGTCTCTTCTGTACTCTTGTATTTGGTGTTGTTTGATGAACACCATAGCGCATACAGAAATCTGAACTGCTGTTTATGATAACGTAAATACTATTTGACTTCTTTTCTTCTCCGTGAAAAGCAGGCGTCAGAAACGGAAAGTTGCATAGGGTTTTGTGTACTGGAGTAATTAGGGTATTTCTACTTTTCTAAAAGAGCCACCTACTTTTTTTTCTCCATTCTGTCACCAGATGGAGTCTGGGCTCCTTGCCACTGTTGCCTCTGTCTTGCTTAGTTGGGGACATTTAATATTCAACAATATTATTGATTTGACTGCACAAAAACACTATTGGATGAGAACTGAACTGGGCAATGACATCACTGTTTCCTTTCGAGGGAACTCAAACTGCATAGATTACGACACTTTGGGGAACGCCCCACAGCGTAGCCCCCTGAAGCATGAGTGAAACTAAGCCAATCTTGATTGGTGTTGCGTCATGACGTAACGTGTGACGGCATACTCGGAAGCTGCAAAGGGACGCCGGCACACAACAGCGTCAGCTTTCTGTTCTTCAGCAAGCGCTCTCTGTCATGTGTGTCTTATTTAATGTTGTCTGTCAGTCACAAGCACACACACATATATACAGTATAATATATATATATATATATATATATATATATATACAGTATAATATATATATACAGTATAATATATATATATACAGTATAATATATATATATATATATATATATATATATATATATATATATACAGTATAATATATATATATATATATATATATATATATATATATATATATATACAGACAGTATAATATATATATATATATATATATATATATATATATATATATATATATATATATATATATATATATATATATATATATATATATATATATATATATATATATATATATATATATATATATATATATATATATATATATATATATATATATATATATATGAAACACACCAAATGCTGGTGTGTTTCGGGTCGCCCAAGAAGGGGCTTCCCGCATCTAAACAGACCATCAGCAACTGGATCGTTCAGGCTATATCTATGGCTTATCAGGTGCGCAGTTTGCCCACCTTTGGCCGTGAGGGCTCATTCAACCAGAGGCATGGCGTCCTCTAGAGACATCCTTTCAGGGGCCCCGATCAAAGAAGTGTGCGATGCAGCTGGACACTGGGACAGGCAGGGCTCGTTGTGGCATAGTGGGTACTCGTTCCCCAAAGTGTCATAATCGACGCAGTTCGAGTTCCCTCAAAAGGGAATGTCTCGGGTGCCGACTGTAACCCATGTTCCCTGAGAAGGGAACGAGACACTGCATCCCTCCGCCATGCCTTCCCTTGCTTGGGAGCGACTTGCTTCATCACAGAAGCTGACGCTGTTGTGTGCCGGCGTCCCATTGTAGCTTCCGTGTATGCCGTCACACGTCATGATGCAAAACCAATCAAGATTGGCTTAGTTTCACTCATGCTTCAGAGGTGCTACGCTGGGGAGCGTTCCCCAAAGTGTCGTAACCGACGCAGTGTCTCGTTCCCTTCTCAGGGAACATGGGTTACAGTCGTAACTCGAGACGTTTTCTGCAGAGCTGCTTTATAGCTGAATTGAACTAATTTAATAATTGATAATCTTTACCAGTTTAATGAATGATCAGGTCTGTTTAAAATTATCTTGATGATCTAAATGAACATTAAAGCACTTTTTTTAGAACTGCTTTACAGTCAAATTGAACTATATTTGCATCATTGATTTTTTTTTTTCTTTTCCTGATGATCACTGTAAAGCTGCTTTGAAACTATCTATATTGTATAAAGTGCTATAAAAATAAAGGTGACGACACAAGTATACCACATTCAATCATATACCCAACTCACAACAGAATGATATTAATGTTTGTGGCCTCACAATGTTCAAAAGAAGAGAAATGAACATGAACAGGATGTAGTTTTACCTTGTGCTGTAATTGCCTCACACTGCTCTTGTATTCTCCCTCCCTTTGCTCCAGTTTTCTCTTCAGTTCTGCCTCTTTCCTTGCACATTCAGACTCTCTACAGGTCAAGAAGAGCCCCCCCATTAACAAAGCATGACAAAATGCATTTCTGCTTAAGATTCTTGTCTCATCTATTGCTGATTGGAGCATACGAATTTCCAATAATTCAGCTTGATTCATATTTCCGCAAATCAGTACATTTCTGAGAATGCCACACCAACACTTCCCAGAATGATTCTGCTATGACGACACATTACATGCTCAAACACACCTCTGTTGGTGCTCCTGTAGAAGCGTGAGGGTCTTATTGTATTTGAGTTGCAGGGAATCATGTTGACTCTGGGCTTCATTCAAACGCTGGTTGATGGTTTTGCAGAGGGCCTGAGCATCAAGCCAGTGTTTTTCCAACTTTTCAATGCGCTCTCTGCTCTCTTCAACACTCCTTTCAAGAGCTGCACCTCGAGTCTCCCAAGACTTACGTTCTGCTTCACTCACTTGCAGCTATGAAATAATATACACATAAAGAGTTAAACAGCTCTCCAGGTCCAGAAGTTATTAAATTAATAAAAAATAGCATTTTTAATCCTACCTTCTCTCTCAACTGACTGAGTTCTGTGACTGTGATACTGTGTTTTATCTGCAGCTATAAAAATAGAATTCAAGTGAGACTGAAGAGTGAGCACTTAACAATGATGAATAAGGTGTTTGTAAATAGATGCAAATTGACATTATACCTCTTTGAATTTTTGTTCTAGCTCAGTAGGATCGATATCTTCAGGTAGATCAATGCCTTGGCTCCTCAGTTGTGAAAACACTTCCTGTGCCAAGTCATCAGTCTCTTTCTGTTTATGCTGTATCAATCCAAATATGGGCCCAACAATGACTTAGTGACTCATTTATTCATGACAACAAGCTTATCTTTATATGTTAAATTCACAGACCTGTTGCACAACACTCTTTTCAGCTAGTGGCACAATTTCCTGTTGATCCTGATATTGGTCGTGGATTTGAGAAATTTGGTTTTCATCCTGTAGCTGATGGTTCTGGGCTTCGTAATGGTCTTCATCTTTTGGCTCATTGTTTTCAGGGCTTGCCTCGTGTTGTAAAGTCTCGTTGATCAGACGGGCCACCTCGCTCTCCACTCCTGGTTTTTCCCGGCCAATGAGAAACCTGCATTGGAGGACATAAAATTCCTTCATGAGATTCTGGGACTATGAACCTTTCGGTATTTTACTGACTATGCGATTAGATTTGGCCTGGTGAATCATTACTCGACACTTCCTTCTTAATAGGTAATACATGTTCATTGTCCATAACGTACAGTAAAGGTAGAACAGGGAAAATCTCTAGAGAGCAACCTGGAGTGAGTTGCACAATAGTGTGAGATCACAGCTAATTTCTGGTGGGGCTTGAAAGCTACAGTGTCACTGGTCCTGAACTTTAGCTACAGTTCCACACAACTCAATTTAACTTTAGTTTGGTGTGTCAAGACTCAATACTTACTTGACCAGACCTTTGGTATTCTTCAAAGTGGTGGCAGCAAAGATTTGAGTGACACCAACCAGACTGATTCCATCTACCTCCACAATCTGATCATTTACCCAAATTCTGTTAAGAAAAAAACACCAAAGCTCATTTGGATACAGAATCACCAGAATCTGTTTGTCAGTCACACTGTTCACTACCACACACAGAAGGTTTAATTCTGAATATCATAAGTGAAATATGACAAGTTCTTACCGTCCATCCCGGTGAGCTGCACCTCCCTCTGTGATGGTTTTCACAAAAATGCCCAGCTTCTCTAGTCCTTGATCTGCCCCAACCCCCATCCCAATAATACTGATTCCTAGGCCATCATTACCTACACACACAAAAAAGGCACCTCAAAATACAGTACTCATGCAAGTTTTGACAGTAAATTCAGGAACACATTTTTGGATAAAAGTGTAAATGAAACCTTTTTGAATGTCTATAGGTAAAACATCCATCTTTTCAACCCTCTTTTCCAGCTCGTATTCAGCAGATGCAGACACAGGGTCCACATCATCATTACTGCGATCATAATCTTCATTAGAGAAGGTAAAGTACACCTGCGAAAGAGCAAAAACAATTAAATACCACTCCTATGCACACCCACATCTGAATGAATTCATGAATCAGTGATTTATTGATTTCACAATTTATGTTGATGTAACACTATGTTCTGATAAGAAAAAGTCCACCCAGATAATTTGTGAAAAAATAGTCATTCATAAATCTTCCTGTTTATGACTGCCCACTTTTACATGTTAATGCTGCCTTTACATGCTATCGTGATTATGAGCTTGCTGCGTTTAAGTGCTTTGTTGTCGGAAAGAGCAGGAATCATAGAGGGCACCAGGTATAGTCTTGCTTAATTATTGAGGAAATCTTTTTTAAATTAAATTAAGTGTCCCATTCGTTGACAACCATAAATTGCTATATGGCCTAGATATTCAGCTTGCTGACAGTTCTGGAATTTTGGTCAATATAAGCTATTTTTGCTGTGTATAAAACATACAATATGCTTCAAAAGGTTATGAAAATATGCACTACTTTAACAGCAAGACAAGGCGATATAGCTGGTGTGGTTTAAAGTTTATGGCATGCCCAACTCACAAACTCAAAATGATCTCTGAGTTTCCTAGAAGTAGCCTATACGACTTGAGAGGGCATTCATGTCTAATTTCCTACTAGGAAACTCATATTTACGCTAATTACAATAGCATGTGAAGCTAGCATAATTTAGTAATTTTGCCCATACTTATGAATACGGAATGAGGCATTCAAGCTTCAAAACATACATGAAAACACCACAAAATTTGTCCATATGACTTCCGTCCCGCTCTATGTGCCAAGTCTTCAAAAGAGATGCAAGTACTTTTTGTGAGGAACAGACTGAAATTCAAGCCATTACTCACTGATTATCTTTCTCTTCAGTGAGCTGTTAACAGCTAAGACTGGAAAACCATTCATTGAGCTGAACTCAAGAACTGAGTCTATCTGATCTGTGAACAAATCATTCAGATCAGTTTCGTGAACTTGACCAAACATTTCTTTGAAAAGATCTGATTTAAGAGTGATTAGTCCACAAATCAGACATCACTATTTCTCTCATAAACTCTTGTGATCACGGCAAGAAGAATTAGGGAGGATATCAAGATTTTTAGTTAAAGAATGATTTAAATGATGTGCTGTTCCACACATAAAGCAACAACAGTTATAATACAGTGCAACAGCCATGTGGATGACTTTTATTATATTTTGCATTTTGCATGCCTTTTGTTGCTAAGGCTAGGGCTGTCTGATATGGACAAAAAAATACTATCACAATTTATAAATCAATATTGCGATTTCCATTTTAATCACGATTTTGAAACATTATTTCATTACACCAGTGTTTCCCAATCTTTTTTTTTTTTTTTTGCCACGGCACACCACTATATAAAAATAAAACATACTTGCATTAACATGCATTGCTTTAAATCGTAGTTTAAAGCTAGATGTTATATTAAAGTAGTACTCACATTTAATGTGAAACTTGAGCTTAAGTCAGGTAGGAACACAATAAAGTCATATACTGTAGGTAGCTCTGATGTTGTTGGTGATGATAAAACAACAAATTTACATTTCGTCCTTGTCGGGCGGAAACCTCATATCTTTTAAAAAATTAAACACTGTGTCGTCGAAATTGGTATTGTGGTTCTCTTTTGAGACATTCTCTCGACATTGCGTAGTAGCTTACGCTCTGGGGAAACTGCTTTCTTCGAAATAGCATTGATTTTATAAATCAAAAATTATGATTTTTGGCCTGACAGCGATGATATATTCTTATTTGTAGCATTTATTTTTACTTATTTTTTTGGAATTTTATAATTTTCCACGGCACACCTGACGATGCACAGTGGTTCGGACAAACTGCCTTACAGACATAATTGTCTGTATAATTGATTTGGAAGCCGGCTTTATTGACAATATTTGCGGGAACTTTTTTGCTACATGTTGGGGATGCTACACATGCTATACACTGCATGAGGAATTGTTTCACTTTGCGCAAAATTCCTGATTGGACAGATTCCTACTGAGATGACTGCATTCTACCTGCAGTATTTTACTGTACAAAGCAAATGTGACCACACCTTTATGAAGGCACTATAGCTGAATGACATGTCCACAGAACTTTAGTGGTTAGTTTAGGCTGACATATAGGCAGTTAAAAAGCAGGTCAGTCAATGGTATGGATTTCTAATACTGGCACCAGACTTAGACTGCGTACAGCAGCAGAATTAAACAGAAGGAAAACACTGCCTATGAATCAATTATACACTGCAAAGTAACAGTATTCCCTCTCCATTTTACTTTTCTTGTACCATTTCACTTTTACTTCCACCACCCATCATTTCCTCAATCTTTCTTTCTAGACCACATTCCCAGAATTCCCTTTCTTTCATTTATTTTCTCTACTTTCTTTTGTCTAATGTCTCTAGTTGTCATGGAGTAAGCGTGCACCTCTGAACAATGTCCTTTTCTTCCCCAACTTGCTCAAGCACAGTGTCTCTTTCTATCTCCCTCCCTCCCTCTCTCACTCCTTTAAGCTGTGGCTTTTTAGCAAGAACACAGGACTATTTCTTACTGGGACTGAGAGAGACTGTCAGGGAACTATGACTTACAATAAGGAAGAAACAACAGATGTCACAGCATTCAGGTTGAGCATCAAAACTGAAAGCCAGAGTTGGAATGACATAAAAACAGTATGATCAAAAAATATCATCAGAACTCTTACAGAATAAAAATGTTCTAATTAGGAAACATTTTTTTGTACATTTGGAGTGCTGTCAGTACAGAGAACAAGGACAAAAATCGGTGTTGCCTACACCGTGTTATCCTCTTTTTAAAATTTGCGCCCTGTTGACTTCAATGGGGCAAGTTTTAAACCTGCTTTTAGCCTCTTAACATCCTTGATGTGTCATTACAAGTGCCCAGCCATTGTGAGTGATTCCTTCAGAGTGAACACGAGTGAATCTGACTGCAGTAGATGTGAAAGATATGAATAAAAATGATGTTTATTCAGCCAGCGCACATACCTGTATTTTCTTCCTGTTTTCGGTCGAGACCACAGTAGTCGATTGTCGAGTTCACGCGCGTGATCATAGGTACTAAACCTATGCGTGTGAACTCGACAATCGATTACTGTATCGACATACATATTAACCCGCGTTCACCCCGAAGGAATCACTCACATTTTCTGTGCACTTGTAATGACACATCAAGGATGTTAAGAGGCTAAAAGCAGGTTTAGTACTTGCCCCATTGAAGTCAACAAGGTGCAAATTTTAAAAAGAGGATAACACGGTGTGGGCAACACCGATTTTTGTCGTTGTTCTCTGTATTGACAGCACTTCAAATGTACAAAAAAATGAGCTCAATGTTAAAATTGACCGGAGTTCTCCTTTAAAAATGGTTGTTAACAAGTTGGTGTGCAATAAAAACAAGTCAGCAATATATAATTGAGTTTTGGTGACTAATTGATTTCCATTGTATGGACAACAAAACAAAACACAGACACACACACAAAATTATGAGACATTTCTCAAAATTAATCTTTTATGTTCCAAAGGAAAAAGAAAAAACATACAGCTTTGAAACGTAGTAAATGATTAAAGAATTTTCTTTTTGGATCTGCATTTTTGGATTAAAGCAGCACTATGCAGTTTTTTTAGCTTAATTTGAAAAGCTTCGGAGTCATTGGAATGGTTATATGACATTTTTCGGGTTGAATGGTGGTCGTCTCGCACCCCCCGAGCGCCTGTGAGCCGAAAAACCACACTTGCAACTTTTGGCCGGCGGGCCGCCCAGTATCGCGTGATATCAGGTCTCGCGATGTAACGAATTGCTTTACGGCACTGCACACATACACTATCTAAACATTTATTTGCTAGCCTTCTGTGTATCATACATACCTCAGTGGACATGGCTCCGTGCGTTCACCGGGTTCTTTGAAAACAAATGCACATGACCAGCGGGAGAAGATGGGAGGGGGGAGAGTCGCCAACTAGTTTTGACAACAGTGTTGTCAAATATCTATTCCGAAACTGTAGGGGGAGCTCTATAGAGAAACCCGCGAGAAAACAGCGAAGAAATCGGCAAAGCTGCATAGTGCTGCTTTAAAGATGGATTGTGAAGACAACACATTTTGTCTAGAACAGCTGGGATCAAACCATGAGTTTATGAGCTAATATTCAAAGCCCATTGTCTCATCAAAGTCCAAAAGATGTCCAACACAAACATCTGTTGAAAGGAAATCCTCATTTGCAACCTATATGAGACAGGCAACTCACTTCCTGCGGATCCTATATATATGGGAAACAGGATGAGTCAACACAAGAGGTCCACAAATAAAGAAACAGGCTCATCCTGAGGGTGAAGGGGGAAAAAAATGTTGGAACACTATGATATGTACACATAGGGAGACCTGTGCTTCCTGATTTAGAGAGAAAACACATCATAGTGCAAGACAAATGTTTAGTTACCAACTGCTGCTCATCCCACTGCTATAAATACACTGACAGCGAATTGACACTGACCTAATCCACATGCTCAAAGAGGGCACACCAAGGAGGAAGGGATGTCGGACGTATTGAACATTCAGCTATGGTAATCTGAAATGTTACTGAATTGGTATGTTCTGACCCAGACAATAAATCCATGGCATCTTCAGTCTGTGAGGCTCTGAAGAAATACATGACCTGGTTTCCAAACTTAAGAGATGTTTTAAGAGTGCTGAGAACCACTGCAGTCCACAGGGGAATGAAACACACATACAGCCAATAGTTACTGACTGGTCTTTTGGGCAAAACAGTGGACTTTTGCCACCTACTGCACTGTAACATACTTAATTTGTCTTTCTTTCATTTGTTCTCACAAATGAAAAGAATAATAGATTTGTACTCTGAATAAAATGCAAAGGCTTGAGCTTCCACAGAACAGCAGTTACACAGGCACACACAGGAGACTTGTCCGTCCCTATACAGGACCCTTTTAAAGCATTCCACTTTCCCAAAGTCAGACATATGAATGACAGCACAATGCATTTTCTGTTTTATGCAACCCAGTGCCTGGTCTCAGACAGATGAAGATCAAAGAGTTGTGTGTTTTGCTTTGATCAGTTATATGACTAAAATATTAAAATCTGTACTTACTAGCACAAGTCTCTTGTGGCCAGAAAAGACATATAGAGCAACAAACTTTATACGATTTGTATTTATGTGCTGTTTAGGGCAGGTTTATCTTAAATAGTGTACACAATACAATGGGAAAAAAGTTAACACTAATTAATCAAATAATTAAATAATCAAATTTGCATAGCATTGTCAAAGTAGTTAGAAGAACACAGAATAAATTAGTAGAAATCTATGTAGACTTTGTGTTAGAAATTAACACAAATAAATTAGTAGAAATCTATGTAGGCTTTGTGTTAGAAATTAACACAAATAAATTAGTAGAAATCCATGTAGACTTTGTGTTAAAAATTAACACAATTAAATCAGACATGATTCACAAACATAGTTCTGCTTGAGAATATCTGTTAAGCACCTCAAACAAAAGATGCACAATAAAGTTATCAAAATCAAGTGAGTTAAAAAATCTAACTTCCAATGGGATAGGAAAAATAAACCTGTTTTCTTATCCTATGATATTTTTTTCTTGTTGAGAGCATAAACTTAATTTTTATACATTTCTCAGAAAAGAAGACATCTCTTGATTTAAGAATGTTAAGATATTTGTTCTGTAAACAAAGACCAAATACACAGAGAGATTAATTTATCTACTCACTGTATCATCAACATATACCTTCTTAACTACTTTTTTTTTATACCAGTTGGACTGTTGAAAATGGTTTCGAAACCAGCCAATCAGACTGGAGCTGTCAATTTTTGGATAGTGTTTGTTTTTGAATCTGATTATGTGAATGTGCATTCTGATGCTGACCTCAATATTAAGCTACAATCACTTGTATGCTAACAGATTAAATTCACTCACCAGTCAGTCTTTATGAACAGCTTTAGTGAGGAAACATATGTTGTAATCCCTTTACAGTAAATGGTCTGTTTTGGAGAATCGTGTTTGTCTGTTACATGACGATTCGTTTTTGAGTCATATCAACTGAGGCCAGGGGTAAAGCTTCTAAGATATGGAATTAAGTCCTTACACATTTCTCTGTTAAAAAAAAGTCTGTCAGTACACGAGAGACATAGGATATTACATGCCTGAACTGATGCAAGCTCAGGCATGACCTCTGTTGAGAGCGGTTACCTTAAATGTTCCAGGCAGATCATATTTTACACTGATCCAGAACCACTGGTGAAGCCACAATTAAGAATAATTTCTTAATTGTCTCAGACAGGTAAGCTATATTCCTTGTGCTAAAAAATAAAGTGTTTCTGTATTTTGAGGCAAAACAAATAAAAGACGTGGGTGCCAAATACCTTCAAACAAGTAGGATCTTGTCATATAAACCTTGAATAATACTGTAGCTGCAATAGTACCACCATAAGAATGCTTCATAAAATTAAGAGTTAAGGTGGTGACCGAATTGAGCCACGGGCATCTGGTAAATGTGCAAACAGATTTGGGTCACTGCCGGCAGGCTAATTCCTTCAAGTTCTAACGAAAACCTTCTAAACCATTCCAGAGGGAGTACAAACCAACAGAAAAAAAATGCTAAAGCTGAATAAAAAATAATTTGAAGTACTTTAAACTCTTTAATTTATAGGTTTCTACCAAATAGTAAGACTAGTTGAGACATACTGTACCTTGATTGGTGCTGTAGAGAACTTGATCTTTCTCTTTGGACTGAGATCTTCCTCATCAGAGAGCCCTGGAAGTTCCTCAAATTCCTGGGATTCCTCCTTCACTTGACATTCCAAATCGGTCCTGTTGTCCTTGTCATCCACAAAGGCTGCATTCTCAATACCACAAATTAAAGATCTTTTCCCCATCAAGCACTGATTATCTTGCTGTTGCCTCTCTTTTCCTGATAAGACGTCATATTCCATGTCTTGTTCATCATCGTCCTCCTCTATAGCTTCAACAGCTTCTAGTCCCTCATCGTCTCCTTTCCTCTGTTCATCCTGCTGTTCCTTATCTTCAACATCAATAGCTTTCTGCTCACTTTCCTTCATAACAGTCTCCAGCACGGGCTCCTCTTCAGTTCGGCGTGTCTTTAATTCTACTTCCTTGTTGTCTTTTTCCTCCTCCTCCTCCTCCTCCTCCTCCTCCTCCTCCTCCTCCTCCTCCTCCTCCTCCTCGTCTTCTTTTTCCATTATGTTCTCCTCAAGAAACTTTCCCTCCCCTCTATGGTCTTCCTTTCTTCCAGTCTGTACAGATTCCTCACCCGCCCTCCATCCCTCCTCATGTTCCTTAACGCTCTGTTTTGATTCCTTCACAAGGAATGTTAATTGTAGCTCCTCGTTGTCGGTCAACACCCTCCCAGAATTGTGATTTGGGGATTGGTTCTCCTTTCCAGCCTCTTCAAAAACATCATCCTCAACATGTTCCTCCTCATTGCCTTCACTCTCGGATGATTCAGTCTTCACCACTACCAGCTCAGCTCTGACTGTGGACAAACCAGAAACCTTCTCAGAGTTATTGCCTTCAACTTGCTGTTGTTGATGTGCAGGATCCTCTTCTACAGATCCATGACTAGTGGTACTCCTTGTAGACGAGTGATGGATCTTTTCGCTTGTATCCAGAAGGGTGGGATCTGAGGAGACGCTATCTTCTGAAGACTCATTATTATGTTCTTTTGCTGTGGAACTAGTATTATGTAATGTCTTCTCCGTACAGACTCCATTTAAAGGGGTACTGTGTGAATCTGAACCATTTAACTTGGGCAAACATGTTTCAGAATCAGTCCATAGTGAATAAGAGGTTGGGGAACTACAGCTGTCTGGTGATGAAGGGGGATCAGAATGGTCACTAGCAGCAGAGGGTGACTGGGAATGGCTTATGGGACTGTGGGATTCAGTTGAGGGAGCTGCTGACAGTGACTCACTATCACTGTCCAACATAAAACTCTCCAGACGTCTGGATATTGGCCCGGCATTCATGGACACGCTCAGCTTATGTGATGGTGTCTCACTTTCGCTTCTCCCTTTTTCCTCATACTCCCTTTCGTTTGCCTGTCCCTCTAGCTCTTTAGGTTTGTCCTTTCTCTCTCCAGTAACTGACACTTTCCTGTCTTGTCTCTCAAATGGTTGGGACCAGATAACTTTAACAGAGGCAGATCTCTCCGTTGGAGACTGCTCTTTAAGGCCACTCTCAAACAGCTTTCTGGTCATTGAGAACTTCTCAGCCATTGCTGCCTTGTCAATGGAAACATCCTCTGTTTTTCGTGCCTCAAAGAAGGCTGAATCTAGACTGGAAACGCTACTCAGGCTGGATCTGTAAGGGGTGGAATCCAGTGGAAATTTGGGTGATGTAGGTTTGGTGAAATTGGGACTGTCTTGATTCTGTTTTTCATCCATTTGCAAGAACATATTTTTTATTTTGCTCACTTTGTCGCCCGACGGTCTGCCACGGGTCTCATTGCCTCCACAAGAGAAGGGAGAAGTCGAGCTGATTGATGCGCTCCCATCAAATGAGCATTTGATGGAATGGAAGTCTGACTTATAGGCGTTCCTGTGAGGAGATGCACTTCTCAGTGCCCGTTCACTTTTGTTTTCGCTTTTAATCATGATCACAGATAAAAAGAACAGATTTGAAGATTTCAGTACGTAAAATAGATAAAACTGGGACTAAAAAAACAGTGTATATCCAGGTGCATAGTACGTCCTCATTCACACTGGCTGAGATTGCAGACACAGATGTTGCCGAGTGACTGACACAGTGTCAATCGCTCTTACCTACAGCAGAGAGAAATCAAGAAACCTGTCAGTCTGTATTTTAAATCAGCTAATTATCTCTCTTCTCAATACATTTACCCAACTATGTATTTTATACACTATTTATAGGCTATCAGTGTTTTGTGTAAATGCATGATTCAGTATTAACACCCTCTCAAACGCTTTCATGTTGCACAGTAAATATTTTGTTAAATTTACTGTAAGAAAAATGCCAGCAGAGGTTGCAAGAAACTGTAATATATAAGTGTAATATATCTATATCTAAATGATCGAATAAAATATTTTGATATTGTAAAATGTACTGAAACTAGCACAGATGGCGATGGAAGGCCTCTGCGATTTTGGCCATTATTAACATGACAGAGTACACTGATATCCACAAAAAGACACTAAACTGCTTTTAACATTAGGTAAATAACATTAAATCTAACATAAACACTAACTGATAACACAATAAGAAACAACATAGGCTAAATAAACAAATGTAGAAGGTTAATGGTTCATGTAAGGAATTCGGAGAATTCCCTTTTCTCATAAGTTACCAAGGCTATTCATACTTTTTTACCAAAACATAGCTTAAATATTTGTCCGTAAATTGTTCATACTGTTCATTTACAGAAAAAAAATGCATATTAAAATAATACAAAACATTATTTTAAGCTTACCGTTAACCAATTGACAGGTTTTTCTTTTTACATTCTTAAAATGTTGAATTCTTTTTTTGTATTACAGGTAGCAGGTGTCCAAATCATATCATGTCTCCCTCTTTTTTGACAGTCGATCTGTTCCCATTGACTGCTGTAACCGACTTCAATTCTAATGAAGCTTGACAAGTTTAAGTTTCTGTAGGCTAAGTAAGGAAGTTTATCTCTACATTTTGAAAAACAACACTACCGGATAAACGAGTCTAAACCTACCTGAACTTCATTCATTCCGACTTGAGGAAGAACTGAGAAACCACAACCAAAGCCAGAACAATCACAAACTTGTTAGACGTCGTCATTCTTTTCTTCGAAGTCTACATGTCTTTCTCCGTGTATGTAACCAGCTCAACAAACCTTATCCCCACATGCGCGCTCCCTCCTTCAGCGTCATACCCGCTGCTTCTTTCCGGAGCTCGCGAGTCAGGCAAGCACGCGCACGGAGTGGTAGAGAAAAAAAAAGTAGCCTACTTGGAAAACCGTGGGAAAGTCAGTAATCTCATCCATAAAGTAACAGCTAAATCCAGATAAGGACTAGGGGCTAATAATGTAGCCTATTATAGACAATGTATATTTAAAAAAAAAAAAAAAAAAAAAATTGGTAAATTGTATAGGAACCGTTCTTTTGAAATTTATTAAAGATACACTGGTTTTAAAACGACACCCAAATCCTCCCTGAGTGAAGAATTAAAATAATAATAAAAATAATAATAATAATAGTGTGAAGGTAAAAATCACACTATTAGCTCTTTTAATAGCCTACATATATTAAAAAAACTAAGAAATACACCTATGGGATCTCAAATCATCAATCTGGTTCCAGTGCACCAGCATTTTCGGGGACATAGCAGCCATATCTGAGTTTAATCTCGCTGACAATTACAAGTAGGTCACCCTCTTAGTGCTTCTGAGATGAGATGAGTGGAGCAGAGGACAAAGGAAAAGAAAAAGAGCTGAAAGTAAAGGAGGAGTGAAGGACTGAAACAGCATTGCAGATAAATGTCATTAACACAAACAAATCTGAGCATAATGCAAAAGAAAAGAGAACCAGGCAAAAACACTGTTCACTACACACTGTAAACTGCCAATAAAATGACGTGAAGATTTACGATAAACCATTTTGCTAGACATTTTGTCTCCTTCTGTTTGTCTTGGTGTGGACTGTGTTCCATTGTAAATTACAGTGTAATGTGTGACCATATGAAGCCTCTAACAGATGGCATTTTGTAACTACATATTGAAAGTAGATTATCTCTGCTGATCCGCTGTTCACTATGACAATCAGGATAACTGAAGCATGCAGTTCCATTTAAAACTCCATGGTGATTACTGATGTAAAATAAACATTTTCCAGGGTCCTGGGTCCCTCGGAAATAGCAACAAACTGCTGATCCTGAGAAAAAATTGTGTCACGAGGTTCATTCTTAGAGATCTCTGATGTTTTCTTATCCCAACATCAATGAGAAAACTGAACCCACAATACTTGTTATGTAATCGGATGCATTCCTTTATTAAAAAAAAAAAAAAAAAAAAAAAACAGAAGCAAATGAAAGAGGGAAAAAGGAAAAAAAGGGACACTTACCATATCTTTGATATTCCTTTCCAATGGAAAAAAGCTTTACATCTCAATCCAGATTTGATGAATGAAACAGGTGTCTTTAGCCTATGCTGCTAAGCTTAGTCCTGTTTCACTATTTCATGACCTGTGTTTTGTTTCTGTTTGTGGAAAGTTGTGATGATATGACGCATCATCGTCCAAGTCCTTTTTCGCCTGGCCCGGGTTTGTTACATGGCCTGAATTTGGTGCTGTTTTCCCCAGGTGGCCTCAGGACCTAGATTTATAAAAATATCACCCAATCATAGAGGCAGCAAGGATGAGAGAATGAGAGAGAGATTCGATGAAATTAGCTAGAACTGAAGTACAGTTCACGCATATATATAGAAATGAACTGTTGCTTGAATGTTCTGCATCTTCACAATTAAAAAATCTTGTTTGAAGCAAATGAGAGATGATAAATAAAATAAAAATAAATAAAAACTCACATTGTTGATGGCCAGATTTAATTACACTGAATCAGGGGAACACATGGTTCTGATAAAAAAAAAAAAAACACATAGGCACTCAAAGCTCGGTTTTCCTATTGCATTTTTTTCAACAGCGATGAATTGATGTATATTGTACATGCAAGCATATGTCATTGGCTGTAAGAGTTTATCTGACTTCATTAGGGATATAAATAAACCTTGGACTGAAGTTTCAACATGAATTCTTTTATAAACCATCCCAGTATGACAATAGGCGTTATCTCTCTATTTATCTCTGTATGGACAACCAGCCTACACAATGAAATCTCAAAATATTTATTGAAACAATTATTTGCAATAGATATGCTATGGGGGAGTTGGTTAATGAATACATTGAGATCACATTTAAAGTTAACCATGGAATCTCACATTTCCATATACTCTCAGCTCCATGGATCAGATGTATGCGCTGGATATATACATGAAGGACTTTATATAGTAAGCTGTTCTGAGAGATCCGAGGGGTGATGGCACTACAGAGACACAGATGGTGATCTATTTACAACTCTTAATTTAGAACTTAAAGTTTCCCTCGCGTTTTGGCCTGCTACAGTTTGTTCATAATTAATCACGCACTTAACACTGATAACAATGAAGACTCCCACTTAAAGCTATATTTAGTCTCTTTTATTTACAAAAGACTCATATCTTAAAGTTTTAGAAAACAAAGACAACATTTTTCCTGTTGCTAATGCAAAACTGTTGTGCTGTAAAAGCTCTCAGACTCAGACAAGTAAGTCTCCATTATAGTGCACAGTTTATCTAAGCATATTGCTTTTGTTTTTAAGCTTTTGCTTGTCTGTTTTTAAGGCCCAAACCAGAGACATGTTCACAGATGAACACTTTGTTTTTCATCTCAGGCTGACATTCAGGGCTCTTGGAAAGTTACTGGCAGGTACAGTGGGATTCCATGTGAACTGACTCGAGTCACTTCATGTAATAACAACTGGGAAGAAGATTAAACAAGCAGTAATAGTGATAACAGCACCAAACACTCATCAAACAATGAGTGTATGTATTTACATTGTACCACAGCGGCTTTGGCTTCTGGTCATCTTCATTATATCATATAATTCTTGTATGGCCTAAGTATAGCTGAAGCCAGGGGCAATAGGCTCTAGACTAGATGGACTTAGGCTCTCATCTGAATATGAGATGTTGTTGCTCAGAGGACCGCGCTGCGCTTTTTTGGGTTGCAATTTCAAATCTTGAGATTTTTTTTCTAATTAAACAATTTTCAATAGCATTGATTGACAGTACTAAGGGCACATTTGATTACACTTTATTTAATAGGCCTACTTAAAAGTTTGTCCTTCCTTATTCACCCTCAAGTTGTTCCAAACCCATTTAAAGAATGTTGGCAACCAGACAGTTGATGGACCCCATTGACTTCCATAATAGCAAAAAATACTATGGAAGTCAATGAGTGCTATGCCGTGAACTGTCACCAACACTCTTCAAAATATCTGCTTTTGTGTTTAGCAAAATAACGAAACTCATACCGGTTTGGAACAACATGAGGGTGAGTAGGCTAAATGATGACAAAATTAATTTTTGGGGGGTGAACTATCCCTTTAATGCAACAAACTTTTTAATGTCTGGCAAGGGGAGGATTTCAAGTGAAATCACTTATTTCAGCAAACACAAAGTGAGGTCAATTAATCATGGATGCTGACAGGTGTTGCATCATTTTACATCTTTTTTTTTATTAATTTACTTACTTATTTAGTCTGTTTATTGTAATTTGAAATTTCTCCCTTGCATGTGAGATAAGAGGTGATATATGTCATATTTTTTATTTATATCATATGATTTATTTGACTTATTTTAAGATTGAGAATTTGAGGATAAGACAATTAAACAATTTATATTCATAAAAGAGTGAAATATAGCCGAATAATTGATGTAATAATCCAAAACAGTTCTAATATGATATTGGGTGGCAAAAAAAGCTAAAGAAACTACCTCATGCAAAAGTTAAAGGGATAGATCTCCCAAAAATGAAAATTCTGTCATCATTTATTCACCTTAAAGGGCACCTATTATGCTAAATTCACTTTTACATGGTGTTTGAACATAAATGTGTGTTGGCATTGTGTGAGCAAAACCACCCTAGAATGATAAAAATCCACCCAGTAGTTTTTTTACTATCTCAATAAATCACAAGCACTGTCTCAGAACGAGCTGTTCTGAGATTGCTCTCACTGTGACGTAGAATTGCGCTAAACCCCACCGACGTGGTTTGATTGACAATCTGTGATCTGTACACCATCCTCCATTGTTTCAATGACAGCTGGTAATGTCTCCTAAGAAGAGTAACGTTAGGTGTTCTGTTGTGGGATGTAAGAATGGACATAGTAGTCTTCACTGACATCAGAGCCACTGAAAACGCAGCGGATGGATTTTATTTATGAAGAAAAGGCGCCACTTAAATTTCCTAAATACGTTTATGTTTGCGCGAATCATTTTCTGACTGACTGTTTAGTGAACGAGGGTTAAAGTTAATCCTCAAGTGTGGATCGTTGCCTACTGTTCGCGATCCAACGTCACCTCCAGAAGAAGTAACTTAAGTGTATTTTATGATTTTTGAGCAAATAGTCATTTCAATCAATGTCAGCCAGTTCAACAACAAACGTTATATAAACGTCTATCTCCCTGCAGCATGATTTCTGGTTCTGTATAGCCATCTTCTCACATTTGCCACATAAGCACCTGTACGACAAGTAATGTCAATATGACGCAACAGCACCCCTGGCATAAATATAATTTCGTTTGTACTTAAGAAAAAAAAAAAAAACGTTTGTACTTAGTACAAAGTACTTAGTACTTTGTGTAGTTTCAAAAAATTGCGCGAACATTATCACAATTCGTGTGTGTGTGTGTGTGTGTTGCACATCCATAATTGCAAAGGGGACGCGATTAAAACTTTGTAAGTACATAAATGTATCAAATAACCATTCCGAGACGTTTAGTCCTTTTTCTTTCGTGTTTATTCTGTGCCGGAGTCTCTTCATCATCTGGGTCCAGCAGGGCGGGGATATGCAGCTCATTTACATTTAAGGTGGTACACACCAAAACAGCTCTTTTTAAAACAGGCCCCAAAAATGACATTTTCAAATGGTTATAATAAATTAACTGTGGGGTATTTTGCGCTAAAACTTCACAAATACATTCTGGGGACACCCAAGACCAATATTACATCTTGTAAAAAGGGGCATAATAGGTGCCCTTTAAATGAATTTCTTTCTTCTGCGGAACACAAAAGAAGATATTTGGAAGAATGTCAGTAACCAAATATTTTTCCATTCTATGGAAGTAAATGGGACACGTATTCTTTTTTATATTTTTTATCTTCTTTTGTGTTCAGCAGACACTCATACAGATATGGAACATGTAAATGAAGACAGAATTTTCATTTTTGGGTGAACTATCCCTTTAACACATCGAAAACCCAAATACCTACACACGTGGTTATTGTACATGTGCTGTTCGACAGCTCCCTCTAGTGGAACAGCTAGAACCTTCTTTTCATGACATCAGCGGCACAGCAGTATCTGATACATACGCGACTATCGCTCTGCTGCCCTGGACAACAGGCGCACCTCTCCAAGGTTGGACACCTGAAAAACACACCCTCTCTACGTTTTCTCTATACATTAACGCTTTATAATTACTTGCCGATGGATAAGCGGTCGGACGGTTTATTGGGTATTGCGAATGCATGATGTGCTGTGTTTGAGTTTTATTTCTAGTAAGGACATAATACGGAACATGGCGCTGATGCAACTGACAGGGTCTGTTGTGGAAACAACATTTATATCCTTTTATTCTCCAGTCCCATCTTTGCTCATTGGCAAGCAGACTATCAGGACACACGCTTTTCTTGGTGTGGCATTCATAGACAACTGTAGCCTACATGGCATGGCAATTACATAACCATGTCATATTTGCTCAGCATATTGTGAGGTGAATATCGGAATGATTATGAATTATTATTCAAATAAAGATCATATAAGAAAAAAGTACTTCAAATTTTCTGAAATTAAATATTTTTATTTAGTCTACATTTTGCCGCATACGGCAGGTGGCCCGTGCTGCTACATTGTAACCCAGACAACACTGGGAAAAACATGGACAAGCTTTCAAGGATGCTGTGACATTAGCCGATTTATCGCAAGAATTTGGATAATTTAGGTCAAAAGTTGCAGACGGATGATTTAAAATATTAATTAGTTTAAATGAGGAATTTTATAATTCATAAAATGTTATTATTTTAGAGGTCATTGCTGTACTAACAGCATTTCTAAACTCTCTACACTAGATTCCTTTCAATATCAAAGGACACATTTATATAACCCTTCATATATAACTACATACAAAATAATATGAGATATTTACTTTCTAGTGCAATGATGATGAGGTATCATTAATTTATCATATCGAGTCGCGAGTCTTGTACAGTGTTTGCTTTTAATATGGCTTATCGCTATACTGATAAAAATATATAATTTTCATAACTTTATAAATAACTTTCAGCCAAATATTGATTTGACCTATTGTAAACTAACTGAATAAATAAGAGTTTACAAAATATGCAAAAGTATAAAGTGTTATTATGTGGTTGTTGCAGTACATCTGAGCGCATTTGGACCATAAATAACTTATTTGTTTGATGAATTATTTAGTTTCCCTTCTCCTGTTGTAGGCTGCCTGTAACCCAACGAGAGCCCAGTGATGGGTAAGGAGAAGCTCCATATCAACATCGTGGTCATTGGCCATGTGGACTCAGGGAAGTCCACCACCACTGGCCACCTCATTTACAAGTGTGGAGGCATCGACAAGAGGACCATTGAGAAGTTTGAGAAGGAAGCTGCAGAGGTATAGCAGTCCAAATATGCAAGACCAAATAAATATAGCTACAATTTGTTGCCGTGTTATCGTATGCATATAATTATTCAAAGAGGCCCACTGAGTGAAATATGACCTCAAGCAATATCAAACAAGCAAGAGTGCATTAATCACAGATTTTGAGTGTAAGTTTGCTTTATAATCAATTCTATTAACAATAAGTTAGATCCAATAACCTAAAATGATAGTTCACTTAAAAATAATATTCTGTCATCATGTATTCACCACTGTGACTTTCTTCAGTGGAACGAAAAATAGATATTTTGAAGAATGAAGAACTGTTTTTGTACAAACAATGAAAGTCAGCAAGGTCCAAAACAACACTGGACACCATTGACATTCAATGCATGGATAAATCACTGAGACAAATAGCTTCTTTCTTAAAGTCCCCCTGTAGTCAATAATTGTATCCCTTAAAACTCGTCATTGATCACCAAAATTACATATTTAAGCGTTTTTTCCCTGAAAAATAAAATAAAAATCATGCCTCAAAATAGCTTGAATGTAACTCTACACCCTTGCCTCATTCTCACCCCGCCTCCACTCACTCACTCCAGCTCAGGGATGCACTCGTTGTCGATCACATGTTGACTTGTTAGCAAGGTAGTTTGTGATGTCAGAAACACCAGCGATTTCAAACCACGTTTTTGAGACTCTTTGGTTCACCGCAGTTTAAAGGAGAAAATACTCAGTAATGGTGTTGAGTTATGAATTTGCACATGGTTTGTCTTCAAGCATATTAAAACGTCACAAAGACAAATAAACAACATAAAAGCTTGATTTTTACCACAGGGGTACTTAGTATTAAATTTCCAGGCAAAATGGCAGAACTTTGCTTCCCATTCCACTTCCATTTTTGCTCCACTTCCATAGGCTACTCTGGTCTGGAACACCATAAACAACCAGTGTAGTGATAGTGACATAAATGTGCTGTTAGAACACTGTTTGACCTATCAAATTGGAGGACTGAAAATAACTTTTGCATCATGCACTTGTGTGACAGAGGAAATTCGTTCAAGAAATTCAGTTACATATCTTTCCCTAAACTTATATTTGTCCTCACCTTTTATAGATGGGAAAAGGCTCCTTTAAGTACGCTTGGGTCCTTGACAAACTCAAAGCTGAGAGAGAAAGAGGAATCACCATCGACATCTCCCTGTGGAAGTTTGAGACCAGCAAGTACTATGTCACCATCATTGATGCTCCAGGACACAGAGACTTTATTAAGAACATGATCACTGGCACCTCACAGGTTTTTATATTATCACATTAAAAAAAATGTATCACACCAAAAAGTTAATTTAATAACCTTTCATTTCTCTTGATACAGGCAGACTGTGCCGTGTTGATCGTGGCAGCTGGCGTTGGTGAATTTGAGGCTGGTATCTCAAAGAACGGACAAACACGTGAGCATGCCTTGCTGGCGTACACCCTGGGCGTCAAACAACTGATCGTGGGTGTCAACAAGATGGACTCTACGGAACCCAATTACAGCCAGAAGCGCTATGAGGAGATTGTGAAAGAAGTCAGCACTTATATCAAGAAAATCGGCTACAACCCCGATACAGTGGCATTTGTGCCAATCTCCGGATGGAATGGGGATAACATGCTGGAGGCCAGCCCAAATGTTAGTGTTATATCACCTAAAGATGTATATATTTCATATTATCAATAGACTCAATAGTTTTAGTTAGTATTAATTAGTATCAATAGTATTAATTAATATCACTGGCATAATTTAGCTCTTTGCAAGCCAACCTCTTATTTATTATACTTATGTTAGTTTTCAATATTATTCAATATTATATGCATAACACACTATACACAACCATTAAATCATTACAAGTCAGTATTTTTTTATTGTTTTTGCTCACTAAGGCTGTATTTACTTGATCAAAAACAGTAAAACAGTCATACTGTGAAATATTATTACAGTTTAAAAGAACTGTTTTCTGTTCTAATATTTTTTTAAAATGTATTTTATTCCTGTGATGGCAAAGCTACATTTCCAGAAGCTATTACTCCTTCAGTCTTCAGTGTTACATGATCCTTCAGAAATCATTCTAATTATGCTGATCTACATTTACATTTATTCATTGATTTAGTGCTAAAAAAAGATGCAATTTTTCAGGATTCTTTGCTGAATAAAAGGTTCAAAAGACCAGCATTTATTTGAAATAGACATATTTTGTAATATTATAAATGTCTTCACTGTCACTCTTGATCAATTGAATGCAGCCTTGCTGATTAAAAGCATTAATTTCTTTAAAAAACAAATCTCACTGACCCCGCCATTGTTTCCTAAGAGCTTCCAACTGTTCAATACCTGCCATTAATAATTAATATGTTGTCTGTAGATGACCTGGTTCAAGGGCTGGAAGATCACTCGTAAGGATGGGAGTGCCTCTGGGACGACTCTATTGGAGGCTCTGGATGCCATTCAGCCTCCAACCCGCCCCACGGACAAACCCCTCCGACTCCCTCTGCAGGATGTGTACAAAATAGGAGGTACAGTATAAGGACACCCAAACTTAAAAAGGGTCTCAATAATAAGCTTTAAGATCATATGCACATTATAGCTAATCTTTTTCTTGTAAAGATTTGTGACCTATGAATGACTTATACAGTATGTATATTAGGATGGGATTGGAGAATGATGTATGAGGATAAAAATAAAATAACTAACATCACAAAGACTGACATTTCCAGTAAATAATGCCAACAAACATCCCTCTTTTACCTTTGCACTCTTTCTGTGTAGGAATTGGTACTGTGCCTGTGGGACGTGTAGAGACAGGTATTCTGAAACCTGGTCTAGTTGTGACATTTGCACCTGTGAACGTGACCACTGAGGTCAAATCTGTGGAGATGCATCACGAGGCTCTATCTGAAGCTCTTCCAGGCGATAATGTGGGATTTAATGTGAAGAATGTCTCAGTCAAAGATATCCGACGTGGGAATGTTGCAGGTGACAGCAAGAACGATCCTCCACAGGAGGCGGCGAGTTTCACAGCTCAGGTAAAGATCCTAGTTATGTGTTTTTATAGGGTTTCAATTACACAATTCATGATCTCATTTTTTCTGAATAGGGATTATCTTTTTAAACTGCACTTTTATTTACTTTGATTCTTTCTGCTCTGGTCAGGTGATCATTCTGAACCATCCAGGTCAGATCAGTGCTGGTTATGCCCCGGTTCTCGACTGCCACACTGCTCATATTGCCTGTAAGTTTGCCGAGTTAAAGGAGAAGATTGACCGTCGCTCTGGGAAGAAGCTCGAAGATAATCCCAAGTCCCTGAAGTCTGGGGATGCTGCTATTGTAGATATGATACCAGGAAAACCCATGTGTGTGGAGAGTTTCTCTGAGTATCCTCCTCTTGGTAAGGGTCATATCTTAATTTGGATTTAAAGTTACTAATTCCTCTAGTATGTTTACTATAAAACAATTTATTAACCAAAGTCACTCCTACTGCAAAGATTCCTTCCTTTTTTTCCAAGTGATTTTTCAAGAATATTTCACCCTTTCAAGGGTGGGCACAAAATGATTAATAATAGTTATTTAAAGTTTTATTTTTGGGAATTTTATCCTTTATTTGACAGGAGAGTTTAGAAAGGAAGTGATAGGAGAGAAGAGGGGGGAACAGCAAAGGACTTTTAGCCAGGATTGAAACTTGCACCCAAATAGGCTATGGCTCTTACAAAATAATTAATAATTATAATAATATCAATTCATGAAGCCCACCTCAAACAAGTCAACTTTCTGTTGGTCAGTATGGCGAATTTGCATGACCATCTTGAACCCGAATTTCAGCTACGGAAATTTGCAGAACAGTAAATGCACCTCAAAATGCTTAGTAAAATTAAAATGTAATTTAAATGTTAATACATATTTACAGTATTGTAGTATGTAAATGGAAGGCGTAAAATGCAGTATGAATCAGGGAGTTTCTTGATTTTTGGCCTCACAGAGATTGAAGACCCTTGATTTATAATCATAACTAAGCTCTGTTTTTCTTATGATCTTCATTTCCCAGGTCGCTTTGCAGTGCGTGACATGCGTCAGACCGTAGCAGTTGGCGTCATCAAGGGTGTTGAGAAGAAGACTTCTTCCTCCGGGAAGGTCACGAAATCTGCCCAAAAGGCCCAGAAGAACAAATGAATGTTGTGCTGGGCTGCTAACACTTGGGTCAGCCACACCATCCCTCCTCTTTTCAACTCCATAAACAAAGCTTGGTTTATTATCACAATGCACCGCAAAAGCAGAAGAAGGAAAAGTAAAAATTGCGCCTGCTTGACAATGATTATGATAGTATATTTATGTTTAATTGTATGTTCAGTTTGAATTTTAATTCTTCGTTGTGGTATTCGTAATTGTTATAAGCACTTTAAGAAGATCTGCCTCTAGTGGGAGTGTGGAGTAAGCTTTGTTTATCCTGTATCCCAGCTTGTCTGCAATCCCTAAATCCCTCTTGCTATCATTGCTTATGTGACCTGGCTCATAGTCCATTAGGTTGAAGATTCTATGTTAGTCTGTTCTAATTTGATTTGATGTGTTGTGATGATGTGATGTAGTTTTTTGTAGTCTTTTTCTGTGTGCATGAAGCTAAAGTAGCTAGCGCACTTTACTGTGAAGAAGCATGAGCTATCCTGTTTGCACTTGCACTCATGTACTTTAACGAGAATATGATTCTCCATTATCTAATGTGTGTCGGTTCTTAACCAACAATAAAATGCATTTGAACTCTGATGTCTGCTTCTAAATTTCTAGAAAAAGAAATAACAACAAGATATTTGAGAAGATATTTTCACAAGCATCTTTGATGAGTATAGGCATGTATGCTATTGTATTTCCGTCAGATTTTGGAGAGATCTGACACAAATATTCACTGCTGTTGCACATGCCAACTAAAATGCTGAAAACAATGACTATAAAAATATAACTATTAGCAAATATTACAATCTATAATTAACAACAAAATAAAATAATATTTATTATGAATTATGATAAATCACACACAGACATACAATGTATTAAAATGATTCATAATTGCTATTTTATTATTGTTGTTAATAATTTATATTCACAAAACTAACAGGTAGGAGCTGTAGCTGTAGCTGTAATAAGTTGGGCTGTATCTGCGATGTGATCAGAACTAATTACAAAAACAGCAACTAATGTTGTATGGAAACTATCAGGTGCTTCTCTCAAAATGTAATCTGCTTTATCAAAACTGTAAAATTTTCAGCAGCATCAGTTTCCCTCAGTTTCTGGCACTTTTTTTACATAAGAAAAGTGAATGACCTTTTAATACAATATGATAAATTCAGAAAGAGAAAAATATGTTCTGAACATTTTTTATCTATTTTTAGGCAGGTTGTAAATTTCGGGTTGACAAGGCTTTTTGTAATGAGACTGTGTTTCTGTATGCTTAAGACATGCAGTGTTCATGCAGTCCAGTGAATAGTTCATGCCATCTATGATTTTGATCATTTCAGCAGGTTGATTATTAATAATTAATTCTATTAGATTTTTTAAAAAATGTTACAGTACATTTCAAAAAGAACAATGCATGCTATGATATGTCATGTACGGTGACGATATAAAATCATAATTGTTTCTTTTAAATAAACCAAACTAATAAAACATGTAAAAAATGATCTAAATGTACTTTTCCTCATAAAAATACCAAAAAACTACAAAATAAAATAAGCTCTCGTATCAAAGTTTCATTCCATCAGAGGGGGTTTCTAAGAACACTTTAGAGATTGAGTTATTTTAGTCGAACATGTGGCATATTCATAGTCTCATTGCTGTCCGTATTGGGTGAATGTCCATGTGCTAGGTTGTGACTAGCATCAGCCGTAGTACTTGTCCTAAGCAGTTCCGAGGAGTAGGATACATCAATTGGGGGCTGAGAAAGAAAGTCAAACCCTTGAGTATGTGTCTTTGAGACTTCCAGGTCTCTGTCGCTGATGAAGAGATTAGCTTCTCCCCAGCCCGCTACTCCCATCTCAATGCCCCCAGCTGAAGAGTCCTGGCTGCTGCTAACACTAGTGGAGAAACTAGCCTGACTAGAATGCATGTCCAGACCCTCTAGAGCGGGCTGCATGAGGTCCTGCACAGAGAGGGACTTCCCCAATCCTCTGTCTTCACTGCATTGGCCTTGAACCGGGACAAGAGGCGAAACTGGAACAAGGGGGCCCATCTCCACCTCTGCATCCATGCTTATATGTCTCCTCCAAGAACTGTCTTCTTTAGCATTTGGTCTGTTTTTTTGCTGAAGCTTGCAGCCCATATTAGAGTTAAGTCCAAAGTCTATCCCAACTCCTCTAAAGTAGGATTTGGCGTAGTCGGCAGGGTCTGACCTAGAGGGTCCCATGCTGCGGGTATGGCCTGGTTGTGGAGGAACAGTGGAGAGTTGAAGTTTTGAAGAGGCTGTGGGTGGAAGAGGTGGAGCTGGTTGACCAACGTATGGAAAGTGGCTTACAGAGGAGTGAAAGCTGTTGGCACTGAGGATTTGAGATGGACTGCCTTGTGCTGATGGACACTCCATGGATGGGGTTGACGGAACCTGGAAGGTTGATGGGTTAAAAGGGGAAGCAGAGGCTGGATTGAGCCCTGGGGAAGATGTTGTGGAGTTGTTCTGGTTGAGGTTGAGTTCACTGGGGGCTAATATTAATTGGAGAGCCCTGGGATGACTGCCACAGATGGACTGGCTGACCTGGGAGGAGCAAGAGAGATCTTTACTGAGGATGGTGCTCTGATAGTCTGACGTCTCCTCCAACCCAAAAGGAGGAAGAGAGGAGAGAGTGAGGGCAGAGGACGAACCCTTCTGCAGAACCTGCCGGTAGATGTCCAGCAAAGAGTCCAGCTTAGCTTCAATAGACTGTACCTATAGACATGATATATGGAACACATAAATATTGTTTGTTAGAAAACATTATGTTTATGTTATGTTTAATACAGTGGTTCTAAACCTTTTGATTCAAAGGCCATATATCTAGTTCTGTCACGAAACTCTTGATGATAGATTGTTATCTGCTAGCTATCACATCAATTACTACATGGCACAAGCCAATTGGTCTCTGTTGCATCTGCAGCCAATGAGCTTGCTTGCTCAACATTTAAATAGTTTGGTTCTGTAAACCCTCCACCTCCCCCAGTTCCACCTGTGCAGATGTGCTACAGGTAATTTCATATATGCTATTTGTGCAGCAAATGTCTTACATGTATTACAAGTTCACAGCAGCTTGTCTGTGAATGTATTGCAATAATCAACAACAACAGCAGCAGCGTCGTCATAGCAGATCTATTCTGCCAATACCAAATTCCTTAACATTGCCATGTCCATTACTATGCTAATCTATTTAGAGAGTTCTCATGATAGAAAGCTGTTTTTTTCCTCAAACTTTTTTATTGACAGAAACTGGGACTATTGATATATTAAATGAATCATGATTCATTTAGAGATTCTAGAAGTTTAAAGAACTGTATGTTTCTTGAAATAAACAATAGTAAGAAGGGAAAAAAGATTGATCTTGATTTTGACTCCGGTCAATTTTAACATTGAGCTCATTTTTTTGTACATTTGGAGTGCTGTCAATACAGAGAAAAACGACAAAAATCAGTGTTGCCTACACCGAGTTATTCTATTTTTAAAATTTGCACCCTGTTGACTTCAATGGGGCAAGTACTAAACCTGCTTTTAGCCTCTTAACATCCTTGATGTGTCATTACAAGTGCACAGAAAATGAGAGTGATTCCTTCAGAGTGAACACGAGTGAATCTGACAGCAGTAGATGTGAAAGATATGTATAAAAATGATGTAGTCGATATGATGTAGAAAGATATGTATAAAAATTAAGTAGTCGATTGCCGAGTTCACGCGCGTGATCATTGGTAACTAAACCTATGCGCGTGAACTTGGCAATCGAATACTTTGGACTTCAACCGAAAAACAGGATGTAAACACAGGTATTTGCGCTGGCTTAAATAACATCCTTTTTATACATATCTTTCACATCTACTGCAGTCAGATTCACTCGTGTTCACTCTGAAGGAATCACTCACATTTTCTGTGCACTTGTAATGACACATCAAGGATGATAAGAGGCTAAAAGCAGGTTTAGTACTTGCCCCATTGAAGTCAACAGGGTGCAAATTTTAAAAATAGAATAACTCGGTGTAGGCAACACCAATTTTTGTCGTTGTTCTCTGTATTGACAGCACTCCAAATGTACAAAAAAATTAGCTCAATGTTAAAATTGACCGGAGTTCTCCTTTAAGTTATTTTAATATGTTAATAATAATTGATTTGTTTTAATGCTGTTAAGTCATCCCGAGGCTCCCTTGGAATTGTGCTGAGTTCCCTTTTTGGACCCTGGCCCCTTGGTTGGGAACCACTGGTTTAATAGTATTATGTTTAATATGACAATCAAAACAAACAGAAAAACATAAGACAATGACATTATAAGAAAACAATAAAAATCAAAGTTAATACAATTCATCACCTTGGAATTATAAGGTTCTATCAGACATTTTTTGTCAAAATTTGTTATTCACATATTCTTATTATGTGACCACTTATTAACATAATGTGATGTTTTGTTTTTAATGATGTGTACATTTTGGGACCTTTTATTTAGAAAACAAAAAAGATTATATCTACAAAGTCGAATGGAATGCAAAAGCTCTATATATCAAAACTGCTCAGAATGCAAACAAATCCTTATAATTCCAAGGTGGCAATTTTCTGAACAGGATAATTATACTCCATATTGTGAATCATTTCCATTCAAAAACTGTGAATCATATTTTATATATTTTATATATTTGTGTGTATGTAGGATACGTAAAACACTAACTATAAAAAAAGCCTTATCACGACTAAGGAGTCGGCCATTTTACTATAAAAATGTTAAAAGTCATTTCTAGCACTATCAATTTCACCCCAGAATGTGCTTAAACACAAGTAATCTTTCAAAATAAAAATGAGACTTATTACTTTCAGAAAAAAAAGAAAAGTGTGTTGTAAGTGACTTTTTTTCTAAACATCCACAACTGCCCATAGTTGAGGCAACAAACTATGGGCTATAAACTAACAAACCAGTGCATCATTCAATGATTCAATGAGATGGAATGATTCAATGTACATTGGATTGTGTGATGCATTGTTTAACCAAGTGTCTCTTGCCTCACCTGTCTCTCTACCTTACACACCCTTCCCAACATGCTCACATCTTCCAGAATGTCTCCATCAGATAACAACTTTTCTCTGACTTTCTTATCCACAGGCATCTGGCCCCTACCAAGAATCTGATCCACCCTGAAAGTGAGAGAGAGACAAGAATGGAATGTGTGAAAAGAAATTAATATTTACATCCCAATAAGTAGACAGAGAACTGAAAAAAAAAAAAAAACTTTTTTAAACACAAAATGTCAATTGCATTAAGCTGTGACAATGTAAAAATCTTGCCCACAACAAATCCCATGACACTTAACTGCTACTATAAGTATAGGCAACTACCAGATTCAAGAATTGAATTGAATTCATTATGTATCTTGTACACTGAAATATACAGTGAGGAATTCAAAATTATATAGACTCAGCTCATTTGATTTGTTTATTTAGAGTCTATGAAGAATGACATAAACTGTAATATCCGGTTTTGGCCACATGGTGGCACTAGTCTCACTTTATTGAAACCCTTCACCATAGGCTTGTGAAGAAATATAATGAAAATATACAGATTTAAAGTGACAAAAAAAAAAAAATCATAAGCTCTATGATGCTTATAAAGACAAAAATGGCTTAAAAAGAGCCACTTGGCACATATCGTCTGCCTTTTTGTTGTAATTGTTTACTTTTAA
Source organism: Scardinius erythrophthalmus (assembly GCF_964197995.2). Lineage (NCBI taxonomy): Eukaryota > Metazoa > Chordata > Actinopteri > Cypriniformes > Leuciscidae > Scardinius > Scardinius erythrophthalmus. The sequence goes on from NC_138223.1 coordinate 25,404,674, forward strand.
ATGTAGACTGCATCTCGTCTCACGGGATAGCAAAGTGTCAACTTACTGCACACTTCAGAATCTCAGTAGATGCAATAGGCACAGACGAGAAAGCCAAAATATAATGCAAAATTTATTAACAAAATATAACTATACAGAAAAAAAAAAAAAAAAAACCAACGTACAACGGTAACAGTGAACAAATTCATAACCCGTGCAGGCTTTCGCAATCGTTGTTTTGTAAATCGTCCTTTCGCAATAGTTGTTTGTAATATTCAGTTCCTGTGAAAAATTGTGAAATACTGTTCCAATAGGTGAAGTTACACAACAATATGCTGACTACATAACAATATTTGGATGTAATATTCAGTTCCAGTGAAAACCTGTTCCAGTTAATGGAGTAGGCTAATATTCATGTGTAATATTCAGTACCAGTAAACTCCAATACAACTGTCTTAACTGAATTTTTCTATGTTTTGGCGATGGGGTGTGTAATGCATAGATGACATGAAACCGCATGTGGTTGAACTGAAACCCCCCCAGGCCATTTTGGTACCCAAATGTGGACAGGTATGCTTTAAAGTTGTCCATTTATGTTCACGAGTGTGCTGCATTCACTCACAAAAATAAATGTTTTATATATTTATGGTAGGAAATTTACAAAATATCTTCATGGAACATGATCTTTTTTTAATATCCTAATGATTTTTGGCATAAAAGAAAAATTGAAAAATTTTGACCCATACTCCCTATTGCCACAGATTTACCCATGCTACTTATGACTGGTTTTGTGATCCAGGGTCACATATGTCATTTAAATATTGTTTGTATGGAAGTAGAATAATGACTAATGTCTCTGAAACAAACAAAAAATGTTGAATTGCACTTATATATATAAAAAAAAAATGCATTGCATACACAGTCCACCTAACCAGCAGGTGGTACAAGAGGCTGATGACAAAAACCAAAACAACAGGTTTTCAACAAACTTTACAGAAATAGAGCAATGTCTTTTTTCAGATGTAATGTTTGGTATGCACATCAGCGTCATGGTGAATAACATTATATCTCCTCTGCTGTGGAGAATATTGCTTACATGTACACAGGGATAAGAGTAATCGTGAAGACTTTTAATTAAACGTAAACGCAGATTTCGTGTCCTTCTGTATACTGTATATAATGGCCATGATAATCATAACATATACTTACTGCTTGCTCCATTTCTGTAAATACGTTTTTGTGAATGAATTAATGACTCTGCCTGTTGTTTTGATCTATGTCATCACCCGCTGCGAAATAAAATGGACTGAAAATTGCCTGTCGAATATTATAGGACTGAATATTTTGGAAATGAAGTCTGGAAGGAGAATACAGATTCTTACATTTTTAATAATGATATTGTGTAGGAAATGTTTTCATTTTAATATTAACAAATTAAAAATACAACCCTGCTGAATTTCAGCCCCCAAAAATGCAAGCACTGTTAATGAAACAATTTTTTTTTTTTGGAATAAGTGAAATTCATCATGCTTTTTTGTTTCAAAGACATTAGTCATTATTTTACTTCCATACATTTGCAGGTCGATCAAGAATAGCGAGTATTCAGCCGTTTTACACATTTGAATTTTTTTTTTCCATACAGAGCATTTCAGTGCACATATTTGAGAGCAGGGATTGTTTTGAGTTGAAAATGTTTATAACCATGATGTATAATGGTACATAATGATATGCAATAATGATACATAGCTTCTTAAACGCTCAACATCGCATTGTCTGGCAGAACCTCGGGGCTTCCCCACCACCACCCAGTGACCCATATATGACCAAGGAGAACCACTGCCTCGGGCCATCAGAACACATGTGACATGATGGCATTAATATAAACCAGACATACCAGTGTGAATATGATGTAGAGGTCATAAAAGTGGCCACTAATAAACTCTTTGATTTCACATGATCCTTTAGAAATCATTCTAATATGCTGATCTAAATTCATTCATTGATTTGGTTCCTCAAGAAACATTTCTTATTATTATCAATGTTGAAAACAGTTGTAATGCTTAATATTTTTTTGTGAAAACTGTGATACCATTTCTTTCAGGATTCTGTGATGGAAGAGAAATAGAAATCTTTTGTAACATTATAAATGTCTTTACTGTCACTTTTTATCAATTTAATGCATCCTTGCTGAATAAAAGTATTAATTTCTAGTCAGAATAAATAAATACATTTTCCAGACCCCACACTTTTAAATGTTAGTGTATAGTTTGCATATAAAGAGAAACATGTTCAGACAGTAGTTGGTTTGTCTTACCTTGTTTGCAGACTCTTAATTCGGCAGAGCATGTCTAGGTGACCGGCTGAATACTGCTCTATTACATCCTTCACGTCATATGGGCGTAGAGTTTCCTTAAACTTCTTCTTTGCCACATGGAATTTCATGATCCTGCAGAACCATACAATGATATTATACTTTTATTAAGGAGTATACAGCTAAAAAAATATATATATATATGACAGCACAGATATTTTATGTGCCAATTTGTCTTCTTGTTCTGAGTGAAATAGTAAAGGATGAATTGATGCACTCTCAGCATCTAAATTATCTAACAGAACAATTCAAAAACTGAAACAATGTCTTGAAACAATTGATTTGCATTTTGGGTTGACTCAGCATGACCACAGCCATGTTTCTGAAAACTAAGGTGACCAAATGACAGCATGGACAACCCTGGGAATGTCTGAGCTTGGCATCACATACAGTAAATGTCAGGGTCCAACCAGGCCCCAGCTGAAAGCTACAGGGTTACCAAAGCACTTCAGCTACAGGCTGGAATATTCAGTCAAGCGGGACACCCTATAGAAGACTGAGAACATGTTTCATTCCTCATAGTAAAAGCAAAATAGAAAGCCTGGAAAAGATGAGCACATCCTGTCAATATAGAAATCAACTTTCCACTGACCCTCATCTACTAGACAAAATAAAAATAAAATTGCATGTTTGATATGTGTGAAGTGTGTGAATGACAGTACTCTTTCTTGAAAGTGAAATTAGTGAAATGAGATGATCCGCTGATCCATCTCATGCTCACAGTGACTGTGAGAATAATTAAATAAGACTGACAAGCCGACAATTCATTAAAGGTGATGTGTGCAGTTTTGTGTAGCCTATATGTTAAAATACTTTCGCCATCTCAGCTTAGGCTAGAGGTTTTAAGTAAACCTTTTGTGTCATGATTCTGCCATCTAGTCCCTGTCTTTCTTTAGTCTTGAGGCAGGATCATGACAAACCCATGTTTTGTGTACAAGCACATGGCCATTTGTTTGGGCCATGTGCTTATGGTATCTCATTACTTAACCCCGCCCCCTTGTTATCCTTGTTTAGTCGTTATTGTTTCACCGCTATCACCTGTTGCCCTCTTCATTTGCTCATATTCAATCCCCTCATGTTTTCTGTCCTGTGTCGGTTCATTGTCAATCAATGTGTAACCTGCCTGTGTTTGTACCATTGCTGAGAGTTCCTTGTCAAGTAAGAGTTTTTGTCTGAAGAGTTGTATGTAGTATATCCCAGTTCTTAGTCTAGTTATTGTCTTGCTTGTTAGTCAGCCATCCTTACCTCTGTTTTACCCCCTTGTGGGCTTTGTTTTCCCTGTTTTCTGTTATAAATAAACCTTGTGTGTTTGCATATTGTCTGCAATTGGGTTCATCCTTCCACCCCATGACAGATTTGTAGGTTGATTTCCCAGAAAAGTGTAAACTCTGTGGCTTTGTGGTGCTGTTAAATCATTGCAATTTTTGAGTTTGCTTGAGCCTGTACCATAAAGCAGGTTTAAGCAGCGAGCCAGGCAATTTTGAGTTTAGTTACTTTGAGCTAATCGTGGATTTAAATAGGTTGTACAGGTGGTTGTTGTCATAAAAACAAATGTTGTACGACTAACCTGCTTAGAGACTAACCGTCTCTCTTTCCATGTCATTGTTTCTGCTTATTTTATATATATATATATAAGTCTAGTTTAGTCATGAAACTGCAAGTAATCGCATAATTACTGCACAGCACAAGCTGATTGGCCCCTGCTGATCCTGCAGCCAATGAGATTGCATGCTCAACATTTAAATACTCTGGTTCAGTGTTTGCAGTGTCATGGTTGATATTAATATTACAGGTACAGTAGATGATTCTCTGCAGAAATGTTTTATTATGCTGATTGAAAGTCTCCTCATATCCTGATAGCAATCACTCTGTTAAGTGGTCTAAACGTATTTTTATAAATATATGTCGTCTGTGGAAGGGGTAGGACCATAAAACGTTCATTCAATCGTATCGTTCGGTCCGAACGGTCCTATAGCATGTGTTCCCTGTCAGTCACAGCACAGCACAGGCTGTTCACGCAGACATAAGTCATCAGCGCGTTCATGTATGCTGTGCAGACAAAGCGAGAATGGCAGGCAAGCAGCAACAACCTAACTTTGCTTCTGAACCGACAACAAGTGGCACTGGCAAAGGAGCTACGGTCTATATCTTCATTGGAGCCAAGCAGACTCTCATCGTGGAAACCCTGTCATGCAAGAAATATTATTACACACTGACAAGTTTTGCTAGCTAAACAAACTGAAAACTGCATCTAATTCTGTTTTTAAGAATTTGTTTACGTTTGGTATTGTAGGACTGTTACTAACTGTACTAAAAGTTTTCACACCGGTAAATGATACGTGATATTGGCATTGCAGTAACGTTGCCTCCGGTCTTCTGGGCTGTGCGCGTTCATGCTTTCAGGAGGCGTGGCTTTGGAAGGCGTTTTGCAGGGAGGGTGGGACGTACGCTTTTACTGCTATCAGGCTAAAGTTAGCATTTTCACAGATGTCCTACAGCACCTTTAATATTAGTCTTCTAAAAAGCATTGCACTTTTTTCGCATTTCAGGCAAAAACTATATCCTAAAACTTAGTGAATTCATTTCAATAATCACTGATAGCTCATGAAATGCTGAGCTTTAATTGTAATGTCTCAGAGCTCTGAAATATTGCAGCATGAAGGGAAGTAAAGAATCACTACCTCACTGCTCTGATGACGGTCTTCAGCGCGGACGGCAGGTCCTCAGCCGGCATGTCACAATGACACCCTTTCTCATCAAAACCCTCATCGACACCAACGTTAGCCTCACCTGTGACAAACACAATGAAAATTCCAAAGTCATCAGCACTTAAAGAATAAAGAGTCAGTCAGAAAGGAGAGAGTATGTGAAAGTCATCCTCATATTCAAAGAATTGAGAACAATGGAAGAGTAATAAGCAAGAGACAGGCAAACATAAAGCATTTTCATACTTTTCAATTTAAAAAAGGGAAAGAGGATCTAATCAAAACAACATCTGAGAGCAACATCAGAGGGAAAAATTAAACATTTGCAAATGAACATAAACTAACAAAGTAGTGCAGTCCAAATGAACTTGAATTGAAATTGAGCAATTGTACTTGTACTCAAATACATTTCTAAGAGTATGTACAATTTTAAATCATTCAGAGTGCATATACAATACAGATACACCACGGTAGCTCTAAAGAGGTGAACCCAGATTCAAGCACATTTCTGCACTAAAAGTTATCTATGGCTACACCTATGATGTAAACCAGAGACTAGAAGGAAAATTGGTGTTGGTTGCACTTGCAGATCCATCTTGGTTTATGCTACATGAAGAATTCACACAAACTGACTCGAGAGGCTGCAATCGATCGGTCTAATAAAAGAGAAAGATATTTACAACCATAGGGCATCACAGAGGAAGGAATATACGCTTCTGGCTAAAATATGAAGGTTCCCACTTTGTGCTTAGAGGCAAAAGGATTGTAAGGACTGTAGAGTTCACAGACGTTACCCCACTTATTGGATGCACATGTGTCCGTCACAAGGCCCCCAAAAAGGCCTCTTTATACACGTAATCAAGTCTTTAAACTGTATGTCGGGTTATTGTATATTGAAAATTAAGATTCAAACTACTCATTAAAAAGTAGACGTGGTAAAAATGTAGTTTTTGACTACACTGTAGTTGCAAAGTTATTTATAGCTTCTAGAATGTATGAACTGAACTATTGAAATAACCTATGTGGATACTTGTAGGCTTTTGTTGTGGGGCCCCTGCTTGTTAGGGCCTTCACGAGCAACACAGTACAAGACACAAGCATAATAATACAATTAAAGTTAGGTAATAATTTTTCATTAACCATTTGACTAAACTATTCTGATTTTATAATGTATATGACATCAAGTGCCTTGCAGCCTTCCCACTGTTTATAAAGACTTCATATTACATCTAAATCATACCATGCCTTGATATATGCATTCATTAATGTGTCTGAATTATACATAATACATAATTTACAACAGAGGAGTTGTCTTAACCTCACAGGGGATGTAAACAGAGCCTTAAGCAGTGTAGTCCAATGAGTGGATGGAGTTGTCTAATTCAGTGCATTGTTTTATTGTTTATCTGCCGTACACTAGATAGTTCCCCTCAATTTCTGAGGAAGGAATTAATCCTATTCAGTCAAAGGCCTTTGGGACCCAGTCAGGATCATTTGAATTTACAATGATCTCAATCAAAGGGACAAAATAATTTTTAGTAAAAAACAAATATTACGATAATTAATATCATAACCATTACTATCACAATGTCAATAAGCTCTCTAATGTCTCATCATGGTTGACTGTAAATATATTAGTTATCTCCTGAAATTATGAGATTTTTGGTCTAGTCACAGTCTGTCATTTGAACACATTTTCTCAAAAAACAAAACAAATAAACAAACAAAAAAATAATATTTTACAGGTTATGATCAGATTTTAATTTGTATTGTCTTAAAGGTCCCATGACATGCTATTTTTTGTAGGCTTTAATATAGGCCTTAGTGGTCCCTAGTACTGTATCTGAAATCTCTTTTCAAAAATTCAGTCTCAGTGCAGAATTATAGCCACTATAAGCCAGTCCCAGAATGAGCTTCCTTCAGACAGGCCGTTTCGGTGTCTGTAGCTTTAAATGTTAATGAGGAGGAGAAAGGCGGCGCAAGGTGGAGGGTGGGTGTGGCCTTGACCATCTGCGGCAACGGTAGACCATGCATGTTTACATTGGATATATTGCAATGGCACGGAGACACGCAGTCGTTCAAGCATTTCAGTTTGACCCAGAATCTGATCCGGATGGAGAAGCAACAACTCAGCGGTTCCAGCAGGACGTTTCCGAATGGTTAGTTTAAAATATTATGTCTGGATACGGTACTTTATTCGGATGGTTTACAGTTATTATCATGTAGCTAACGCTAACCTACTGTTGCCTTTTCACGGGAGATCTGTAACATCTGTAATTTATCTTATTACAATTACATCATCAAGCTCTGCGATCTTGCAATGCGGATATCGCGCGCGCCATATAACCAGAAAACGGTTATCCAAATAACAAAGAAGTGTACAACACTCGCGTTACAGTTTGTGTATTCACACACATAAACTGCATAGCTGCATAGCTAATGTGACAGCCACATTCTACGTGTAACAGTCAAGGCAAACATAAACAGTAAAGCAACACACTTATATATCATTAGTTGACTTACTGTTCCGAGGTGTGTAGCTGAGCCAAAGAGAGTGATCCAGACTTTAGTTTCAGACGTTCAGCAAGCCCAGCTCTGTATTAACCCTTCGGTGTTCATTTGTACATCCAATTATTGAGCAATTGTTATGCTTCGCTCGCTCAAAAGCCATGATATCTCTCGTGGACAAACTAAAATCGCGCGCGCGCGTTCCTACTTCCTTCCTAGCTCATTTTCTCATGGGCGGAAAATATTCTCTGTGCGGGCAAAGCAGAGACAGGGGAGGTAACATTCCTCCTTATAACGTCACAAGGAGGAGATTCAAGATCAGCGCGATTGAGCGCCCATTTTCTCAAAGGCAGAGAAAGATAGCAAAAGCTCGATTTACACCGATTGAAATTTCTAGAAACTTGGGGACCATATACAGGCTAGGGGAACTCATATTAATGTTAAAAAACCTCAGAAAGTGAAAATTTCATGTCATGGGACCTTTAATTCATCTTGAATTCCATTATGTTTCTACACTACATAGACAGCATAGAATAAAAATTATAGAGCTACATTTTTTTCAATGCACATAGTGGTTCAATGTAATCCTCCAATCAGAATTTGCTTCACCTTCAGGGGTAGACCGTGATTGGCTCTTGAGACGGAGAGAGGGTCTGAATCGGGTGCGGTCATTAAAACTCCAACTCTTCTGGACCTTGGCAGGACTCGATCCATCAGTGCTGATCTCAGCTCCGGGCGAACGTCTGTCTGTAACGGACGTCTGCCTGCTTTTAATGCTCTGTCCACGGGGGCTTGCCATTCTTACTCGGTCCTTAAAACTCAGTTTCTGACTAAAAAGGGGGGAAATAGAGAGAATGAGAGAGTGAAAGAAAGAACAGCACTTTCCTTCCAGCCATGAGCCATGGCAATGGCCATTAAAGAGCAGTATAAAGTAGAAAAAGTGCAGAGGCCAAGCCATTTATTAGATCTGCACTGCTTGCTTAGACTCCCATAGTATTAGAAATGCAGTCAAATAAACTCTAAACAATCATTATGAAAGGCCCCTTCAGATATGATATGCCAAGACAATATGCAATGTAAGATGAAAGACTCGAGAGAAACGCCAAGAACAGAGGGATAAAAATCCTTCAGAAGTAACAACAATGTTCCATAAAATAAGATATAGATCTGTCTGTCTATCTATCAATAATGTGATGGAAAAAGCACTGCTCACACAGAGGTCAGTTTTTACGCAAGCAGCTTTCTGTTCAACACAGTGAAATTACGTACACTGTAACGGATTTCTGTAATTTGAACAGTATTTTACTGTAATATGTACAGTAAGATACTGTAAAATATGTATACAGTATGTTACTGTAAACAGCAAAGGATTATGGGAAAATATAGGGTCACTACTGTAATTCTTCACTACTGTAAATCAATTTACAGTAGTGAACTTGCCCGCGAAAAACTGACCAATGGCAAGAGGGATTTCTTTTCAAGTGTTTTTTGAGGGGTGAAGTGGCAGTTAATGCACGGACAAAAGATCATGTAACTCACCAAAAAGGTAGTATATAATTTCTATTTTATGTAAAACAAACATTTTAAAATGTTTTTACTTATAAACTAACATGATGTATCGTTTTGTTTTCGTCTGAATGGTTTTAGTGCCTTTTTTTCCTGACTGTCGTCAGAATGTTTTTTGGTGCCTTTATTACTGTCTTTTTTCCTGACTGTCGGCCGGGTCGCTGTCACGGTGATAATATTAACTGGTGAGTAAGTTAAGTTCACCTATATTAGCCGAAATATTCTTTAGTTAAAACTATAAAAAATAATGGTTGTGTCATAACAAAATACTTTGGATGTCAATGGGGACCAGTAACTGTTTGGTTGCTCATGTTCTTTAAAATGTCTTCTTTTGTATACAGCAAGTTATGAACAAGTTGAGGGTGAGTAAATGGTGACAGAATTTACAATTTTGAGTAAACTAACCCTTTATCCAACACCATTGTTAATTTCATCTTTTGTTTTATTTTCAAGTTTGTGGTCTGAATTATGTCGTCTGAAATGTCGGAGGTGTATTTTGGAGTCTTTTTTGTGATTGCCTTCGTAATGGTGATAACATCTACAGGTGAGGTAGATGACATCAACTAAATTAGCTGAAGTATGCATTAGTTAAGCAGGCAAACATGTTCTTTTCTGTTCTTTATTTTGAATTTGCAGCGGCCATTCCCTCCGGAATGTACATCACTGCTGACGCTCTCCACTAATACACAGAACGGGTTGACGTTGGAGGAGGAAGAGGAGAAGGAGGAGGAAAGGGTTAGCAATATACCATTATCAATATAGCAAAGTTTTGCTAACTAATATTTTTAATGTTGTTTAATTGATTAAAAACTATAAACACCATACAACATTATATCTTACCTCATCTTCACCCCACATGTTATTGTTGTTAGTAATAAGTTCTGTTATTGTATTTTAGTTTTTTTTCTGTAAACTATAACACTAAAAGGCTGCTGTGACTTTGTCTGTTTCAGGAGAGTCTGTTCTCAAAGCAAAAACATGGATGCTGACAACGAAGGGCAGAATCATCATCCAGTTACAACTGCTAACAGACGACTCTTCAGCATTAGCTGTCTATTTTGTCGAATGCAGAATCAGGTAAACCAAAATATATATATATATATATATATATATATATAATATATATATATTTTTTTACATTACATTACATTTACATGCATGCATTTGGAAGTCACTTTTATCCAAAGCAACTTACATTGTATTAAGTTTAATTCAAATTAACCATTCCCTGGAAATCTAAGCTACAGGAATGTATTGAAAAAGAATGAAGCTTTAATGATTTTAATGTAATGTATTATGGGGTAATACCATCCCTGTAGGTTAGGGGTGGAAATTGGCAAAAATTTGATGATTCGATAGTATTGCGATATTTGGGCCACAATTCAATATTATTGCGCTTCCTAACATTGCGATACTGCAAGTATTGCGATTCGATTCTGCGATATATTGCGATTCATGTCCCCCATATTATTCAAAGACATTACAAAAAATAAGACTGCTCAACTCACTTCAAATGTCACATTAAATCTGTGAACATCTTCTACACATTTACTGGAGGCTAGTGCAAAAACTTTGTCCTTGAACATTCAGGACACAGGACCTTATTACAGAACGTAATTATATGAACGCATCACCACCGCATTAGCACCAAAAACATGGAGATTTTATTTTAGAGAATAATTACACAACCTATTCGATATACTATAATTCTATAATGACTCATCCCTGCATGTAATACCTTGTTTTTTTCCCAAAATCTTCACTTACGTCTCGATTTTCGAAGGGGATTATAAACGTTTCTTCCTTGGTTCGCTTTTATTTAGGCCTATTACATTCACATTCTTTACTGTGGTAAAGTAGAAAAACGTTGTAGGACAGATAGCCTACATTTTTACTTGCACGTCAGATTCATTTCAACACAGTTTTTGCTTGTTATTAGACATGTACGGCACGTCAAGTTTATTTGATTTTTAGTTTCGCTCTCTTTGGCAGCGCAATTTCAAACATAGTTTAAATGTCTTGCCCTTGTGGAAGATTAAATTCACTTTTCATACCTTTTACAACAAGTAGAAAACATGAAGATATCAGAAAATAGATCGATGGTCTCTTTCCTCCTCGTGTCATCCCTCTCAAAGCACAGAGCGGTATGGCTTCATGTGGAATCACGTGTCTTTGTGTGGAAGTATTAAACAAAAGTTTTTTTTTTTATAGATTTAACTTTTCTATTATGTAAGTTTCTAATATTTACTGATATGTATTTGAATGCTTTACAGGCTTTGTGTTGCTTCTTTGACGGAATTGCTCAAATAAAGACTTTTTTGCTCGAATAAACTACATTTTTTTATTTCAATTTTCATAATAACCCCCCAACCACTGCAGGTAATTGGTCCATTACCACCGCAGTGGTAAAAAAAAAACTGCCACCGTCACAGCCTTATAACCTATATTGGAATACTTTGCGCTACTGTATCAATATAATTGCGTGCGCAAAATATCGCGACACTGACCAGAATCGATTTTTCCCCCACCACTACTGTAGGTGGATTCAGAATCAGATGTAGTGCTTTTATTAACGCCAAAGTACATGCAGCATCAAGTTTGAGGGTTAGGGGAAATTCTGCCAACACCGGTCTGAAAAAATTATATATTTTTCCCTGCTTGTGTTTGCAGGTTCATCCTGAGAGTCAACCCTGATGGCACCAGACACCAAAGGCACAGATCAGATGGAAATCTGGAAAGGTCCAAAGAAAAGCATCAGACTGAAATCCTCAGTGTTTCTCATCAGAGAGCTTGTCAACTTTGACTGGCAAAATTACTGAAATGTAACAACACAACACTGACTTTGACTGTATTTTATTGTTTTAAGGCCTGTTTTGCTTTTCAGTGTGTGTACGTTTTTGCCATGCTACAGATACAAATGGTCACCAGGAGATTAATTCTATGGACTTTGGAGATGTTGCCTTTTTTTTTCTTCAGCTAGTGGCTCCTAAAGGTCAAGATTTGTAATTTGTACTTCTAAAACAAAATGTTCAACGATTAAAAAGAATATTATAAGGACAAATGTTTGTGAGTTATTGTGATTTTTGGGGGGGTGGGGTAAACATAAATTAAAAAAAAAAAATTAAATGATAAAAAAAAATACCTCAATACTAATACTGTAAATGAAAATACGGTAATAATACTGTAAATGCAAGTACAGTAAATGATACAGTATACTGTAAGTGAAAATACAGTAATAATACTGTAAATGCAATTACAGTAAATAGTACAGTATACTGTAGGTGAAAATACAGTAATAATACTGTAAAACATTTTACAGTAACTTACTGGCATCCAGCTGCCAGTAAGTTACTGTAAAATTTACAGCAACCTCTTTACAGTGTAACCAACTTGATTTCAAAACATGAAATTGTACAGAGAAACTAGAAATGTGATCACACCTCTACTCTTTTGGTCTCTGACTTTCGGTTGGTCTTACACTCGGGCTTTCTGTTTAATAAGTGTCTACTTTGGTTTTTACAAAAGGTTGTTTTATCTATAGTTCTATTATCTGAAAAAAAAATGACTAGTTCTCTCATTATAGGTCAGACAGCTGAACATAACTAAAGAAAAGAGCAGCAGCCACTCAAAAATGCAGCACTGCAGTGAGTCATCCACTTCTGTTCAATAATGTCACATTAGCAACTATGCTAATTATGGTATCATTGTCTCTTGGTCATTGATGAGTAGTGCATCATAAATGAGTGGATGGATGGTTGTTTCACACAAAAAACTGGTTAGAACCCACAGAAGTATCATATCCAAACACCTCTTTGAAATCTGTTGTTCACACTCAGGCAAATGGATGAATTTCATGTATTTGTTCTGTACTTAATAAATTCATAATGAGGGGAAATGATTTTGCCTGGCCTTGTTCATACTGGAAATACTATTATGGCACAATCTGAAGTTCTATCTTAGTAATTATGCAAATGACACCACTAGCTCTTTCTGTTATCTGGACTGATGACACTATGTCTTAGTAGCTGGCGTGTAATGCAGTCCTCCAAACAGTCTGACTTGACTTTCTCATCTCCATTATTTTCTCTCTCTATAAAGCCAAACCCCCAGTAAACACATTTGTCTGGTAAGTGACAAAACATGAAAGCATAAAAACATCTCAATTCATTGCTATTTCATATTTCATTTGCCCAATGTATGTGCCTGATGAAAAACAGAGTGCACTTAATAACAGATTGCAGTAAACAGACATCAGAGGGAAATACTGATCAAATATGGCAGCCTGTGTTTACACCTCAGAATAAAACGTAGAAAATTAATTTCGAGATTAAGTTTCATATAAGAAATAATGTAATGTAATAATGTAACAATTACAAGAAAGAAAGTCATAATTGAGATATAACTGTATAAAGTCAAATTGCAAGATTTGAATTTGCATTATGATAAAAAGCCATGATTATGAGGAATAAAGTTGCAATCATGAAATATATAGTCATATTGCCAATTATTAAGTCACATTTTGAGATATAAAGACACAGATATGAACTCTAATGATTACTAGAAATATAGTCTGAATTACAAGAAATAAAGGCCCATTTTTGGGATATAAAGTCACAGTGTGATTTTTTTATGGTCAAATGAGGTATAACAACAGCAATTTTCAAAAGTCTGTGTCAATTGAAATTTATTTCTAGTATATATAGGATATGAAATAACACAAACCTTGTAGATGACTCTCCTTGATCCTTTCTGTGGGTGTCAAAAGGTGATGTAGAAAGAGAAATATTTAAATGTGAGATGTTAAATGAATCTACAGTAAACAGTCTTGTTATAAACTGCACATGCCATGAATTCAGATTCATCTAGTTTATCATAAAATATTTCATGCATACTAATGCACCAAAAGCAACAGCCAGTTTAAAACATAATGCATATACATGCGAATCAAAACATGCAGAGTATTGCAAGGAATTCAGAAGCTCAAGCAAATAAATCTGCCATTATGTATTTGGAGCCCTTCTGGATATCTACAGTAGTTTATTCTCTGTGTGTTTAAAGTAAGGCTTTCAGCAGGTCTAGTTACATTTCATGGTCAAGGCAAAGGCAATCAAACTATTGGTACTATTTACTAAGATGGACAACTACTGCATATTCACGTTATCCATGAATGTGCCATTATAAAACAGAATGTGGGCATAAATCCAAAATGGAGAGAAACATTACTGTCCATTCGCTTATTTTATTCCCTTTCACCTTGAGAGAAAGTCTGCAATCAGGTGATTTTATGGACAGCTAGACCTACAATAGAACCTGGTCTATAATGATTCTTGTGGATGGCAATGAATGTATCAGACAAATGCGAAATGGACATAGCAACTGACATGTAGTTTTTTGAATGTTGAAATGAAGAGGATGTGAAAAGAAAAATGGACTGTCTAGGAGACAGGCACAATAAAGTTACACGGGGAAATTTAACAACTAAATAGAGGGAAAGAGGAAAGTATTCCTTTGTGAAAAAAATGAATGAACCAAGGGAACAGAGAGGATATAGAATAGCATCTGCCAGGGGGTTTGTACGTACTTTGTAGGACTGCAGGTATGCAACGCCTTCAAATGAGGTTTCCAGGTAGCAACGGAAACCGAGTTCTCATCAGCCGCATAGCTACGCCACACACACTACATGCAAAAATATATAAAACCAAAAGAACAAGGGATAAAGGTAAAAGGGAAAAGAGAAGAACAAGCCGACAGAAGAGAAAGGGAAGAAAAAAGAAAAAAAAAGGAAAAAAAGCAGATTAGTATAAAAACTACACAGGTTTTTTTTCGGTCAGAGCAGGCACCCATACATGCCTCGGGACAGGGATTGTAGACTCATAGTGACGCCAAGTGGCCTCAAGGTAAGGACGACTACCATCAGTGGAGTAATATCGCCACGCAGCCTTATTCAGGGTTAGGGAGAGTAAAACATAGTGAGCAGAAACACAATGCGCACGCACGCACGCACAGAGAGAGAAGGGAAGTTCCTCCAATATATTTTGCAACAAATTCAGGAGATTTGTACAACTCTTAATTGCTGAGTC
Source organism: Scardinius erythrophthalmus (assembly GCF_964197995.2). Taxonomy (NCBI): domain Eukaryota; kingdom Metazoa; phylum Chordata; class Actinopteri; order Cypriniformes; family Leuciscidae; genus Scardinius; species Scardinius erythrophthalmus. Next base: position 25,419,883 of record NC_138223.1, read on the forward strand.
ACATTTAAACCACATTAAAACTAGCGAAACACTGGTCCAAACAAATAAAAGTCTATTTGCTGTGAACTAAACCTAACTATTTGTCTGTTAGGTAAAACAATCCCCAGTCTCAGACATTTCATAAAAGATTTATCAGGCAACAAAACCACTGGGGTGCATTCAGACACAAAGCATAGTAACAGTACATAAAAAAAGATATGGTACCATTTAGTGCAAACAGCACTCTACTTAGCAGTGGTTCTCAAAGTATGGGGGGAGCTGTTGCAATGGCGTTCAAGATTTTTTTTTAGGTTTAAAGGGGGCCGTGACCAAAAAAAATTTAGAACCACTGACTTAGAGGAATGACATTTTCCATCAAATTCTCTGTCATAAAAATTACACTATAAACCAAATTCTATTGTACAAGATAGTGTAATATCACCAAATGTGAAGGCAGATTCACGGCTCTTGTGTCTAACCTGTATAAGGCAGGCTGCAGGGTTCCTTCTCTTCTCAAAGTGCTTCTGTCTGTGCTGTTCTTGAACCTTTAGGGCAAAACCTGAACCCAAAATGCCCTGCAATGCAAGTGAAGTAGAACCATGTCAGTAATACTATAGGTTAGAATTAGACAATAGGACTATAGTAAACATCTCAGGTTACATACAGTATGTATTCTGGTTCCCTGAGCTGGTGTCTGAAGCACATGTGGAAAAACACCAATTCTATTGGCCAACAGCGTGGTCAGGTGACGTAGTGCAAGCGTGTCAACGAGACCATAAGGGAAGCTGTTTTCAGGCATTACGTGAAGTATGTTAAAGCGACGCAGTGTCACGTTCCCCTCTCAGGGAACTGGATTACATACATAACCTAAAAAGCTCCCTTTAGTAAACCTCAATGCTGCGTCATGGCATTGACTCTCTGGGAACATTAATACCCATGTCACTATAATGAAAAATGCCTGACCAATAAGGTTGTGAAGTATGCACAGGGAACAGATTACAGTGTAGTCAAAGCCTGGGTTCAATCCAATTCAACATTAATAATATCCATGAATGTGTGGAAAGGGCCAGCCTGCTACAACACAAACATTAAAAGGTATAAAAAATTAACCCAAGAGACGCACACTCATTTTAGGCGATACCCAAGAGACGTGGTACGGTGCAACAGTCTCTTCCCAAGGGGGCATACCCTGGATGTAACAAACATCAGGGCTTCTTTTTTAACCATCCTAGAGACGAAGACAGTCTTCAGAACTGTCCTCGCCCTGGATGGCTGTGTGCGACACCCAGGCAGCTACGAATAAGATTTCATTGCGTGGAGCAGGCTGGAAACCAAGAAGGACATTAGGAATTGTATCAATTATCCAAATTATTTACAATGTGGTTCTTTATTAGTGTTGTATCTGGAGAAGTGACAAGATGCACAAACACTGAATTAATACTTTAAGCAGTGTAAGGGAACAAGGTATGAGAAAATGCGTGCAAAGTTTACCGCAGGCAGAGTAAAGAAGGAGATCCCAAGCAGGGCAAAACCAGCAGACAGCATTCGTCCAGTCCAGGTTTTAGGAGTCTTATCTCCATATCCAATAGTAGTGAGGGTGATCTAATTAATGAAAAAAAAAAAAAAAAAAAAAAAAAAAAAAATCCTTTAAAAAATCATGCTTGTTTTTAATCTTAACCAATTCATTACATAAAACACAATATGGTTGACATCAACCATGTTTATCCATTCTGCAGGTGAGATGGTATTTAATATAGTTTGGGTAATTTTTCTTTTTACCTTGTGTAATTTTGTTAATGGTTTTTGAGGATGATGGCATGTCAAGCAACTTGTCCATGCTAATTTGGCTAGCTTCTACCGAGTGACAGATGTAATTTGAGGTCAAATTAGCATACATCTTGATTGACACTGACCTCAACAACAAAGGATATAGGATGCGTTTTTGCCTCTTTTGAAAAGTCTGAAAGTCTATTTATGTAGCTACTCAAACTATGCACAATGACCTCGTAAATTGTATTATTTGCATTGAACATTGTGCCCCACCCAACCACTTATGCATATATGTGGCCTTTGTCTTTTCCTTTTGGGTTGAAACAGTCTGAATGAAACCTGAAGTCTTTTCTATGAAGCGTCAAGGGCTTTCAAGCGAGACCAGAGATGGCATTTGTCGTTTTGTCCCATCATGATTACTTTCTATCTCCATGGAAATGGAATCTAATGGGCCTCCGTATAACCTTTATGGAAAAGGTTTCAATACCCCAAACATGGTGGAAGGCAATGAACAAAAGGCTGAAAAAGGGTGAGCCTGAAATTAGAACTGATGTCAATGATCATATTAAACTGAAACTAGCACATCTTGCAATTTTCTAGTAATGTTGACCATTAGCTAGAGCCGGAAAAAATTAGCCAGGAATAATGCATCAGAGTCGCAGACATGTGTTCTAGCACCTCATCAAATATAAATAACTTGTTTTGTGAAGCTCATTATAGGTCAGAATATTATTTGTTATGACTCAAGAGAGAATATACCATTGTGCAGAGATGTGGGGAGTGGAGACTCACCGTGCCCCACCACAATGCATCAGCATATGTGGCAAAGTCTTTATTAAACTCCTTTTCCACCAGATAAACCAGGAAAGAGGAAAAGATGAGCACAAGGAACCCGATGTACCAGGCAGTGACCAATTCCTATTAGGAGGAGAAGCAGATACTGAGGACATTTAGAGGATACCTGCACAGCAGGAAAATATTTACAAAAGAACAAAAAGTACTTTTTGATATGGCTATGAATACACAGGAGTTTCTGCTGTTAAACTGAATTTTTCCAAACTCTTTATAACCAAGATACTTAAGCAAATAATTCTGGATGATGACTTGTCAATAAACTTACCTTGCTGTGTGCGTAAACTACAGATCCCAGAAGCTTCCAAGTTCCTCCACGGCGGTCCATGCGTACCATTCGCAGGATCTGTAAAAACCTCAAGCTTCGCAGTGCAGATGTTGCAAAAATGTTGCTTTGACTCCCCGCCGAAACCACAGCAACAGATGCAATCAGCACTATAATGTCTGATGGTTAGAGAAGAGAACAGAAAACAAAGTTTACATGAGTAGCAAGAGTCCTAACATGATATCAAAAGATTGCCGAAGATGTCATTCGCCATTTGTGTGAGCTTTAACTGTACAGTAAAATTCTAAAATAATTATTTCTTGTTACACTGTCCTCAGGACAATTTGATTTTGAGTGACCATTATCACAAAATAAATCCCTACAAGATGATCAGACCCATCAATAATATTTTAAGGAAACTTACAGTACAGAGCCACACTTTCTCCTTCTCAAGATAAATGTTAAAAGTTTTAAAATGTGAGGCTATTAAAGAAAAAATGCATTTAACCTGCATCATTTCATTTGACTTTTTTGGCTCAATCTATGAAAACGGCGACTTCTTAGGAGACCTTGTAATAATTATGCTGTAGTTTCCATTACACAAAAGCATCCATTAATTAATAGATCTCAACCTTTTTGACTTGAAGGCCACCAATTATATTTTCTCCAGAATGTCTGCTGTAATTATGGCAAAGCTGCTTGCAGAAAATTTGAAAAAGAAAAAACTGAAAATTTGTCAGTGAACTTTAATTCAGGTAAATGAGAATGACATCTCATCAGCTCAGACTAGACAATTTACTTCTCATTAATTAATTGGAAAGATTTCCAAATTTTTGCTAACTAACAATTTTTGCACACTTTTTTCTGCATGTGTATCTTGCCCATATTCTGTGGAAAAAGGGGGCTAAGGGAGGGGGAAAGAGGGAGAAAGAGACAGAAAGAAAGGAAGGACACGGGAAGTTCACACAGAAACCACATCCACTTGGAGACGTGACATCAAACCCTCAAAGAACACAAACAACTCAAAAGCACTCAACTGCAATAATATTTTCTTTCTCTTTCTAAACCCCCCTCTAATTTATTATATTCCTTGTAGTCAATGTGCTCAAACTTTCCAGCAAATGGGCCTTCAAGCTCCCTCACTCATCTGCTCTTTGCTGTAGTCTGTCGTTCTAAGTCAAATCATCACATTACATGTGTTCTTAAAGTCTTCAGGGAGCCTCGAGCTGGGAGGGAAAATGCTTATTTAGGGGTGTAGAAGTGCACTTTATGTATAAATTATGACGCCTTTATCCAGCTGGATGAAGTAAAAAGATGACTCCATGAACTCAATGAAAAATACATAAGTCCTTCACATGAAAGAGAGCACTATCCTCCAGAATCAGGCCTGTTGAAAAGTGATTTTCTTGCACTGTCAAGAAATTGTCCATGCAATGCTCAAGCCATGCATGTACAAAAATGTAAAAAAATAAAATAAAAAATACTAGAGCCCCTGCTCCTTTAATCACTAATAGTAAAGTGCCCTTTCTCTCATTTTGTGGTGTGTAACTTGAACCGGAACGTGATATGAACCGAGGAGGGCGCCACTGCAATGCAGTATAATACGTTAATATTTTTGGCTTAAACTGAATGACAGAATATATTGAAGTAATTTGACAGGTTTATGCCAGCAAAGGAAATCTGAAACATGTTTTCTCTTTAAATAGTGTGTGGTGAACATACTTGCACTGTAAAAAATTTGCTGTAGTTTTGCAGCTGTTTGCCAGTAACTTACTGTAGATTTAAATTTATGTTATTTACTGGCAACAGTTTGTTCAAAGTTAAATGAACATTAAACATTAACAAGTCTTTGTCTTTAAAGAATAAAATTATAAAATAACAATCTAATGCAAAGCATTCTGGGAACCAGAAATCTTCATCAACCCTTTTCTATTTCTTTCCTTCAGATTTTGGTTCCCAGAATGCTTTGCATGAGGATGTTATTTTAGTTTTATTCTGTAAAGATAAAGACTTGTTAATGTTTAATGTTCATTTAATTTTGAACAAATTGTTGCCAGTAAATAACATCAATTTAAATCTACAGTAAGTTACTGGCAAGTAGCTGCCAGTAATACTGTAATTTCTACAGATTTTTCTAACAGTGTGTCATATAAACATTAGGCTACTTCTGCGATGAATGTAAAACTTCAACGATAAATTAAGGTATAATTGGATGTCTAAGAAGAGACTTCTGAACCTTGTGAAGGTTTTTTTTTATATAGCATGTAAACATAATTGTATTTCAATTTATTTCTGGCTGAAGTCACTTGATACTGCACACACACATTTACAGCCCAATTTCATCAATATGATGTTAAGGGAAATAGAATGCCACTACGAATTAATAGCAGGTGATTCATTTTCAATAATTTAAAACTAATTATGAGTGAATATTTCTATACCCAGAGGCCCTACTTGACCTGAGGCTAAACACTGTTGCTAACAACTGTTTAGTAGCTACATGCACAGGAACTACTGCATTCGCACAACATTTGATTGTTGGTGGAATATTTTAAGTTTTTTTTTTTTTTTTTTTTTTACAAATGGTTTGGGAAGCTGTTTCCAGAATAAACTTATTCAGGCAGGGTTTATTTTGCTTTGTCAAGTTTAAATGAAGTGTACGTTTCCAAATTGATTCAACAAGTCATTAGCCTCCATTAGATGGCATTTGTGTGTTGATGAATGAACCCTACCAGAGAAAGAATGATGTATGTGATATTGTTGTAGGCTATTGCAGGAAAACCCTTCAGCAGTTTTTAGTAACACCAATAATGAGTGTCCCCTGCCTGTTAACTCAAATGTTTCACATGAAAACCCAACAGAATACTGAATGCCTAAAGTCCAGCATTACTCAGATTATCACCATATAAAATAAGAATAATAATGTTTTAAGTGGTTGTTTTGCAGGGTTTTAACAAGTTTTAATGGCTCCATAGTAACAAGGGAGTCAACTATTTCTAGAACTGTCCCACTGTCAAAATTATTCCGGTACAGAGACATTTGCTCACTATAAATTCCCAGAATTCACGTCTAAATATTCACTATGATATTTATAAAATATTCAATCCAAGCTGTCAAGGATGAGACCAAGTGTAAATTTAAGTGTCAGACATCAGTGTCACTGATGTTTAGGGCATCAAGACCTTTGCTAGTGTTCACAGTATATTAACAAAAGGAAACTAGGGAGTAGAATGAGACAACATTTGCATGGTCTGAACACACAGACACATTATTCTCATTATTAATGATGTTCATTACTCTCTTTATTCATCATTTAGATCGATAGGGCCAGGGCTAAGTGTTAGCACTTAAGAACATACACCACAAGCACCTACACACACTTAAACAAAGTAAAACCTTGTTAAAAGCAAAGCCAGTATTAATGAGCTCACACTGTGTAACAACAGTCTGGAGAACATTAGACAGGTTGAGGGATCATTGTTTTTTTTGTTTTTTGGCAGACACAACTGGAGTATGCTGAGTAAAAGGTTTGAGGTCAAGGGCTAAGTACAGTAACAATATTTAAAAGGCATGAGATAGTTCCTTACTGGTGATCAGTTATGAGGCTGTTGTCTTGGTTACTAAGGAATGAACATGGTTTGTGTCATTTTGGAAGAATGAAAGTTGCTAGATAAAGCAATGCATTTGCAACGGTGGCCGGTATTAATAGTGTTACAAACAGCTGCCAAAACATAATAATATTAATATTAATAATAATAATAATAATAATGATAATAATAATAATAATAATAATAATAATAATACAACATAGAAGAGAACAGGAATGTGTACACTTCAAATGTTTGGGAACAGTTATATTTTTATATAAGTCACTTATGCTTGCTCACCAAGACTGCATTTATTTAATCAAAAACACAGTAAAAGAAAAAGTAATATTGTGAAATTTAATTACAACTTAAATAGTAATTTTCTATTTTAATACATTTTAAAATTACATTTAAACATTATTCCTTTGATGGCAAAGCAGAAATTTAAGCAGAAATAATTACAACAGTCTTCAGTGTCACATGATCCTTCTTAAATCATGCTAATATATGGATTTTGTGCTCAAGAAAAAAAAAAGTATTATTGTATTATTTAATACATTAAATATTTTTTTTTATAATTATTTTATAAAGTATTATTTCCACAAAAATATTTTTGTGGAAACCAATTAAATTTTTTTTTCAAGATTATTTGATGAATAAAACATTCAAAGGAACAGCCTTTGTTTGAAATAGTATATTTACGGTTACTTCAATTGAATGCATCCTTACTAAATAAACTTATGTGATTTAGAACTACCACAAACTAACTAACTAACTAACTAACTAACTAACTAACTAACTAACTAACTAACTAACTAACTAACTAAATAAATATTTTAAGGTCACCAAATATTAGTTTTTTATCTGAACTGTCAACCCATAACCAGTGATGGTGTGTGTGTTTGTCTCTTTAACATATGTCCATCGGACAAGCTCATATGGACGACAGGGCTATATTTGTTGCCATTGCTCAAGAGAGTACAGATTTTTTTTCTTTATTCATCGAGCCGTCACTAGCCCCCTCGACGACGAAACCCTCAAGCTGCTTTTCTGGATGGGGCCAATTTCCACCAGGCCACCGACCTCCCAAACACCTGACTGGACTGAACTGGATGGAAGCCATCGGCAGGTGTTTGGTGAGCATTGCGTCCCAGTCCAGAAAACAACCACCATCAGCAGCAGCCATCGAAATCACCACACCACCTGAATGTCTTCAAGTCATGCCAGCCATCAGGCCTGCTACCAGATAGGTCTCTGGGCGTCCAAGACTGATATCCAGCATGACAGATCCACCGCTGATGTCAGCGGGATCGGCCAAGATGGTCGCCGCCACGCCCGATCTTGAGCCTAGCCCCACCGAGACCACCCTTCCAGAGTCTCGTCTCGCCGAGACCACCCTTCCTGAGTCTCATCCCGTCATGGCCACTGCCGTTCCAGCGCCTCGTCCCAAGATGGCCGCCGCAATTCCAGAGCCTCGTCCCAAGATCCCAATGGTCGCCGCCTCGCTGCCCGAGCCCTCAGCGGAGATGGCTGCCTCTGTTCCTGAGTCTGTTACTGAGTCTGTTCCTGAGTCTGTTCCTGAGTCTGTTCCTGAGTCTGTTCCTGAGTCTGTTCCCGGATCACGACCCATGGTGGAGCCAATAGAGGGAGGAGCCATGGAGGCTGAAGTGCAGGAGTTTTTAGGGCGATGAAGGACAGAGGCAGAACCGATGGTGGAGGATGACAGGAAGGAGATGGAAGTTCGCCGGGCCACGGTGGAGCAGAGGGTTCAGAGGGACACGGGGAAGTTACAGAAGATCAGACCAGCCCATATGGATGACAGGGCTATATTTGTCGCCATTGCCAGATTTTTTTTCCTTCGCGGAGAACTTTATTCGTCGAGCCGTCACTAGCCCCCTCGGCGACGAAACCCTCATGCTGCTTCCCCGTGTCCCTCTGAAACCTCTGCTCCACCATGGCCCGGCGAACTTCCATCTCCTCCCTGTCATCCTTCTCCATTGGTTCCTGAGTCTGTTCCTGAATTCCCACCCAACCTCCCTCTCCCGTCACCGCTCATCCAGCCGTCATCCTCAAGACACCAGTGGAATGATGGGCTCGCTGAGGGGCTTCCAGTACTCAGCGCCATCATGGACAGTGGATGCCCTGGATCCGACTCCAACCACTGCGTCCAGGATTCCTCATCGGCCCATCAGTCCACTTGCTCACCCTTGGCTCCTACGCCCCGTCCCTTTGTCCCGCCGGCTCCATTGGACTCCTCACTCCCTTTTGCTCATCCTTGGTCCTCAGTCCCTCTGTCTCCACTGCACCCTTCTGTGTCCCCGTCTACACCTCAGTCACCCGAGCCAGCGGCTTCCCTGTGTGTCTCTTAACCCTGTGTTCCACCATGGCCCGGCAAACTTCCGTCTCCTCCCTGTCATCTGCCCCCATCAGTTCCGCCTCTGCCCATCATCACCATGATTCCTCCATCCATCGGCTCCACCATGGGTTGTGATCCTTCCCTCTGGACCCATCACCCCTCAGCCAAGCCCCTCTTCTTCTCCTTGTAATCTGCCTGCCTTTACCAGATCTTCGCCTACTCCTGTTTCCTGCCCTTCACCTGCCCCTCTCCGTCCTCCAAAACCCCACCTTCATCTCTGTCCTCACGGTGCGAGGACGCGCATTGCCGGGAGGGGCATTCTGTCACAGTTGTGTTCTGTTTAGTTTGTTTTCATTGGACTTGTCTGCCTGTCTTCAGTTGTCACATGTCTTCATCACCATCATTATCGGTTCATCTGTGTCACCTGTGTTCACTTTAATATCATCATCTGTGTTTGCATTTATGTTCCTTCAGTTCAGTCAGTGTTTGTCCGATCTACGTGATGTGTAATGTGTGTTGCGCTAACCTGCTTACCTGTGTTCCTGGTCCTGCATATGTATATTAAAAAGTTTTTCTTAACCTCAGTTTTACTCTTTTGTTTATTCAATCTACTACAGAAAAAATTGTGACTCTAGAGCATTTGTACTCCAACTTTGGAATATTCCTTGTATAGCAAGTCACCAATAATAATGAGGAACAAAATCACAAGTCACATTTTTTTGACATTTCTGTCAAATTTCACTCTATGACCTTGTTTAGAAATAAAAAAAAAAGTCCCGAAACCCCAATCTATAACCATGAAAAGGTTCTGATTTTATGGAGGGAAACTAGTCTTGTACATTCATTGAAAGCTCACCTATGACACAGAAGGGCTTCCTTGCGAAGCGAAGTCGCCCCTGCCATCCTCTGTACCGGCAACAACAACCAGCAGACCAGATTCGAATGATGTACTCCAGCCCAAACACAACGATCATAACAAACTCCTACAAAGACAAAGAAAGACATTTTCAAGTTTGTTTGTGTGGGTGTGTACTAGTATCATCTGTGGTTGGTTGCTAAAATGATAACACTGTTAAACAACTACATTACATACATCAGTCCTGGAATTGCACAATCAGGGAAGTACTGTACCTTGTGCACAACAGCACATTTAAGTCAAGACAACCCAGGTGAATAGAGTAAAACATTTAAACTAATTAACATCATTATACTTCCCGAGTTGATTAATCACAGTACATTAAAACATATTTTTGTATGACAAGTTTTCTGAGATAATATGTTCAAATATGCAAATTATGCATTATCTAAATAAAACTGCATCAATTTACATACATTTACAGAACAGAAATCCAAATATTGGATGAAGCCATGCAGGTTCAAAATTCTTGTTTCATTTTGTCAAATTCTTAAAGGGGTCCTATTATGCCCTTTTACGAAATCTTGATTTTGTTTTTAGGGTGTACTAAAACATGTTTTCATGCTTGATTGTTCAAAAAACGCATTATTTTTCACATATTTTACATTATTACAGCTCCTATCTATCTCCAGTCTGGTTGAACGCGTCATTTTCGATGTTGCCCCTCCATCCGAAATACGAAATGTGCTGTGATTGGTAAGCTGGCCCAGTGTGTTGTGATTGGCAGCGCTTAGCGCATGTTCGGGAAATGTCACACCCCTTCATAACCGCGAGCTCTACTCAGATTTAAATATTAACAATGGCGTCAATTTCAAACCAATTCAAGCATGATTCAGACCCTGACAATGTTAACAAAGAGGATCGTCCAGAAAAGATTTCAAGCACGAACTTTGCGAGCACGGATTTCACAGGACGTTTCAGAGTGGTATGTTTTTTTTGTCATTTTCTTATAGATACGATGTTCTACAACATTTAATCATATTTGTCGGAAAACTATGGTAATACAAACAGTAAACGATCAAAAAATCATGGATAATTTTCCTAAGGGGCGGTCTTACAAAAGCAAGAGCTTACAGAAGCTACAGTAAACAATACATCAACAAAGCTTTGCCCTTCATTTACATCATAGCTATCATAGCAACTACATAAAGCTTATAATTCGAACTGTTAATAGAAAACACAACTACAAAAAAGTTGTGATCCATAAACAACAGTTTGTCCCAACAAAATGGGAATGGTTACGTTTTTCAGGAGAAGCTTTTGTGCATATAGCCTGCATTGTACTCTGTCTGTCTGCTGTTCTCCATAAAATGTGCAGTGCACAGACAAGGATTGAGGTTATAATGTTCAGGAACAGTGTTAAAAACACATTTTAATCTCTCTAAGTTCATCAGCCCTAGGACAAACTTTTACCCGATGTGGAAATAACAGCGAAAACACTATTCATCTTCTTTAGCGCAGCTCATCCAGGCCTCGCCAACTTTTTTGCATATTCTGTGGGCGGGGATTATTTAAATGAGGAACATTATGACTACATAAGATCCGGAAAAAGTGTGTTGAAGTCCAAACGAGTCGTTTGTTGTAGTTCTTGAAAAGTGCTCAATCAGCATCATTAAACACTAACTAAAGTAAGAAAAAGTGAAAAAGCATAATAGGACCCCTTTAATACTCTCAACAGCCAGAAAAAAAGAAAAGACAGTTTTAAGGAATTACATTTTTAGGACGTTTTTAGGAATACAATTATGAATCAGGCAAATTGATGTATGAACAAAACAATCAGAATATTGATAAGAATAAAAAAATAACGTTTGGTGCTTTTGAAATGTATATTTCTGGCTCGGTGCTTGAGAAAGACCAAATTTTGAGTAATCTGCCTTTAAAGATATATACTGTAATTGCAATATACTGTATGCAAATAGATAAAATACAATAAAATAAACACTTAAAAGTGTATTTTGGATGATTTCACAGAGAATTCACGGAGCTCAAAGTAATTTAAAGACCAATTTTATCTTGACTGTATCCTGTCTTTGCATTTTCAATTATAGAGGCAGCAGTGTCACTGAATAAAATATCTTTCATTATGAGTGTGCAGCTTTAGCTTCAGAGCTCTGACTACAGACCATCAACATCATACATATCATGTTTGGTGTCAGCTGAGTCAATAAACGAATCAGGTCTATTTTTTTTATGGCATTTATTACCAGTACATAAACCAGCAGACTTCCAGGAACAGAAACCAGCATAACATAAGCCTTTGATCCGCTGATCCAGCCTCTCACCTGTAGCAGGCTTATTTCAATGCTTTGTAATCAAATAACTATTGACAATATTCCATCACACTGTATTAAATCCAGGGATCAACTTCTGACAAACAATAGTGGGGCATATTTGGTTGCAGTTATATTTTGATTTTACTGATCTGAATAACTATATTAACCTTTGCTGTATGGTACTATTAACATATCACCAACACTGAATTCAAGTGGAGACTCATCAGAAGCTAGCTGAATTTGGTGGATGGCAGAGGAAAGTACTGCAAAGAGCTGCATGTATAGAATGTATAAAAAAAGTTACACTATCCCATAAAATCTGAATTGTTAGATTCCACTGCATGCTGTGACAGATTATATAAGGCTCAACAGTAGAGTTAACACAAAGTTCATCCAATATTTTTTCTTTAAACTTCTTTGCATGAGACTGGTTTCATGCTTCATTTTTATTATTATTATTTTTTGGTTTAAGTTTTTACACTAGTTAAGCTCTTACCAAGATCAGAAGACTTTGAGAGGCCATTTCCTGATGATCTGGAATGGTAGAGAAGACAGACAGCACCAAGCAGCCAAACACCAGGACAAACCTATAAAAAAGACAATAGGAAGAAGAAGAAGAATGAAAATTATTGAAAGAGTTAATTAATTTTATGTTGTTTGTCTTTAAGATTCAACATTAAATTAAAATTGATCAAATAAATATTTTCCTTCAAGTGATGATCTGATAATCAGATGATTATCTGATTTTATCTTTATCTCTCTGTAGACACTAATCAGAAACCCTTCTCCAAATATTTCAAACTAAGTACCATAACCCTAATTTCTCATCATCAATATGAAATATGGCATGAGAGAAACCGCTGTTCAGAGAATAACTGTGCCAGGAGAGTTGTATTATTGACCCCTTCAAATAAGGGGTGGGAGACATCTGTATTTGATTATTGGACTTCTACTTCAGCCGCCTGATCTCTCTCTCTCTCCCTTACATTAGCTTTATCCCTCTTGCTCCATCTGGTCTGGTTCCCACTGTCTTTTTCTCAATTACTTTGTCCATTTCCCTGCAAATTCTCATGCCTCCCTCCTTCTCTTTCCTTACTTTCTTGCTGCTGTAATCTCCTACATTTATATGAAGGTAAAGAATCCAAGAGACATTGAGGAAATTTATAAACAGAAAAAATAAACACAACTAAATAAAATACACATTTTATCAAAATAAAGAATTATTATAAAATATATTATAAAATAATAAAAAATAAGCAACAAACCCTCAGACATTCACAAAAAATTCCTCAAGCTACAATTGCAGTAATATGTACTAGCATTTTTAGTAGGCTGAAGTAACTTATATTGACTATAAATACATAGGTATTAAAAGGATCGATAAGACCAATGACTCAAACCTAGATAAAACCCATCTTCTAAAACCAAGTAAAAATTAAACTGCGGTCATCTAACATAGAGCTTCACTGCCTGAAGGCCTATGAAACACATTCCTTTGACCTAATACAAGTCGACAGAACTGAATAGATCAGAGAAAATACAACCTTGACTGACCCCTTGACTTAGATGAACAGTCTTTGCTGCCGTGTGCAGTTACCAAAGAGCTTTGCACCCAATAGCATTGATGAGACCATCATTATTCTTACGAAATACTTTACCACCCTCTTCTCTGTACTTTCCAGTTTTTTTTTATAAAAACAACTCTACTTTGTAAATTTATCAGTAGAGCTAATTAAGCACCATCTTCATCAGATGTGTTTACAGAATTTTCCCACTGTAAGACTGAAAATTGGAGCTGTGCATTGCTCTTGAGACTCATTTCAAGTGGCGCCATGTGGTTGTGCTGGATTTTGTCTGAACTTACGCAAGTAAACTAGAAGAAGCTGTAATTTAAGACCGTATGAGAAGGGGCTTATAAAACAGAGGTTAAAGGCTTCATCCAGCGTCAGCGCAGCGTTTGTGTGAAAGCAGTGGGCGTGATGGGGCGCCTCACCCTTTGACCTGCTCTCCTCTCGGAAACAGCGGCTGAGCTCTGCTACAGAGAAAACAGGGCAGAGGGCAGGGGCAGTGTTTTCCATAGGCTGTCATATGGCAATGTCATTGCTTCATGTCTGGATTTGCTCGTATCTCCAGTCCTTCCTGAACAATATATAATTAAGCACCGTCACACGAGAGCGCTGTATTTACAAATATCAGTATGGCTACGCTTCAACTGTTAGCGGGTAATCACAGTCATGCTAATATTCTGTGAAACAAATTGAAAGTGTGAAAATGCTTTTATACTAGTTTTGTTTTTGTTAACTATTAATTCTGCTAAATCATGAAATGTTGCCTTGGCAAAAAATTTAAATAAGTGGATTTACGAAATTACTAAAACTAAAACTTGAAGGCAAATATGGTGATATGTTACCATAAATGGAAAGCTAAAGTGAAATAATAAAAAACTAACACATAAAAAATGAATAAAATTCAAGTCAAATTAAAATATAAAAATAAAAACTAATTTGAAATACTAATAAATAATATTAAAATTTAAAATAAACAAATTTATATACCAGTTCATTGAACAAGAATTTAATACTGAATTACATTTTAGGCACAATATTGGGAGGTACTTTGTCTGTCAATGCAAATAGTTCCAAACAAAGCCACTGCAGAGCCATTGTGCGCACATACAGTAAGGTGGTGTTTTCGTTCCTGGAAGAATCGGTGCTTTTTAGCGTATCAGTTGAGTGAATGATTCAGTGACTCATTCATAAAGACAGTTACTTGTTTAATTCCTGAATGAATGAGCATTTTTGAATAAAACGATTGAATAAATGATTCAATGACTCCCTCATACAACCACTTGTTTAATTTCCTAAATGAATAAAGGTTTTTGAATGAATGATTCAGTGACTCACTTGCCACCATCTGCTGGCATAACGATGTAACCGGAAAGATTCCCTGAAAAATGCCCAGTGCTAATACAAAGACTGATAGTTTGTCTGGAACTCACCAACACAAACAAGGGGAGTGTTACAAACAGTAAAAAGTCTCACCTCTCTGTTCAACTCGACCAATCAGAATCGAGGACAGGAAATAGAGGTTGTAAATATCCCAATAGATGTGAATAGTAGTGAAAACTAAATAAATGAAATAAAAATTGCAGGGTGACTTGCAATAACCGCATATGTTTGAAATGAAGTAGCGGATAAAGTAGACTGCAGTAGACATTACAATTATCTGTCAAGCAGCCAGTTCCTGTCTGTTCTTTAGGGCTCTAGTATTTAAAGAGCTCTTCCACTCTCCTGCCTCTTGTCAGCTCACTCAGACAGGACTATTTCAGTGCAGTGCCCAGGGCTAAACGTTCCTCTTTTTTTCAGAGGAAAAAGGGAAAAATAATAAGTACATGAAACTGAAGTAGCTCCCCTCATCAATCATCTGTTAGCCCTAGCTAATTACTCAACCCTGGTCTCCTACCTTTTCCCTTGTACCTGCGTGTCATTTCCTGCCCTGGTGGGTGGCAGTTGGTGTCTGTAGAGTGTCACAGCCTTTGATGTTGAAAGAGAAGGTCCTAACATTTACATGCAGACCACAGTAAACACACACGCTTTCTCTCTCTGAAGTGGCACTTAATAGGCATCATTTTGCATAATCAAATTAATTGTTTTGAAGGTAAGTGTCAGGGACGAGTGACTAATGAACTAATGACTATCTACACAGGTATGTATCACGCCGTATCATTATTTCTTATTTGATGTTCAAAACAGCGGATGGAAGACTAAAATGATATTTCTCCTAATCCCTGTCACTATAATTTATGACTAAACGTGTACATGTAAAATTATATATAGTTAAAAATCCAGTCTCTCACAAATGATCAAGTGTATGCTTTTTTAAGCAAGCAGAAAACAAGCAATGTAGTAGTGAAGAAGTAAAAAAGTGACACAAAAAGCCTACATGTCTTACAATCACATATAATTAATATGCAAAGCAGGGGAAAGGATAGACAAATCTGGTATTTGCACATAAAAGCTATTTTCTTCACTGACGTGCTGTCTAGCGGTCGCTGTAAGCGCATGTGTGAGGCTCACTGGATCACTCAGCAACAAAAAAGAGCCAGCAATCCTGCAAACACTACTGAGCTGTCCGTGGTCCTGCACACAATTATAAAAGCCAGAAGGCCTGTAACGAATTGAACATGCAGAGAATGATCATTAAAATCCTCTCAAAGGCGTATCAGCCCCAAGTGAGTTAAAGAGGCGACATTTGTATTTAACTGCCCCATTTCAGTAAAGCAAAATGCATAGTTCAGTCATGAAATTCTTCCAAGCAGCTAATTAGCTCCCCAAAAGCTGGCACAGTGGCCAATTTTTGTCTTATCTACATAACCTAATCATTCCTATCCTGATCTGGCTCAACCCAGTCCCCCTCCTTCCCCAGCACCACCTGCTTAGATCAGCTAGGTGGTTTTCCATATACTTTCCCTGCAGCAGCAACATGTATCCGGTCGCCTGTAATTATGCACGTTTCAAGAGTAGCCTTCACTCATGCCAGCAGCAGCAGCACAGCAGATCTAGTCTGCCAAGACAAAGCCTATGTACTCTCCTCTCTTATGAATAAAATGACATGAATGAAATACATTTAGAAGATAGCTGACCTTACAAGTAGTTGCCCCAAAGCAACAAAATTTCTGACTTATCCAAATGTAGAACAAAATAGATCAGTTGTTCTCAACCAGTGGTCCAGGGTCCCTTGGGAGGTCTAAGCAAAGTTTCAAAGCTACCCTAAAATTATTTAAAATGCAAAATAATACGAAACAAGCTGGTGCTCTTCGCATGGCGGTCAAACATGACCAATTTTTATTTTTATTTTTATTATTCCAGTGAAATCAAAGTACTATATTTTAGTTTGATCGTGTTTTTATATTTAATATATTGTGGTACTTTATGGTACTACATTATATTTACGCTGTAGTTATAATCCATTTATTCAACTTTTTGAGCGTAGACATGACAATTCAATTTCCAACTTAAACTGTCGTAAATCTTGAATTCTTTAGAGCACAGGCTTACGTTTTATCTCTTTTTAAAGATGACACGTGGCAAATTATTGCTGAATTAAAAAAAGTTTTTAAAAAAGTGAACTTAAAAAAGTTACAGAATTTTACATTTATTGTTATAGAAATTGCACAAAAATACTATTTTAAATTTTTAAATGAAATATATATTTTCAAAAAACACATTTTACTCTAAATCTGCAAGAAAATCAAAACCATAAATCTAAACAAGTTGTGTTCCAAATTTTAGCTTGATGTCTAATGTAGCTTGATGCTTTCAGTAAGATTTTGTTTGGCGGCAGTACCAAAAGTTTTCACGTCTCTTCATTTCCAATGGGGTCATTTTTGACCGTGAGTAGTACAAGTGTGACTATTTTTTCCGGACCTTTTTGAATCATGACCATGATTTTTTGTGTGCGTTCACAGAGCCAGTGCAAAATCCTATACCAAGTTTTGTACTATTCTGATGAAGTAAAAAAAAAAAAAAAAAAAAGACCGCAGAGCACTAGAGGGTTAAAAGAAGCAAAAACGACATTAGTATAGACATTACTTATTATCCATTACTAATTAATTAACCTTACAACCCACAGACTTGTCCAAATGTAAAACAAATTATGTCTATAAGCTTACATGGTGTCTCTGTGTCAGAGACAGAAAAACTGTCCAAACATAAACAAGACATAGATGAGTGCATATGAGGAGGGACTGTATGTCATGCTTTTTAAAGACACAAATTTGCATCGATGCCAGCTGTTCTTTAAAGCAAGTGTAGCATCTGTTTGTACAATTATGACATTTAGCTAA
This sequence comes from Scardinius erythrophthalmus, assembly GCF_964197995.2. Taxonomy (NCBI): domain Eukaryota; kingdom Metazoa; phylum Chordata; class Actinopteri; order Cypriniformes; family Leuciscidae; genus Scardinius; species Scardinius erythrophthalmus. The sequence goes on from NC_138223.1 coordinate 25,437,726, forward strand.
CATTATTCTACACCACAAGGCTTCATTTCCAAGCAACAAAACAAACAATCACAACATAACCCGACAATTAGTCTGTACACAGTCTCTCATATGTCTTCAATTCCCTTTTCAACCATGTCTTTACTTCAGTCTCTGTCTAAACCATGCTAGCCGTAACAGGCTGTCATCAGCCCACACTGCTCATGTGAACCTCATTGGCTCCTTGTCAGCATCACAGCAACTGCTCTCTGGACGGCAACAAAAACGGTTCTCTCTTAATATTCTTTATGAAGAAACTTATTTACAGTGCACTGGAAAGTTTTTGTTGCATTTGAAGACAATGCCATGGATGGGCAATCAATGCAGGGAATGTTTGATCCCGCATCCAGCCCAACCAACACTTAATCCCACAATAAATATGCTCTTATAGCATTCCTTTATCAGTATTGCATAACCAGGAGTTCATCCACCTAGAAAAGAATGATTTAGAATAATTCTTTACAGCTCAAATAATGAATGGGATTTCACTGAATAATTCATGCAAGTGCTTAAACAAAAATATTATCTTTGCTCTTGTGCTTTTAAACACACTGGAATACTGGCACGGTTTATTGCAATTGCAAGTTCCTTTCTGTAACTGTGATTTATTTAAAATGCCACAAATGCTGTCAATAAAGCTTAACTTTTATTAAACACAAATCAATCTGTTTCTCTTAGCTCTTAGAGACCGTCATTACACTTTAATGCTTGTGATTTTAACAGAAAAAGTAAAATTGATAGGCCTACATTTGTAAGCTTTATATTTAAAGCGCTGAACACATCAGATACACTTTTGGCAGAATTCTAATGTCATTGCGTTATTCAGCCTGAGGGTGGCGCTTTAATGATGATACATACTTTAGTACACATGACAAATGCCATTTTAGAATTGCCTTAATTTAGTATTTATTGCCTCCGAATGTTGTTTTAGAATGTTGCAAGTTGTGGAATTCAGTGAGGAAAACAAAGTTGTGTCTATTTTCAGAACAAACATAAAACAAACACAACAGAACTACTCTATATAGGCTAAAGGCAGTTCATTTGAGCACGTTTAAACTAAAATACTTACTCTCATTAATTTGATATGCTACTCCACATAGGAAGAACAGACCCGCCGGCCCAAAGTTGCAAGGGTGGTTTTTCGGCTCATGGGCGCTTGGGGGGTGCGAGACGACCACCATTCAACCCGAAAAAGTCATATAACTATTCCAATGACTCTGAAGCAGTTCGGTTAAGGTAAAAAAGTTACTTAGTTCACCTTTAAGGTATTACCTAATATACACATAGCTGAAGCGATATCGTCTTGGTCTGGAGCGAGGTTTACTTAAGGTAACGTGAAAATAAACGTAATATATCGGCACCAATGGATCTCAATTAGAGCGTGCTGCAGTTCGGTTTTTCACCTCCGTGAAGTTGGCACCCCGTAAAACGAAATAATCTCCAAAACTATGCCATTCGTTTTTGCGGCACAAATGCAGCAAAAATGAATGGCATAGTTTTGGAGATTATTTCGTTAATGCTGGCTGGTTTGGTGCTTGAGATACTGAACATTATTTTTTTGGTTGTGTGACGTCACTCTCCACCCCATGTCGTTCAAATCGCTCCAAACCAGTGTCGTTCGTTTGTGCTGGTTTGTGCCGTTAAAACAAACACTGTATCTATTTTCCTTTCACAGATATAACACATTTAAATCGGGGGCTGTGACCTCACTCTCCACCCCATTTCGTCTAAATCGCACAAAAACTGTGTCGTTCGTTTGTGCTCAGTTTGTGCCGTTAAAATTAACATTGTATCTATATCACCTCCTTTAGAAATAACGAATATAATATGGGGTAGTGACGTCACTCTCCACCCCACTTAATCTAAATCACCCGGTTTCATTCGTCTGCTCGATTTGTGCCGTTGAAAGAAACATTGCAACTACGATCCCCTCTTAAACACAAAAAAATAAACTTTTTAAGTACAGTAACTGTCCACCCCATATGGTCCAAATCGTTGCAAAACTGTGCTGCTTGTTTGTGCCGGTTTGTGCCGTTATGATGAACATTGTATCTTTCCCCCCTCCTTAGAAATAACACATTGGATTCAAGACAGTGACGTCACTCTCCACCCCATGCCGTCCAAATCGCCCCAAACCGGTGCTTTTTGTGCTGTTTTGTGCTGTAGATAGGTGGTTGCTAGGGTTTTCTGGGTGGTTATTATGGTGTTGCTGGGCGGTTGCTAGGGTATTTTGGGTGGTTGCTAGTGCGTTTATAGGGGGTTGCTATGGTGTTCAGGGTGGTTGCTATGGTGTTACTAGGTGGTTGGTAGTTGTCACAGATGGTTACTATGGAGTTTTTATAGAGTTCTTAGCATGATCTTGGCATGATTTAGCACTTAACTAATCGCTATTAGCATGTAGCTATTTACTGCTAGCATGTGTAGCATGTTGGAAGTGCTGTTTGCTAGCATGAGTCAAAAGAGCCAAACCTCATCTCTATACGATGTTCTGATACAGAGATATAGGTCTTGCAAAACGGTTGCTAGGGTACTCAAGTTTGGTTGCTATGGAATTGCTTGGGAGCTGGAAGCTTTAAACTTGAGAAGTTTAAAGTGGTTTGAAGTTTAAAGTAGTTTAAAGTTCATGATAGATAGAAAAATAAGTTAGATAGACACACACACACACACACACACACACACACACACACACACACACACCATCATAAATTATTCCATTCTTTAGACATCACAAAATCTTTTTTGATTAGTGACGTCACGCAAGCAAGCCGCGCTCTCCATCCATCTCGTCTACAAACCTGTCTGGTTCGTTTGTGCTCGCACAGGGCCACTGCTGTCATTGTTCTTTTCTTTAGATATTGGAATGTTTCATTTTAGATTCTGGATAATAAATAACGTATTAGACAGGTCTGTTACAGATCATAAACGAATGAACACGTCACTGTCCCTACTGGCAGTGTGAATGCAACCAGGAAAATTTACCTAAGGGAACCATTAGTTCTCGGGGAACCACCTTGGTGGCTAGTTCCTAGAATTAAGTTCCTAGAACTACCAGGTGCAAAAGTCCCTTATGTTTGGATGAATATTTTGGTGGGGCTCTACCCCACCTGCCCTTACAGACAAGCTGCGGCTGATTGATACAGTGAAAACTTGTTAATTGGTTAACTGTAACTTACATTACCATACTATATGCAATTATGTTTATGTAGTTGCACTGTATTTATGTACTGTAAAATACTGTCAAATGTATGATTTTTTTTAAAAGAAATAAATATGAATATTAAATAATTTTGTTTCTTATTTCAGTAATGTAAATTATGGTGCTTTGTGTTCCCTTTTTCATTATTAATTAATGTTTATTGCATTATTCATGTGTTACTCTGTTGGGGTTTTATCTTTGTGTGTATGATCGGACCATTTACATACAAACCATGTGGCCATGGTTTATGGACAGACCACTTGTTTTAACAGGTTTGTTTATCAGTGTAGTGCATTCCAAAAACCACTAGTATTCTTCACCACTCTTTAGTGCACATAGCATGTAAGGGGGAGAAAGTGAGAAAGCCAAAGTCTGTTACTAATACTACCTCTGATAATAACCCTCTACTGTATTATACAGTCTCCCATGCTCACTGCCTGCTCACTGGATGTCTGGGGTTTGTGCATCATTTTGCATTTTTGCAACTGTTTGATAAAAGTGGAGTTGAAAGAGTTGCTTATTCTTTGATGACAACAACTCCAGACAAAATTGCTTATTAGTATTAGCATACAGCACTAGCCTAAGTTGCATTAGGCCCCGATCACACCAAACACGTTTTTTGCAGTGAGAGGCGCCTTTTGTGAAAAATTTTCCTATGGCAGTGAGCGTTCTGTGCAGTGTTTGCGCCCCAGGCGCTTAGCGTTTTTGCAGTTAAAAAAAAAAAGTCATCGCGTTTTTTTTTTCACTGTCCAATGAATGAATGGAGAGACAGGCCTTCCGTTGTAGTTATGAAAGCTATTGCTTTGAACGCCCGGAGAGTGCGATGATGGAGGATAAACTTGTGGTGCTCTCGCGGGTTACCAGCAGCTTAACGACTTCACAAACCGTAACTACCACAATGTTAACAGAAAGTAAATAAAGTTAATTTGACGTTTACTTGACTGACAGGACAGCTGTTTCGGTGGTTGCCTAGCAAAATAAAAAACGCAACATAGCCTACTGCTCGTTCTGTGTGATCGGGGCCGGTTTCACAAAGCTCATAGACTAGTCTAATGCAAGTTAGACTGTTTCACAAAAATAAAGACTGACTTAATTTAGACCAAAAAAATTAGACACCTTACCCCCAGGCTAACTTAGGTCTAAGACTCTATGTTACCTTGGCAACCAGCAGTAACAATCAGTTACAAACTGCCAAAAGAAAAGGGAAAATGGCTCATAATTTAAAAATTTCTTCCAGTTATTACATTCCCAAGTAAAATGTCCTTATAACTGTTAGGGCCGTTACATAGTCAACGCGAGCAACGATCGACGCGCTCCCTTTCATAGTCTGAGCAATGGACGCAAGCGTCACGGGCGATGCGTGAAAGCAATACACCGCTCACGCAACTGGGGGTAGTAGAGTCATAGCTAGTGGAGTCATAGCTCTGAACGCCCGTCTATTTAGCTTCAAACGCTCGCTTTATACGCGCGTCCTATTCGCCTTGGACGCGCGAATGGATTCAAAATGTTCAAGCGTCGAACTAGACGCGATAGACGCGAATTTGACGCTCTATTCGCGTTTGGTGTGAATGCTGCATAATAACAGGCTGCGATGTCAAGATTGCAATGCTGAAGTGTGTGTGTGTGTGTGTGTGTGTGTGTGTGTGTGGCAAGCCAAAGTATTCATAAACGCCTGGTCGGGCGTCTGATTGCACACTGACACGTCAAAAGCGTGCGTTTCGACCGCCAAACGCGCGTCCCTGACGCGCGATTTGCCATAAAAGCGCACGTTCTTAACGCACGCTTTGTGGTCACGGAAAACGCGCGTCACAAACGCGCGGTTTTTGCATCAAAACGCGCGTCCTCGACGTGTGATCTGCCATTTAAAACGCACGTTTGAAACGTGCGCTTTGGGGTCACCGAAAACGCGCGTTTTTGACGCGCGTTTATAATAACAAAAATGGGCGTTGAAAACGTGTGTTTTGACTAGGACAAAACGCACGCTTTTGACGTGTAAACAGTTAACCCAAACAGGCAGTACAAACGTGTGTGAAGTTTCCAACCAGGCGAAAAGGACGCGTCAGTGTCATTGGCTCCTGAAAGCTTGGGTCTAACCATTTCTGTGGGCTTAGGGGGGTTTAGCTACTATTCATAGACTATACCACCATTTAACATGCCATAGATCAGGTTATTCAGCCTATCTATTTTGTCCTTTTTTTGTAGAACTTATAGAAATAATATATTTAAATTGCAGTTTTATCAAAATTTAGATAAAAATAAAATTGCCTTGTTTTTCTTCACTCTTGCCTTTGTCCCTATGTGGTTTTGGTCTCTTGTATTATCATTAAACCCAAGCAAAACAGCATGGAATTTTCAATGGCAAATTTTACAGAGGAGGGGATTATAATTGGTGAGTTATTATAATCCAATAGTTATCATTTAAGTTTAAAAAAAGAAAGAGAGAAAAAACAACGTTTTTTATTTTCCAATTGTAATTTTGGTAACATTTTACAAAAAGGTTTCATACATTAAGTACATTAGTTCACATGAATTAATAATGAACTGCACTTCTACATGTTAATTTCAAATTTCATTTCAACCTTTACTAATTAAAACTATTAAACTATTAAAACAAAAGTTGTTGTTAACATTACTTAATGCACTGCGAACTAACAGGGTACTAAAAGGGTACACTTCTCAGATTAGTAAAGTAAAACAAAGTTGTTAAAGTAGTTTAAGTTTATGAACATTTTAAATGTATACAATACATAATGTTGTTTATATATATATAATTATTTTTATTTCTTTTTTACAAAACATTTTCAACCCTAAATTTTCAAGAAAATCAATGTTAAATATCTGTACAAGTTCTGGGCCAGATTTTAGGTTGATGTCTCAATAAATGAGCTTTAGGAAAGATTGTATTGTGCGCAGTACCAAAATTTTCCACTAGATGACATCCAGACTCCACTGATGAGATCTTCGACTTCCATCCCAGGATCTGAACCTTATTTCCATACTATTCCAAATATGTATGAAGTAGACATCCTATTCAGAAATAGTTAGGGCAGTAATGTTAATATTTGATTTGAATTCAATCTCTAAAACACATATAAAAATGTACGGAAAGAATCAAAGCCAGAGTTATAGTTTGCCTCCACATCACAAATGAAGAATCTATTGGTATTTATCTACTGCTGTCATTTCTTTTGATAATTACTTGTTTGGGGTGCTCCATTTTTAATTTAATTTAATTTTAATTCTGTAATGGTAATGTATGTACACTATTTCAATGTACAGTATGTCATATTACACGTCTTTAGATGCTATCTTCAGTCTAAAAATGTATTTAATCAAGTAAGAATATTCAAATATACAAAAATACAATCTAGATATACATCAAAATAACTTGAAGGTTACAAAAAGTAATGCAAGAATGATTTAATGTAATTTCAGAACCGTTCTGAGATAGTATTTTTCATGTCGTGTATGTTGACATTTAGTAGGCTACACTATGATTGCCCAAAGAATTCACATTTAACTTTTTAATGTTAACAAATGTATAGGTAATGCAGAGGAGTACTCTGTGCTTTGCAGCATGCTGCAGACGAACCCAACGTATTGAAATGGTATACAACTTACAATACACACACCCAAAAATCATTAGTTTAACTTTATGTGCCATGTTTTTAGGGCCCAAGCCCTGAAAGGGCGAAGGCCCTATTGTTTTCCTTAGGATTATTATTTATTATTAGTATTATTATTATTATTATTTTTCTTACGACTATTCAGGCACTTTTGGGGCCCTTAACATGCTCGAAAACTCTTTAAACTTTGCAAACGGGTCAGAACCCGCGGCCATCAGGGCCGGGCTGAAGCTGGAACCCGGGCGTGGCGGGGGGGCTCGACAGCGCCCCCTGGAACGGGGTCCGAAAACTTGGCCCATAAATCAAACATGCTTGCATGTAATCATCCATTTGAACGGGTCACAAATGAGACAAATGAGCAAATTTTCTGTAAAAAACAAGACATAATAACAAAGCCAGTGTTACTTAATGGTCAAGTAGTTGAAACAGTGGGAACTTTTAACACACAACGTCTAAGTCTGCTCAGAAAATTGAACTGTTTGGGTGTCAGTACTAAGATTATTGAGCTTGTGTATATCACACACATTGAAAGTGTTTTAACTTTTCATCTTTCTGCTTGGTTTGTAAGCTTAAGAAAAAGCTTAACAAGATAGTGTTAATGGCTAGTAAGATAGTAGGAAAACCACAAAAACAATTGACTCAAATATACATTGACAGAATGAGTAAAAAGGCAAGAAAGATCACACTAGATAGTACTCACCCTCTCTCTTGTGAGTTTCAACTTTTGAAGTCCGGGAGGCCCTTCAGAGTGCCTCTGGCTAAAAGTACTTTTAAAAAATCCTTTATTCTGAATGCCATTAGTATCCTTAATCAAATTAAGTGACAACAACAAATGAGTTAACTTGATGTATTTAAGTATATTTTTCTTCATCGTGATTTTTTATATTGTATCTTTTATTTTTTAGAAATATTCTCTCTTGTACGAGTTGTTGTTTGCATGTCTCTTGTATTTGTCGAGAATAAACAGGGATCTTGGAGTTTTCCGCCGTCGCTGGAATAGCCACGTCACTGAGGGATTTAGCCACTTTTAGTTGAAAATAAACCTATCTATCGATCTAGATGTAGATGACTATCTATCTATCTAGAGATGTAGAGATGGATTATCCATGTTAATGGGTTGACTGGTTTTATTTGGTGCTAAATGAGGTGAAGACTTCATAACATAAGCCTTAAATCATATAAACAGTATTTATTTATATTTGAAACCTGGTAAGATGCATCACATTTGCAGAGGTGGACAGTAACAAAGTACATTTACTTGAGTACTGTACTTAAGTACGCTTTTTGAGTATCTGTACTTTACTTGAGTATTATCTTTTCTGGAAACTTTTTACTTCAACTTCACTACATTTGAAAGACAAATATCATACTTTTTACTCCACTACATTTCAAAGACAAATATCATACTTTTTACTCCACTACATTTCTGTCAAGGTCCTTGAGTAAAAAGTAGTAATGTCAGTCAGTGAATGATTTTGGTTTGGAAATGAAAGTAGGGTTGATGTCAAAACCCAATGTCAGATTTATGTCAGAACCCGACGTCGGACAGACGTTGGATTTTGGTTGGAAATGAAAGTTGGGTTGACGTCAAAGCCAAAAAACTAAGCCAAGGGCACTATTTGGTGGAACAGCCATTTGGGTGTCCGAAACCATTGTAGACGTATTGAGTGAACTTATTCAATCTCATATTCAATCCCACTACTGGAACTGTGTTCTAATCTAGAAATAAATGTGATATTGATATGAGGGCAGGCAGGCATAGATTCAGAGGCATAAGGTTCTGTAAGTATTACATTCAACAATGCAACAATAATAAAACAATGCATTGACATTTACTTTTTACTTTTCATACTTTAAAAATGAGTACTTCTGTACTTTTACTTAAGTAAGAATCGGTCTTTACAACCTTTACTTGTAACGGAGTAATAATTGACCAGTAGCCTAGTATCTGTACTTTCACTCAAGTAAGGAAGTTGTGTACTTTGTCCACCTCTGCACATTTGTAGAAAATAAATTGGATAAAAAATATAATTGATTGATCCCAGGATGTAAATTAGTTCTGTTACCATTGCTCACATTTAAGAAAATAAATAAAAAGCATACGTTAAATCTAAAAAATTAGGATGACCTTTGCATGTTTGAAATAACATGAGGGTGAATAAATGTAGACAGAATGTTTTGAATTTTGAGTGAACTATCGGATGTTTCTGTAATTTGGTCCCTGTAAAGCATCTTGGTGGCACCCTGCTCGCAATAGTGATACACTTTATAGTCATTATATATATATATATATATATATATATATATATATATATATATATATATATATATAAAGGTTATGTTGCTTAACAAATTTTCATTACAACTGCATCGATCAATAACCACATCTGTACGCGTTTTTCCCCAATCAAATGTTAACTTTTAAAGTTTGAAAACTTGAGGTATAGATATACAGCTAGAATGGTATTAATGTGCAAAAGAAGGCAATCTTATCTTGGTAAAAAAAAAAATGTTTTCATAAAATTGCAATCTAGATATTTTCTTTGGCCTACACAAGAAAAAGAAAATGGAAAAAATATAGGGACAAATTAAGTTCTTATGTCCTGCCCTGAGCACAAGCTCTCATTCTAATCCTGTAAGTCTTAAATACTTCTATAAAGTATAAAATACCCTATTTAAACACTAAGTCTTAAAAAAATTAAATGGATAATATCACCTCTGTACTTAATTACTGTTTGTCTGTGTTGAGCGCACAATATTTGAACAAAAAAGTTTCGCCACCTGCTTGTGATACCTTCAAATGTAAGCACAACAAAAGTCCACGTTGTTCTCTAAAGACAGATACTGATTAACCTGCATTGATTGCTTACCTCCACCGTAACTGATTTTCCCACACAAATGTTAATTATTTCATGTTAGAGCTAGAATGACCACTAATGTGTTTATTTACAAAAAGGCATGAGCGAAGAAAAACAAGGCAATTTTATTTTTATCTAAATTTTGATAAAACTGCAATTTAAATATATTATTTCTATAAGTTCTACAAAAAAAGGACAAAATAGATAGGCTGAATAACCTGATCTATGGCATGTTAAATGGTGGTAGCCTAGTCTATGAACAGTAGCTAAACCCCCCTAAGCCCACAGAAATGGTTAGACCCAAGCCTTCAGCAGCCAATGACACTGACGCGTCCTTTTCGCCTGGTTGGAAACTTCACACACGTTTGTACTGCCTGTTTGGGTTAACTGTTTACACGTCAAAAGCGTGCGTTTTGTCCTAGTCAAAACACACGGTTTCAACGCCCATTTTTGTTATCATAAACGCGCGTCAAAAAAGCGCGTTTTCGGTGACCCCAAAGCGCACGTTTCAAACGTGCGTTTTAAATGGCAGATCACACGTCGAGGACGCGCGTTTTGATGCGAAAACCGCGCGTTTGTGACGCGCGTTTTCCGTGACCACAAAGCGCGCGTTAAGAACGTGCGCTTTTATGGCAAATCGCGCGTCAAGGACGCGCGTTTGGCGGTCGAAACGCACGCTTTTGACGTGTCAGTGTGCAATCAGACGCCCGACCAGGCGTTTATGAATACTTTGGCTTGCCATAGTGTCATAGCTCTGAACGCCCGTCTATTTAGCTTCAAACGCTCGCTTTATACGCGCGTCCTATTCGCCTTGGACGCGCGAATGGATTCAAAATGTTCAAGCGTCGAACTAGACGCGATAGACGCGAATTTGACGCTCTATTCGCGTTTGGTGTGAATGCTGCATAATAACAGGCTGCGATGTCAAGATTGCAATGCTGAAGTGTGTGTGTGTGTGTGTGTGTCAGAGAGAGAGAGAGGCACGGGCGCGATCGAACAGTGGAAACATAAAAACATACTCCGTCATTTATACTCCTCCAACAAACACATAAACAGCACTGAGCGGTTGAGTGCGCTTACTCGATCCGCCATGTTTTTTGTTTTGAAAAGTGTCTTATTTTACCCAGAATGCATTGCAGTGTAGTCCTACTTAAGATAGTCAGAGTCTTAAGTGCTTTGTGCAACGGTCTGATTTAGATGTCTATCTGAAGTCTGACTACCTACTAGTGTATATCTAAGCCATAGTCAAAGTCTATCTTTGTGAAACCGGCCCCCAGGACTATGCTGTGCGACTCGCGTTTTCGAACCTGAAAAACGCGTTTGGTGTGACAGCACACGTAGAAACACTTACAACAAAACCGAAATATAGTTTAGCAAGTCTGTGCTACAGATTTGAGTGTTTCTTTACAGTAGCCTATCAAAGTGCTATGCTTTATCTTAGCACACAGACTCTGAGCTACTTTTGTTTTACCAGGTAAGAGTTTGCAGTGAAAAAAAAAAAAAAAAAAAAAAAAACAGAAAACAGTATTGGTCACTGTGCTTTTTTTATTGGCAAGAAATTCTAAATGCCCTTGGTCAACATTAAATAGACTGGATTCAAAAGTTTTTGGTTTTTTTTTTTTTTTTTTTTTTACTTTTTCTTAGAATTGATGTACCAGTGTAAGTGTCCTTAAACTTTTATGGCTGGAATACACCACACAACTTTTGCCCTGATTTGCAGGAAAGATTCAATGCTAGTTGCCGAAATATACGAGCCAGTCTGCAGATTTGGGCCAGAGTTAACAGATTTCACAGAAAATCATGATTTCATCCAGTTGGAGGATATCAAACATGTTTGATATTTTGAGCCAATTTTAGAACACATTGTTTTCATTTGTCATTTGTCTTCAATAAACGAGGCGCATGCTTCTGTATTATTCTGAGTTCAGAATGATGTCAAATTCTGGAAGTGGGTGATCCTCAGTTGTTTAGTGTATGATCTTGTTTTTCCTATGTAACCTTTTATAAAGTGTATGATACCTTTTCAGATTTTAAAATTCATGTAGTGTATTCCAGCCTTTACTCGCTGCTAGTGTGCTTACTGTACATAATGTTTGTGTGTGCAAATGCTTCTTTGATAATTTAATAAACAGCAGAAAACAGCCAGGTGTTTATGTGGGTATAATCATGCAGATTTGTGTGATGCCTTATATAAAAGTAAACTGTTGCCTAACTAGGGTCAAAGTCCTGGGGAGCTATTTAGCTATACAGTTAGTTTAATGCAGACTAATAATGAGTGCTGAGAGAACTGTAATTAATGAACTGCAGAACACTACGGCCTTGGTGGTCTTGTAGAAAAATCAGCATGTTCTCATTGCAACACCACCTGAAAACTGCTTTTTAAAGGAAATATATAATTAACTTAAATAATGGCGGAAGTCATGCATGGTTCAACAAACTAGTCCAATTGCTTAAAAATTACACACTGTAAAAATGAGAACAGCATCAGAGACTGACACAGAAGAGAAGAAGGTGTTGAATAAAGTAGTTTTATTTATTTGTTTGCACACAACAGGTATTCTCGTCGCTTCATAAAATTAAGGTTGAACCACTGGAGTCGTACGGACAGTTGAAATGACTTAAACATCCAAGTTGATTGTACTTAATTTAAACCGGCAACTTTTACAGTGGAGATTTTTTTCCAACCAAGTTGCCAGAGTCATTGGAAAAAGGTACTTGTGGCGACATTTCTGCAACACGATATTATGTTGCGTGCACATTTTCAGACAGTTTCAAAATGAATGGAACTAAGAGCGAGATTGGTTTTATCAGAAACAGATGAACATGAATATGGCCATATTTTTAATGTAATAAAAATAATGTGGCAGCTACACTAAACCCTACCCTAAACGATAGTGTTAAAAACAGCAAACGTGAGATTGAAATGCATTTGCTGAAGCAACCATGGTATTTTAGCTTGCTTCTACAATGGTCTTTTTCATTTAACTCATGTTTCACAGGACTTGAACCCAAGCACGCCACAAGTCCAACACTGATGAGCTAGCAAGTTTACTACAAAAAAAAGCCATATATATGAAGTTGGTTTTCATTTAATCTAAAAATTTCCAGTGAGCCTAGTTTGCTTTTTTTAGGTTTCAGTCTTTAAAAACTGGGATCAGTACATGCTTAAAAAGTTCTCCTTTTGTGAACCCCCCCCCCCCCCCCCCAAAAAAAAAAAAAAACATGACAGATTTTCCATTTGTGAGTCAACTATTCCTTTCATAATCCACAATCCGGTTTAAAGGTGCCTGTCAATGTGAAGATTTGAAATTAAAACTCATGGCTGTTCAAGAGGAAGTTTTTCATGGTTACATGAGTCTTTCTCTCCAAATGCCCAGAAATGATTAAGAATGTATACATCAGATTAAAACATCAAATCCCCTCCTGCTAACTGGCTTCTCTTTATCTTAATATAAACTGTGTTTTTCAGTGCTTCTTAGGAGAAACTGTGATTTTTTTAGCCATGTTGAGAGAACAGCAGCCCCTGCAGTTTCCGTGCCTGAAATAAAGCCTTGGCATAGTAATTGAGGAACTGCAGGGGTCCAGATGCTGAGAGGGCTAGAGGATTACTGCAGTGCTTCTTCCACTTCTAAACCAGCTGCTTCAGAATTTAACGACTCAGTCTGCACAAATTGTTTAGTATGTGCTAAAATATTCAAAACCGTTTAAAGAGGTTTATGTTTCCAAATGACTGAATGCCCTTCAAGAAATAATTGTCAAGGCAGAGCCCAAATAAACATTAAAATCTTCGTAATTTTACATGTTTCCACCCATATCCCAAATTATCCCTTTGCCTTGCCTTTGCATTGCAACACCTACCTAGTATTACCCCATCAACCTCCCACCATGTCTCCCTGTATCACCCCAGCCCGATACCTTGGACAAACCACAATTAAAGCATGACAGATGGATTGCATGCGTCAACCGTCTAATGATATTTAGCAAGGCAGAACACTTGAAGTGAGAGGAACAGCTGGGCACACCAAACAACATTATAATCCTAGTAGTGTGTAGAATAACTTCTATAAATGCTCTGTCATGACAATTTGTTCACAAACCACTGAGAAGAGTAATTTAGTTAGTAGCAAAAATAAACTTGAGACAAGTATGTTTAATTCTTTTTTAAACATACAAAATCATCACATCTGTGTGCTGATGTGAAATGATACAAGCAATGCTGTATTAAAAGGCATTTTTAATGCAGAACATCTTCTTTATTAGCTTTGAAAAAGGGTGAACCTTTTTGCTCTTTCAGGTAATGGACACATACATCCAAACTCTGAGGCTCAAATTCTTATATAAGGATCTTGGCTAGAGCTGATATAGCCGATATATTAGGTCACACAATAAATCCACAAAGTCTATTATCACCTCTAATGTTTGATGAACTGTTTCCAAAAAAAAAAAAAAAAAAACATCAATACATAATATAAATGTCCCACATCCATCTAACACTTTAGAAGGTCAATGGATAAATCCCTTTCACCAATGTCACAATTATATTAAATACAGGTATAGACGGGGGTCAATAAATTAGAAAAAAAAATAACATGGCCTTGATTTAAAATGATTGTTCACTGTTCAGTCACCTTCAATCAGGAGTCTTAAACTCAGTAATCTGAATGCACCACATGCAGTTTTGTTTCTAGAATGAGACTGACACCCTGGATAATTGTCTTCAATTGATCAAAGTTACAAATCATCTTCAGATCTCATTTACAGGTATTTTTATATGTAATGTTATAAGGTTTAAATGAGGTTGCCACCACTGCTTTGAAATGATCAAGCCTGTCAAATCACTAATATGGAATCAAATTAGACCCTGTTATTCATCCAATGGCATTGAGTTTCCAAAGGATACCTTTGTTTGTAACATGACATTTGAACTTGAATTGTACCAGAAATAAGAATTCTAATACCTCTGCCCCACGTTGCCATTGGATAATCCTTATGATGCACAATAAATATATAGTAAAATAATAAATATAATAATGCTAATTAGGATTGTGTGTTTGACTTTTACCTTCTATGCTATAGAAATTGGATTTTTTTTAAAGTAATTATAGCCATCCCTTTTTAAACAGCTTACACAATTATTATATAATGCTATGACTATAACATGACTATATGTTATGACTATAACGTAATTATATCATTAGATGTGCCTTTAGTGTTAATATAATATAGTGTATATAGTAATGTAGTGATGTTTCTGTCTCTCTAAAAATCAGCGCTCTCTGTTGAATGAGAGCTGTCAGTTAATTATTTTAATTCTAAGTTTATTTTGCACATTCATTTTCACAGTAAAATTACTAGTTAAAACATTTGGTATCAATATTTTAATGCGAGGATCGATCCTCTCGATACAACGTCAGTAAGTAATTACACATTTTAGCTCTTACACCTGCTCTTTCAATCACTGAGACAAGCACGTTACTGACAGGATCAAAAAGCTTGAAACACGCAAGCGTCCAATGGGCCTCCCAAAGCGAACCAGATCATAGGACAGACAAACATGCAGACAATCATCGGTCAGCCGCTCGCTCTCTCACTTTGCAGAGCTGGTGAGCGGAACCCGGTGTGATCACAGATCTCACTGGCTAAATTGTTGGTACCCAATCTGGGGAGTCATAAAATTTAGGCCTCATATAATGGTGTTAAGGCCTCTTAAACTGTTGCCATGAATGGTTAAAGTACTATAGTAGTCGACATGTCTCAATTTATATACATAAAATAATTAATAAAGTGGCAGGGAATTGGTTTAAAGGGGTGGTAAAACACCTTTTTTCGAAGACTTGATTGTGTTTGTGGGGTGCACTGTAACGTGTTCATGCTTCGTTTTTAAAAATTCGCATTATTTTTCACACATTTAAAGGGGCTATATGCTTTTTTTCTGAAATTTAAACTCGCGACTGACACCTGTGGCCAAAAAACGGAACTGCTCTTCCTTTCTGCTCGCTCTCGTACGTGCACACTTCACAAGTCATCCGCTGCAAAGAAGTCAACATTATGTTTACAGAGGTAAGAACAGTCAAATACATATATTGTTTGAGAAACTAAGTTGGTTTGCTGACTAGCGGTGGTGGCAGAGTGATCTGAAACGTTTAACATGAACGCGCTTGACGTCACATCCGCAGACAGCGCGCGAAAAATCCGACCCGACAGAAAATAGGAAAAATAGGATACAAGCTTATAGGTGCACCCACTGTGAGCTGACAAGGTGTCAGTATGCTCATCAGGAGATGTTTGAGTCATACATGGTCAAATAAAAAGGCTATTGTTACGTTTATTTTGGGGAAACAGTTGCATATAGCCCCTTTAACCATTATTCTACACTGCTCTGTCCCTCCTTGTAAAAACGGTCGGATGATTTCCGGGTTCTATGAAGCGCCACCCACTCAAAAATCCGCAATGGGCTCAGATTGGTTAGCTGGCCCAGTGTGTTGTGATTCGCAAAACCGCCAAGTGCACGTTGTTCGGAAACGCCACGCCCTTTACCGGTAGTTTGTGCTAAACTAAACACTGGCTTTACAACAGTAGCCAAATCAAACACAAAACCATGTTTAGCATGCCTGTAGATAAACAAGAATGTAGATAAACAATACATAAAAGCTATAATCAAAGAATAATTTACACTGATCACATAAACGACAACAACCACAAACATTCCAAGTTCGCTGCGCTGGTGATATTAAACAGAAGTTTGTATGTGTTTGTCGGATAAGTATGAATTAGCATTTAACAAACTGGTTTGTGGAGCCAAACAGTGTTGTCCTTCGTTTACTTCCTTGCATCAACGTACAATTAACAATACGAACTATTACAGGAAAACACATCAACGAAAAAAATCATACTTGCAGGTTGTGGCTCGTAAAACCACAGCTTCTGTTTTTAAAGTTGGAGCTGCTCCATATTTCAGGACAAGCCGTTACGCGAATCCTGCATTGAACTCGCGTAGATTGAGAAAGCTTTCCTCCGGAAAATGTGCAGCACGAGAGCGACATAATAATTACTATGAGGGACCTAGTTAAAAATAAATTGTAACCATTGCTCCCTAACTCCACCGTCCTTAGGAAGACTGAACAAAGTGGACCTGCAATCTGGGTGAAAATAACAGCGTTTCGACGGCACGGCGGCAACGACACTCTACTACCACAACAACTCTTCTCCAAAGCAACATAAAATGGCCTCGCCCCCTTTATTTACTGTGTTCCCAGAGGAGGGGTTTATGTAAATATTGGGGTTAGTGATGTCACTAACCCTGAAGGAATGTCTCGTAGTCCCTACCGGCCGTTTGCTGTAGTCCTTAGAAATGTATTTCTTTAAAAGCAAATATCTCCCTTTGTATTGAACTTTGAGTGTTGTAACTTTGCAGATGTTGTTTATGCTCAAACAGCAACATTACACACTAGCTAAAGTTAAAAAAGTGAAATCACATTCAACCACCCCTTTAAATGTTAGAATGAGATATTAAGCAAATACATATGCTCACACAGACTTGAAACTCTGAAAAAATACTGGATTGTATTCTAAAGCCATCTGGCAGTAAAGGCACAGACTCCATGCCCAGACACTTAGTGCAAATTGTGGTAAGTCTGTCGCCCCACTTTAAACGGCAACCATTCATCAGACCTGTTTATATGTGAAGCAAAATCCCATCTGATTGATCGCGGCCTTCTTTTTCTGCCTCTCCACAAACGGGTATTAATGACAGAGGGTCACACGGTAATGAGACGCCCAGACACCTTCTTCCACTCTCATAATGATGCCGCTTTTTCTCTCAGGGGACGGGGTCTGTGTAGTTCTCTGAGCAGGTGTGTTTCCAGGGAAAGACACAACATTAGTGAAAGATGATAATGGCTTTTAAAATTCCTGACATTTACCACAAATGTCAATTAAAAAAACTTTTATCTGGTTCAATGACATAAAAGAGTGCCTGTGATGATGACAAATTTTAGTTTACACATGTGAGTAATTCTTCGAAATGTACTTTTGAATTCATGTTGGTTTTATATATGGTTATGCTAAGAAAACTTTTTAATAAAAAAAAAAAACCCATTAGGTTATTTATTTTTCAGTTGTTTAAACTAAAGTGAAAAAGGAATAACATATTCGGCTGACAAAACTTTTTCACAAAATAATAAGCAATGAACTCATATTTTTTAAATAATAACAATAATAATAATAATAATAATAATAATAATAATATTGTTTAGACTGTGATGATGCATTTCCACAGTTATTAATTTCATAACAGGAAAAGCATGAAAAGTGAAAAGCAAATAAAGAAAAGCACATAAATGGAAAAGCAAAAAATAATGGTCACACTTTAGATTAGGGTCCAATTCTCACTATTAACTATGATTTTTGACTAAATAAACTCCTAATTACTGTTTATTAATAGTTAGTAAGGTAGTTGTTATGTTTAGGTATTGGATAAGATTGAGTGATGTAGAATATGGTCGTGCAGAATAAGGTGCTTTATAAAAAGCAGATTTAAGCTTGCAAATAAGCAAATAGTTAATAGTGTGAATTAAACTAAAGTGTGAGAAGGGACCATACATAAGCCAATGCAAAACTACTTATGAAGGTTTTTTATTTCTTTTTCTTTATCATTGACCCATCTATGAAGTTAAAACGCTCATGCTTTTGGTGCTTTAAAGCTTTATTCCAAGAAAAAAAGCCTCTTAAAAATTCTGATTCCATACCACACAACTCAATACAATAAACCAATAATATACCTTAAATGTGCATTACTGTTCAACATTTGCCACTGGATAGTGTAAAAACACACATACATAATGTAAAAATAAAAATAAAACAGGCCATACTAAAGTATAACGTACTTTTTGTGCAGTAACTATGGCACAGTGGCCAGAGCTCAAGAACTGAGCTTGTTTATTAGACTGTGAATATAAGATGGAGATGATATGCCTGCATGTACGTCATTCAGATACGGATGGGGAGTTAAGGTTCCTGTAAGGCATACAGGGTCATCGAAGGGGTATGAAACTTAACTTATCCAGAATACAGCACTCTATCATTCTATCATGTCTTAAAATGCTAATCTGTTTGTGTTTATCTTCGTGTATGTGTGTGAGTTAGAGTTTTGAAACAATGACCCGTGGCTGTGTGGGATCGGGATTTCAGTGAGATTTTGTAAAATATATGCATGTGTATGTGTAGAATTAGCCCAAAAGTGCATGATTCCATCTCGGATGTAACTGTTGTATATATTGCATACTCTTAACCCTGAAAAAGCCACCTGGGTGCTTGTTTAGAGTAATTTTCAGTTACAATATTTAAAACAAACTAGTGCCAAATGGGAGTGGAATAAATCCAGAGATGGAAAGCGCCTGCAGCCAACAATCTCTCTGAGCACAGAGGCAACATTACAACAAAGCACAGATCAGATTCAAAAAGAAAATGTTTTTCATTTTAGTACGGCCCTTTAGAAATTTGTGTTGTTGTGCTGCTCTCTGCCCATCTGCTTCTATTCTACTCCATTCTACTCTATTCTATTCTATTCTATTCTATTCTATTCTATTCTGTTCTATTCTATTCTATTCTATTCTATTCTATTCTATTCTATTCTATTCTATTCTATTCTATTCTATTCTATTCTATTCAACAAATGCCG
Source organism: Scardinius erythrophthalmus (assembly GCF_964197995.2). NCBI lineage: Eukaryota > Metazoa > Chordata > Actinopteri > Cypriniformes > Leuciscidae > Scardinius > Scardinius erythrophthalmus. The sequence goes on from NC_138223.1 coordinate 25,457,103, forward strand.
AGTTGAATAATAAAGATGCTCCAATGGCTAAGAGCCAGTGACAGAGGTTCACTATCTTATCTTATGTTGTTGTTCATACTTGTCCATGCCTTGAAAAAGTATTATATTATTAAAAGTAGTATTAAAGTATTTAATGAATTACAGATTTTTTTATTTAATACCATTGAATTAACAATACAAATGAAATATCGTTTATACCGTTACACTAAAAATGTTTTGACCAAATCAGCATAATAATTTCTAAAGGACCATATGTGACACTGAAGACTGGAGAAAATAACTGAATATTCAGCTTTGCCATCATAGGAATATTATTTAAAACATTAGCCATAAGCCATTTTATTTATTTCAAAATGTAATAAAATAGAAAACATTTATTTAAAATCAATAATAAATATGTATAATGTTTCACAATATTACTGTTCGTAATGTATATTTGATCAAGTTTGTTTTTGTAAAAAAAAAAAAATGGAACACATTTTTTGGCAGGGTCAACAGAAGTAACTCCTTATTGTTGAACCGTGAAAATAAATCTGGACTCTAGTCTATCTGGATCTCCCTTGTCTAAATCTGAATGATGATAAAGAATGTGTATGATGGCACAGCTTCATATAGAACGTCCGCTCTATCACGAATTAATCAAAGACAGGGTGTGCAATGGCTTCTCAGTTAAAGAGAGCTCTTTCATTTTTGCTCAGCTGTCGCAGAAGCAAGATCACTCTGAAGGAGCCGCCATAGACTAACTGATTGAATAACTTTAATTGAAGTTCTGAGTAAAACTTTTAGTATTTTCTTCTATTCAGGACCAGCTTTATCCTCTCAGTTGTAGCATAATAAATTATCTTGACATGTTGAAGCTCAAGTTAGTATTATATATAGCAACTACGGCTAATAAAGTGGATTAATACACTTTCTGAACACGCAGAACAAATCTATCGCTTGCTAAATGACAGTGTGAACAGTCGGTCTTAAAGATCGAATTTAAGGAACGAAATCGTATCAGTGTGAACTGCCATGATCAGCATTCAATTTAAAGGATATAATCATATCAATTATCCTTTTTGTTTTTCTCCTCCACTGAACAATCAGTGTAGTCCTTCCCTCTCTGAATGCTGATGATTTGATCTTTGCACTAAACAAACTACTGAAGTGTTTGAACAGGGAGCCTGAACATTCCTATTCATATTATTCTGCTCCAAGATATTTATTTAGTAAGAGGAACACAGGTTTATGAAACACACTTAAGCAGAGCAGTTTCCAGGGATATTGAAACAGTCTACATATACTGCTGAAGTCATTCTAAGTTATTTGTCTAAAATTCTTCAATAAATATGTGTATTAGCCAAAATAGATTTCCATCAATGCTGCATTATATAACAGACCCCCTCAGTCTAAAGCTATTTAGCGTAGGCATGACATGATAGATGGCCTGTCGGTCTATGAAAAATGAACTATATGAATACAGACCCTTTGAGAATTCATAGAAAAGGCAGAACTTTCTGTGTGAGTCACACACACACACACACACACACACACACACACACACACACACACAGTTTCTTATGGGACTCTCATCTATTTTATGATTGATCATGGTAGCAGACAGAAAAGGATGGCAGATTAAGGATCAATAAAGCTGCTATGGCGCTGATCAATCATCAGACTTCATAGCAGCTTTTACTCTCCCTGGTTACCAACAGTGAAACATTGTAATTGAGACAAACAAAAACCATGAGAATTCATTAAATTGGTGATCTTTGAAATGGAACTCTTTAGATCATTTAATACTACACTTTCTTTCTCTTTTGTTCCAATCAAAACAGTTTTGCATGTTGTTAGTGCATATCTCTTTGTTCATAATGCGAATGTGTTTCAATTTGTGAAATGGTCATAATATTGAGAGCTTAATGTCTTGTTAATATCAGAAATTTCCTAGATAAGCTGTTTAGAACTGTTTAGTCCTCACATTTACTATTTAATAAGATGTTTGCTCGCACCATTTATTATGCTGCTGCACTAATTCCTGACAGAAATATAATGAAATAATGCATTCAATAATGAAGTAAAATAATCCAGTTCTTCAAATTGTGTTAAATATGTACACACAAAGCCTGTTCAGAGTGCCGCAGAGGCCTTCACATGTTTATACTGTATACTAGTTTTTATGAGTACGGAGTAGAGTTTTAGGAGTACGTTTATGATGAATGGATGCACTCTTTTGGGCTTCAAAATGTTGTACTCTATTCACTGCCATTATAAAGCTTGGAAGAGTTGTATGATTGTATTCATCTGAAAGAAGAATGTCATATGAGCCCGATCTCACGGGAAAACGTACTACAAATTCTACGAGGTGGCTTATTCGTACGAATTCATACGACCTGACTCGTACGAATTAGTACGTTTTTTGCAAAATCGTACATATTTTACGAATTGGCCAATTCGTATGAATTCATACGAATGACCTACCCCTGACCCCGCCCCTAAACCTACCCATCACGTGGGTTTAGACAAATCGTACAAATTCGTACGAGTGAGGTCGTACGAATTAGTACGAATTAGCCAACTTTTTATCATTCGTACGAATTCGTATGAATTGGTCGTGAGATAGCGTTGGTCATATATATCTAGGATGGCTTGAGGGTGAGTAAATCAAGGGCTAATTTCCATTTTTGGGTGAACTATCCCTTTAATGCAATTTAGTTATATAGAAATAGTTTCTACTGAATACTAATTATATTTGATTGTGCTATGAATTGAACTATTACAATATCTGATATTATACAGAGATCATACTATCGTCACTAAAAATGATATTAAAACGCATGTTAGGCTTAATATTAAGAAATGTGCATTGTGCAATAAATAAAAAAAAGTACTCCAAAAAAAGTTTTATTATAATATGTATATTAGTAAGTCTCAAGCGATATGTCAGTAAATATGTTAATGGATTTGTAGTATACTTAGTATGAAATAAATGTATTTTAAATATATTTGGTATAAAATATATATATATATATTTTTTTTTCACTAGGGTGGGCCTGTAATAATTTGGTTGTGGTGGTGAGACAGCATTCAGCAGACAGAGTGAAAATCCAAATGCAGTTTATTAACAAATGTAATCCAAGGTCATAGTCCATACCAGGCAGAGGGTCAAGCACATGTAAACAGTCCGAACACAAATACAATCCACAGAGGCAGATAGGAACAAGAAATCCAAAACTCAACCAACAAGACTTCATACTGAATGAAGGCAAGAGGCATTTAAATAGACTGGGTGACGATCAAATGAAACAAGACACAGCTGAAACAGATAAACTAATAATGAGCAGAGGATTCTGGGAAATGAAGTCCAGGAGTAACAGAGTCTATGGAAACAGTGAGGGACTAGGCTGCCATCAGTTAGCACATGATGGCACCTGCAGCTGACAGATGTAACAGGGCCAAGCTGACTGGAAGTATTTTCCTTGTGCAGTTGGAAGAGTGGAAAGGTTTTATAGAAGGTATGTTAGAAGTTTCATGATGGGCTCAGAGCCCTTGACAAATTATTTTTTGTCTTTAATACAGCTACTTAAGGTTCCTGCCAACACTTGCACAACGGCAGCTGTCTTTTTAAGGGACAAAAATTGTTTTTATATGGGGCTGCGGAAAACTTCTTAGCTGTGAAGGATCATTTCCACCCAGACAAACAAAACCAAACTTTTTTTCGCTCTAAAATGATAACTGAAGTGAAATATTAGATATTTAATAATTATCGTGAGGACAGGTAAGACTGTTAAAGAATTCAACAATTTTAAACATTGCCTACTTCAATAAGGAGTTTTTTTATTCAGAAGTTAATATTTCCAGTGTTATTAATAATACTTATTTAGTCATTGATATGTATTAGTCATTTCTATCAGTGAATTATCTCTATAAAGAGTATGAATTCTTGGCAATACCAGATGTGTGCCATGCCAGAGAAAACCTATTCATCCGAAAGTAGTCTTTTGTTTATTTTACAATAACAATATAAATGAGACTATGAATTCAAAAAGGGACCATTGCTAACAAGAACCAGCCAGAGTCTGGTTGGAAAGATGATATAAATCCTAAAATGGAATTGACTAATCTAGGTACTTGGTTGGAAGCCCACGGGTCAGAGCGTAGTGAAGATATTTTCCATCGAATGATAGAAGAGCCAGATGTGCTCACATAAGTCATTCCACACATCTTCAGTTCATTTACAAATCTTATCATAATGGAGACAGGCCCAATCATAATTCAAATACACTCAGATCTGCCTGGGGAGGAAAGCAAAACACTATATCTGGCCAAAATTGTGTGGTCCTAAGAGCTAAAGACTGCTAAGCAATACTCAAACAAACGAATACTGTGAATGTTATATCGTATGACAGGAAAGAAAATAATGGGGGAAATGTGAGAATAATATAGCAAATATTCTCTATATTTTTCTCAGTTGTAATGTTTCTAACTTAAGAGAGGAACAATGAACGAAAGTCTGAGCAAACGTCCTGAATGAATAATGGCTGGCTGAATGTGAAATGGATGAGCAGACAGAGAGAAACGGAGCCAAACAGACAAACATAATACAATCCAGGAAACTAAAAAGGTACAATTACACCTCAGTCTGAATGAAAAACAGATGTGGCTAGTATTCACCTGATCCTGTACTCGATCCTTAGCTGTAGATCAAAATTAGACTACAGAAATCAAACATTGTTTCAAAAGCAGCACGGTTTCGTTTATCTAGAGCAGACCATGGTCTTGCAAACATGATAAGATATTATGTCTAAACAAAACAAACTCTGTGTGTGCATATGAGGTTCACACATCAATGTTCAGATGATTATATAAAATAACAAGTGAATGAATCTTGCTAGCTTACACCAGCGTCAGGATTGCAGAGACAGAGCGAAAACTGTCACCTCCAATCCTTCTTTCACTAAGAAATGCTATTTTCATTCCTGGTTGATTAGAATGAATGTGTGTGCATTTGTGTATGTAGGTCATTCCTATGCTGAACTTTTAATATGCTTGTGTTGTAATTTGAAGTTAGTAGTTATAAAGAAGGTTATGTCAGACTTTCAGAAATGTTCTGGAGAAGTTCATGCACTTAAACTATTTCTGAGAAATAAAGCTCAGACGAGGATTTAGAATGAGCTTGCATGAAGGTGACAACTTGTTTATTAAGTCTTTGCAATGTTTTGAAATATTTTTTGATAATTTTATATCATTTTTTTGTCATTTTATAAAAAAGGATAGAATATTTTAAAGGGAGACAAATCAAGTAATACCTCAAAACAGCCGTCAATTCTCCAAACCGCTTGTCCTACAGTATGTAGACTCACATGGTTGCTGGAGCCTATTCCAGCATCTCGGTTCACAGGCACCAAAAAACATCACAAATAAAATACAATTCATTGCAAATACTTGCTTGTATTTCGCTATGGTTTTTCCACTTATTAGATGAGGATGTCATTACATGGGAACCTATTAAGCGCCTTTTTAAAATATGAAATGTAAGTCTCAGGTGTCCCACGACATGGCTAATAGGCTAATAGGGCCGATTCCATCACCATCATGGGTAGGGGTGCAACGGTACAGATAGCCCACGGTACGGTCCGTACCTCGGTTTTTGGGCCACGGTCTCGGTTCGGTTTCGGTACATGTTTTGTGCAGAAAGAGACTGCTATTTCATCCCAAAAATATGTTTTATTTTTCTTATGAGCATAAACAGAATGTCACAGTAGGAAGAACATCAATGTATGGAATAAATTAACACTCTAGTCTGTACTGAACAACACTAAGTAATACAAGCTCTTCAACTATCACTTATATGAAATACAAAATGTAAACAAACACACTTCAAAATATTCAAGTGGATCCCAATTCCAAACCTTGATAACTGGTATATGAAGTGCACTTTTACCTTTAACAGACATAAATTAGCTTGTGCTTTGAATAAAAAAAAGCAGAGCAAAATAATATAATAAAAAAAAACACTGCATTCAGGATACAAAGTGCAATGTTATTTACTCATCCACTATTGAGAGATTCTTGTGCAAAAAGATGAGTCTATCAACACTGTCTGGTGCAAGGCGAGACCGGTTGGCAGCACTAACGATGTCCCCAGCAGTGGAGAAAATTCTCAACTTTTCAGAATGCCGCAAGCGCACCGTAGGTCACGTGACAAGAACCAACCATAGCGCGGTTGCTTTAGCAACGACAGACGCCTCCGGAGCGCAACCGCCCTAGCGCTTTGGAAAAAGGAGAACGCGGCGCGCCTAGCGTTTTCTACGTGTTTTTAGGCGCCATATGTGAACGGCGCCTAAAGCAAAAACTAAAAGGATCAGCGCTAGCCTGGGTGCCAGCCCGAACCCCGCCCACAACATTTTTTGGTCGGGACGTTCGGTCTGGACTCGATCCATTGAGGAGTAATTATGCTCGGCTCCAAGAAGGCCGAGCCAATCGAATTGCCAGGGCGGGCTTTAATCGATGATGGACAGATGGTCTGCGGTTACGTAATCACCCACGTCACCAATGAGCGCTTGATTTGAATTAGTTTACAACAAAGACGACTGCAGCTGGAGAATTGAGATTTCATGAGTTCACACTTACAAATAAGTCAGATAGATTAAATGCGTAGGCTATATGAGATGTCACGAGTTCACACAAATAAGTCATATAGAATAAATGCGTATATGACGTGCTGTCCGAGGAGAGGGCTGTGGGCTCGGTAGCCATACTCCCCCCATACTCGTATTCCTGGTTGTGAGAGAACAAGACAAGAGTGAGGATTCGGGGTGGTGGAGGGACCGAGGGATGCTGAAAAACTGTCAAGGAGTGTTAGGTAAGTTGACAGAGTGAATATGCTTCCTCGGTAACGTTAGACATGGTATTGTTTGATGACAAGTTGATATTGGACTGATTATTTGTTTATAAAACATCATGTGTAGATTCCGCCATCGCGTCTGTTATAGAAGATATCGACAGCGCATTCATTTTAAAAGAGGAACAGAGAGCCGCGCCCGCGACATTTTGTTGGTTGAAAATATGAATGAAGAACGTGTAATTTACTCCGTTGCTCTGATTGGTTGTAGGTCTATCCAATTGAGTGCAGAGGGTTTTTTTTTTCCTAGTTCGGTTGAGACACGCCCCATAATCAAATCTCTATGGAGCGGTATCAGACTCACATTCTGACTAGAATATGAGTATGACGAAGTCAGGCTAGATCAGCGCGAACTCAATGGCAAAACCGAAGTCCCGCGGGACACGAGGGTAGACATTGTACCGTGCAGGGCTGACAGAACGGTCCGGGATTTTACCGTGTACCGTTGCATCCCTAATCATGGGTGAGGCTTGTTACACTGTGACGTCACAATGGATGCATTCCTGAACGTCAAAAGCTTCAACACCAAGACGCAACGTCGAAATTTTGCTTTGAAAGGGAAAATCTCAGGTTGCGAATGCAACTCGGTTCCCTGAGAAGGGGAACAAGATACTGTGTCTTGTTGCCATGCTTTGTTTGTTGATATTGATATGTTTGTCTGAAGGAAGCCTGTACACCTCCTTCAGACAAACGAGTTGATGACGTGTAACTAAGGCACCCTTTCATGCTTTCGGGCACTCCGCATACTGTATGACGTCATAGTTTGCCGTCGTCATGCTGGTAGCATTGCCTATAGTGTCAACACCGACACAGCTTCACGTTCCCCTTAAGGAACCGGATTGCATTCACAACCTGAAATGTTATATGTAAGGGATAATGTATAGAGAGGCGGTCGTTATAGCGAATAACAACCCCGACAGGCTGAACAGGTCTTGAATCAGCCTGAAGGGGTTGTTATTCGCTATAACGACCGCCTCTCTATACATGATCCCGCTTATTACATGGCTACCTACAAAATAAATAAATAATTTGACACGAATTATTGATTTAAAAAGGAGTTTATTGATTTAAAAACGAATGCATTGCTTCCGCCAAAGAAAATAGTCCGTTCCGCGTCCATAGCAACGCGCTGTTTTTCATGGCAACAGTCTGTTATACTTCGCAGCGGCCTGTTTTCAAGAAATAACAGACCGCATTCTACATTAGAATTCAACCAAGCCATGTAATAAAAAGTTATAAAAACCCTAAAGAACAACAAACAAGATTCAGTTATGCACATATAAACAAATCATATTATGTTTAGCAGGTGTGAATAAAGTATAAACCTGTGTTTGTGTGCCTAGTTTGTCAAACATCTGTCTCCAACCAACCTGTTTCTGCAAAATCCATAAAGGTAGATATGTTGTAAAGTGTCTGTGGATGCATCTGGAAGCTATTGCGTCAAATTAACCAGCTGAATACACGTTACACATTTTGCTGCTGTTCTTATGCCCTGATCCTGTTAAACAAAGCTGAAGTCAAGCTCATTCTTTATCCTCATCCTTCATCTCTGTATCAACCCTCACTGACGCAGCTACTCAGAAATGATTACTAACGGTTGACACTAGTAGTTTCATCTTTAATAAACACACTGATTTGGTGGAAAATCGTGCATTTGTTGCATCTGCTGGTGTGGTGCTAAAAATGCTCAAATCTGCAATGTAGCAGATGCTGGGCTTTCTGTTGCCATGGAGAACCTTGCAGTTAAAGCTCTGCTGTATAATGTTAATGTGTATCCACCAGACCTGACCTATGGGTTGTGCTCACAGCCTCACACACGGATACACTGTTATATTACATTGTGAGTGCTATCAGTGTTCAGTTGTAATGTTCACCCAGAACATTGGTGTCAACTCAGGCACCATTTTACTTTAAAGTCAACACCTCTTTTATGCCCAGCACACTTTAGCCCCCTGTTTTATTGATAAGGCTTTTGCAGCCTGGGTGGACCTTAGGATTGTTTCCATTAAGCATCTTCACATTGATGGAACATTCTCTTCATTTAAGCAATTGTCTTGAGGGTTGATTTAAAGGGTTAATATTTGCTATTACTTTTGCTAATTCGCTAATTGCTAATACAAGCTAATTTACTTTTAGACCAGTGGACAATTTACACTGTTAAACAGTGCACAAACAGATATATACTGTATATATATATATATATATATATATATATATATATATATATATATATATATATATATATATATATATATATTATAGCTTGTACATTCCCGGACATTAATCCAAGCTGTGACAAGTGTCATCTAGAACCAGCTACTTTAACTCATATGTTCTGGACTTGTCCTGCTTGATCTCTTTTCTGGGAGTCTGTTTTTGACTTACTCTCAGCTACCATGTCTGTTAATATCCTTCTCTATTAGTCAGCTTGTTTGGAGTGCTACCTCCTGATTACTCGCTGCCATCTCATTTTGTTGAGTTGGTAGCTTTTCTCTCACTACTAGTGAGACTAGTAGGCTAGTGATGCACTGTAAGGGTCCTCACGCTGCCTCTCATGCTCTTTTTTTTTTCATGGACTTTTAGTTTGTTTTTCTTAGTCACATGTTCTTCTTTGTCTTAGTTTCCTGCCAATCATTAGTTTCTGGACACAGATTAATCCTCACAGCTGCTTGTCATTTATTTAAATTCCTCCTTCTTCACTCTTCAGTTGTTGGTTGTTGTTTGTGTTAAGTGCACACTGTTCTGGATAAGCTGAGTTTAATTTATTATTAAAGGTGCTGTAAGTGATGCGACGCGTTTTTTAGGCCAAAACATTTTTTGTCACATACAGCAAACATCTCCTCACTATCCGCTAGCTGCCTGTCCCCTGAACACACTGTAAAAAAAGGCGGTCTCTCTAGACACCACAGGCTCCACAAACGGCAACAAAAACACACTGGGCTCACCCGCACCACGAAACACAACAAACGGTGTTCCGGCCAATAACCGACAAGAAGTGTTGGAGGATGGGGTTTGGGGGGTCAGTGCGCGTGCACGTGGAGGGGGTGTGGAGGAGAGAGAACAGAGAAGCATGAAGAGGGAAGTTTGAATTATGGCCGACAAACGACCAAAGAGACGACGTTCCGATGAACAAATTGCAAAGAAGAGGGACAAGGATAAGGAACGCACGAAGTCCCGAATTTACATCGGAAAAACCTTTAAAAGGGCTTCCAATCCGACATAGTTGCTCTGTTTTTGCAGAACAGGTAAATCCATTTTTCTTTCTAAACTGACGTTCATGTTCGCCAAACCAACACAAGGATGTAATTAGCTAGAACTATGCAGTCAGCGTTAACTTTGGTGAATACAACATGTATGTTTCTAGCAGCGATCAATCTCCATTGTAAATGATCAAGCAAATTCACAGTAGGGCGACAATTTGTGTGAATGATTGTTTTCACCCACTGTTTGTTATGAATTTGAATGTTCATTTATAGGCTATTGACAACCTTGACTAAATTTGTTTACGCCGCCGCCATTGTTTATGCTCACTGGGAAATGCGAACGTTATCATGCTATTATTGCGTCCTTGTATGGGAGCTATTTATAACCTCAGGTGGCGAGACGATTTTAAGATAATGTTTCTCTTTTTCTGCATTCTGTTCTGCAATATATAAAACCCTTTATCTAACTTGGCGACATTACACATTGAATGAAGTATCAGTAAAACTTAACTTTGTTTGTAGTGACTATTTGGACTTTCCTTTATGTCGGAAGGGAGGGGAGGAGGGAGGAGACGGGATGAGGAGGAGGGAGGGTCTAGCTAGCCTCCGTTTTGTTTGACAACAATTCGAATGTCAACAAGAAGTAACGTCTACCGGGATCGCTTACAGCACCTTTAAATACAGTTGTATTGGAACCTTTAGACTCATCTTCATCTTTGGACCATTATAACTTGTGACTTTTTTTCATGCAATCAGTTTTTCAATCACATTTTTCAGAATTTCTCCTTTTGTGTTCCACAGATGGCATAAAGTCATCCAGGTTTGGAATGACATGAGAATACAGTAAAATATTACAGACATTACAGAAATATATTTACATTTACCTTTCATTAATTTGGGCATATTTTAAGCAAAGCAATTATATTCAAGTTCCATTTATGTGTGTTCCCAGGCAATTGAACCAATGACCTAAACTTATATCATATCAGATGTCAGTTACTAATAGCCTCATCCTCTTTGGTTTGTCTTCCAGTTTATAGGTCTATTACTTTATGTGAAAGATCAGTGTATGGATGTGTATGTGTACAGCACATGTGTGTGTGTTTATTTGGGGGGGGTTGTTTTAGAAGAGGGGTTGCTGCTGTTGAGTGGGTCAGTCCCGTCTGAACTCCCGCAGAGACTCTTAACACAGATGTAAAGGTCACAATGAGGTCTGCGAAAACTCTGTCCATCTGTCACAGACACTCTCTCTTCCTTTCATCTTTTTCTCTCTTTCTTTTTCCTCTGTCATTCTCTGTCACAATCATACCCCCCTCTCAATATCTGTCCTCCTGTGGTGCAGTTCTAGCCCTTAGATCTGTTTTTCCAGTACTCCAATTATAAAAAAACAAAACAAAAACAAAAACACAAAACCTACAATGAAAAAAAAAGTGAAACGACCATGTGTGACCATTTACTTAAAGTGTTTTTTTGCCTAATCAAAAATCATGATTTCTGGTTTAAACCTGTTTTGTGTAGTTTGTTTAAAAGCAAATAATACTCCCCATATAAAACATTTTGTTCAAATATTATTTTTGCTTGACATATTAAGATTTTGAAACTTTACTATTTATAGTAAAGTAAAGTAATTCGAGTAGATCAAGTCACAGTCCTATACCTCTTTGTGGGTTCAACATTTCATTCGGTAACATTAGGCAGTTTTGATTTTGTGTGTAAGCAATCTTCTTGTTTCTGCTTCTTCTTCACATGTTTTTGGATCTGGAGGTACTGTACTATTTTAGAAGATTTGTAATAGGGCCCCCTACCATATAACACTAAAAACGTGAATTGCCGGAAAAACTTGTCAATGGCAGGGTAAAAGTTTAAGTATATATATATATATATATTTCAAGATTGGTCTAAATTATCTTTTTTTCAGTGTACAGTAAATGTGCAGTTAACAAAAACAAGTGAAAGTAAGAAAAGTTACTGTCTGTACAAACACACACAGAAACACGTGAGCCAGAGGGATCAACATCTCTGTGAAAATCTGGCCTGCCTAGGAGATTTGCGACAGTCATCTGTTCCTCCTTCCACTCACACATGCTCTCAGCTTCCTCTTTTCCTGTCCACCTCTCTTTCTTTCATTACTCTCTCCTCCCTCTTGCTCTTCCTCCCGGGTCACTGTCAGGTGTTTGGAGGTTAGAATCTCAATATGAATATGAAAGACATAGGCTCTCAATGTTCCAAAAATAATATAACCTGCATTGTGCCCGCATGTGTGTGCATACATTTCTGTTGTGTCGAATTCCCTGTCTTTGTGCATAATTTGTAACGATTAATTTATAGTTTTGCATTCATATACCTTTTCGTACTGTATTCGAACTTTTTGAAAAATAATCTTAAATAGAATAAGGGAGAAATGCAGTCTTATAAGTGATTTTGAGTCCACTTTAGCAGCAGTCTGGATTGGACTGGATAATGGCGAGAGCATTTTGTAGGAAATGTTCAACTGCCCTGTGATGACCAGCATGCTTTTATACGGTTTTCTCTAGAAGAAACAACTTGCAATTTCAATTTCCAGAGCAAACTGATGGAAGACCAGTCCAATTATGTGATTCGACCCGGACAATATAGTATTACAAAGAAAACATTTGATAAAAAGAAACACAGTATATATAGTAAAATAATCCTCTTACAATATAACCTTTATTAGCTCACTGGCAAAACACAAGTTTAATTTGGGTAAAATGGGTAATTATTAATTTAAAACAAAAGTCAATATTAGTGTTACATAGACCGGAACAACAAACCAATCATATAACCATTATATTATATCACAAAGTATTGAAGCACAAACGCTCTGCGCACACACATAAACATTCAGGAGCACAGAATCAACGCAGCCCTGCAACTTTTATTGATAAAATAGCTTCCCTACTGAATTGCAACATTATAGGCCTATTTCTCAGCAACGAGGGGAACCATAGCTGGTTTTGAAGTAATTAAAGGAACAATCCACCGTTTTTTGAAATAGGGCTTATTCACCTTCTTTCCTACATTTAGATAGGTGGGCAAATGCATTTTTGTCTCAGTGCATGCATTGTTTTAGTTTGACAGGGTCGGTGCTAGCTTAGCTTAGCTTAGCAAAATGAATGGAATCCTTTGTTGCCAGCTAGCATGTCCTGAGTAAAAGTGATATATAAAAAAAAAACACCTAATTACTTCTTGTGGCCTGCGTATTCACAACAAATAAAATAGCGATGCAGATTAACACTAGGTGATTTCCTAGGCAGATATTGACTTGGGACTATATTAGGGGGAAGCACAGGCGAAGCACTGCTACTTGGGCGCAGAGATATCATGCCCAAGTAGCAGTGCTTCGCCTGTGCTTCCCCCTAATATAGTCCTTAATATAAGTCAATATCTGCCTAGGAAATCGCCTAGTGTTAATCTGCATCGCTATTTATACTTGTTGTGAATACGCAGGCCACAAGAAGTAATTAGGTGGGTTTTTATCACTTTTACTCATGACATGCTAGCTGGCAACAAAGGATTCCATTCATTTTGCTAAGCTAAGCTAGCGCCGACCCTGTCAAACTAAAACAATGCATGCACTAGTGATGTATGTCTCGAGACCGGTCTTGGTCTCGAGACCGGTCTCGAGACCACTTTTACGTGGTCTCGGTCTTGTCACGGCCTTGACGGTCTTTGGTCTTGGTCTCGGACCTCTTGGTCTCGGACCTCTCGGTCTTGGTCTCGGACCTCTCGGTCTTGGTCTCGGACCTCTCGGTCTTGTCTAGGTCTCGCCGTCTCAGACCGACATAGTGGTCGGGGGATTTAGCAATACAATATCCATGACGACACAATGTTCGATAATGCAATTATTATCCACAACGGAACGGATTGAAGTGATTGATGTTTTGTCAGATGAACCAGTCAGTACCAGTCATGTTAGAACTCAACAGTACACAAAAGTTAAGGGAGTCTCAATCCTCTAATAGTGCAGTAACAGCCGTCATGCAATTGCTACACATAGTTGATCTCACCCAGTCTGCAAAAACATTTACAATGAGCTCACAGTCACACACATGACGGTCTGTCTCTGTATTGTTCTGCCTGTGTAGTTGAAGTAATACCATCTAATATGTATTGAATGTAAACTGCGGCTGAACCCTAGTATGCTGCTGTTCTTGAATACATACAAGTTATTGCTTAGCTTCAACACTAGTCTGTTTTTTTCCCCTCCGGTCTCGACTTGGTCTCGGTCTTGGTCTCGACTTGGTCTTGGTCTTGACTTGGTCTGTCTTGGTCTTGGTCTTGTCTTGGTCTCGATACCCTCTGGTCTTGGTAGTGTCTTGGTCTCGGTTTAGGCGGTCTTGACTACAAGTCTAGCATGCACTGAGACAAAAATGCATTTGCCCACCTATCTAAATGTAGGAAAGAAGGTGAATAAGCCCTATTTCAAAAAACGGTGGAGTGTTCCTTTAAACTCACAGCTTTGTTCTTAATAGTGAGAGATGCTGAACAGATGCAGGTATTTTACACACGCATCTCTTCTTTCTCTCTCTCTCTCTCTCTCTCTCTCGATCTCTCTCGACAATGACTTCATATAAATGCTATAAATGAAATAAAGTGACGTTTTCGATATTAGATATTAGTATCGGAGGCTTGGGCTCAACTGTTAAGCTGTCAGTTTGAGATCTGAATCTGTGGAGGAAAGAAGTAGTTCCACACAAGAGGGTTTATTAAGACACCCAATTGTTGTTTCTTATTTATTTAAACACCTCTGCCATCGAACTGTTGGATGAACACAATATCACACTTGTTATGGAAAGTCTCCATAAAACATCAAAACCCAACGTGTGTGTGTGTGTGTGTGCTTGTTTATATGATTTATGAGGACACAAATTTGTATAATGACATGGGTATTACACTGGTATTACAACGTAAATGTAGATTATGAAGACATCTCCTGAGTCCTCGTAATTAAAATGGCTTAAAAAACAATGTTTTATTTAAAAATGTAAAAAATGAGGAAAAAGAAGAAGAAGAAGAAAAACAAAGTGTTCTCTGAAAACACATTTTCTTATTGTGAAAACACATACCTTGTGTGTGTGTGTGTGTGTGTGTGTGTGTGTGTGTGTGTGCGTGTGTGTGCGTGTGTGCAAGTGTGTGCGTGTAAGAGCCCAGATGCAGACACAGTAGCATTGCTAAAAAGTGACGGTCCATAAAGGCTTTGGAAAACCTAAGCCCCTCCAAAATTTTCCATTCATAAAATTCCTTGACTCAGAATTAGGGAGAGGAAAGAAATGCAGAATGTCAGTGTCTGTAAAAGCACTTTTTTCTTATTAAATATAATGTGATTAGCAGAGAGCAAAGGGAAAAAGTAAATTGCATTTGATTTTCTTCTTTTTAGATGGAATGAGGAAAAAGAAACATAATGAAAGTAATAATGAAAGCCACAATTAAAATCCTGAGTGCTGTGGAAAATACCATATGTTGTGTGTTGTGCCCTTCTAATAAAATTTTATTAGACCATTTTGTGTATGGCACTGTAAAATAGCACTTTCTTCTAAACATTTCCATGAAGAGACTAAGGAATAATTGTAGCTGCTACATAAAAGTGTAATTTAAGTCCATTTCATTTGACACATTTGTATACACAAAGCCTCCACTACAAAGCACCATATAAACCACCACTTCTTACATCTTACAATTACAGTGAGGAAAATCCTGCAGGACATCTTCAACACTCAATAAAAAGGCAGAAAGTAGATGGTTTCTTATCAATACTAATCAAGGGAACAAGACCTCTGATCTGGTCAAACAGATACTGTTCATCCGAAATCTGTAAAATCTAATCTGAATCTAACTGAACAGATGACTTTTGTTTTAATGTTTTAAACTGAAAAGAAACTTAACTTAAATGTATGTTAATGGTAGTTAAAGTGTGACAGAATAAACAAACAAAACCTAAAAATTAACTAATTTACACACTGAATGATCTGTTCAGTGATATCAGCTTAAAGCTTTTAAAGGTACAGTAAAAGGTGCAACTCCACTAAATGACAAATTATACAAACAAATTAATAAATAAACCAGTAAAGCAAATAACTGACTTTGGGAAATTCAAAAAAAGAAAAAAAAAAAAGTCTGTTAAAGAGGAGGTTAAAATATTGCATTCAAATATACAAATTTCCATAACTGAAAGATAACAGAGAGGAGAGACTTTCAATTAGAAGCCTCATTCAGCAGCTTCTGTAATTAATCAACTAGCCTAGTAGGCTACAATAACTTCCTCTACGCAGCAGTTTTATAATGACACACACACACACACACACACACACACACACACACACACACACACACACACACACACACACACACACACACACACTCACAAACAGTCATTATCGTAAATGTCTGTTGCCTGGAATGAATGTCTACTGGCAGCAGGTGTTAATTCTAATAGGAAATATGACCTACCCAACCACCCACCCACCCAAAACACACGCGCGCACACACACACACACACACACACACACACACACACACACACACACACACACACACACACACACTTTCATGCATACTTGGACATAAAAAGATTGTCAGGTTCACTCAGATCACTCTGTCTGGGGGCAATAGAATAACATAAGCAAGTGCTAAAGAATACATGATCACTGGATTTTGTGCCTTAACTTTTTCCTCTTCTTTATCTCTCATGTCCCCACATGGAATTAAGTGGCCATTCTGCCCCGCGCCAGTGGCTTGTGTATTAGCCCGCAAAAGCTCTTCCTGTATGCCTGTACTGCCTGGGGACAGCAGCTGTTGGTCCCAGCACACATGGGCTAACAGAGGAGAGCTATGCGTGTGTGTATGAACAGCATTTGTCAGGTTGACTTTGTCCGTGAACAATTGGTATGTGCCATTCCTTGTCCTTAAACTAACCCAGCACTAATTGGGATTAACATGTGTCTACACTGAAATACCAGAGGACATAAACTCACGTATAAAACATACTCTCACACATATAGTCAGGCATATACTGTATAGAAACAATAAGTAAATTTCATCAAAGCTGTATATCAAAATGCTCATACTGTGTCACTGTCTGCAACATGTTATTTCTTCTCACACTCTTTGCTCTGTGAGATTAAATAGATTTTGTCCATGAAAGAGGTATATAATCACTATATTAACGTACTGTGTGTTTCAATAGCAAATTATTTGGATATCTTGTAATGAAACTGTCTTTTCTTAACCAGAAAGCATCCCAATCCATGCATTTTTAATACCTCATGTACATATCAACAATACATGGATCTTAATAATAAATAGTTATTTTCTATTTAAATAACATATATTTAGCTATATTTTGATATTGTATTTATTATTTATCAAAGGAATCATGCCATAAATCATAGAACTAGGTTTATTATGTGCTAATTTTATGAGACAACTGGCTGTGAATAAAATATTACTTTATTTACTTATTTACTTTACTTTAGTTACTAACATAAACATATACATTTACTTAATACTTACACTTGATAGGAAGCATGATAGGATTGGGGTTTATGTTTTTGTCATCCATAAACTACAATCACTAAACAATACACTTACATGACTTTACACTTTACATAATACATAAAGAAAAGAAAAAAAATCTAATCCTGTGAATCTCAACTGATGGACCGTGACCCAAAATTCATCTTGCATTTGACCCAAAATGGTTTGCAGCAAAAAGCAGCAGCAGAAAAGATTACGGTAATAATAATAAACAGCAACTAACAATATAATTAAACACAATTAGTTAAAATGGTAAAAAATAGGCTCATCATTTTTTAAAAGGCAAGAGAAAATGCTTCCTATGTTATTGTTGCTGACGTCAAAGACCTCTATGGTACTGTAATGCAAATTCATCTGTCACTTGGTAGAAGCTAGCCAAATTAGCCAGATGCCAATAGGGATAGGTTGCATGACATGCCCTCATCCCAGAAAACCATGAACAAAACTATGCAAGGTAAAAGACAAAATGACCCACACTATGACAAAAGATCCACAGAAAAAAAGCCTGGTAGAAAATTACAACAACCTTTTCTATTAGGTTTTATAGGAAAGTGTGAAAAATCAATACAGAAAATTCCTTCAAAGCAGTACATTGGGGCATATTTTTACAACCCTTTCTTAGGGTGCGCTACATTAGTTCACTTACAGTGAGGATGAACATTGTTATGTGTTTAATATAATTAATAAATTGTTATGTTAGATTTATGTTTACATATGAGGAATGATTTTGGTACTGTTGGATTGTTCTATAGAAAATCTGATTGCTGATGCAAAACCAGTCCCATGCTACATGTCATTTCCTGTGAACAGACAGAGAGAAGCAGGACACAACGGTAATTTACCTGGGTAAAGATGTAATTATCCTCCTGCTCTATGGAATTTCTGAATGATAATCAGTGCTAATGGTGCTGATGTAAATGAACATCAGGGAGAAATGACAAAACGTGAAAATTACAAACCACATACAGTCAACAAATTAAAAAGATCCTGACGATGACATTTCAATATTTGCTTTATATGAAGCTGTGAAAGGGCATGAGAAAAATAGGAGGCAAATTAACTGACTGATAAAAGGAGAATAATAATAAGAGAAACACACACACATAGAAAGGAGGGGGGCAGTACATGCAGATTGCGTCATTGCAGTTTATTTAGTATCTCCACAGGCGAGAGGGCAGAAAGGAGAGAGACACGTACAGGCACAACACATGATCAACGGGTACCACAGTTTGACTGGCCGACTTTATGAAAGTGTGTATTAAAGGAATATTCTGTGTTCAATACAAGCACAACTGATACAATGAGCCTGTAAAATACTTGCCGTTTTTAAAAGTAATTACCAGTATGTTAATATGATTTCTGGGTGTAAAAAAAATACATACTGATCTTTTCTCTGTAAAAGTTAAATGTAATTGCACAACTTTAACACCATAAATGCTAAATCTTCCAAAAAATGGCGCCCTTTTAAAATTAAGTACCCCAATGTAATCTAAATGTTTGCCTTTTACAGAAAAGGAGGTCAGAATCTTTTTTTTCAACGTTCAACATTTTACCATAATTGCTTTTCATTGAGCTTAACTTGTATTGGACTTGGAATATTTCTTTAACCAGCCAAAAACCTCACATCAATATACTATTAATGAGACACCAATGACAATAACAATGAATGCCAGACACCAGACGCTGGTATCCAGTCTGAAGACTGTAGAGATTAGAAGAGATGTTTTTAAACAGGGAAGGAAGGAGCTGAGGAAATGAGTGCAATTTACATGTGAGCCATAGTCTCACCCAAACAGAAGGGTCATTAGGGAAAGCTAATGGATCAATTCAGTACTGGCTATCCGTGCTTGCTGTTACTCTGTTCTATATGGCTTTTAAGCAGTAATGGTAGAATCAGGTACATTCATTCATAAATTCATAGTCTTATTTTTTAAAATGCTAGCTTTTATAAAAACATTGATATGCTTGCTTGCTGGATTAATGCAAGTAATGTAGTATATATGTTGCGAGCCACATGGAGTTCACAAGGACAAACTAATTTCTTGATTAGTTAGATGCAATTCTAAATCAATTTCCAGAAGTAAATGTTCCACTGAAGTAAAGGTTGTTAAATGATGTGCAAGTTGCAACAATTAATCAGGTCCAGGTTAACCCAAAATCACCCAACTTCTTCCGGACTTCATTAAGACTCAATTGACTAGTCATTGACTTGTCATTCAGACAACCCAACTAGTCGATTTTGAAAATATGTCAGACTGAGAAATTATACATAAAAGGGTAAATCAACCAAAAATGAAAAATTTTGTCATCATTTACTCCCCCTCATGCCATCCCAGCCATGTATGACAGTTCCCTTTCGAAAGGGAACTCGCACTGCGTCGATTGACGCTTTGGGGAATGCCTCAGGTGTCTGAAGGCACAATGACAGGTGTCTGGAATCACAATCAAATCACGGCAATCACATTGACCGGCGACAGCTGCTGACATCATTACGTACAACCTGGAAGTATATAAGGGTGCCTTGCACAAATGACAATCATCTTTCCATCTTCAGGGACTTTTCTGTCTGTAAAGCGTCTGAGAATCACGGTAAGAGAAAATGAAATGCACTGAGAAGAAGCAAAGCTTCCAGAAGTGTGCGGACCCATGCCCAAGATATCTGGCGCCGGGTGAATAACACGAGCTGTGCGTTTTTTGTTTGGGAGAAGAGCACGCACAAGCAGTTCTCGAGGAAGCTGCCTGTGCAAACTATGAGCATCTTCCCTTGAGAACGCTCCGCTCTCGTGTGGCCCTCTTCTCGAGCGAAGAGGGCTCAGCGTCTGAGTCGTGATGAGGCAGAGCGGCGACGCGCATCATGGGGTTCCCAGATGGAGCTCGCCGATCGCCTTGAAGGGAATAAACCTCTCAGATGGTTCGGCGTCTGATGAGGGTGAGCTGCAGGTGGAGGATTTCTCTCCTCCGCCTAACCCAGCGAGTACTCTTCAGGATGAGCAAGAGATGGCTGATGAGGGTGGTGATATTCCTGAACCCTCTCAGCCACTCGGCCCGTGTATGCAGAGCTGGTGGATGTGATGGATCGCACTGTGGGCAGGCTGCGGTTAGCCTTGCGGAGCCTTGGACCTGCAGCGCGATAGGGGAGAGGTCGCTCGCGGAAGTCTTGATGATCGGTTTCTCCCCGGCCATAAGCCACCAGCTCAGGTGAGCCTTCCATTCCTTCCTAAACTCCTTACGGAGATCGAGAGGGCATGGAAGAACCCATATTTGGCCCGTATCCATCAACATAAGCGGGCAAGTTTCGCTGATGTTGAGGAGATAGGGGAACATGGGTATGTGTTGTTGCTGCCCATAGATGAGACGTTCGTGAACTAGCTCGCGTCTGGACGGTCTGAAAGTCTGATACACGGCAGCGGGTCAGGCGGTACTGCCCTGCACACCATGGCGGTGCTGCAGGCGTACCAGGCTGATCTGCTGGGGGATCTCAACCAGGGGGCAGGGATGTCCCCTGGTCTTCTTTAGTAGTAAAGAAGACCAGGGGGCATCCCAGGGGGCATCCCAGGGGGCATCCCAGGGGGCATCCCAGGGGGCATCCCAGGGAGCCTTGGTCTTCTTTAGGAGTAATTTTTGTGTGCAACTAACACTAAAATGTATCCCTCTACAGACCTTGTTCCCTGTATAAAGTTATGGGGTCATGTCTTATGTCGTAAGGTAAGGTAAGAAATGTTTTTCTTAGGGCCCTGTGCCCGGTTGCATAAAGCACCTTAAGTGTAATTTTCTCTTAAGTTCGCCCTTATGTTTCCCTTAAACCTAAGGGTGTTGCAGAAAAAAACCCTTAAGTGTTACTTAAGTGTTTCTTTAAGTGAAACGTCATAAACTCTTAGAATTTCCCTTAAATGCTGTTTTTTCACTTAAGTAATCCCTTAAAAAGCGTTTAGTGTTGCATAAACCCCCTTAACGGTCATTTCCCTAAGTATAAATTAAGGTTTGGAAATATTAACCTTAAGAGTAGCGTGGACAAAAATAAGATGACATGGCTGAATTTATGGAACCAGCTGAAGATCATTATGTGCCAAGAATAATTTTTAGGGATAAGGAGAACCCTTTGGACCATCTTAGCGATGACAAATTGTTGCAAGAATACCAATTTGATCGACGCGCAATATTTGACATCACTAACAAACTAGACGGCGACCTTGACCATGTCACACATCGCAACCATGGTGCAAATCAAATATTGCGCGTCGATCAAATCGGTATTCTTGCAACAATTTGTCATCGCTAAGATGGTCAGAGGAGGAGAAATGCAATCTTCTTTACGAATATATTAAAAGAAAAACAATTTTGTAAAGCAAACTAAATCCCAATGTAACTGCGGCAAAAAAACAGAAACAGTGGGAAGAACGTGACCGTTGCGTTTAAATGACGGGAAAGAGCCCGCAACCCGGTGAACCACTCTGCTAACAGACGATTTATGCACGTGGAAAACATCTCCCTGAAAATATAGTGCACTCTTTACCTGCAGTGTTACAACTGCTTATAGCACTGCGTTTTTTTTTTTTTTTTTGCAACTGTGAGTTTTCAGGGAGATGTACATGAATTTTTCATGTAAATATAGTAACACTTATAGTAAAGTTTTCTGAAACCACAGAGAGTCTGAGTTTTAGCTATATGCTAATTCAAGAATAACACATTTTTTAATGAAAGAGAGGGGGGGGGGGATTTCAGAGGGGATTCGTTTAATTACCTATGAAGCAGAACAGCTGGTTCACAACACAGTGACAAGATGATATTGTAGAACATTATTGTATTTCAATAAAGCTATACAGGAAAATACAGCTGTTCAGTTTGTTGTTCTAAATTAAACACATGGACAGAATTTGCATTTCAAGCTATGGTTCCTTGGGGGGGGGGGGGTATACTTTCTCTTCTGTACATTCAGCCTCTGCTTGTTTCTTATTCTAGCTGTCTAATAAATGTAACATTGTATACTGTGAATGTTGTTGACTATAACAAAGTGCTTATGCTCCTCTGTTGCAAGTCGTTTTGTGTCTGCTAAATAAATGCAAAATATGCATATATTTAAGTTCAGTAGTTTCACTTAAATGACAATTAATAGGTCATTTTCATTACTATTTAAGTGAAATTACTGAACTTAAATATACAAGCTTGATAAAAATGATCATTCAAGAAGAAAATTTCAGATGGCACTTAGAGGCTTTTGCATCTGAACTCTTCATATATATATGACAGAGTGGACATGCAGGTGTTGAGCAGAGGTAAATCTTCAGGAGTAAATCATGGGTTATGTGTAACATGGCATTGATTCAATACGTGACTCGATGATTTTTTCCCCCGCAGCTTCCTCGCACTGTGGAATGCTGACCACTGACGCCATTCATGGAAAATATCATTAAACGTAAAAAGGATGATACGACTAATATTTTGCTTTCCTTGGACACGCAACCTTTTCATGAATATACTGTAGGCCTACATGACTTGACCTCAAAGACAGATGCAGGTAATCGCACGCGCTCAGTCGATCTCTCTAATTCACTGTCTGTTTAGGCTTAAGTGCAAATCCACGAAGCCTCTGTACAAATCACCATGATAAAAAACAGTCTTGTTATCATTATTAACTTATTTAACATTCAATACACATGCACAAAGTTCAAAACAAGAAGCGTAGGCTATAGCCTTATGAAAAAAGAAAACACACGAAAATTGCGGTTGCTGTGGTTACTTGCATTCCTCTGCGGTTGGCTTGTCAGTAGCGCGGTACTACAATATTGCGGTTATTGCGACAGCCCTACCAACAACGTAGGCTAGCATTAGCTACATGATAATAACTGTAACAGCATACATAAACAAACCAACTAAAGTACCGTATCCAGACACAATATTTTAAACTAACCATTCGGAGACGTCCTGCTGTAGCCGCTGAGTTGCAACTTCTTCAGGTGCTTCTCCATCCGGATCAGATTCTGGGTCAAACTGGAAAGCTTGAGCAACTGCGTGTCTACGAGCCATTGCCTAACATCTACTGTAAAAATTAGCGCATGGTACCATGGCTGCAAGCTGATCATCACAAGCCACACCCCCATCTTGCCCCGCCTCTCTCCTCCTCATTAGCATTACAGTACAGTACGGTACGGTTCGGGTCGGTAAACCATGAATCGGCTAGCATTTCCACTGCCAACAGTACCCTTACTTGATAGGTGTGGTGTAGCCTATGCCGGAAAGAAGCGATCAACGTCATTTTCGTGCGAAGAAGAAAGCGACATAAACAACAATGAATGACATTAGCGCCGACATTAGGCGTTTCTCAATAGCAAGTACGCGAAGTTCGGACTTGCCAAGTCCGACTCAGAAGAATGACTCCCGAGGACGCGAGTCCGGTAATTCTGCAAATGGAACAGCGCATTCTTCAAAACGTCACTCAACTTGCTCTGCTACTCCGGTTATCTCTGTATGTACATTTTAGGCAACGATAAAACGAAATATGTCATAAAACACCACACTGCCTCTTTACGTTTTAAGAAATCTTAAACATTATAGCCACACAAATGTGGTTCAGACAACGCGTATTGATTATATTCACTGCATGTAACGTTAGCCTATTTGTAACAAAAAAAATAATAATAAATTAACACAACCCTGCCTCTTTTCGTTTAAATTTTACAAATATTAAACTTATTAATATGGTTCAGGCAATATGTGCATTTGTACTCTGATCATCTTCACTTAAATAAAATAAAAATTACAAAACTAAACCCTGTCTCTTTTTGTTAAATTTCAGTTTTATCAATAATAGCCATTATAAAATTATAAGTAAAATGTGAATGTCTTTTCAAATAATTTGAACCACAGACCTTTATTCATAAATTTGAAAACAGGTATTCTAAAAACCTATAGGACATTCTGAAAGGAACCCATAGCAATGTAGCTTTCCAGGCCTGCCTACAAATTGACATCATGACTGAATAGCTATATTACACAGAATATCATTTCAGAGGTAGAAGTCAGGAATGACATACATAAATACACTACAGAGGCCATATCCCCTAGAGATATTAGGTGACCAACACATTTGCAACACCATCGTTCAATCAATCCTGCAAGCAAGGTGGGAGTTTTCTGCACATGTTTTCTGTGCATCTGCCCAACCAATTGATTCACTTATGTGCGCTAATACAGTGGCTAATGAGGGTCCATTACAGTGGCCAAAAATAGGCAGAGGACGCAAGACCAGAGTCTACCATTTAGACTAATAAAAATACATGGACCGTACTGAGGCCACATCCAGAGAAAGAGAGAGAGTGATAGAAATAGAGGCAAATAGAGGATGACAGAGAGAGACAGCCTGCCTTCTCCTAATCCTCTTCAGATGTATTTTCCATAGGAACGGCAAAGCTATTTGGATGTATGTGTGTCATCTACATTTCCACTGGCTACAGCTAGTATGTGTGTGTCTGACAGCTTCTTTTACAGTAAGTAGCTCAATGGGGCCACACTTTTACTTTTTCATTGAAGTAAAAAACAGTCTGACCAATTCCACCTTCTTCATGACCCAGTGCAATCACATGTTCAGCACATTGTTTGTGGGTGAAATCCAGTCATTTCAATTGTAATCCATGTGATTGGGAATTTTGTGTAAGGGCAAAGGTTTTTCCCGCACATATTTCGCAACTGGTCAAAGTTCGCCAGCGATTCGCTGCATTTACCATCTGCAATCTGCTTAGTTTGAAAGTGACTTTGGTGTAAGCTGTGCTTCAGAAATGGCAATACTAAACTGAACTTTTAGAATTAACTTTAGTTAGTTTGTTTGTTTTTGTATTTTTTTTTTTTACTGTACCTTTAAGACTTCATTATGTAATTAATTCTCTTCTGATTGGCAAACCACAGTCAACCAACATATTCATCAGAGCATGCCAAGTTGCTGAATATTGCATCTTGAGTTCATATTGCATATGTTCATGTTCTGTTAGTTCTATAAATGATAATTAACAGTCAGCCCACTATTGTTGCAACATTAAACCTGGGTGATCTTGTGACATCCTGAAGAAGTTTATTTTGCCATAATGTCTGTCTAACTGTACATTATCCTGCTAATTACACGGCTAGTTAGCAAGTAAATAAATAAAAAGGGCTATGCAATGTTGATCTGAGTTAAAATTATTGTCAGAAGAAAGAGACCACATACTACAAGAAACAAGCACAGGGTTGAAGATGTTTACAAAAAACGTCTCGGTTACAAATGTAACCCTCGTTCCCTGAAGGAGGGAACGGGAGATGTTACGTTGACGCACTTCAGGGAGCCCTATCATCTTCGAGTATCTACAGAACGAGCCAATGAACGTTGGCATGTGTGAATCACGTCATGCGCCCCGCCCCGCCCCGCAGCACAGGTATAAACAGGAAGTAGGCACACGTACCGTTGTTATTCGCTGAGGAGCTGAGATCGTGACGGCCATGCAGCAATGGTCAGCAATCGTGGTGACGGGACGCAACGTCTCCCGTTCCTTCCAGGGAACGAGGGGTTACATTTGTAACCGAGACATTCCCTATCAGTCGCTCACGTTCGACATTACGACGACGTAATTGGGATACCTGTGGAAAACCCCACAGTTGCTGCCACATCCAGTGCCCTACGCAAGACTCTCAGACCCCCAAATGACTGGGGCCCTCCACCGGGGGAAGGAGCGGCGCATTCACCTCCTAAAGAGCAGTCTGATCTACCTCTGGGTCGCCCGTCTCAGGGTTGTTTGCACCTCCACTTGTCCCCTGGTTTGGCAGCGGCCTGGACGGACGGGGTCGACTTCCTACGGGTTGCTCCACACTGAGGCCTGGGTGATGGCTGCTGTGGCGGCTTAGCGGGAGCAGAGGATGCCTCAGGAGGTTGACCTCGGCGATGAGCAGACGGAGGGTCTGCGTGCAGGATGTGTCGTATGGCCTCCGTCTGCTTCTGGGCGGCCGAGAACTGTTGGGCAAAGCTCTCGACTGCGTCGCCGAATAACCCAACCTGGGAAATGGTGGATCTGCAAGAGCGCCATGGCATGGAGGGTGGAAGCAGCCTGTCCACAGTCTCTGTAAGCCTTCGCCGTAAGACCGGGCGAAAACTTATTAACCTTGGACGGGAGGCGAGGATTACCCCGCCAAGAGGAAGCGGACGGTGGACACAGCTTCATCGCAATGGCACGCTCCACTGACAGGACATCCACATATCCCTTAGCTGCTCCGCCATCGAGGGTGGTGAGGAGGGAGGAGCCACTAAGACGGCTTCTGGCACTATATGGCGCCATCCACGTCGAGCTCCTCATGCATCTCCAGAGGACTGAAGCTCCCCCTCCAATGCTGCAACCGACATCTGGTCGTCAGGTGGAGCTCCAAAGGACACGTCTGGTCATCCATGCTAAGGACCAGCACCTTTGAAGGCTCCAACGGCGGCAGCGTTTGTGAGGCGTGAGGGACCCACGGAGATTGCCTCGGCGGGGAAGCCCTCACAGTAATCCTCAGATCACCCTGGCTAAGCGCTGAAGAAGGTCTATTCTGAGGTCCAGAATAAGCACTAGATTGGGGCATAGGTGAGGGGACTGCACCTCCCTTGAGGTAAGCAAGTCTCGATCTTAACGCTGCCATGCTGAATGCCCAAACACGAGAGGCAGAGAATGCACAGAAACGCACAAGCGGAATAACATCCTGTAAAGGACGCAGTGTCACGCCTGTGTTGCTTTTTGTGAAGAAAATACTCTCACACAGTGCTGAGGTACCCAGGGAATGGCCGCAGTGTACAGCAGTGCTGTCACTCTCACGGGGAACGCCCACCGAACCGACACAATAGAAATGTTGTTGCTGTAATAACAGCAGTTGTTTGAGCTATATGCTCATGGCCTCGCGCTGATTGCGCCGTTATGCCAACACCGTAGTGGAGAGATGAAGAGTCTTTAACGCAGTTTTGGTAGTCTTGCAGAATCAAAGATAAACAGGAAGCTCGGCTTCTGTTTTTGCCCGTTTCCTGTTTATACCTGCGCTGTGGGGCAGGGCAGTGACGCCATTCACGCACAGCAACGTTCATTGGCTTGTTCTGTATATACTCGAAGATGATTGGGCTCCCTGAAGTGATCCCAATTGCGTTGTCACGTCGACGTAACATCGAACGTGAGCGACTGATAGGAAACAACAGTCATACAGCTTAGGACTGATAGGGAACAATAGTCATACAGCTTAGTGGTCATTAAACTAAAAATTTGATGGTAGAATGCTGCGATTGACCAATCATGATCTAGTAAGACAATATAACAAATATGTTTTTTGCTGATGATTTTCAATAAATGGTTTTATTTGTAGAGAGTGAGCTCTGTATTGTGTTTGTTACGCAACATAAATATACTTTTACATTTAAAAAAACAATAATCCTGTTTTTCATGATATGCCACCTTTAAATAAACTACTGCATTTTGTTGGTAACTCACCGGAACATTATGAAATACGAGTGTTTCTTACACAATGCTGTTTAACTGGCTACTGATCTTGCATAATTATGGTTGTATAGTCTTAAGATGGCAAGGTGCTGCTTACAAGGTTCACATAATAAATATGTCTACTTTTGAAACATAAATAGAGCTGCCTGAGTCTAATCTTCAGCGGTGCTGATTATATAAACTGCAAACCGTGGATACACAATCACGCACACGCAAACACAACTAAGATTTGCTCTGGTCTGAATGACACCTTTATGCACTGAAGGGAAGGTAGGAGTGCAGAGTCACACACACACAGACTCTATGTCTGGAGCTGATTTATTTCAGGCCATCACTTTCTAAACAAGACATTTATACACATTGCCGCCGCTTATTATACTTTACTCTAGATGCTCTTGTAGGTGGATCATTCCAAAAATAACTGCCTGTTTGTGTTTCATGACCAAGACAAACTCTGCTAAGCCATAAACTGTTGTTTTATATACTCCATTATTTTGTTGTCCATATGATGAGACTAGGTCACATTGATTGATGACGTTTAGTGAATTACAATGGGGCATTAGGCTTACTAGCGTCTCGTGCAGCTGTTTTCGAAATGTGTTGGATAATATTTTTCCTTCTTTTTTCTTTCTTTCTTTCTTTCTTTCTTTCTTTCTTTCTTTCTTTCTTTCTTTCTTTCTTTCTTTCTTTCTTTCTTTCTTTCTTTCTTTCTTTCTTTCTTTCTTTCTTTCTTTCTTTCTTTCTTTCTTTCTTTCTTTCTTTCTTTCTTTCTTTCTTTCTTTTTACAATGGAAAACAAGTGCTACCAAGATTGGCTGCAGTGTGTAAACTTTTATGGCCACTCTAAAAGCTAACCAAGGTGGAGGGTTACAGTCTGTCAAAGACAATTTTCCACTTACGGACAAGTGGGGGCGAGAGCGTGTGTCTGCATGGTGTGTGTGCAGTTTAATGTGGTTAAACTTTTATTTTCACTCTTAGTGAAGTTATGACACAAGAAGAAAAGAAGGTGGGGGTGGAGAGAAAGAAAGGCAATTTAAAAAAGTCTAAACTTTGGGCTTTGCATGAAAAAAAAAAACTCTTCTCCACCATAAAAAATATATTTTTTCAAAGTTTGAAGTAAAAAAAAAAAAACTACAAAAACAAAACAAATTGGAGTACATTTGACAAGAAAATAGTCTATTTCATATACTATTTCAGTCAAAATGTCAAAATGTCATGTTTAATTCAGTGTAACTTGCAAATTCTTTGATATTTTCTGTTCATTTCATCATTTACTGATGAGCTGAATTATGAAAGTGGCTAGTTGGAAACAAATATGTTGAGGCAGAAAGGGAGAGAAAACGGAATAAGATGAATGAGAGAGACAAATTAATTGAGAGATCCAGAAGAGGCTCTGGAAGGTAAATACATAAGAAATGCTAAAGCTTGTAGCCAAAGCAATATCTTTAGCATTTCTTATGTATTTAAAAGCAGCTTGTGCCATCAACTTTCTATGGTCCGACTCATCCAGAGTGCGATATAAGAGCCTTTTTAAAGGTCAAACACACTGTGGGATTTTCTTTGTAAATAGCTTTGAAAAGCTGTCACTTCTCATTTTCATTTAAAAAAACATATTAATATGTGGTTCAGGAGAGGCAATCTGTGCATATGTACTATGATTAGCTCTGCTGTATGTACAGTATATGTATAATACAATTAAATATGACATAAAACATAACCCTGTCTCTTTTTGTTAAATGTCAGTTTTAATGAACAATAATAGCCATTATAAAAGAATAAAGTTTAAAAAGCTTTTACAATATGAAAATAAAGACAAGCAAACAATTCAGTCAAACATACAAAGTCAGTGCTCTAGTACAATGGTATATATAAAAAATATTAACTTTGCCCTCAACCAAAACGATATGCAAATAATAAATTCATAAGGACAAAGTTTGCCTGTTAGATACACAAGATGAATTATATCTGTCATGGTGTCACGAGGCTCCTCCGTCACACACACCCAGCGCTCACGCTTTCCGTTACAATATCTCATATTTAACCATTATAGAGACGTCATAGCCAGTAGCTATCCAGAAAATGTCAAGCTGAGGTAAGGCTATTCTTGGAGGGTATATGCGCGCAGAGCATGCTCAATCAGCTCTTGAGGGAGCTTACTGTCCTCACTGCGAGCATTTCACTAAGTTCTGCTCCTGCCTCGCCCTCCTTTGAGGCTGCAAGACGAGCCTGAGACGGGCGCTTTCTTGCTCTGTTTACAGACTCCTTAGGTCCCGTTCTGGATTTGTAAGCTCGCTCTGTGATGCGGTGATCGCCTGGATCTCAACACCGGAAACGTCTGAGCAAATATTTTTAAATATGCATTATCTTTATGATTAAACCGCAGATTTGAGCTTTAAACAATTACATTCTAACCTGTACAACTACATTTCGTGACACAACAGCAGAAATATTTTTAAAATTATGCAGGTTTTCTCCTCCCTCTTTGATGTTTGCTGGTTGGTGTGAGATGCATTCTGGGATACCTGGCAGTTTCAAGTTCGCACCTCCTGATGCATCCTTTATAAAAAGGGATGGAGCAAGAACACATCTAGGGATTTGAACTGTACTTAGTTAATTGTGAACTTTGAATTGTAACAGTACTTGGGGCAGTGACTGATGACGTTTCACATGTCCACAAGGACACAAGTACAGACAAGAATGCATATTTAGAAATGCCTATTGTGTAAGGTTAGCAACAAGAGCATTTTATCTCATTATGTCTAAAATCAAATATGTGAAAACTCCTTGCCAAACACAGCTGATAAAAGCATTTTGGTTCCCTTTCGAGGGAACACTGATGCTTTGTCATGGTGTAGACGCAACGGGAATGGCTCAATGTCTGAGTCACATTTAATACACGCAAAGCCATTGGTCTAGGAAGAAGTCAGGTGACGCAACGTTGTGCGTAATCATCTCTCTAAGTAAAACCTGTGAGAAAGCATCACCAGCTTCTTGTCTATAGAAAAAAAAGAGATGTGTCTTGCTGCGCCCCCGATCTATTCCTGGGGACAATAGACATGAGTCTTTTTTATCTTTGTCTCGGAGAAGACCACGCTCGATCAGCTCTTTGAGGAAGCTTACTGTCCTCACTGTGAGCGCTTCACTAAGTTTTGCTCCTGCCTCGTCCTGCCCTGCTAGTTGAGCCTGAGATGGGCGCTGCTCTTTTTCTCGCTCTGTTTACAGACTACTTAGGTCCCGTTCTGGATTTGTAAGCTCGCTCTGTGATTTCTTCAACTCCAGACGCGGAACTGCTTTCAGGGGTGGTCTAGCACTAAGGCCGATTACGAGTCGAGTGCAACCGGTGAGCAGTCAACATTTTCCACAAAGCATATGAGAAACTAGTAGAGGTTGTCACTCACGAAGTGGCCAAACGTAATTTGAGAATTCTCCCATTAATGAAATAAATGTAATATGTGACAAACAAAACAGTTCAGGAGCGATCTGCTAATTACATTTCTTGACTTAAACCAAAACTTAACAACACATGCTATTGGGAGTTTTGGTTTTAAGCTCCGCTTCCGTTTGACAAAACAAGAGGTTTATTCCATACTAAAATCCATGTTTATGGTATGGGCAGACATTGAGCGGTTCGTGCCCTTTCTATATGGAGAAGTTCCCGGTTTGTAACCTTGGGTCCCTCTCTAGAGGCATTTTGGCGTCATCATTATGATGGACACCTCACTTACTGGCTGGGGCACTGTCGCCTAGCCCAGGGTCTCTGGGAAGACCCTCATCTCTCTCGGCATATCAGCCGCCTAAAGATGAGGGCTGTGTTTTTAGCAAGACACTTCCCAGATCTCAGGAGCTATCATGTGTTGTTGCAGATGGACAACACATCAGTAGTATCACCAGGGTGGGTTGCATTCACGACCCCTGTTCAGGCTGGTGCAGTAGATCCATCTCTGTGCTGAAACAAACTGCTTTCCCTGAGGGCAGTTTCAGAGCAGGCATCCTTTCGAGCCAGGGGCTGAGACCTGGAGATTTGCAGACCTGGTATTTCTCCTGGAAGGCTCTCCGTGGGATATTCTGACCAGGAGCGACCTTCTGTCTCAGACAATCTTTCACCCCCGACCAAAGATCTGGAAACTGTGGGTCTGGACCCTGACGGGTACCAGTTCATAGATTCTGGTCTCTCAACTGATGTAATTGATACCATAAGAAATACCATTCGGTTTCCATAATAGTACACTTCAGATGAGGAGATGATGCCTTTTTCATCTTAAAGGACAAGTTCGGTATTTTACACTTAAAGCCCTGTTTACAGATCGTTTCTGATGAAATAGAACGGTTAAGATTACACACCTACAGAATGGCTGCATAGGTGCACTCGAACATATCCTTCCTAAAACGCATTAAACTTTCGTTTACAAAGAGATGAAACTCACCGAGTGGTCAGGGGTGTTCAATGATATGCTCAAACAAAAATCGCTGCAAAATATGCTTTCCAACAGGTGTTTTACCATTCGTTGTAAAACTGTGGATCTATTTTTCCAAACTTCTCACACCCGTAGATTCTTCCGTTGAGAGCTTGAATAATAGACACTCCAGCCCAGTTGGTGGCGATAATGCACCTTTGCCAATTACAAGCAAACCGCTGGCATTTCATTGAATACACAGAAGAAGCAGAAGAAGAAGCGGTGGAGTAATACCGTACCTCACACAGCTCTTTCAATACAAGTCAATGGAGTTGGACAAAAACTACGATAAAACCTGTTGGAAAGCATATTTTGCAGCGATTTTTGTATGAGCATATCAGTGAACACCCCTGACCACTCGGTGTGTTTCATCTCTTTGTAAACGAAAGTTTAATGCGTTTTACGAAGGATATGTTCGAGTGCACCTATGCAGCCATTCTGTAGGTGGGGGGGAAAGCGAAATAAACCTAAAATTCTCGGGACAGCAGCATGTGTCAAAATTTAACCGTTATCTTAAAGCAACAACATGGAACTTTTCCTCTGCGGTCGCCCTGCAGGTTGGAAGCGGAATTGTCCATTACCGCTGTCGTAAAATGATTTACGGTTACTGTATATGAAGCATGTAGGTTTTTTTTCATATGGGCAATGATAATATTATTAATCTTCCTCCTTTTATAATTTATACATATTTAGTAGGGATGCACCGATTGGGAAATTCTGGGCCGATACCGATACCGATGTTTAACATAACAACTTGGCCGATGGCCGATGCCGATGCCGATGTTTTTTCTTTTTGTTATTTATTCCTTCTTTTGTGCCACTGAAACATACAAGTCTTTCGGCTCTTGATCACACTATCCTAGAATGAGCACAAATTCAATCAGACCAAGCAATTTATGAAACAAAAAAAACCTTTAATGTCACTTTCTGGTTGACAGTTATAACCTTATTTATAAGTTCTTTTTCAGTTGTTATGAGGAGCAATATGAGAGAGAAATTTGGTAATCATTGTCTGACCCAACAAAAAAAACATTATAATATTCATTTTATTTTTCGTGTTCGCATTTATGAGGGAAAAAACACGGGTGAATGTTCATATTAAATTTTAAACGCGCACGCGCTCTTCTGCGAGAGAGAGAGAGAGCCCCGACCGCGCGCGCGCTCTCACTCACTATTCAGAGCGGTCAAGCTTCCCCGTACTTTTTGACAAGCGTCCTTGACAGGGAGGCCAGAGCTTCTTTGCAGCTCAAGTCGGCGGCGGTGTGTACAGTTAACGCTCTATCTGTTGACGGCGCTGAGGGAAAAGCTCCCGCCACTGGAAGAAGCGGTCGCCGCCCATTTGTGTCCTCCTGCGCACCCATCAAAGCCGTGCAGAACGTCTTCAGCACTCGCGGATCGTGCATACTCCGCCGCTTCTTCTGCTACACACCATGGTCGTTCTTTTCTCGAGAAAAGGAGTTTTCTCATAGAAAAATAAATAAATAAATGCGTCATTGTACCCAGCACTTCTGAAAATGCACTTCCGAATGCGTCTCTGTCCCCAGCATATCAAACCAAACTGACGCCCATGTGACATCGGCGAATGTCATTTTTATTTCCCGATGGCCGATGGCAGTTAACGAGGCAAATATCGGCCGTTACCGATGTTCAGCCGATGCATCGGTGCATCCCTAATATTTAGTAGACTAAACATTTTAACTCAAACATTTGCGATTTGCATGTCGATTACAATGCTCAAAACTGAACGAGGATGATAGTGATAGCATCCTAACCATCTAAAACTAACGCATGTTAGTGTTTACTAGCTACCAGATTGATAATTCGCTCATCTACTAGCTGATTCATGAAGATAAATAAATGGAGGACCAGATAGTTTCCGTAACGTAGCCAGGCACACAACAGATTAGAAAAACTAAAGATAGTATGCAAGCAATTTACAGTTACTTACTAGTTCAACAGCATGACGGCCAAGTCAGCATCGGTCTGGTAACACTCCTCCTCCATTAGCTCACGCCAGCGAGCAAACGCTCAACCAATATTGATCCTCGTCTTGTCTTTCAGTTTATCACCCTCCCTTTTCCTCTTCCGACTCTACTCTGACAAAACCTTGGACTTCTTACGTTTTGCTGCTGCTTCAGCCATGACGAAAACAGACGCACGAAAACAAACGCGCTGGTTGGCCACATTTGAGGAAGTGGTGGGCGAAGTGACGTATGCCGTAAAGCAGTCGAATTTTGTAGTTCTTTTTGAGGGCTGGTTACTACCCGCACCGCGAAGTTACATAGTGCCAGTAAAAGCGATACAGACCCCGTCAGGCTCTGGCAGACGTCTCATTCAACCTATTGTAAGTCGATGTACTATCACAAGGGTCTTGGAAATATATTATGAAGGTTGAAAAGCTACATGTTGTTACTTTAACCGTTCTATTTCATCAGAAACGATCTGTAAACAGGGCTTTAAGTGTAAAATACCGAACTTGTCCTTTAATTTACCGTATTCTCTATTTCTACACAGTAACACAGTCCCAGATCAGAGACTGATGTAGATCATGAGAATTACTGGAGCTGTTGTAGGTAAAGTTGTAACGCTGTAATTTCTGCAGGCATTTCCTAAAATCTATTACAAGAGAGGGTTGATTTTCATGAGAGCAGTTCCTTAACCTAAACTCTAGGTGTCATGGTGTGAGCAACGGCATCTTAACCCAGCTGACTTACTTTAAGAGCGTCTCTCAGCTGGACTGTCTCCCGCTACCCTTAAGGTTTATGTGGCCGCTATTTCAGCTTGCCACAACCAAATTGAAGGGGTTTCAGTGGGAAAACATGTCCTGGTGTCCTGTTTTCTGCTAGATGGCTGATGTCTGTCTGCGGACCACAGGTTCCCTCATGAGATCTCTCTATTGAATGGGAAGGGTTGTCAGATTCTCCCTTCAACCATTACAGTCAGCCTCTGTGAGGCTTCTGACTCTCAAGTTGGCTTTGCTTATTGTCATTGCCTCTTTAAAAAGGGTAGGAGACTTGCAGCCCCTGCCTCCTGCCGGTGTATGGCGGTGTGGGTATTGTCGTTCCCATTGCGTCAACACCATGATGCGGCGTCTCGTTCCCATTATCAGGGAACCGGGTTATAAACACAACCCAAAGACGACTGACGACTACATCACTATCCAGGATGGTTCAGAGGTGAGTTAAGCTCCAGGTTTGAATCCTCTTACAACACTTACAACCTCTGACAACTGCTGCAGGCAACCCCCATGACCGCATGTGGGCTTTGAGCTCTCTCGCTGTTATCAGTTCATTGAAAGTAATAACCATAAACTAGTGCAAAAGTGTAAGTGTGGTTTTGACTTCATTCCCTTTATAAAGTTGCACAGTGCTCAACTGGGTGTGCACAGATCTGAAAACTGCACACTCAAAGAAAAGCTCACAAGCAAGCACATGCCCACATACACTTTTTAGTTAGGCTTAGTCTTCATAAATCCCTCAGTGCAGGCAGAATAATATTTTGCTGCATCGGAGCGGCTATTTGCTTTCTGTTAAATCACTGAGAAAAAGTTTACACCATTAATAGTCATAACAGCAGCGCTGACGGCATATTCTTCAACACAACCACTATAGTTATCAGGTTCTTCCAGGGCCCAGCATTTCATCTTAAGGATGAATGTATTTCATAACACTCTCATCGAGAGCCACAGAAAACAGTGTGCAAATGGGATGCATCATTACGCAAGAAGACCAATGAAGAGAGGAGATACTTAATAGAACATTTGTCTTCTCTATTTCCGGACTGATCCTAGACCAGTGTTTCTGAACTGCTTATTTGTTTGTAAGTGTTATATGGAAAAGTTTTAAACTGTTCCCAGTACAGCAATTAGGGTGATGGTGATTCGAAATTGTGTTAAATGAAGGGTGTTTATGTTTTGTCAGTCTAATGTAGCTCTGTGACTGAAGGGATATTAAAGGAAGAAGGGAGGACGAGAGCGAGAGCTGGGCAAACAGGCTCTGAAAACAGTTATCGGCCCGAGGCCACAACGCACACAAACTCAAACCCACACAGACACAGAAGATAGAGAGCTCACCTTCAACATAATCATTTCTCATTGTGTATCAGAGTGTATGAACTGGCACAACAGCACAAACAAAACAAGGGTGGCAGCAGCCTGCTAGAACCCAAGGCACTTCCTCTCCATGTGCCTGCTGGATAATTCCAGCACCTGCTGAGCCAACAACCCTGACATGTACAGATGTCCCCTAATATAAGCCCACCTACTGGTCCTCCGATTTCCTAATCACTCTGAATTGCAGAGGAAGAAATAATGAGAAGTAATGTCTGTCAGAAACATTATCTGATCTAAAATAAGAATCTAAGATAAGATGCTATTAACATGCAGTTTCAGAGATGATCCAAAAGTGCCTCAGAGCAAATAACACTATACTGTCAATCAGAGAACAGAGAAATTCTGCAAGACTCATTTCAAAAAGACAACAGAAACCAGAGGCATCCTTACTATAAAGTTAAATACCTAGATTCTACATTTAAGCAACTGTTCATATTTAATATATGTCTGCACGTCCACTTTACTGGAAAGGTCAAGATCCACCCTCGAATGCATGCAAGTGAACTGACAATTGCATTTTTCAACAGTCACAGCTCCATCTAACCAATTGTAACAGAATTTGGCAAACAACACTGCATTTCTGATAATAAAACATTCTTATAGAGTATATTGATCATACCGGGACACATCCCGAATGCTTAAAACTTTGGTGAAGGAAAATGATGGTAGTAATGATCATTAACAAAATAGGTTTGCTATAGAAAGTTATAAACCATAAATAAATGTAACAATTATCCCCCAAAAAATCATAATACATTTGCTTATAAAACAATAAGTCAAAGCATGACAAAAACCTTTAAAAGGAAATTCCATTAAATTATTATTAGTATTATTATTATTGTTTCAAGCCCACCTATCTTACTGTCTCATAATATTGTTGTAGAAGATTTTACTTGCTGTCTGATTTGTGATATATAATAGACAACTAAAAGAAGGTTAGGTTGACAGAAAAATAGATTTATTTTCCAAATAAAAAAGAGAGTATATATAGCTCTAAAAGCAATTGTAAAGTAATTGTAAATTAGTAATCTAATAGTAAAATACACCAACACGCATATTAAACTGAAGTATACAGTATAATTAACATTATATATATATATATATATATATATATATATATATATATATATATATATACATACACACACACACATATATATATATATATATATATATATATATATATATATATATATATATATATATATATATATATATATATATATATATAAATCCACAGAGCTAAATGCTGCAAGTGCTTGCCATGTAGATTTTGTAGTTTTGTACCATCAAAAGTCTGCAGAGTTATAAAAGAGTCTGCAGCTGTTATAAAACATTCTTCACCACAACCACCTGCCTGAAAGAGTAAATGCAGCCTGCTGATCTGGCACTAAAATATGAACAGAATGGACATCCATTGAACAAGTGAGTGCTGACATGGGCTTTAATGTTTAATCTGGTTATTCTGTCAAGGCTATCCCTTTTTTCCCCCAAGAGCCTCACATTATGTTGTGCTGTTGTCAGATGTTTCAGCTGGCAGAGTATGCAGCAGGCCAAGATTAGTGAAGAGCTTATAATTAAATGCACCATGTATCACTGTAAACAGCATGTCTCCTGCAAGACGAAAAAAAAAAACACCTTATACGGCTATCACAGCTAATGGTGATGAACAACTGCTATGCCAACATCAAACTATACAAATGTACGAAATTGTGAAAATTCTGCAGTCATCGCTTACATTATGTCATTCCAAACTTATATGATTTTCTTTTTCGTTTCTTTTTTTTGGCGAAACACACACACACACAAAAAAAAAATATTTAAAGAATAGCTATTTAGATGTTTTTGTCCCTACAATGAAAGCCAATGAGATCCAAAACATTTCAAGCTTTAAAAAGGACATAAAGGTAGTGTAAGGATAAGGTAGCGTAAAAGTAATGTTATAAAGCAATACGATCAGTTTGTATGATGAACAGACCAAATTTTAGATGGTTATTCACTCTGAAATCAAATGAAATCATTGATCAAATCTTGCAGACTGACGCATCAATACTGCCAATAAAACCTCATTGCCATGACACTTATGGACCCCACTGACTATTATTGTATATTCTTCAAATGTCTTCTATTGTGTTCCACAGAAGAATAAAAGTTATAGCTACAGTTTTGGAGCGATAAGAGTGAGTAAACAGAATCTTCATTTTTAGATGAACTATTCCCTTAACTCTTTGGAATTCAGAGAAATTAAGTCTTTCGCTAAAATATTGTCAACATTGGTTGCAGGCAGCAGAGATGAAACAGGATCTAAGTGCAGTAGTCTTCATTTAGAAATAAACTCAAATCTTAACAAAACAGAATCTCAGAAACAGGAACAAGGCGCAGGAACAGAACAACCAACATAAAACGACATAGAACTGAACAAAGAACCGAAAGAAACAAAGGGCTTAAATAGACAGCAAACGAGAGGGGCTAGGTAACTAAACACACCTGAACAGAACTAAACCAATCAGTGGCCATGGTGTCAAACAGGCCGGGAAAGTGAGAGAACTGAGCTAATAAACAAACTGAAACCAACCAAAAAACACAGATATGACCAGAACAGATCAAAAACAAACTCTAAACATGAACAAACAAACTTATAATGTGACAGCTATACAGTAGTCAGGAGGAATAGGACACATTTCCTCTGTATGATCACTCAAATTGGCAATATCTAATTTACTCCATGACAGAGCCCCTGTGAGAGAAGCGAGGGATCTTTTATCCGGAACAAAATACTGTTGACTGTGACATGCTACTTCTACTGAAGAAACTTCAAATCCACTCAGGCCATTTATGACCATAGATATGTGCATTTAAAGACATCATGCAAGAACACAACTGTTATATTGAATAGTTATTTCTCTTAAGCGTGACCACTAATCTCATATTTGAACTTATACGTTTCCTGAATTGCTGCGTTACCATGCCAGAGACTGTGAGAGTGAGACACACATATGTTTGTGTGTCAGCTGCAACAGAAGCTACTGAGGATTTCCCATTAAAAGAGGGATCAAGTTCTCATTCATGCATACCATAAAACCCCTTTCATACACACACATAGAGAGAGAGAGAGAGAGAGAGAGAGAGAGAGAGAGAGGGAGAGAGAGAGATATTCAGTGTCTCTCTAAAGAGAAATAAAGTCTCTGTGCACTAAAATATATTCACTTCTTCATTTTCAGTGCTGGAGCATTTGTTGATGTCTTGACCTTAAGTTGAAAGCATTTTAGCAGATGAGCTGAGACAATGTAGTTCCTGAGTGCCAGCAGACATGAGCATGAGACAGACTATAGTGAAGTGAACTGCTAGTGGATAAAAGAAAGTGCCTTGTGGCATAAGGAATGGAAAAGAGAGAGACGAAGTGTTCGTGTATGTGTGTGTGTGTAAGTAGGCTGTTTTTGCACCTGAGGAGGAAAATTGTTGACTTGGGCTTATAGACGCGAGTGGGTGTTGTATAATACAAATCCATTTTGTTTTGTTTTTTTAGTAAGAGTCTTCAGTGTGTGTGTGTGTGTGTGTGTGTGTGTGTAGCGATGTAAAATAGTCATAAATGCAGGTTGTTTTGTGTGAGTGTATTTACTACTGATAACATTTGTGCATTTTCTTTGCTCAGTGAGGTTGCTGTGAATGGTTTATTTGACATAAATTTAATTTTTTTGACATGATGTGACAAATGATGTTTTATTAACAAAGTTCGGGAGGAGTATACAAATTATCTATCCAATTATTCATGTCATTCCAACCAGCTGTCAACAATCAGTAATCAACATGTCTACCCAATCAGCAAAATGAGTAAAGGCCTATATATATATATATATATATATATATATATATATACACACACACAGTCGACTCACCTATGTTCCTCGACAATTTTCAGCATCCCTCCACCACCCCGTCACCTCACACTCGCCTGGTTACTTTCCTAACTAGAAATACATGGGGGAGTTATATACAGTATATGATCCCTCAAGTGTTAATACTTAAAAATGGCTGGCTTGTGCCTCTGGTAATTTGAGTTTGAGACCCCTGGTGTAAAGTTGTTGCAACAGGTTACATATTTAACGAATACTCTGTACAAATTCATGTTTAATCAAATTCACAGCTGGATGCATTGCAATTCAACTTAACTCAGCCTTGCTCTCAGTAACTTTCCTCAATCTCATCTGACTGAACTTCATTTGTAATCGACGCTTTTGATTAGACACAAACTTGGTGCTTCACACAAACCTTCTAAAGCAATAGCTCAGTTTTGAGAAGAAAACAAAACTACAACACATCATGGGTCATGGGATTTGATTGAATGCAAAAGCACTACTGCACCAAAGAAATGTGTCCTCTATTTGCCCACCACGTGGGTGCCTGTGGGGAAGCTGAGCAAACAAACACTTATTTCATGCTTGAACACATTTAAGCCAATGGACATTTAAAAAAAGGAGAAAATACAAAATGAAGAGAAATA
This sequence comes from Scardinius erythrophthalmus, assembly GCF_964197995.2. NCBI lineage: Eukaryota > Metazoa > Chordata > Actinopteri > Cypriniformes > Leuciscidae > Scardinius > Scardinius erythrophthalmus. Next base: position 25,498,289 of record NC_138223.1, read on the forward strand.
AAACTGTTTGTTCGTAGAAGAAACATCTTATCATCAACTAGCAGGAAATTATATGATAATCAGTATTTGTGGTTTAGGAGAGTAAAAGTTTCATTCTAAGCCTTATTTTTTTTTAATGATAATTTACCACCATCTTTTTTACCTTTATATTAAGCTATTTAAATGTAAGAATTAATCATTTTTACATTTTAGTTTCAAAGAAAAAATAATTTTACTGGAAAGGAAATGTTAAATTCTGTCTTTATAGTACATTGGATTCTATTATATGAAACTATCAAGGGAATTTCCTCATGATATAACCCCTTTAAATGCATCATCCACACATGACTCTGCATTTCTTCTTCACATGGTGAATGAAAGGCTCCATTCATCCCATCAAAGAAACCTTCTATGACAGATTTACGATCATTAATGATTCAGCTGAAATACTGTGGAGCATTCCTTAGTGCATAGTTTACATTAAACCACTGAAAATGTTCATTGTCATACCAGTCACATATTTAGATATTCTATGGTTTATTATTTGCCGTTCATGACCAACAGTACTATAGATGCATCTGTCTTCATGTCAAGCTTGGAAATGTGTGCGTGCATGTACATATTAGCCGTGTGGGCAGCTGAGAGGGCTCAAGATGGCCACAGATGTTATTACTGCCTTAGGGTCTCTATCTCCATTTGTCTGTCTTTTTCTCCCTTCTTAACAGACAGCCACACAGTAGCACAATTAGCGACAGCATATCACCACATGACACACACACACACACGCACATGTTGGGTTTCCATGTTTTATGGGTCCATAGACATAATGATTTTATACTGTACAAACTCTATCCCCTATCCCTACCCCTAAACACAACCCTAACATCAGCATTTTTACATGTATTACTATGATTTAAAGCGTTATATAGAGTTATTTATAACGATATTTATAGCGATTTATAGATTTTCTCAAAAATTACTGGTATTAAAATCATTGGGGGATCAATTGGTCCACACAAAGCAGACTTTACCAGGACCACACACACACGTTTTACTTTCATGGTGGGGACTTTTCACTGATTTTCAGATTTGCATAAAATAATAATTATTATAATAATTGTTGCTTTTTCTAAAATATGCAAGATTGCTTTTACAGGGTAATCTCTACAAAAATCAGAAAACATTAGACAAAGAGAAAAGAGAAAAAAAGGAAAAGTCATCTAGCTTAAACTCAAATCTAAACTGCTTATAGTCTAAAATCTACAATAATATAACATATAGCACTGTTACAAGACATCAAAATTAAATTTACACAAATCTCTACTACACTGTAAATAGTGAGCAGTTGACTTCACTTAAAAAAGCTGCCTTAAAATTATTAAGTAAATAAACTTCATGTGTACTGAAAAATATTCAATTACGCATGACGTTCATTTACTTAATCATTTTAAGGCAAAAATGTATTTTTTTTTTCCTCATACTGCTTATTTCATGTGGTTATAAATATGCTAGTATACCCCTAAATGTTCTCTACATTTGAAAGCAAAAGCGATTGCTTTGTAATTGCACTTGTCAGATACACCTCTTGGAACAAAACAAGAGACATGTACTTTTTTTAACATTTGGATAATGATACAGCTCTGAGCAATTTAAAGGTTTTAGAGAACTACATTTGCAAAACAACACACACACACACACACACACACACACACACACACACACACACACACACACACACACACACACACACACACACACACACACACACACACACACACACACACACAAAATTAATCCTGTCATACAAGTCTGCATATTGAAATCCATACACGGACAAATACACACTCGCCATTTTTTTTCCATCCCCTTTATTAAATGGAAGTATTTTTGCTTATGCTATTTGATTAGGCTTGATGTTCTTTTCAATTAGGTGAGTATGTGACATTGAGGCTGTTTTTTAAAAATGTATACAGTATTCACCACAGCCTCTCCCCCTCACATACACATACAATCTGCAATTTCCCCATTTAAGAGCCACTTTAGCTCACATCCCATAGTGCATTTACATAACAGCCCATTCAAATGCAATGACAGCCAAAATCTGAGTGACATTTTCAAAACTGTCTCCCTCATAGCAAACAATCACGAATAATAGAGGGTTGCTAAGCACACATACACACACCCACCAACACTCACAGACACAAACACATGCTCAAATATATGGCCTAGATGCAATTTTGCAGTGATAGAAAGGGATAAGGATAGCCATAGATTGATAATAAGGTACAATGGTCTTATAGCTAAGAGATGAATGAGTCATATTGATATTTGTTGGAGGGAAAAACAAAAGAGTGTAAAATTATAAAAGGAGAAATCAGATAGAGAAAAATAAAGAGGGAGACAGATTAAAAGGTAGAAAATTTTGAAGAAAATTGGTGTTTTAACAGTCTCTCTCAAACACAAATTTCATCTTGTTAGCACAAGACCAGCGTTTAAATTGAAGAGGGAATGAGAGGGACCTCAGACCCCCCATTAGAGATTGGGAGACTCCCAATAATACATAATTATCAAAAAGTAAAAAAATGTGAGGGATTCCATTTTGAAATTATATAAATATGTATTGAATTACTGCTTGGACATAATGTTTATCCGAAAACAAAGCACACACTCCAAAGGGTTTAGGAAAGACAACCATTTGAGTTCAAGTATGTTTTTTTTCATGGCTTGGGCTCAAAGTATCAGTTATCTGGATAATCAATATCAGTTATCTGGATAATCAGTTATCTGGAATTACTTTTCTGTCAGAAAGTTTAAAATACTCCCAAGTGTGTCAATCCCCATTTGAACAAATAAAATCTAAGTTACAAATCACCTTCAATCTATGATTGTTTGCACACCTAAATTACTATAATTATTTGTGCTGGTACCTTTGTGTTGAAACACTCAAGTTTATAACATACAAAGCAGGGTTTTTTTAGGTAGAGTAAAGTACATTAAAGCCCTGTTCACATCGCCAGCAATATAAGTCGCCGCAAGTCGCCAGTGGTTGGAGGTTAGGTTGATCAATTGAATTCCTACTACTGGTTGCCTAGTACATTTTTTTAATGGATGTCTTGACATCAAATTAGTTTTCTTTCCACAACAAATAAACATTCTAGAGAATGTAATGACAATTTTAAAGCAATCAGTGCATAAATGTATAATATAATAAAGAAACAATTTGAGCTTTGACATTTCAAAATAAAATGCCTGGGCTATCCATTTCTTCATGTAGTCATTGGTTTATCCTTTCATTCATGTTTTCATTCATTCCATTCCCTTCTATAATTCATCTACAGTAATGGAAGAGCATTTCTGTGCTGAATATGTGTTTCATTCAGTGGCGGAGGGAACATGGAGTCCGTTCTGGTCAGTGTGTGATGATGTGTTTCTGAGGACAGTTGTGATTCTTTCTCATCATGCACTGTAAAAACTAAAGGAGCCTCAAGTATCCTGTTGGATACTCAAGGAACTTCAAAATGTAATTTTGGTGCCTCAAAGCTCTTTTTCCTATAGAAGGGTTACTGGAAGAGCATTGACAATCTTTGAGGTTCTTGCTGGAACTTATGGGATCCTTTAAGCACTTTGTATTTACTTCAGAGGTTCTGGAGTCACCTTTTCATTACTATGAGACCTCGAAGTGCTTTGGGGGAAAATAGAGGAACTTGAATGCGATAGAAGGGTTATTGGAAGATCTTTTAACATTTAAGTGGTTCCTGGAAGATCTCTTAAGTTAAAGCCAGCATCTGGAGGAACCCAATGGTTCAGTGAGGCCAGAATTAGATTATTATTCTATTATTATTATTATCCTATTATTATTATTATTATAGGCTACTTAAGTTTGATTCAGTATACATACCCAGGTGAAAAAGACGTACTATTAAATGTATTAAAAATTTACTTGAGTGTGTTTTTAGTAGACCTACAATACAAATATACTTTAATGCATTTTAATACATTTAACAGTAACCTAGTCTTTTTCACTTGGGTAGATTACATATATTTAGTATAGACCTATTTTATTAAGTCATTTAAACCTTAAACAACAACACTAAATAATAATAATATTATATGAAGAAGAAGAAGCAGGAGGAGAGAAGTTTTATTCAGTCACGAAACTGCTGCTATTCCTCTGCTGTCGTCGCTTCAGTGATCCTCGCGCTGCTCGCGCGCAACAAAGCTCAGCTGATCGACGTCATCGGTTTGAAAGTAACGGCTCCTCTCATCAAAGCTTCCGCCGTTTGTTCGGCTCTCCATTACAAGGTTTGTAAACTCGCCAAATAAATATAAATACAGAGTCTACTCACTATATATTTAAACACACATATATATAAACTAAATTTATTATACATTACTACGTTTTTACAGTGTTTACCACTCGTTTATTGCACAGTATCTGTCTTTAGCCGCGATGCTAACTACGTTGATCTAATGAACAAATGGAAATGATTGACTTATTGTCTTAGATTGATTTAGTCATTCAATTCAACATATTTTGTACAACTGTGTCTTCAAATTGCCTAACTAATTTAGAAAATTCTCTGATTGTTATGAATAACAAAAACAGGTTATAGTTTGCTCTGTTTTTGTTCAGCCTAACGTTAACTTTACTTACTAACGTTACAGGTGCCCTCATTCTCTCAAATACCATTTTAAAGCCATTTACTGGTCAATAAATATTATGTTGTGAATAATCAGCTTTGTTCTTTTGTTTCCCCAGAACAACCATTACATTTCTAAAATAATCTGAACATTTCAGTGGCAACATTGAATTACAGTAAGTTACCTGGCACCACATGCTGTACTTTATTACAATGAACTTTCTCTGTGTGCAATTGTATTGTTTGACTGTGTACTTGTGTTTTTTAAATCAGTTATTCTCTGAAAATCTTTTCTCATGATCTCAAATCTCATTCATGTTACTCAGAAAAATAATATCACAGGTTTGATTCACAAAAAATGCTATAGACATTTTAACTCTGAATTATAACTTCAAGTTTAGTCTTTTTCGACAAAAAAAAAAAAAAAAAAAAAAAGGAAAAAGCTATTAGGCTTCAGAAGACTTGCAACACAACCCATAACACATGAGTTGTGAACTCATTGATTATTTTTAGGATCTTTTCTGGGACATTTTTGGATCTTAACCATTTTTACATAAAGTGTTGTATTGAATTGAACTAGACAAGTGTACATAAGAATGGTTTCATGAATGATTTACACATTTTTTTTCTGCTTGTGTTTCATGCAGTGAAACTGAATGGTGACTGGGGTTGCATTATGCCTGAGATCTGCTTTTGGGTTCCACAGACAGAAAGTCAAACAGGTTTGGAACGTCACAAGGCTGAGGAAATTATTTAAATTTCACAACTATCACTTTAATAACATTACTAACAGTAAATTTTGTACTTTGCAGGGATCTCGGTAAGCTGAAATACAAGTTTGATCAAGAATAAAAATCCTCCTGTAGACCTGAAAATCATTGAAGTGTCTGGACCATCCACCAGAACAGAGGAAAAACAAACGGAAAACGATGCTGTACCTTTTCACTTTTCTAACTCGTTAAGTACCTCACACCAACTTGGTCCCATAGTGACATTTTTGACCACAAACGAAATTGCTGATCGTGTGGATTCTTAGTAAAATGACTGGAATTCACCAGTGAACATTCACAGAACAACAGATAATTTTACTGCACCTTAATACTGTTTCCGGGTCGAAGCCTCTACTTCCTCTATCTTGTTTCATGAGAATACTCAACAACCATTTATGAACACTGTTGATTCAAGTCACACATTTAAGATTTTCAAAAGCCATAGTGTACATTATAGACTCCAGTCTAACAGCATCCCAGACTTAAACATTTTATGATTCAAAATAGCTGAATAACTAACAATCTGAGATTTCAGTATAGAGATAAAGGTTACAGCACAATGAGTGTATATAAGCACTGTTGTTTGTTTTTGGCATCTGATAGAGCTTTTGGACTTGGAAACAGTGATGTTAGACTTACCATCGGACTGAAACACAAATGTGTTAAAGTTAAGTATGATGGACATTTTTAATTAGTTCAAATGTAATTTTATTTACATTGATTTATTTCGTGGAACATGTGTTTCCATGCATTTTGTTGAGATGTCTTTTCTTGTTTATCTATTGTATATACATGGTTGATTATTCATGTTGCTTATGTATTATACTATTTTTGTGTGTATTCATTGATATTAATCTGTAGTTAGCTTTTTTCCCCATGTGCATGGAAGTGTATGTATAAAAATGGATATCAATAAACAATTCTTATTTTGTATTTGGTTCAATTTGTTTATTATAATAGATGTCAAAGGTAACCATAGTAACAACATGAAATTAAATATTTAAAAAAAATGAAATTTGGTTCCTAGAGGCACCCAAAGTGGTTCCACACAGTGCCTAATATCAGAGTTCCTCAGGAAACCTGTGTGGTTCCTCAGAGAACCGGCCCTTTTTAAAGGGTGCCTAGAGGATCTACAGACGGTTCCGCCGGTGTGGCGAAGTGAAGAACCCCAAAAGGTTCCTCCAGGCACCTTTTATTTTTACAGTGTGCTCTGCCTGCCGGCTGCAGATATAAGCACAATGTAAAGGAACAGATCTAGAACAATCAGCTCATCAGCTCACTAAGGTTACAAACAAGGAAACACATTGAGGAAATTTCCCGCTTCAGTTTAGATCCTGATTTCCAAATAAATCAGTTTTCGGGTAAAAAATCATGTACTGTATTCCCTCACGCACACAAAAACATAAACAAGTGAACACCTGCTCACACACTTCCGGAAGAGACATTAGAAGTTGAGTGAATTTAGTATTTTTTGAAGGATACTTCAATGAGTGATTTTGACATTTTTTGATTAAAGTTTAATGCAGTTTGTATTTGATTAAGAGCTGCAAATAAACAATAAAATGAAAAGTAATCAAGAAAAATCACATAAGCTTATGTGTTGCACATAGTATCAACACAACTGGGATTCAGCCATAAGCACAAGGTTGTCGTGCTGATCTAACAGTATGATACTTTGCTGTATGATATCGCTGATACTTTAACCAAGACGTTAATATAGTGTAACATAGTTGCATAATGACAAAAATCACCAGTCCTGGAAAGCAACTTATACAAACAATTTAGAGGACTAGAACCATTTTCAAAATACAGGGAGGCTAGATGAGGATCCCTTAGATCCAGACATAGCTTCTTAGTAATCATTATAAAGCAGCTGAGGTGGGATACTCAACTGCTTAATCTGCGTGTCAGTCATTCAAGGGGTGTAAACCAATACTAACAGTAAAAAAAAAAACATTAGATAATAAATATTACATCACTATGAATGAACATCTTTGATTTTACAGAAAGATATTGGCCCCAATAATTCAAACACTGTCCAGAACTGACTGCTGTTTAACCCAGACTGAAACGGTGGTAGTCCATCCTAAGAAAGCACTGAAATATCACTGTAACTCTCACAACTGTCCTTTATTCACGGTGTAAATAATTGTTGTGGACCTAAAACTGAGACATCAGGGAAGAGCAGAAAGATGAAGGGTTGCAATAACCTGTGTATATAAAAAGAGAGGAGACATAAAAAAGAAACTGATGAGAAGTGATAGCTAAGGAGCTAATGCAAAAGAGGGTGAAGCAAGAAACAAAAAAGGATAGTAAGAGAAATAAAGAGGATGGTAAGAGTACTCTGAAAAATATTCAGAAATACTGAAAGTAGTTTAAAGTTCAGAAAAGAGAAAAAAACTGCAGAAGATAAAGGGCACACACACACACACACACACACACACACACACACACAAAGAATGTGTAGATGGAGAGCAGGAAGCAGCGTGAGAGCTGTAGAGGGTCCAGTAGTGCTGGAGGTGCCCCTGCAGCTGCTGTCACATGATCACATGTTTGGCCTCCAGCCGATGACGAGGTCAGGAATATTTTTGATCTCTGCCAGTCTCATGCCATCCTTCTAGTACCTCTCTCTCTCAAACACACATCCTCTCTCTGTCTCTCTGAGAACCGCCTACTCTGGCTGGATGTCTCTCTGTAATTAGGAATGAAAGCTGCTTCTTAACATGGCTGTTGATTTGCTGTGGCGATCTTTGAATAAGTGCCTAGAAACACTTGGACTTTAACAAGTGCACCTTCATGAGTGTCAGTTATCATGTGATGCATAATATTCTAGGGCTGCAACAACTATTTAATAAAATTAATTATAATTAACCGCCTCAAACCGCCTACGTAGGTCATATATTTCATACAGCTGATTGGTAACGAACATGAAGCAGAGCAACAACTCACTGCGTAATGTAGCCTATAGAATGCAGTAAGAAAGCCTCTAAAATTCAAGATATTTGGGCAAAAATGCCCCAGTATGATTTTTAGTTTCATATTTTTATCATATGACATAGTTAAGCAATATCACACAAGTGCTTTTTTTTATCTTGAATACCACGAGTTGCAAATGTGATTTATTTTTATACAACAGTTCAGTATGGCTGGGTATCGAGTATCAAAAAATCTCTTGTTGTTCGGTCCTAAATTACAACACCTAAGGGGTTAATTTCGTCAACGGCAATGGGCCAATAAGCATGCAGCATGATTAGTTGCCCTGGTGAAAAAAAATGCTAAGTATACTTGCAGCCAGACTAATTATCAGTATACAGTATAAGTGTGTTAATGATTAGTTAATTTGAAGTGTGCTATTTTGAAACAATTCATTTTGTACTAATTATATTTTAGTTGTAATTAAATTGTTGTAAAGCATAACTTTAAGTGTATTTAGTGTACTTTTGTGTACTAAATTGGACCAACTTTAAGTATACTTAGTATATTTAAGTATATGCCTTGTAAGGACTAATTACATGCTTGATTAGTGATATTAAAGTTAACTTTATTTGTGTTACAAGTACATTACAAATTAATTACGAGTATCTTACAAATATATAACATATAAGCAATATACCATAAGTGTATTTATATATAAAAAAAATTTTTTGGCGTTTTCGCCTTCAATTTGGATAGGACAGTAGCTAGACAGGAAGTGAGGTGAGAGAGAGAGAGAGAGAGAGGAGGGACATCAGGAAAGGTCCACGAGCCGGGACTCGAACTCGGGTCTCCCGAAGCACATGTCGGCGCACTTGCCCTTGCCCACTTACACTTGTTTACGCCGGTTATGCCCAGAGACGTAGCTCACACATGAGGATGTTAGTGTTTAAGTATCTCAACCCCATAGATGTAAAATATGTGGAAAGATCAAAAGATCAAAAGTGTGGCTATAGCATCTATAGATTTCACCAGGCTCGATGCCAACAGCAATGCCAACATGCAATATTTACGACAAGATAATTGCTGCCAAGAAGACCGGCAACACGACAATTCTGATGAAGGACTGATGGTGCACGGAATAAACTTAAGAGCAGAAAGTTGCTCCGTCTTCGACTGCAAGAAGTACTGGAGCGCGTCACAAATGAACTGAAACTATGCGTATAGGCTACTTGCCTCATAGACATGACAAATATGCATATAGATAGCTTGAAATGTCTACTTTTAAATGAACCAATTTGAATCAAAAACAAATACTCTGATTATGTTATCCAAATGAAAGGTGCATTTCTCTCTATAGCCACGTGCACGTTCACTTTACAGCAGAAATGATGAGTCAGCAGCGTCAACTTCATCTTTGCAGCCAACACTGACTCAGAAAACACTAGTTTATTTATAAAAAAAAAAGTCTCCTTGCTATTTTTTCCCAACAAATTCATAATCATTAGGCTACTTTTGTCAGTGCTTTGCAGCAAGCTTAAAGCATGCGCTTGAGCGCGAGGTATACATTCCGCCCCTCCAGTGGCCTATATGAGTCATTGAGTCTGTAAAAAAAGTCAACAAACTGAAAAAAATACAACCAACGTTTTTTTAGGTAATATTTAATGTAATCTTGTAAAAACGGATTTCATAAAATTTGTAGCAACAAAAGTATTGTTCAGGAACTGGTATGGAAGTCAAGGTATTGGTATTGAATTTTTTTTAACAATGCCCAGCCCTACATTTCAGTAAATAAGAAGTTAATATGTTGTTATATTTTAGTCACAGTATTGTCTGTCTTTGTTCAATTTTGCCAATGAATATACAACCTGTAAAGTCAGAACAGAACTGTGGTGCATTCTCAGAGCTGAACTCTGGATAAATCTGTGTTTTGAGCGAATCAGTCGGGTGAACCAATGATTCAATGGATAATTTATAAAGAGAGCCATTTAACACTGTTTGAACAAATCAAATGAAGGAATGACTCGATGACTTATTTAGACACTTACTTCCACCTACTGGCAATTGTAGTTTCTTTTATCATTTCATTAAAAAAGTATCACTTTTCAGTTTATTTACATTTACTCACTCTCATGTCATTTCAAACCTGTATGACTTTCGTTCATGAAACATAAATGAACATATTTTGAAGAATGTTTGTAACCAAACTGGTTTGGTCAGTAAATATATCTAAATACTAATTCAGATGCTGCTTCTGAAAAACAATCATGGCAGTTACCTAGAAGTTTATGTGTAAAAATGTCTATGTTGAATCAAATAAAATATTTATTTCTAAAGCTACTATCTATTCTATTTATATCTATTTGATGCTTTTCTTATTTCACACAATAATGACTTTAAATGATCTTTTGGGTGTAATTTCTCAGCCAAATTTGATGTGTGATTAATATGCGATTAATTAATCGCCACATCATGTCATTAATTAGATAAAAAAAATATGATCGTTTCACAGCCCTAATTGAGAGCATTTATTTTTAACTTAACTTGTCTGGTCCCACTTTATATCAAGTGTCTTTAACTACTACTAACACTTGGTAACACGTTATTTCAAGGTGATGTAGTTACACGTAACTACATGTACTTGCTATATTTATAACCAGTAGCGTACCGTGGGGTTTCAGTCAGGGCCTTCAGTAACGATCTACCCCCCCCCCCCCCAAAAAAAATAAAAATACAATCATGCACTGTATGCACTGCGTAACATCAACGACGAGACAGCTGATCTTCAACCTCAGCGCACACGCACACCACTGTACATTATAAAAGCTGAGCTGAAACATCTCGCGCACGGATGTAAGTTAGTAATACAAATAAATAAAACATCTCCGGTTAACTAGCAGGACATTAATTTTCGTTTGTTGAATAAGATGCATTCTAGCGCTGAAATGTGTTGTTCAAGCTGAGTGCTCGTTGCCGCTGTTATCAGTGGCGCGGATACAGTGTTCTCTTGTGGCTCGCGCACAGTTTTCACTCAGATGCGCGCTTCAATCTAGCGCCGTTGCGGAGACTTTCTATTCGTTGAAATCTTACAAAACAAAATGCACACAAACGCCTTGCTTGATATACAACCACTGATGAACATATTCGGTAAAATAAAAATAAAAAACTATACAAGTGTGGACTCGAACCCAGAACCTCTGACACACTTGGCTAAAGTTCTACCACTGGACCATCGTCGAACACTAAAGTTGCATAGTTATCAATGGATTTACTCACGTGGAAATTCTCGGTATTAACAAAATTGGTAGATCTAGAATGACAAATGTACCCAAAATGACCCAATGTACTAATGAAATTTATTTCTGGACATCGTAATGTTATTTTTCCTGAAAATTGTTATTGTACACAAACATGTATTGTATCTGCCCACCCATGTCGATGACATCAGCGCGGGCTAGCCATCGACACATCGCTGGGCCTCTGGGGCGTTCTGTCATACGCATCACAATTTGATTGGCTGATAAAACACGTCAGTCAAAGTTATGATCAATTGGAAAACGGCAGCTTCAACGGAAGGCTAGCTATACTACTAGTGCTGGTCCACGGCGTTTAGATGACATATGTAAAATCCAGCTCAGACTCACAAAAAATAACCATATTCTTTCTGGAAATATAATTGTAACGTACTGATAGACAGTAATTGAATTTAGACATGTTCAGACACACATTAATTTAATTTTAGAAAAAAAAAAATCTATTTTGACAGGGCCAGCAGAGAAGGCCCTGCTGGCTCTGACGGCACACCACTGTTTATAACATAAATAATGCATAATTACAAGTAATTAACTCTAACTCTAACCCTAACATAACATTATAATAAGTACATGTCGTTAATTAATATTATTCAGTACTTATTTGAGTAAGTACAATGTAACTACACTTAATAATTTGATACAATGCACTTATTGTGCATATACATGTTTCACATTGTCCTTATATTTTATATATTATATTAACACCTGCATGTAATTACAGCTGTAATTGCATCTATAATTACACTGTTGACCACCACCCTTCCCTTACACCTTAACCCACCAAGTCTGTCCTAACTTTACCCGTATCCCATCTCAATAGCAGCAAATGTGTTCTGCAATACATGAACACAATAAGTACACTGTTTTTTTATGCAAGTTAAAGACAATAAAATGTGACCACTAGTCCTAATAGCAAGTGTGTGATTAAATGTCACTGCATTGTAAACTTAAAGTACTTTATGGAGAGTCCATATCAGTCAACAGTAAATGAAATCACCATCAAACACAATAAAACAGTTTGTCCACAAAATGACAAAGCAAGAGAGGGGAGTGTAAATCACCAATTATAAATGATAAAAAAGTACAGACTCAGTGCTAATTTATCAGAGGTGTAGAAAGCTCTGCATGAACACTCACAATCAGGCTACACCTCTGAACATAATAACCTGTTAATGTTAGAGACTTTTATGTCCGATTACATGCATAGGCATCAATCCCATAGGCATCAATCCCAACAATGGAAAAAGACAAGGTATTTTCCATTCACTTTAACCAATCAAAATACTGATTGAGATTCGAGAATCTCTCTGATTAGTGGGTCCCACATCGGGTCCTGGCAAGTCACAATACAGACAATTCTACCATTATATTTAGCATTAAAACTTAACAACCTCACACAAAGGTTTTTTGATAAATTGCATTTTATGTAATTAACTCCAAGATCATCAGGTATATCAATGAGATAGTGGCTCGCAACAGTGTACAGTATTTATAAATTGTCAAATTTTTGTTAATTGACAATTGTACTGTATTTGTAGTCCATGTGTTTCTCTCACAGGCAGAAACATAAATCAAGCTTTGTATCAGTAGAAACCCGGTACTTTCGAATGACCGTGCTTCCCTCCCTCATGTCCCCCTGAGACGAGAGATTTATGTATTGTGTGTCTGGAAAAAAACCTCTGATTAAGCAAAAATCTTCATTTTGCATCATCGGAGGCTATTTGGCCAGAGGCTAGAGACTACAGCCAGTAGTAGGATAGTTCCGCATGTTTTCAACCTGCCCATAGGGGATCTCACGATAAAACAGCATCCTTTCAGTTTCGAGTCTAGTAGCCTAGTTGTATCATTTCTTCAGATACTGCCCTCTGTAACCAGTAGGCATGGCTTGGGAGTGGCCTCATAGGGCAACGAAGCAAGTATCTGGGAGTTGTTGTCTTTCATCCACAAGAGCCAAAAATACATTTTCTGGCTTTTCTCAGTCTAGAAGGCACCAACTAATTAATTTAAATTAATTTCACATTTCTACTACATAAATGACCCAATTTAAAAACACATTCATCTTTCCAGTGGTGAAATATCCCTTTAAAGTAATTATCAACAGACTAATCAATTATCAAAATAGCTGTTAATCGAACCCCTATATTTGTATGTGTGTGCGTGTGTGTGTGTGTGTGTGTGTGTGTGTGTGTGTGTGTGTGTGTGTGTGTGTCTAAAATAACCATATTTTGGGGACAAATTTGTACCCAGAAATGAGCTAAATCTGACAAAATCTCCCAAAACCTCCTTTCGGGGACGTCCTTGTTTGTAAAAACAGCATAAAAATAATGCATTTTTTTTTCTTAATTGTAAAAATGCAGAACGTTTTCTGGTAAGGTTAGGGTGTGGGTTAGCCTGACTACCTGAAAACAGCCGGCCAATCAACGAACAGAGGGCGGGCTGAGAGCCGTGACGTAGACACTGATTGTACCGTGGATGCCTAGATTTACTTCACATAATCTGCAAAAGTCATTCACAGCCATGTTCACTCCGGTATTTCGCTCGATGGTTTTGTTTTCGCATCATACATGTGTTTACAGTGGAAGTTAGATGCGGCTGAGCATGCGCATAACACATGCCATAACCAAACGTTATGTGATTGGCTTACGGGTATTTTAAACCTCAGACAAGTGCCCCCCCGCGAGAAAGAAAACGCTTTTCAATTATGCCATGCCAGACTCTGTCTACGAAGCAAAGCGAAGTAGCAGAGTTTGGTATTACCAGGCTATGTGTGGGTTAGGGTTAGGTAGTATTTTTAACTAGCTGCATATAACATCTATAGAAGTCTATGCAATGTCCCATTTGAGATAGCTAAGTGTGTGTGTGTGTGTGTGTGTGTGTGTGTGTGGTCCTGCCCTCACCACAAAGATGGTAATTCAAGTAGTATTTGACCTTGTTGGGACACTTTGGCATGAGACCGTGTTTGAGTCACGTGTAGTACATGCCAAGCCATTGGCCTCAGACGAAGTCAGCTGATGCAACTTTGTGCGTAATCATCTCTATAAGTAACACTTGCGCATAAGCGTCACCAGATTCACTTGGCTGAAGAAGCCACGGAGGCGTACTTGAAGTATGGCACAGCGACGCAGCGTCTAATTCCCATTCTCAGGGAACCTGGTTATATACATAACCCATTTTGAGGGCAACATTGATGCCATGTCAATGTGGTGTCTCGTTACCATTCTCAGGAAACCAGGTTATATCCAGAATATACAGTTTGTACAGTATATAAATTATTATATCTATGGAAGGTCCCCATAAAACATGGAAACCCAATATGCGTGTGTGTGTGTGTGTAAGGATGCATATGAGGAAAAGTAGCAGAAATTCCAGTGTAAACAAAATCTTCTTCAAAATCATTTCTTTGTTCAAGACTCCACCCAATCATGAAGTCATAAAGTTACTCCCAGCAGCACTGTTTTAACATTTAATAAAATCATTTTCTCATCTGAAACCAAAACCTGATGAAAAACAAGCCAGCAATAACGTAAAGCCTTCAACAGAGGGAGTAAGGGCTTGTTCTTAATAAAAAGTGGAATTTAATGACATAAAAAACCTCAAAAACAAAGTACTTACGTTACATAAACCAGTGGGTGTTTCATTGTTAAGCCTTCAAATATTATGGGAATGTTATGACATATTTCAAGAATTTACCACATCAGATGGTCAGAACTGATCTTGTAAAGAATAAGCCGTAAAGCTTTGTGAGCACAGCCACTAAAAACATTAGCATGGCTTACTCTCTAAATTAGCCCTTCCAGATGATTTTAGGGATGCAAAACTTGTGTGACCCTGTCTGACATCCAAAAACAACAGGTGTGTATGAAAAAGAGAGAGATAGCAAGAGGGACAGAAAGAAGGTTTGTGTGGTTTTGAGGGGTCTGGAACACACCCGTAACCAATGTTTTCATACTGACATTATTAATGGACAAACAACTGGTAGGTTCAAACTGTTGTTTGGGACCATTTATTTCACATCCAGGCAAACAAATAAAGTAAAGTGATTCATGAGAGACACCTGGCTTGCTTAGTTCGGGACACCTAATATTCAACAATATTATTGATCTGACTGTACTGATGCTGTTGTATGAGAACTGAACTGCGCTGGATGATGACATCATTTTTTTGCAGAACTGCTCTATAGATGAAATGAACTAATTTAATAACTGATGATCTTTAAAACGGAACTGAATCAACACTGAACTGACTTCAGTGGAACACTGCAAAGCTGATTTGAAACAACCTGTATTGTATAAAGCACTATACAAACAGAGGTGACTCGACTTGACTTTACACCAAGCCAAGTATTTATGAAAGTAGTAGTAAAGCAGTTAATATCTCCCAAATTCAATTATAGTGACTCTTTCAGAAACATAATGGTGCAATAAAGGACCGAGTTGTTTGTGAGACAGCAGAAACATATACACCCTCTTAGGAGTGATTGAGACAATGTGTGAAGAACAGTGAACACATTATCAATGACCGAGCACAAACAGGGTCATAAGCCTTAAGTTTTTGATGGGTCACCAGTGGCAGTTCTATTAATACTAGAATTATACTAGTAGAATATTAGTAGAAAATTTGTTATAATGAAGTATTAGCCTATAATTGTATTGTTTTGTATTCAGGTTCAATTTAGCAGTTTTTTGGTAAGTGTGTGTACAAAGTTCTGTAATGAAACTCTAGATGGCACAGGCTAGGTCCCTAACTCAAACGCTTTCAATCATATTCTCTATAGGGCACAGCTAATTGTTTCCTGTTGTATCAGCAGCCAATGAGTTTGTGTGCTCAACCTTCAAATACATGGTTAGCATTTGCCTTAGCAGTGCAGTGCGCTTTCAGAAACTCTCCACCTTCCCCAGCTCCCCCTGTATAGATCTGCTACGGTTAATCCATGTACGCTATGTTGTAGAGCAGCAGCATGTCTTACTTGTTCACAGCAGCGTGTGGTGTATGTTTTGGGAGTAGCAAGTCCAGAACTCTGCAGCAGCAATAACCAACAGCAGCAGCAACCTAGCAGATCTACTCCGCCAAGACCAAATGTATCAACTTTGTCATGCAATTACCATGCCAAACACTCACAGAGTTAAGTGATTACAGAATCAATTTTTAACTTGATGAACACAAACAAATGGTAAGTGTAGCATCTTTGTAGCATGTATAACAGCTGAGGTGAAATTGAGAGTAGGAACAGTTGCACATTAAAAATATGGCTGCATGAGTCACTGTATGAGCTGTATGGAGTCTACACCACACAATTGGTATAACTCAATGTATCAAAACCAAGATACAAACTGAAAGCATCTGTTATGGTTGCATCATTTCGGATTTTTAAAATTGCGCCACAGAGATAAGTGGTATAAACTGTTGACTTCTACCATTGTACAATATATAAATTACCTCCCAGCACAAAATCACCATGCTGTTTGGCTGTGTTAGATGAGCTTTTTAAAATAAATTTTACAAAATAACTCCACAGGAAAAACATTATAGGTTTTGAATGATATAAGATTATATGATCTGAATATCAAGTTTTGGTTAAACTCTCTCTTTAAAGCAAATGATATTCAGAAAGTTTGTCCCAATTGGAATGACCATGTGTAAATGAATTATCATAAGAAATTTGTACAAAATTTTAACAAGGCACAAATGTAGTTGTAAAAACTAGCAGTGTTATCATTTTATATTCTTTTCTAACATTTATTTTAGCACGAATTTTACAAGATATTAGATGCTCTGTTGCACAACGAATCCTCCGCCATCGTCATGTGATCATTGTGATTCCTGCTGCACTTTCACAGTCTGTGTGTGACTGCAGCTCGTGCTGGATGAGCAGAGTAGATGTTTACAATAATTTACACGTTGGTTTTTATTTTTTATAAAAACAGCAAAACGACAGTGTAGGAATGCAATCCTGAACAAAACATCAATTTTAACATAGAAAGACATTACATTTTCATCATCAGGAAGAAATTCTAGCATGCTAGCCAAAACAAAGGCACACTATCTTCCTGTAATGTGACAAAGAGAATTTTCTGATTTCCCCAATGGTCTTAACATGAGCTGGGGCGGATTAAGATGTAGTCTGGAATGAAACTGAAGAAGCCCTTGTTGATGCAGGTGGAACAGAGGGTGTTGAATGATTCACTGACTGCTATGGGACTGAATCCTGATTGATTCCTTGTTTGCTGGTCATAGTCAGGAGAATTTTTAGCTTTTCATCACTAGGCCTACAGGGGCACACTATCCAAAAATGCCCCCATATTTTAAAACTCTTTTTATTTTAATTGGCAATCATTGTCTTTGCATGCAGTACAGAGTCGATCATAAGCACACATTACATGATTGCTGAAATATCAGGGGGAAAAAATCTAATGTCGGATACGGTATAATATCCAACATCAGGAAAGGTTTATCAATGATAATTTATTGGGTATTTCACTAGAACTTGTGCCCCACATTTTTTATTGCCATTTAATATCAAAGAACATTTAATATCATTGGAACCTTTCCATTGCACAAAGGTTCTATATATCAGATTATTTAGATTAATAAGAACAAAATAAGATAACGACCACATGGGAAGGCAGAAGCCAATTGTAGAATAGTGTAAGACTGGTGAAGCCACATATCAGTGCTGGATGTCATGTATAAGAACTGATAGAAGTGAACAGGAAAAGGCAAAGTAAAAGGGTTTCCCATTTAAATAGGAACTCACACTGTGTCCTAGGATGCTAATGGGGAATGCCTCTGGCATGACTGCTGTCTGAAGCATGTCAAAACATAACAATAACATTGGCTGGCGACAGCCTATGACGTCACTACTGGTGCAACCAGAGTACAAAAGGGCAACTGTAATACACATTCACTTTCTTGTCTTCAGGAGCCATTTGTTTGTGACGTTTCGAAAGCAGTTATGGCATTGCGAGACTTTCAGGAAATGCGTACATCCGTGTCAGTGCTATCTGACACCTGATGATACACACAGTCTGTGCAAGATTTCCTTGGACGAGGTGCTCTAGGGCAGTGGTTCTCAATCCTGGTCCTGGGGACCCACAACTCTGCACATTTTATATGTCTCCTTTATCTGACACACCCAGTTCAGTTCAGAGCTCTTTCCTAACGAGATGATGATCTGAATCAGGTGTGTTAAATGAGGGAGATATACAAACTGTGCAGAGCTGTGGGTCCCCAGGACCAGGATTGAGAACCACTGCTCTAGGGGACTGAATGCGAGCATTGCGCGAGTTTCTCTATGAAAAAACTCTGCTCTCGTTTGTCCCTTTTCTCAAGGGAATTGGGACAATTGACCTATCGGTAAGCTCCTCCCCTCAAACGCAGATGAGCCAATGGCAGTTGAGTATCAATTGCATGAGGACCGGAACTCTGAAATCTTTAGGTTTTTAGGCTGCATGTGACGTCACATGTAAAAAGCAGAGTGTGCAGCGGGTCAGGCCGCTAGACAAGGACTGTGTTGCAGGCTTACCAGGCCGACTTGCTGAAAGACCTGGATCAGGGTCAGGGGCTCCACCCCTGAGACGGTAGCAGAACTGCACTGCACAACAGATCTATCTCAAGGCGGATCGATGGCAGCAATGGCGGCTATGGAGAGCCATATCTGGGTCAAAGTGGCAAACATCAAGGAAAAAGAGATAAGCGTTCTCCTCGAAGCGCCGGTTTCGCCCTCTGAGCTCTTCTGCACATCCGTGGAGACGGTGGTCGGGAAGTTCAGAGAGGTCGAAGGTGTGGTATGCAGCCTTCAAAACCTATATACCACACAGGTCCAGGTCCACACCACAAGCCTCGAGGGGGCCTGGCCTGTATTGTCGCCAATAGCACTCCTCCTCAGACCCAGGAAAAGTTAACTTGTACTGTAGTTGCAGTACAAATGAAAAACTTAGTTGTAAACTACTTGTGTACTCAAAGTTTACTACTGTTACACATAAAGTTTACTTAAAAGTATACTTTTATACACTAAAAATTGGGTAAATTTAGTCACAAGTAGTATTGAAACACACTTACAAGTATACTTACATTGATATTATACTTACTACATAAAGTTCATATAAACTTGAACTTTACTTAAGTATACTTAATAAAATAAACTTGAAGTATACTACTTGTTTTTGTAAGGGTTTGCATGACTGCATTTCCCAGAGACTGCAAAAAAATATTGGACAGTAAAACACAATAGGTAGAACCCAGACCAAATCTATATTATACTAGCATATTTGAAGGACACTTCATATGACAGTAGCGGGGAAAAAGACAATTTTTATTGCAAATCAGCATTTCTGAGGCAATTACGGGACCACTGGCAACCCAATTCTTTCAGATTGTATGTGTGTGAAGCTTAGGCAGAAGTGGCTGACGCCTGGGCCTGTCACAATGTCATGACTTTAATGCAGACTGAGGGTTTGAAGATAATTAACGCTGACCTGGGAACAGTCAAGGCTGGGCCGGAGTAAACTGAGGAGAAAGGGGAACAGGGAGGAACAGCATGGGGGAGGGTACAGGAAGTGGGGATATGAAAAAATATGAAGAGCTGCCCATGTGGAGATAGATTATAAGAGGACATATAAGAGGACATATTTGATGAAAACACTGAACAAAATAAATGTGAAAATTTATTCAGTCACACACAATGAACATTATTTTATAATAGAATTACCTATGAACATTTCCCATAACTTTAATCTTTAATGAAATTCTTTAATTAAAAAAAAAATGAGAAGAAAATCATTGGTTTGCTGATTTAAGCAAACATGGGGCTGATGAAGCTCAAAACTTATTTGAACTTTGAAAGTATCTATACATAAAACTATACATGTTCAAATTTGCTATTTTATTGTTTTAATTTAGTTTCCATTACATACAAAAAGCCAAGATCAACAATCCTGATTCACAATTCAATTAGATCACAAAATAACAGCTTATAGTAAAAAAAAACAAAAACATTTATACTAACTAAAACACAAAAATCATTAAGTCATCAACAAAATATCTGCCTCAATGCTTTAATAGTCTATTAAGTCACAAAATTAAACACATGGTAGCAATAAGAGACAACATTTACAGCAGCTGCATGTTGCTCTGTGATCAGGGTCAAATGAACACAATGCTTAAAGGGATAGTTCACCCAAAAATGATGATTTACTCACCCTCAAGCTATCCTAAGTGTATGACTATCTTCTTTCAGACAGACACAATCGAGTTATATTTAAAAATATCATTGCTCTTTCAAGCTTTATAATAGTAGTGAATGGCAGTCCTGATTTTTATGTCCAAAAAAGTGCATCCATCCATCATAAAAGTAATCTATATGACTCCAGGGGGAAAGGCCTTCTGAAGCAAAGCGATGGGTTATTATAAGAAAAAAATATCCATATTTAAAACTTTAAAAACTAAAAAAACTGGCAGACGGCCTACGCAAGTCGACTTGTGCCAAAAGAGTAACGTCTGAGAGTAGTGTAAGCTTTGATGCCTCTCACGGTTCAAACAAACAGGGTTGGGCAACAAACTCAAGCTCCTCTTTCATGACCAGTCTTTTGTTTTGCCCTTTTCTCTGCGCTTCTGCGTTCATCAATGCGTCAGTTCAGGCATTACTCTTACGCCATAAATCGATGCGTATGGCCATCTGTCAGAAGCTAGTTATTTTAGTTTATAAAGTTTTAAATATGGATATTTTTTCTTACACAAACGCATCGCTTCACTTCAGAAGGTCTTTATATACCCTTATTAAATATTCACCTTTTAAGTGTGTCTGCAGTCCGCTCAACAGCAAAACTTAATTGAATGTGACATACATGATTTCTAACTCACCCTTTTCCCATTCACAGTTCACACCAACACAGACACACGCACATCCTACAATACGAGTTAATTTCTAGCAAATTTTCCATACTTCCAGGAGCACAAATAAAATAAAGTTTTGGTTGGCCCACATCATGTAGCGTATTACAGAAACATGAAAAGGCCTGTTCTTTCTCACTGGTTAATAGCAAGAGAAGAGGGCAAAGGAGGATTAGGTCAGACCTGAGAACCGCTCTGGGAACTATGGCTGACCTGACCTCTAAGACTGGTTCACTCTCAAAGAGAAAGACCTTAAATATGAGCTACCCTCTGACTTCAAACTTCATCATCGCAAATAAATCTAAAGAAATACAGAAGGTCAACAAAGGTACACTATCTGGGAACATGGGCATATTTCAATTATGAATTCAAAGCAGACACACAAGTACGTGATGCATATTATATCATGAAAAATTACTTTTGATATATAAACTGCCATTTTTGCCATCTAAACCATTATTGACTGAATATTTATGAAGACTCTTGTAAACACACGATTCAAAAGTACAAGACATTTTGAACATTCAGATTTTGAACAGACATTCATCAGACTCATGCTTGTTTTTCCATCTGTAACATGGTGAAAGGTGAAAGAAAAAAAAAATGCATTAACACTGGATTGTTTATTTTGGAAGGTATTGGGGGTTGGATTGGACCTAGTGGAAACGGCAAGCCAAAGCTGGTAAGAGAGGTTCTTTCATTTGGAAACATGCAAACAAGGCTCTCTCTCTGTCTCTCATTTCACACTCACACCCAATACATACACACATATACACACTAAAGCATTTATTCAATTGCATGCTTCAAATCTGAAGGCTAAACACAAGTGGACAATATTCTAAAATAATAACTAGGGTCAATATGAAAAAGTCAGTGGTCAATACACTCACACACACATACAGTACAGTGTGTGTGTATATAGGCCTATATATATATATATATTCCTTTTTTCTAAAACTCAAAACAAAGATGGAATGACACTGTATGCAATGCTATTGTGGCATGTGGCGTATCTAGCACACTAAAGCCCAATTTATACTTGTGCATCTAACTCACGCCGTTGCTACGTCGTAGGCTGTGTGTAGCACACGTACTCTTCGGCATACCCTGACGTGCACCTCTCCAAAAATGAAACAACGCGTCAATTCTGCGCAGACACAAGCGCTGTGATTGGTCTGCTAGAACCACTCCCTCGGGTTTCACATGCTCCCTCTGCATGTAATTGCGCGTCAACGCGGACAACGACGCAGAAGTATAAATGAAAACCAACGCCTTGCCTATAGCGTAGAGGTTTCGGCGTAGGTCCGACGCAGAAGTATAAATCAGCATTTAAGTGTTATTTCACAGGAGACATTTTCAAGTAGAACTCCAATTGGGGACAGGCCTTCAAAAACAGGGATTGTCTTGTCACCCTATCTAATAGGTTTGGTCCTCTTAGATCTTTTTTTGCACAAACCCTATTCCATTCAAACCCTATTCCTTCTGTCCTCCTTTTGTTTATCAACTTGCATAGTGTTTTTTCCAACATAGACTCAATGGAAAGTTTCCAGATTGAATTTGAATGATGAAAGGTCAGATTATCAATTAATAAAGACATATTTTCATGCCGTTCCTTTCACAATATATGTTATGACCCCAAACATAGCTCCACATGTATGGCTGTTCTGATGTAACAAACTTGCTTGATAGCTCAACTGGTACAGCATTGCACTTGCGATGCAGAGTGCTTGGGTATTAAATGTAAATTCCATGAAACAAGAAGAGTCACAATAAAAAAAGCTTGAAGACTTGTAGAAGCAAGTTAAAATCAGCATGATTGCTATAGAAATTCTGTTTTTATCTCACATTTACTTTTGTTAGCATTAGCGGTTAGGTTTATGGTAGGGTTTATAGGTGCCATAAACATTTTTAGGGCCACTCGTCCAACATTTAATTTCCAAATTGCCACAATATGTACAACAACCAACATAATAAAACATTCACCTTTCAGATAAGGCTGAATAGCTTTTAGTGCCACTCAGTGGATATTTCACTTTGAAAGTGTCATCAAATGTACAAGAAGCATAGAGAAACACAAACTGAGGCTATTGCATTTTGTTTAGTTGCCAGGTTAAACCGGTCCCAAGTGAACCGTCATCTGAACTACAGGAACTACAGGAACTGCATCTGCAGAAAGTTCCTCTGACTGTTCCTCTTCTCAGCTCAAATACTACACCTGCAATAAGCTTTCGTTGTGGTAAATATATTCAACAGTGGGGGCAGCCCGGAGAAACCAGGGAAAACACATAAAGTCCTGAATGCCTCATTTACTAAAACTATGAACTTTACAAACATATATGTGACTCATTGTGTATGTGTTTGTCTATTAAGCAAGTTCGTTATGAGAAGGAGAAGTACAGTTTGCCCTTTATCTGAGTGTATGGGTAGAGTTATATCTGCAAGTGCTCACAATGTGAGTGCGGTTTCACAATGTGACCGGCAGCTTCCTGTATGGTGGTGTGTGAGTCTGTGAGAGGACGTGTCTGTTTGTAAGACACTACAGAGAGTGTCTTCTAAAACCTTAAACATGTGTATAACTGTCTCCCTGTTCAATGTGGCGTTAAAGTGAAACAAAGAGTTTGATTTGATCAAAATACCTTGCCTTTTATCTCACTACCTCTTTCACAGACTTTTAGTTTGACTCTCTGAGACTTTCTTTCCAAAAGAGCTCCAACATATATTCTTTTTGGCAACAGAAGCATAAAGTCAAAATTATATTAAAATATTGTCTTTCATGTACAAGTATGTTCCTGCTCTTAAAGTGAGCAATTTGATATCACTTCACATTGGCTACTGGTTAATCCAGCCTTTCTCAAAGTGGGTGCCCCCTGACTGTGTCAGGGGTGCCGCCAAAAAATTACGTAGGCTAAAAAAAAATAAAAAATCTGACATTTCATATATAAATATATTTGAATTTACATAAATACATTCTTCTTCTTTTAACCCTTTCGCACGTACGAACAGTCTAGGCTGGTCCCTGGAGCACCGGTGTGATTAGAACGGTCAGTGCATGACGTGATCAACTGCTAAATTCAAATGTGCTTTCGTTGGCTGGGGCTGAGCCAGAGACAGGCGCGCTCAGCTGTCACAACTTTTCAGTGTTTTCATCCACATAATGTTTGTTTTAGGTTTCAGACATAATTACTAAAAAAAACAATACATTTCTGTCAAAGGAAGAGGCAATAATAATAATTTATATTATAATTAGTTGTATTCATATCAGATACACATTGTGTAAGTAACTTTAATATTTACTCTATTCTTCTCCCAGTTCACCTGCCACTTACTTTTGTGTATTTCGGGTGAAGTGGATGAATTCACTTGTTGTAAATCCAACAGATCCGATTCTCTGAACTGCGTCTGCGGCACAAACTAACATGGCGGCGCCCATCGCGCATACAGCTCAACTAACGCGATCGTTATAATGGTTGTTTAAAAAACGCCTCGGTTACGACTGTAACCTCGGTTCCCTGAAGAGGGAACGAGCGTTGCGACGAGAATGACGCTATGGGGAACGCTTTGCGTGATGACGTCTTGAAGCACATGTAAAATCAGTCCAATGGTGTGGCGGAACGTCAGAGGCGGGTGACGTCACGTACCAGGAAGCTATAAAAGCCGGCCCGAAACAGAAAACGAAAGCTTCGTAAAAGTCTGAAGTCGAGCTGACAGGCATGAAGGAGATATGGCAAGGCGACGCAACGCTCGTTCCCTCTTCAGGGAACCGAGGTTACAGTCGTAACCGAGGCGTTCCCTTTCAAGGGAACTCCCGTTGCGTCGAGAATGACGCTATGGGGAACGTCTATACCAACGCCTCCATAGCTACGAATGTCTGTCCTGTGTGAAATCTAGAGAGCAGCATTAGGAAGACAAAACATGAGACCCTGGAGCAGAGTCTAGATCCAGAGAGTAAAACCTGACGAAAGTGTGCGGTGAGGACCAGCCTGCCGCATCACAGACGTCCTGTAAAGAAACTCCTGAAATAAGGGCCTTAGAGGCCGCCATACTCCTCGTCGAGTGCGACCGGACAGCCAAAGGAGAAGGCTGCCCAGCCGCCTCATAAGCAAGTGAGATAGCCTCGACCACCCACTTGCTCATCCTTTGCTTAGACACTGGACCTCCTTTGTTAGGGGACCCAAAGCACACAAATAATTGATCACTTTTACGCCACAGGGCAGCTCTGTGGACATATGCGTCTAACGCCCGCACAGGGCAAAGCAAATTATTAGCCTCCTGGTCAGCATTTTGAAAGGGAGGAGGACAGAAGGCCTGCAGAACAACAGGTCTGACCACATTAGTGGGGACCTTGGGGATATAACCCGGTCTTGGATGAAGAAACGCTTTAACCATACCCGGAGCAAACTCTAAGCATGACGGAGCAACTGACAATGCTTGAAGATCCCCTATTCTCTTGAGAGAAGAAATAGCAAGGAGAAAAAGAGCTTTCAGAGTTAAAAACTTCTCAGGAACCTCCTCAATGGGCTCAAAGGGGGCCAGGGACAAGCCTTGTAATGCAATGGACAGGTCCCAAGGCGGAACCCTAGAGCGAACTGCAGGCCTCAGCCTCCAAGTGCCACGAAGGAAACGAGATATCAAAGGGTCTTTCCCCACAGACATTCCACCCAAAGGAATGTGGTAAGCACCTATGGCCGCCACATAAACCTTTAAAGTGGACGGGGTCAGACCTGCCGTGAACCGGTCTTGCAGGAACTCCAGCACTGTACCAATTGGGCAGTTAACTGGGTCCAACCGACGGTCACTACACCAAGAAGTGAAGACTCTCCACTTCAGGGCATAAAGTTTCCTCGTGGAGGGAGCTCTGGACTGTAGAATGGTCTCAACAACCTCAGTTGAGAGACCTGACTCTATGAGCTGGGCCCCCTCAGAGGCCAAGCCCACAGGTTCCACAGTTCTGGGCGGGGGTGATATATTGAGCCCCCTGCCTGGGACAGAAGGTCTCTCCTGACGGGTAACTCCAGAGGATGCCCGTCGAGGAGGGAGACCAGATCGGGAAACCATACTCTGCCCGGCCAGCGCGGGGCTATCAGAAGCAGGCAAACCCGGTCCCTGCGAACTCTCTCCAGAACTCCCGGGAGCAGAGCCACTGGGGGAAAGGCGTACAGACGTAGCCTCGGCCACGTCTGAACCATAGCATCCAGTCCCAGAGGAGCTGGATGCGTGAGGGAGAACCAAAGTGGACAGTGAGAAGTCTCTCGAGACGCAAACAGATCCACTTGTGCTTGGCCGAACTCCCTCCATATCAGCTCCACCACCTCGGGGTGGAGCCTCCATTCCCCGGGCCTCGGCCCCTGCCTCGACAGAGTGTCTGCTCCTAAATTCTGGACCCCGGGGATGTAAGCTGCCCTGAGTGACAGTAACTTCCCCTGGGACCACAAGAGGATATGGCGTGCCAAGTTGGATAACGGGCGCGAGCGCAAACCCCCTTGGTGGTTGATATAGGCGACTACCGACGTGTTGTCCGTATGTACTAGCACATGGTGTCCCCTGAGATCTGTGATAAAGCTCCTCAGAGCCCGGAAGACAGCTAACATCTCTAGGCGATTGATATGCCAGGAACGATGATGGTCTTCCCACAGACCTTGAGCTGAGCGACCCTCCAGGATCGCTCCCCAACCCGTGAGGGAAGCATCCGTCGTTAGCAGTTTGCGACGACAAGGAGCTCCCAACACTGGGCCCTGGGACAGGAACCAAGGTTTCTTCCACATAACCAGGGCACGTAAGCATCGCCGCGTGACCCTGATTGTGCGAAATGGGTTGCCCCTCGGGGAAAACCCCCTGGTCCTGAGCCACCACTGCAGGGGCCTCATGTGTAGCAGTCCAAAAGGTATCACGTTGGACGCTGCTGCCATGAGACCCAACAGTCTCTGGAACTGTTTGACAGTGAGTAGCTGGCCTAGCTTTACACTTTTCACAGCTGCAAGGATGGACTCTATACGTGGCGGTGACAGGCGCGCCTGCATCGACACTGAATCCCAAACTACGCCTAAAAAAGTGGTCCTCTGGAGTGGAGAAAGCACACTCTTCTTGGCGTTCAGCCGTAACCCCAACTCTTTCATGTGGGCGAGAACAACATCTCGATGTTGAACCGCCAACTGATGCGACTGAGCTAAAATCAACCAATCGTCGATGTAGTTCATGATGCGAATACCTTGGAGGCGCAGCGGCGCCAGAGCTGCATCCATGCATTTGGTGAAAGTGCGGGGTGATAAAGCTAGGCCGAATGGAAGAACACGATATTGGTATGCTTTGCCCCCGAAAGCAAACCTCAGGAACTTCCAATGACACGGACGGATGGAAATATGGAAATATGCGTCCTTGAGGTCTATCGTGACAAACCAGTCCTCGGACCTGATCTGTGGCACGATCTGTCTCAATGTTAACATTTTGAACTTGAGCTGCATGACTGACTCGTTCAGAACTCGAAGATCTAAAATGGGACGCAATCCCCCGTCCTTTTTCGGAACTATGAAATACCGGCTGTAAAATCCGGTTTCCCTGTTGGAGGGAGGTACATATTCTATGGCCCCTTTCTCTAACAGAGTGTTTACTTCCTGTTCCATAACCAGAACCTGCTCGGGGCCCACCACTGTGGGCAGGACCCCCATAAACCGAGGTGGGCGTTTTTTGAATTGTATCTGATACCCTTTTTCCACGGTCTGCAGGACTTTTTCCCAGCAGCCTTCTTGGCGGTAATGACGGTCCGCAGATCCGTCCTACCCCTCGAAGATTGCTGGGTTTGAGCGCGCCCTCCGTGTCCCCGTGATTTTTGTGGGGGAGCACGGGAGGACACGCTCTGTTTTTGAGTGGCACGATGTTCATCGCTCTCTTTAGAGGAGTGAGGCTGCTCCCGCTCAGCAGCCTCAAAGAATGAACGGCGGGGGAGAAGTTTTTGAAGCGCAACTGCCTGTTTAGAAGCTTCTTGAGATTTAGCAACCGCACTGTTAACAGCATCGCCAAACAGACCAACAGTGGAGACCGGAGCATCTAAGAGAACATGCTTTTCTTTATCTTTTATGTCACTCAGATTGAGCCACAGATGCCTCTCAGTGGCCACCAGGGCTGCCATAGACCGCCCGATTGATTTAGCGGTCTCCTTGGTGGCCCTGAGAGACAGGTCTGTGGCTCTGCGTAGTTCAGCCACCGTATCTGGACCAATTCCCCCGCCCTCCTCTAAATCACCCAGCAATTCAGCCTGATAGGCCTGCATAATGGACATCGTATGCAGACACGCTGCTGCTTGACCAGCGGCTGCATACGATTTATGAACCAGTGAAGATGTCATTTTCACTGGTTTAGAAGGAAGTGTAGGAGTCTTTAGGGAAGATGCCGTTGCTGGAGAGAGATAGCTCGCAAGCGTCTCTTCCACCTTCGGCATCTCCCCATAACCATGCTCTTTATATTTGTGAATAGAAGAGTAGTGGGATGTGTTTGGTGTAAAAACTCTATATGAAACTGGTTTCCCCCACGATCTCGACACCTCGGTGTGGAGATCGGGGAAAAACGGAAGACTCCTGCGCTGGGGCTGCGCACGAGATGGCAGGAAGCGCTCGTCGAGTTTGCTTTTCGAACGAACGTCCTGCCTATCCTCTGGCCACTCAATAGACAGTCTGTCAACGGCTCTAGTAATCACATCGAGCAGTTCCTCAAACGCGTGAGACTGAGGTGGCGAATCCTCAGACTCAGCTTCAATACTCACAACATCCAACTCCTCAGAGCTGGATAGTTGCAGTACTGGTGCCTCCATCGGGGGGGAAGAAACCGCAGCGCGTGCTTCCACACCCTGATGAGAGGCACTGGATCTGTCAGTAAGAGGCTGAGATAAGGCAGAGCCCGTCTCAACATCCACTGACAGATCCATTTGCGAACCCCAGGTCTGAGATCGCCGCCGAGCCTCAGCCGCGGCGGGACCCGAGCCCTGGGGAACGTGGTCGGGATTGAACCGAGCCAAACGGGATCGGAGCGTACGCAATGGAAGCGCACAGCAATGCACACAGTCACCACCCTCGAGTGCTGACTGGGCATGCTCCTCTCCCAAACAAACAACACAAAGAGTGTGTGTGTCACCTCCCGTTAAATAACGCGGGCAGGGATGGACACACACTCGATACTGCTGCTTGCTCGCCATACTGAATAATATATATATATATATATAGACAGACAACACCAAATAACAAGGACAGATTTCAACACAGAGCGCAACTGAAGACTCAGAAAGCTTTCGTTTTCTGTTTCGGGCCGGCTTTTATAGCTTCCTGGTACGTGACGTCACCCGCCTCTGACGTTCCGCCACACCATTGGACTGATTTTACATGTGCTTCAAGACGTCATCACGCAAAGCGTTCCCCATAGCGTCATTCTCGACGCAACGGGAGTTCCCTTGAAAGGGAACAAAACACTTCCTCTTGCATATATTTGACAATCGGAATATCAGATATTTCATGCCATATCTAACAAATTTGTGAATATTTTGAATAAAAAAGTAAAAATGACATAAAAGCAGATCCTAATTCATTCATCTCTGTTGTTGCTGCGGTGTGTCACGTGACAAGCAATGACGCGTCACCATGGAAACCATAAAGTGACACATTCTAAATAACGGTCCCCTTGAAAAACTCACGCTGGGGGGGTCAGCCAGAATATATTAAATTTACGTGTGAAAGGGTTAAACATATTATGAACGGATTAATAAAATTGTCAATTCATTTTAGATAAATATATATATATATATACATATATATAATTTGCATTTGCATTTGGGTTATGCAGTGTTTTTAAATTATATTTTACACTGGGGTGCCTTGAGATTTTATGCACTTTTGAAAGGTGCCCTGACTGAAAAAAGTTTGAGAAAGGCTGGGTTAATCCATTCACACTTCCATTTTCCAAACTGCCTGTCCCATGTAGGGTCACAGGGATACTGGAGCCTATCCCACAGGAAAACACCCTGGATGGAGGGCCAGTCCATCTCAGATATTGGAAAATGCTAACCAATAGTCAAAAAGCTTTTTATTAACTTAATATTCAGTCTGGCTGCATTCTGGTGTAGAACTCTCACTTTTTTTTTACGATCCAATCCACTCCTGCCCAACATTTATTCTCATTGAATACCTTTACACTTTTACATCACATTATTGATGTAAGTGGATTATGAAATGCAGTTTACATTGACTAAAGGGATCATTTCAGAAGAAGATATTTTGAAAAGTCTTTTGTCCTTCAAAAAGAACGTCATTTAGGCCCATTGTAGGCGTTCACTGCATAAACACATTTTTTTTGTCATTTTTTGGGTGAACTATGTCTTTGAAAATCATTACCTAACTAGAAAACAGCCGTATAGAGGAAATGGTGACACAGTGATCTGCATATGTAATGTGTGGTATATGTGGAAAGTGTGAAGGGGGAGAGTACGGTAAAATGTTACAGCAAAACAGAGCAGCATAGCCACCAAGAGGTCAATAACAACTCCACCAACATGCTTAAAACATGGCAGTGGTGTGTTTCATTTGACTTCAGTGACACACATTTAAAATATTCGAACTGAGCCCCCTGGGTGACATATTTAAGATGGCCGTTATTTCAGAATGTGTCACATTTCTATTTCCATTGAGACACCTCAAGTTTGACACGCCTCAACCACAATGGCGCTTAATGACTGATGTATCAGTTTTATTTATTTTTATTTTTCATTTAAAATATTCACAAGCTATTGATTTTGAAATAGAATCAGTCTGTTGGATGTACAAAAGGTAATACATCCACTTCTTCAGAAAGACATGAAAGAAAGTGGCTGGTGAACTGGGCAAAGAATAAAGTAAACTTGAAATACAATGTGTTTCTGACATGAATGAACCGTTTTTCCCCCGCTTAATTTTCTGCTTCCATAGACATCAGTTTGTATTTGACAAATTATAAATATTTTTGCTTGTACTTATGTGTATTTAAATGTCTGAAACCTAAAATAAACATTATGTGGTTGAAAACCCTGAAAAGTTGTGAAATATGAAAATGCTCAGCGCCAGCAAAAGAAGATTTATTACGTACTCCTAGGCTAAATAGTTTTGCGTTGCACAATTAAACTTAGTTGAAACATAAATAGCGTCTTGAATTTAGGGGCTACTATTGGCTCATTGAAGATAAACAATATTTGATTAGGGACCAGACTAGAATGATCACACGTCAAAGGGTCAAACTATCACATGCCTGAAATGCCAGTGCAAGAGTGAAAACCAAAATAGTTAACAGGTTCTAAAAAATAAATGTGTCAAGTCTTAGACAAGAAGTGGAATGGGCAGTGGAATGGGGGCAAAAATGCAAGGTCTCAGCTTGAGCACCACATTTTTAGAACGTGTAATGCTCGAGATGTTGCAAAAAACACAAGACGCGAGCCCAGCGGTTATACACCTCATCTAGTGCGTGTTTACATAGAAAAACAATGTAAAAGCGCATTCGAATGGAAAACCGCGTTCTGTGTGAATGTTCTCTAAACAATGGGAAAATTGTGTCACTCAGCCGAGTTTTTTCTGATTCTTTTTTACAGAGTTAGCTAATATTATGAGCACCATTTTTTAAAAGCCCCTCAGAAAAAAGGCTCTGCTCTCTGCCTGACTGACATAAAAAAGAGCAACATGGCCTCTGTCACTTTCCTTTCAAATGCCTGCTGTCTCTTTCTCCTCTAGCAGCTGTCAATCACCTTCAAGTGTCACACTTTTATGAGGCTTCGAGGCCAAGCATCTGCTGAAAAGCATCAGGGCTGAAGGAAGAAGGTGAAAATTCTGAAGACTGAGCTTTTTAATGATTTCATTAGGATGTAATGTAATATTTTTAACACAGAGTTGCATTGACGTGACAGAGCTTGCGTTCCCAAACTGCTTAGATTATTGAATCATTTTATATTCTGTTTTGATTTAATAATTATTCTCTTTCTCTCTCTGTGTGTGATCTATTAGTGATAAAACACATAATCCCGGGGGGGCTCAAACGCACCTATAACTACCAATAGCATAGCGCATTTAGTCGGTTGTGACCCAAGCAGCGAATATGCTGGTAGCATGGGAGAAGGGCTTCCTGAGTAAACGTCGGGCTTCCCGGAAAGTCGCACCCCCAAGTTTGTCCCAAGGATGTCTCATGAGGAGTGCGGCACAACAGTGAGAGGAGAGGGTTTTAAATAAAGAGACGATTTATACATCAGTGTGGCTTATCTAAAGTAAATCCTGCTTCTGCTCAATATACATTACTAAATTATTATTGTACTTTGCTTACCGTTAATTAACATTCAGATTCACCCTAGAGACAAAACAGATTACATGTTCATTGCATTTTGACCCGATATTGTAATTTACACAAACTTGCAGGCATTCTAGAGAAAAATGCAGGACCAACAATTGACTTCACTTATACCATTTCTAAACAGGTGGTTGTTTGTAAAATCAATAGAAAAAAATAAACAAAACTGATGCCAACAAGACAACATCATCTTTTGTGAACCATTTTCGAAATAGATCTGAAAGAAAATAATATCATAAGATACTAAAATATCTGCTTAATAATAATAATAATAATAATAATAATAATAATAATAGGATGTCAGTTTAAAAGTAGCCTAATTAATAATACTCTAAATATTCCCTGATGTAGACCAATAATCCTTATCGCAAAAATCTGACGATGATAAACATTTAAAGGCACAATATGTATTTTTTTTTTGCTTTAAAAATATAAAAAAATCACTATATCTATATATTTATTTATATAGTTATATATTTTTTAAAGTTGTGTATTTACATTATCCCGACAGTTCCAATTAACTTCTAAATCCAGAGAAATTAATATTTTAATTCGAAGACACGGACCGTGTCTTTATTTCCGTTTTGTCGCAGTAAATGGCGTCATATCCGCATTGTCCCTGGTTTCCGCCTATGGTTTCCGCTCGTACTGCCATGGTAACCAGAGCTATGAGCAGAGCCCTCTGATTAACCAAAGCGACAGACGCAGACAACTGTGGAGTTCGCAATGTCTATCTGCACTCTGTTGTTGTCTCGTTCAAACATTATGGACTATGGCAAGCAGACTTTGGATAAAAAAGAGAACTAAAACGAGAATCAATATCAGCGCGGTGTTTTCGAGATGCCTAGAGCTCCCATAGACAGTATATAAACGAGAGCTCCACGTCCGAGACTTTGACCGCTCCTACATGTACTTTATTAAACAGGTGAGCACATTTACATAAAACTAATCAATTTTATATAGTTCAACAATGATAAAATGTTAGAATATGATCTGTATGTTATTCTAATGTTGATCTAGCTTACTGCTAGTCTCATACAGACAAACTAACACATACTTTTCAACACACTCAAATGCAGTTTAGTGTGATAGTGTAATGTTAGACCAAGTGAAACTGCGCTGCGTTACCTCACAAGTTTAATTTGTCTAATAAACTGACCTGTGAGTAGTAATTCTGCGTGTAGTTCGGTAGAATGAAATGTCCATATTCCTTTTATATCCACGGGAGCTCGCGTCGCGTGTGGAGCTGATTGCTGTCTCTTAGCAATCCCGAACTGCTTCATATCACAGTCACGATAAAAGCATCGATGTATTCAGTCATCCATAAACATTAGATCGGTCGGCTTGACGTTAACGACAACATCCATAATTCTTAGCAAATGTTGCGTCATCAAACTACGCCTTTGTTATTGTAAAGAGGTTAGCGACCCCTAGTGGAGAAAAATTCTATACTGTGGCTTTAAAGGTGGTATCAGTGATTTCAGGCCCAAAAATATTTTTATCACTTTCATCTAATCTTTCCTAACGATCCGCTAGCTGCCCGCCCCCTGTCGGTGATTGGTTGGAACACTATTTGTTTTGGTTTTGAGTGTTTGGCTAAACCAATTGTTTTTGTGTGCAGATCTCAGAGCCTAGGCTGCCTACAGAGACGCGTTTTTTGATGGCATGCTTATGGGGCGGGCAGCTAGCGGATCGTTAGGAAAGATTAGATGAATGTGATAAAATATTTTTGGGCCTGAAATCACTGATACCACCTTTAAGGGATAAGGCAAAAACCTTATCTCTCATACCCTCACATAACACACCTCCTCCTTATTATCCTTCATTATCTGAAGAGTGCGGTGTTTGGGCTTGCAAAGAACACTTGGTGAGGAATAAAACGTATTGGGACTTGTCCTTATCCTTGTGGAACACACAACAACAAGACCGAAAAAAACAGTAACATAACCTGTCTCAACTACCCAGCCTTATAAAAGGCTCATCTGAGGACAAACAATGCAACACTAAGTGAAATTAAATCCTAAAACCAAATGGACTTGCGAGAATTTATGAGCAACTGCACGAATAAACAAAGCACTGAAGGAATGAAAATAAGAGCTCCCGCTTAAAGAGTTAGATAACATGTGCAGATGTTGAAGCCTGTTCTTGTCTTTCAGCAGGCTGTGCATGGACACAAGATTTGCACAAAACCTCATGCCATCAAATGACCTTTTCACATAAACGGGAAATTAGATTTCTTTAGGAGAAGAAATTTGACTGACCACGTCATAAACCTGGGTCACTTCTCATCTATTTGTGCCTTAAAGAAATGAAGATGAAAAAGCATAAAAAACTCTTGACTGAATCCAAATAAACATAAACTCCATGATGCAAGCTTATATCCTCTGGTCATTCCAGACCTGTTTTGATATTCCAAGTCTTTTGGAGTAATACAAAAGCTGTATGTGAGGAATCCTCCAAATGTATGTTATGCGCTGAATATCTTCCCCGTCTTAAGTTAAACTTGTGAACCAAATATGTCTGTTTCATGAATGAAGACTAGGAATATAGCAGATAAACAGCACCACTTTCATGATATTGGAAGCTCCAGTCCCCAAATCATGTGTGGAAAAGAGTAACCAGGACATGCTGCAAAACTTCTCCCTTTGTGTTCAAGTTAAGAAAGAAAGTCTTAGATTTCAAACAACATAAAAATAGTTACTATATATTTGTGTCTGTTTGCGCCTGCTGAGTGTTCATCAGTGTCTAATGAGAAGCTCTTGAAGTCTTCCCCATCAGACCACATCAAACTATTAGTCTTATTCTGAATGAACATTTAGCATGTCATTTTTTATGAAAATACGTTGACTGAAAATTCAAGACCCAGTCCTAAAAGAACAATACAAGCATTTTGATACAGTGATGTTTTCTGTGTAGTCTGTCAGCTTAACAAGCTCTGCTGTTATCATCGCAAAACAAAAGGCAGAGTAATCACAACATCAAGTTAAAGGCGAATATCACATTCTCCTTAAGAGAAATGTATAATTTACTATTTCATTCCACATCTTGTTCTCTGTAGGCCTATATCAAACATACACAGATCCCACATCCCAGGGACGTTTCCTTTCATACGTGGCAAAAGTAGGAAAAAAAACTTAAAAGCAACAGGTACATTTTCTAGTTGAAAAACTTTGAGACACCAAGCAACGCTTTCCATATCACGCAAGCACAATGTTAATAAACGCTGCACTTACACAAAAGCGTGGTAGATAAAAGCCCATGATCTGGGTCTCTCCAGCACGTTGTACAGGTAGTTCTGAAACCTCCGGTAGCGCGCGTTTCTCCGGCCGCTTTGCGCTCCGTACACCAGAGGCTTCCCGAGCAGACTCAGCCGAGCGCCCTGCTTCCCCCGGTCTCTTTCCGTAACCGATGCACCTGTGCCGGCATGAGATGCGGACAACAGGCCGTCCCCCGGCCGTGAACAATTGTTCTTCATTCTATTACCGCATTCCACATTATTCAATCCGTAACTTTCGGCGTCGTGCCCGGGAGAAGTGTTCATCCAGAGGCCGGAGCCGCTCTCATCTCCGCTGTGGTTGCGGGGCATGGCATCACCAAAGCGGTCCCAAATACGCGTAGCATGCGTATTGTTATATGTATCTCCGGTAGACGCAACGGGAGAGCCAAGAAACTACCAACGCGAAATGTCAAAAGGACTCAAAATATAGTACAATTATCCTTCGGTCGTGACGCGCGAACGCCACTTTCTTCGCTTCTATGGACACACTTCAGTAAATGGGAAGTGTATAATGTCACTGCTTGTGGCGCTGACCCACAAGAAGAGCCCGTCAAAGTGACTTTATGTCTGCAGTTGAGTCTTGCGTGTACAGCTCGCGTTACTCCAGCGCGCGCGCTTTTGATGTCGCTCCACTCACACGTTTACTGCGCACAGGAAATCTACTGTGCCATTCCGCGTGCTCGTGCAAGGGCACAAATAACGCGTTACCGTAATAAGCATGCAAATATTCCCAATCATGATCCGCTGTCCTTTCCGACGCGAGCCTGCGGTAATTCAATTTGCATGAACAAAGGAATTTCAGTGTTTCGCCGGCTGATAATAAAGCTGACGGTTGAAGATTCATGTGTTTATATAGTCAAATGTTTATTTGCATAACAACTCGTTCTTGAAATCGTAGTTCCTAAAGTTGAATTGACACAGTGTCTCAGTGACAGACCACAAGGCTATGCTACCTTTCAGGAATCAATCATGTTAAAAAGAAAAGAAAACGGATGCGAATTATTAAGATGAGCGATCAAGGCTTTAGCCCCTCAAATGTCAAAGCAAACTGATGGACGGGGGTCTCTCGGAAAGTTTTTTTTTTTCCCTGCATATTACATAAGGAACGTTTCAGCGTTTTTAAACGTTCATTTGAATTCAGAATACACCAGAAATCGCGTTTGCCCAAATAATGTATATGTTAAAGGGACTTGGTTTGCACGAGGAGGTAACCATAGCAACACTAGGCTATATGTCGGCTCTTTCAAAAGACGTGAGACTAGCGTCAACAAATTGAGCCCCATGAATTGCTATAGAAATTCGTTGTATAAGTGATTGCATAATTTAAACTCTGAATAAATTGAAAATTGATATTAGAATTAAATGTCTCCTTGAATGCTTTGCAAAATATTTAGACTATCACATTTTCCCTTTTATAGAGCCTCCGTAGTAGGCAAGCCTAACAATTGTCAGACAGCCCATGTGACTGAACCCAAAATAAAATCCACACGAACACTGTTTTCTGTGTGGGCATGCTCGCCCTCCCCAACAGTTAAACTCTGATCTACTGCTGTATTATACTGATCCATCTGTGAGCAGAAAAAAATATATGGCTACATGCTTAGGCTACTCATCTTTTTATCATGGGGAATTCCGCCATCATGCAAAAGAGCAATTTGAGTCTATTTGATTCTCAAATTAGACGCTTGAGTTTAACTGTCATGTAAAAGTCGCTGCTCAGCTAGTGTTTAAAAGTGAGAAACAAAGTTTAATTAACAGCTGACCAACATATTTCACACAAGCGCAAGGAAAAGTGTACATGCGTAAAAAGAGATCAAACGGGATGTAACGGCGTCAGTTAAAAGATTCCGTTATAAATCCCATGCAGCTGTCACTGATGGGGAAGCTGTGGCTTTCGTCTTCTGACTGCGTGCTTCCTCTAATTTTCAGTTCAAAGCGCTTTCTTGCGTTAGGAATTAGTTAGGCTATTGTGGGGTACAGTGAGCAATCTTGCGCAGGATTTGTTCCATGTCTGTACTAAATAATTGCTCAATTAAAGAGCGTTACCAGGATGGTAAAACCAGTTATTCCGTGTTTTTTGTGTGTGTTTTTTTCTCCACCAAAAATTATTTATTTCAAAAGCAACTAAATACCAAGACCTTTTAACATTGTTCCATGACTCACATCGGCATCGACAATCAGAATCTAGACATATTTCTGTTAAATCTCCAAATACGTCTAAGTTTCTCCTCTTTTTTTTTTTTTTTTCATGCTGATGAGTGATGATTTACATGTGGCTCATCTTGGGCTGCATTCCATTTGCTTCGCAACCTTAGTTACATCCAATGACTCAGACTATAGAAATTATGAAAACATGCGATGGAGTTCCTAATTGGCTACATTAGACATAAAAATTATTATTATTATTATTATAAATATAGACTTCACCATCTGCGTGCTGGGTCATTCCAGAATTGGAGGACATTTAGGCATCCATAATTTTGAAAAATTGGCCCTTTATTTTACTATTTTTTATTATGTATTTCATAAAAACAGGCAATATACCATTAAATAATTTGATTCGTCCAGCTCAGGTATCAAAGGCACACTTTTTATAGTACTTTTTTTTTTTTTTTTTTGGTGCTGGATGCAACCCTGTTACCAATACTCAGGAACCCGAAAAAAGTATATTTATTGATTTTTTTAAATATAATTTCCTGCCATTAGGTATAGAAAGTCACAATCACTCTATATAAATATTTAATTTTAGATATCACTTGATTTAAATTGATTTAAATTCATTTCAGTAACTTTTGAGTTCCATCTTTGCCAAATTTTTTACTTTTGACATGTTTTATTTGACTGATTTCAGCATATATTTTCAAGTATTTGCTAAAATGCATAATGCATATAATCCTTCAAACTACGGTAATGACAATAGCTCAAGCCCCTGTGAGCTAAAAAAGGTAATTTATTATTATTTTAATAAAAATTATACGGTAACAGGGTTGAAATTTAAGTAACAGGGTTGCGAAAAGTTACAGGGTAATACATTAATAACATGAAATGTATGCTAAATTATAATCAAAATTATATTAATTATTTAGCTTAATGTAATGGGTGTTATATTTGTTAATATTTCACTCAAATTCTCTCCTTTTGTTATTATCATTTGTTATATTTCTTTCATTATTTTGTATTCTGGAATTATTCTTTTAAAATTTCATTAATTTATTCTTCTAATATTGATTTTTATTAATTAAGATGCTAAATATTTAGTTTGTAAATTAAATGAAGACCGGTCACATGAATAGATTGTCCCTTATGAGTGGACTGAAGGAGATTCAACCCTGTTACTCTAATTATGGTAACAGGGTTGTGAGTAACAGGGTTGCAAATTAATGCTAATGTTAGCTTTTTCTCATGAATAGAAACTTGCTCTTTAGCTAGCTCTAACTGTTGTCTTTAGGACAAACTTATGTAAAAAAGAAGAAGAAAACCTTCAAATTAATTTGTCTTATTCTGATAATAAGTGTAACAGGGTTGCATTTGTTAGAGTGACACATTCAATCAAGGCTAAAAATTGTATAATAACATGAAAAATCAAAGAGAGAATATACCTTTGTTCTACCCATTCTGGTGGCAAACTGCTTAGTGATGTTATTTCCTGTGTATCATGTCACTCACTGTTTTTTTTCTTCTTCTTCTGCCAGTCTAAATATTTCGGTAACAGGGTTGCACGATGTTGGGGACATAACTTTATTGCAACATTTCTATTATTTAAAATATTTATATCAATTAAAAAAATGCTTTAACAATTAAAAGAGGCATATATAAACAAAATCATGCAAAAAAAGGGATATTTAAAATGTATTTTAACAGTTATATTTAACATTCAATTTGGTCATCTAGAAGGTGGGACAAGAGAAAAATGGCATTTAAGTGGGTACTATAGACTTTTTTTTATTTTCATTAATATTTAAGAAAAAAAAATCTTCAAGTCTATATATATTTAGTTTCAGGACAAGTGTTTTTTACACAGTGACTCATTTTTTTGTATATTATACATAGATTATTTGAAATTTCATAGGTGGGACATGAAATGTCCTCCAATTCTGGAATGACCCTGCTACTGGACTGCTGTTAATGAGACACGTACTGTTGTGTATTTGATATCGTGAGAAACTTGAGAGAAAATGATCCAGTTAGGCCCACAATGGAATCATTCCTGCTTGCCATGTCCTCTTGCTGCAACCAGCACCATCACTTGCTATCAGTCACGAGTGGAGCACTGGGGTCATTGGCAGAACACAGAGACATGTATCAGGCTAATTGCTGTGACGCCATGCGAGGCGGCAGGGAAGGAGGACATGCAATCATACTGCACTGCAACATAGATGGCGATGGACAATACGTTATGTGAATTGCAAATTGTTACTTTTTGCTTCAGGCGGAGTTTAATAGTCTAATTTGTTAATGGTAAGTAGGCCTAATTGCCTACATTAATGAGGTCTGGCTACTTACAATCTCTGTTTGAAGTAGCCTGACGTGGACATATTGGTTCTTGGGCTAGCTCTCGCTGTTAATTAATTCTAAAAATCTAAAATTAAGTTCTTGCAAACAAAACGAGCCCTGACGCTGAGAGTGAGGAGTTCATAATTATCCACAGCGCTGACTCTCGGAAGAATTCTAACAAACGTCTGCCCTCTGCTGGTGAGTGTGAGGAAAACTGTCTCACGCCTCCCATAGGCACACGGCGACCATGCAGACTAATGCTGCGACCCAATTAGCCTAATACGCCCTAAAAGTATACTCTTTTTGTGAAGAAAAAGTACATACTTTTGAGTGTGTAGCAAAAGAGTAGGCCTAAGCTTTGGGACATAGCCTACTACTTTAACGGGCAGCGCACATCCTGTCACTGAAACTGCCCTGCTGTCAATCATCTTGTCACAGTTAAAATCCTACATTCAATGTAATTTAATTTCCTACCGTTTCGGAGAGAAATGTTGCAGCACGTTAATCTGCCAGTCGTGGGTCTTTGGAAACTCTCCTCACGTGTTTGCAATTTGAATAATGATGCATTTAAAAGTTAATGGCTGAACATATCTTTACAAAAGTTCACAATGCTGTTGCAGATGAAATATATAGACAACATTGAATAAATACATTTTCGTCAGGTAGCCTTTACTGATAATGAATCTCTCAAACTATCTAGCCTAAACCTCTTACATAACCGCCGGACTCGCACATCCAGGGCCGTTTGAAGGAATTTGGGGGCCCCAAGCAAAATGGACATGGAGCCCCCCCCCCCCCCCCCCCCAAAAAAAAAAAACACATCATAATATGTAACCATATTCCGTCCGTTCGAAAAAAAGAGTTGCACTAGCCTAACTGTTTGTTACAAGCAGCATTTGCCGTCAGACAGGTAGCTAACATAAACATATTTTTTCTAGCCTACTTGCTGCAAAATTACACTATTTGTACAAGACAAGTGGGGCTATTTTATCCAGTGGAATTTATCACTTACCACTATCTTTAGGGGTGGAACAAAATTCACAGTTCGGTTCAATACGATACTCATGTGTTACGGTTTGGTATGTTTTCGATACAGCAAAAAAAAAAGAAATGCCAATTTCCTTGATTTATTTATTTTTCTTCTTTTTTTTAATTAAAACTAGCATCATAAAATATGATTTATTTTTACTTTGAGCAATTCTGGAGCTATAATTGACTCTTCTTAGGAGCATATAAAACAAAACAGCTCCTTGGAAAAAATTAAATGTAATTGTATTTATGTATTGTAGTAGTTATAAACAAATGTTTATTTTAGTTAAGATTAACATTTGCATTGTATTCATAATGTCAAAATAAAACCGACGTAATGTTACTTGAAGGCATTATAGTCTACTATTCCTGCCAAACTATGAGAATGTTTCTCACTAGATCTCGCAGCGATGTTATTACTTCTGTGGCGAATTCAAATGCTTTCTTTACTGGATCTCTTATTAGCGCTGTGTAGTAACATAGTAACAGTGTCGCATGATCATGATTGGCTCGCGCTGCACTGGTCCAAACTGATAAACAACGGTCCTTCAACCACACAATAACGAGCAGTTTCGTTCCGCTTACATTACGTTTGCCATTTGATGTTGGGCAATGTTGTAGTCGCGCCGGCGTCTCTACATTATGAGCGCGCTTGCCACGCGCCTACATTTGAAATAACGAAATTTTGGTCG
The DNA here is from genome assembly GCF_964197995.2 of Scardinius erythrophthalmus. NCBI lineage: Eukaryota > Metazoa > Chordata > Actinopteri > Cypriniformes > Leuciscidae > Scardinius > Scardinius erythrophthalmus. Next base: position 25,540,625 of record NC_138223.1, read on the forward strand.
GCAGGAAAAATGATCCAAGTCCAACGAACCGTTCGGTTTGAAAACGCGTACCGAACACCGAACCGAAAGCCTCGTACCGAACGGTTCAATACGAATACGTGTATCGTTACACCCCTACTTACCACTATCTTGTTTTTTCTTATCCTCTTATTCCTTTATCTTCATTATTTTCTGGCTTCCTGAAGCATAATTCCGCTTCATGATGACTCCCGAGGAGTTTTTGTATTTTGCCGGCAGCAGAGATCGCGTGATTGGCTGGCTGCTGTCAGCGACTACTGAGGGGGGCCCCCTTGAGGGGGATCCCGATAACAGTGTCATTGCACTTTACTGCATTGACTATCAAAGGGGCGCTCACACAGTTTGTCGTTGCATTTTATTCTTAACCAGTCGTTGTCTTGGGGCCCCAGGCCAGCTCGGGGCCCCAAGCAATTGCTTGGTTTGCCTGTCTTGTCGCGACGGGCCTGCGCACATCCTCCATGGATTTTTTTTTATTTTTATTTTATTTTTTACTCGTGTTTGTAGCCTACTAGTTCTAATCGAATCCTCGTCCAACGCGCAACAGGTTGTGGGATTTGTTGGACACTTCAGATTCTGACCGGTGTGGTGAAGTGTTGAGTCCCAGCTTATGCCTGATCTAAGCTGTTCTCGCGATTCTTAAAGGTACAATATGTAAGAATTTTTGCCTTAAAATATCCCAAAAACACAAGGCCAGTGTTATATATTTTAAGTTGATTACTTACAATATCCCAAATTTTTCCAACTATTTTTAAATCGTGAGCAAATTGCGATTTTGGAAATGGGGCGTTAGAGCCATAGACTGTAAAAAATATGGACAAAGCGTCTGTGACGTCACCCATAGACTTTCTGAAGAACTGGTTTGAAGCATAGACTGTAAAGGGTTTGAAGCCGTTTATGGGGGGTATGGGCGGCGCCTATCTCTGTGTATATTTTAGGCAACGAAATATGTTATAAAACACCATACTAACTCTTTTCGTTTTCATTTAAAGAAATCTTAAACATTATAGCCACACAAATGTGGTTCAGGCAACAACGCGTATATATTCACTGCACATAACGTTTGCCTATTTATAAAAAAACAAAACAAAATATAAAACACAAACCTGCCTCTTTTCGTTTTAAATATAATATAAAAATATTAAACATTTTAATATGGTCCAGGCAATATGTGCATTTGTACTAAACAACAGATGTTGCAGTAAACAACATTACAGATCATATTCGTTGTATTAAAATTTAAAATGACAAAACTCAACCCAGTCTCTTTTTGTTAAATTTCAGTTTTATCAATATTAGCTATTATAAAAGTATAAGTAAAAGGTAAAGTTACAAGAAGCTATACAAATAAAGCAAACAATTCAGTCAAACATACAAAGTCAGCGCTCAATCTAGTCTAACCATACAACAGTAAAGTTAAATAGCTTATAAAGTTATGAAACTTCCCCTAAGCCAAAACGATTTGCCAGGGAACAAATTATAGATTTACGAGACCAAAAATCGCCCGTTAGATATACACAAGACAAATTATATCTCATGTTTAACCACTACAGAGACGCAAGAGTCAGCGGCAAACCTCAGAACGACTAGCCGAGGAAAGGCTGTTCCAGGCAGGGTACATGAGCGCCGAGTGCCCGGTCATCGCTGGATCTCACAACTGGATACAATTTTCATAAATCTTTATAAATAAACCACAGATTTGAGCTTTAAACAACTACATTCTCGCCTGAAAAACTCTTAAAACTACATTTCATGATACAGAAACAGTAGTATTATATGTCAACTGTATTAAAAAATGGCGCTTCTTATGTTGTCATTCTCCGTGGCGCTGCCTTGTCAGCTGTCAATCAAGCTGTCAATCAAAGTTAACCACGCCACGATCTAAACTAACGAGTTAGAAAAAAAATCACAGCCCTCATGGTTGTCAGGCACTTGGAACCTATCGAAAAATACAATAAAAGTCCATGGGACCAACCTGTAAAAACATGAATTTATGCTGTGAAAACGGACATTTTAACATGGGGGCTATGGACATTTGCTCCCTTTTGGGTCCTCGCCCTAGCGGATTTTCGATGTATTGCAGATTTTCGCACTTCCGGGTAGGCTTCATTTTTCAGATCAGAATGTTGACGCTTGGTTAGAGCAGGGGTGAGCTGGGAGTCGCCAGTCAATTGCGTCATATCCGCGTTACCCTCGGTTTCCGCTTGTACTGTGTGGAGTCCTGGACAAATGCGGAAGTTGTAGCGTCTATCAAGCAACAAACGTCAGCTTGTTTCGTGCTGTTGTTATCTTTACCGATTGCAGCTGGTTCTGTCGACAAAGCATGCTTAATTTAAATTTTCCAAATGTAGCATTCGGTAATAGTTATGTTTAGGTAAGGAAAGTTTTATTGCTTTAGATTTGTGTTTAATGTTAGTTTATTGACATTGTATATCTGGTGTTTATGGCAATGTAAATAAATATAGCATGTGTTATACATAAAGATTAATCAGTATTTTGGCAAATGATGTGGGTATGTTTGAATGTACTTTTACAACAATTGTTTAGAACCAAGTGGCAACATTCTGATCTGAAAAATGAAGCCTACCCGGAAGTGCGAAAAACTGCAATACATCGAAAATCCGCTAGGGCGAGGACCCAAAAGGGAGCAAATGTCCATAGCCCCCATGTTAAAATGTCCGTTTTCACAGCATAAATTCATGTTTTTACAGGTTGGTCCCATGGACTTTTATTGTATTTTTCGATAGGTTCCGAGTGCCTGACAACCATGAGGGCTGTGAATTTTTTTCTAACTCGTTAGTTTAGATCGTATTTAGATATAAAATGTATGACAATAAGGGCGTGGTTAACTTTTGATTGACAGCTTGATTGACAGCTGACAAGGCAGCGCCACGGAGAATGACAACATAAGAAGCGCCATTTTTTAATACAGTTGACATATAATACTACTGTTTCTGTATCATGAAATGTAGTTTTAAGAGTTTTTCAGGCGAGAATGTAGTTGTTTAAAGCTCAAATCTGTGGTTTATTTATAAAGATTTATGAAAATTGTATCCAGTTGTGAGATCCAGCGATGACCGGGCACTCGGCGCTCATGTACCCCGCCTGGAACAGCCTTTCCTCGGCTAGTCGTTCTGAGGTTTGCCGCTGACTCTTGCGTCTCTGTAGTGGTTAAACATGAGATATAATTTGTCTTGTGTATATCTAACGGGCGATTTTTGGTCTCGTAAATCTATAATTTGTTCCCTGGCAAATCGTTTTGGCTGAGGGGAAGTTTCATAACTTTATAAGCTATTTAACTTTACTGTTGTATGGTTAGACTAGATTGAGCGCTGACTTTGTATGTTTGACTGAATTGTTTGCTTTATTTGTATAGCTTCTTGTAACTTTACCTTTTACTTATACTTTTATAATAGCTAATATTGATAAAACTGAAATTTAACAAAAAGAGACTAGGTTGAGTTTTGTCATTTTAAATTTTAATACAACGAATATGATCTGTAATGTTGTTTACTGCAACATCTGTTGTTTAGTACAAATGCACATATTGCCTGGACCATATTAAAATGTTTAATATTTTTATATTATATTTAAAACGAAAAGAGGCAGGTTTGTGTTTTATATTTTGTTTTGTTTTTTTATAAATAGGCAAACGTTATGTGCAGTGAATATATACGCGTTGTTGCCTGAACCACATTTGTGTGGCTATAATGTTTAAGATTTCTTTAAATGAAAACGAAAAGAGTTAGTATGGTGTTTTATAACATATTTCGTTGCCTAAAATATACACAGAGATAGGCGCCGCCCATACCCCCCATAAACGGCTTCAAACCTATTTTTTACAGTCTATGTTTAGAACACGTAAAATTGTGCACCGCTATCACAACAATGAATTCGACATAATTCATTGATAACATCTATGATAACCAATATAGTATTAAACCTTACTTTTCTTGCGGTTAATTCATTTTAATGAAATAAAAGTGTGATGAGGTTCAAGAGTCAGGAAGGAAGAAGACAGGGGTCGGCGTGACTGGGACTCGTACTTTATTAAAATAAAATAAAACAAAACAAAAGTCGCGCACAACGTGCATTCACCGTGGACACCGCGACGCACAAAATGAGAGCTCGGATCCACCGGTTTTCTTTCTCTGCGTCCAATTTTCTCTCCAGTCTCTCTCTCGTTCCAGCGCGGCTTATAAGCGGTCTCTCCACGCCAATAATACTGCAGTAAGACACAGGTGTTCGTCATTTGCACTTGACCTACTTGCGTCCTGCTCGTCTCGTTTCTCTCTCTCTCCCGTTACGCCCCCCTCGGCACAAAAAGCATGTCATTAAACGCAACATTTATAAAAATAGAACTTTACCCCATCCATGAACATGATTTTTCGATTCCGTCTGACTGATTTACATCCACGAATTTAAAACGACAGTTCCCATCATTCCACGCTCCTTCACATCGTCATCAAGCTACGCCGTTGTTGTTGTTGTTTGGAATGTAGCGCCCTCTAGCGGCAAAAACAATCTTGCATATTGTACCTTTAATGTAATCAACTAATTCATGTAATAATCTTTTATTTTTATCCTGATTATTTATATAGTTAAAGTGAAATAAATAGCATTTTTAGGTATGTTTTGCGACATTGTTAATTGTTAATATATATATATATATATATATATATATATATATATATATATATATATATATATATATATATATATATATATATATATATTTCAAATTACAAGCATGTCATAATTAATTCTTAAACTGAATTATGCATGTATCATATTTGGTATCAAAGTTTTTTATCGAAAAAAATCGTAGATGGTGAAAAAAACCTTATCTCTAATCATTTCGGATAGCTGTAGGCTATGCTATGCTACTATCTAAGCTAACTAAAAAACACTAAGAATGAGAAATTTCTAATTTCACAATCTATATATAGATCATATCTACATAAGCTATAGCTTCGGTTATATGAAACATAAAAGTTAAGGTTTTTACATCGGACCTCTGATGTTCTGGATTTTGCAGATGTGTTTTGTTACATATGAATTACATTTTGAAGAATGACGAAATGCCATTTTTTCTGTGTTGTATAGCCTATACAGTACATTTAGCTGTAAGTTGGACGGTGTGTCATATATAAGCCTATAGGATCGCTTCCGCATTTTGTCTCAGCCCGCCCAGTTACATCCGGTGCTGCGTCGGTAGCCTTTTTTGCATTCGGTGGAGATAATGGTAAATTACACTCGCTGTTTACAAGATTTTCCAGCGGTTAACGTGAATGATGTTAACAATATTGGGAGGCAGTTAGCTGTCACACACCTAAGAGTAAGAAAGAGAAGGGCTTTAAATTATATATTTCGAGCTACATTGACAACTTTGAGGGTGAGTATTCTGTCATATCGCGCGAAATCCGACTAGCGAATCGGTTTCTAAAATTGTTGTCTTCATTTCTGAGAAAATTAATTTTAAGAACGTTTTGGCGCTAGTACACTTCGCTATAGAACCATAGACAGTATAAGAAATGGACACAGCGACACCATAGACTTCAACGGAGAAAAGTGAAGTCAATTAGAAGCACTCACTTCCTGATGGCTGAGCGTACTGCGCAGACTCAAACTGAGCTCAAACTGACGTAGATGTGACGTGAGCAACCCGTCTGTCTTCTAGAAGCTGTGCCAAGAGAAATCTGAATCATTCCCTTCCGAAACTTGCAGAGACGGAGAGTGTGAGTAGGAGGTGTCCATGAGCTAGGAGCAGGAGAAACTTTTGCTAAGTATTCTGATTAATTATTTTGTCATTTTGCCTGCGAGCTTCTCCTCCTGTCTATACGGTAATGTCTCTACTGTGCGACAGAGAGTCGCGTGGTTATGATGCAATTGTTAGCCTATTGTCAGTTGTGAAGTCGCCTCAGATGTGAAGTTATTCGCTGTCAAAGTGACACCAAAATGAACGGGAGTCAATGGAATGCTAACAGCAGGTGATGGCTTGCTAGCCAATGGCTGCCCCCATGGAAGCTATACGCTTTCCGGGTGCTGGCTTACCCCCTTGTATGGAACGCGCTATGCGGAAGTAAAGATGCTGGCTGAGATTCTACCGGAAATACGTCAGCAGCGTTCATGCATAGAGCCTATTGCTTTTTCCATATATTTGTTTCCATTCACATAATACAACGCGAAAACCAAGAGAGCTCAAATTCGGGTGAGGAGGTCCCACGGGGACCCTTGCCCGAACGCAAGAGTGGCGGGCCTCGGGGACGCCCCCTACCGGATCGCTGCTCACTTTGAACGGCTATAACTCGGGGATCAGGGCGAGTTGGATACGTACGAAAGGCCCCGTCCAGCACTACGATCGATTAGAGCAGGGCTATTCAATTGGCGGCCCGCGGGCCACATGCGGCCCGCCAATCATCTCCATGCGGCCCGACGGCACCAACCTCCCTCCTCCTCTTTTCGCTCCGATTGACCTGAGAAACGTTTTACGTGTGAATATTTCAGCAGTTATTATGTGTCCCGAATTTATGTCGACTGAACCAGCGATAGGCTACCAATCATTCGTGAATGAATCATTCTTTTGGTTCGATTCTTTCTAAACGCGCTAGCATAACGGTCTAAAACTATTCGGATTCATTCGGACTGCTCCGTCACTGAATCATCTGAAGCGGTTTCTCGGTCAGTAGGCTACAGTTACAACAAATAGCGATGTTTTCAGTTGTTTCACTAGTTGTTTAAACACGGCCCAGCACGGAGTTGCGTTTACTCCCGGTCCCGGACACACTAATATTAAACAGCGTTGCGACAACCAGTGGAAGCGTTTCAGTTCGACCGAAACATTTCTGTTACAAACCACAAATCACTCGATGATTTAATTAGTATTAAATCGGATGAAACAGCCTCAACATTCCCAACAAGACTGATGAGGAAAGCAGGAGAAACATTGTGGCATGAACGAAATTAGAAGACTTTTAATCCCCTAATCACCCTTACAAACATTTACCACATTTACTGTAGCAATTTACCATGGTTGGGCAGAAATGTGCAATATTTATATTGAATACTATGTAGTAATAAATAAATATAGTAAATATATACTATAATATTATATAGTTTAATAGTAAATATAGTGATTTATATTGCATTAGTTTTATTAGGTGGGTAGAGGAATATTTAATGCTTGTTATGAAATTATGTCAGTTTCTTTGTAAAGGTGCGTATAGTTTTTAACTTGTGTTTAGGCATTTTTTATACAGTGGGAGTGAGTAGCCTGTGGTTAACAAGTCTCACTGTCAGAATATTTTCATTTAAGCATAACTATTATAAATAAAATAATTATTATTTCTCACCAACAGCTATAAGTTTGTATAAATAATTTATTTGTTCCAAGGAAAATAGTTGTACACAGCTGTAAATTATCAAGTTTTTATTTATTATGGTTTTATATATTTGCATACTGTTGGGTACCACATTTCCAAGTAAATACCACACTTCTTTAGGGTTACTTTAGCTTATTTATTGAAACTGTTATGTTTCAATAAATAAGATAAACACCCAAACCAACCAACCCACCGGCCCACCTCAACTTTTCGATTTGATAATGCGGCCCTCGAATGAAACTAATTGAATAGCCCTGGATTAGAGTTTGGGGAATATTGACCGAGGGGTTCTCGAGATATAAGCCCAAAAAGGTGCGCCTTTGTAGCGGTTAAAAGATTGTAAACATTACTATGTTTAATGTTTTTGAAATAAGTCTCTTATGCTCATCAAGCCTGTAATTATTTTATATATATATAAAAAAAAAATATATATATATTATTACAATTTAAAATAATGTTTTTTTAGTTTAATGAACTTTAAAATATAATTTATTTCTGTAATTATTCCTTCAGAAATCATTCTAATATGCTGAATTGATACTCATTTATGTTAGAAACGGTTGTGCTGCTTAATATTTTTTGGAACCTGTGATACTTTTTTCAGGATTCGTTGATGAGTAAAAAAGAACAGCGTATATTATTAAATCTTTTCTAACAATATAAATCTTTACTGTCACTTTTTTATCAATTTGACACATATGTACTGAATAATAATATGAATAATAATAATTGTGTATATATATATATATATATATATATTTTTTTTTTTTTTTTTTTTTTTTAACTAACCCCAAACTTTTGAATGATAGTGTATATTGTTACAAAAGATTTCTATTTTGATTACTAATTCTTTTTTTCTTTTTCCTTTTTATTAATCAAAGAATCCTAAAACATTGATAATAAATCAGCATATTAGACTGATTTCTGAAGGATCACTGAAGACTGGAGTAATAAAAGTCAGCGTTGCATCACAGAAATAAATTATATTTTAAAGTATATTCAAAAAGAAAAACATTGTTTTAAATTGTAATGATATTTCACATTTTTTTTTTTTTTGGTCAAATACATGCAGGCTTGAGGAGCATAAGAGTCTTCTTTGAAAAACATTAAAAATAGTAATGTTTCCAAACTTTTGACCGGTACTGTATGTATAACAGTCTCATGTGAAGTTATTCATATTTAACATTTGTTTTTTGCTATTGTTTTACTTATGAACCATGTAGATAAACATGATTGGTGCGAAATCCTGAGGGATAGCCAATTCCATCATGGATGAGGTTGTACAAAACATATTGCCTACAGATGTTATTGTTCCTAAATCAAATCTTAAAAGATGTCAGCCAACACTATATGAATGCACTATTACATGATAAATCTATGGGTCAGAAAAGTCTGAGGTCAAAAGTGATTAAATGTATTTATTTTAAAACTCTAATCTAGTGTTTCTCAAATCTGGGATAGTATATGGGCTGAGGCATGTTTGTTTAACCACTGTTGATGAAGAAAAAGTGAAATGAAAAAGAGAAGAACATAAACATTGGGTTGAAAATTTCTTCCACACACTTTTTTCTTTTATTTGGAAATAATAAAAATTAACTTTTTTCTTTTTCTTTTAAATATAAAACATACACACATCATATGAGCCACACCTGTATACAAACAGAAATGTTGCAGTGAATACTTTTTCTTTTTCATCATCTCAGTGAAACACATACTAGAAGTTGTAAACAGTCAGCATTGTTTTCCCCTCTACTCAAGAATACTGATCAAGTAAAATAAAACCTGTTTTTTTCTGATTTCGTGTTCATAGCAGAGGTGAAGAATTTGGCTCGAAAGCACAGAGAAAATGACGATCTGGCTACAGCTTTAGAGCGGAGTGGTTCGGCCCTCTAAAAGTGACAGTGAGCGCTCTAGATTTGGACCCATATGATAATAAAGGTGTCCGCTCAGCGGTCCCATATTGGGATGGTTGTTCTCAAAAGTAAGCCTTGGCCCCTTTGCAAATATGGCTTAACCACATGGTTATCTCATTTTTACAACACATGCGCTAATTAGTCTCTGTGCATCTACATTTATATTTAACATGTATACGGTTATGTATGTATGATATATTTTTGACATTTCCTGTTTTGATATCGGTATACTCTTAAATAACTTGATGGGATGTATACATAGGTTAATTTCTGTGGTTTTGAGGTAAATTATGATTCAGTAAAATCTGTAAAACAGGAAGGAGGTTAGCTTTTGTTCAGTGTTACAGTACAGCACGTTTCCCCAAAGGTATATAAAAGACTAAAATAAATAATTAAAAACTTGAAAAAAAGAAAAGTTGCAACATTCAGCACCGAATGGAGGACATGGACTATTTTTTTTTAGCTGATCTGAAAAGTCTGAGTGAAAGCAAATGGCTTCTTTTTCTTGGTTTATCTCTTATATTCAAGTACAAGCAAACTGTACAGTACATGCAACATACAAGCTGGCCTACAGTATGTTGAACTAACACATATCTATTTCTGTTACTTTTTAACATTTGTGTAGTCTGTTTTACAAAAATGTGCATGCAGCTGGGAACTGATCCGAGTCATGCTGCTCCACTGCACTGGAGGGAGGGGCCAGTGGCCTGATAGATGATTGGTGTTTATGCTTGTGATGGCAAAATCTGATTGGTCACTTCAACATTTACAGAGACCCACAAGAGGAATAAGCATTTTTTCTCAATCATTTGAAAAAATCAAGCTTTTGTGCTTGCATTATTCATTTAAAATAAATACATATGTGCGAGGGCTTGTTGAAGAGTCAATCGTGTGACCACAGGGTGGTATAAGTTAAAAGTGGCTTTTGCTAAACCATATATATTAAAAAGGACAATGTACATTTACGCAATCACTTACCATCAAACAAATTTAAAAAGTTAGTTTAGTGTCCAAAAAAACTCTATGTATCAAGATTTACTCAACAGATGAAAACATAATTATATAGATTTCTTTTACCAAAGACCCTAAATTAGAAAACTTACATGTACATAAATATGTTTACCTTGGTACATAGTGTTTTTTCATTAACTAAATGTATACTTTTTAATAGCATTTAATGATAAGTGTAAATACCTACAAATCTGATTGAATTCACTGAATAAGATGATGTATGCAATGCACTGTAGGATAATGCAATCGTTTCAGTTAACAGTAAATAAAAATGTATACTGTGCAAAGAAATGTGTATTTTTCCAGATACGTTGTCTTCAATCTCTTTTTTAACATTTCATGTCATTTTCACAGCACATTGGACAACACAAACCAATTGATTTTCATAAAATGTGCCAGAGATGTTAAAAATAAATAAATAAATAAAACTAAACAAATATAAAATAACTTCTAGAAGAGAGTGGCCTCTGCTAGCTGTCACAAGCATTGAAAACAGAGGAACTTTTTGGAGGATATGAACCATGGCTTTGGGTCCTCCAGGTTTAGGCACCAAGAAAGGCCCTGCCCTTCCAGACAACCTCCCCAGGGGACGCCCTACGTCTTTCCAGTGGCTGACCTTTGACTTTCAGTACAAACAGGGTTTAGACAGGGCCTCGGCTGAGGCCCCACAATCCCTTGGTCAGAGGTCACCTTTGTTTTTGGGCTGATACATTCTGATGCTCTGTTAAAAACTAGCTAACGTACATTTCTTTAATGAAGACTTGACAGAATATCACCCTGCTTTCTATGTCACCCTAAAGCGGTGCTTCCCACGTGCTAGTGTGCTAGACAGCACTAAGTCTCACGCAACAAACAGTGAGAGAAACAAACGAATTCGGCAGAACACGTGCTACCCACAAAGAGGAAAACATAAAAACAAAGTCACAGGAGTGATTGTCAGATTTGAACAAAGCTTTGTGTCATTTCATCGCATTTTCTGCCTGGCTCTTATTGTTGTCTCGTTGTCTCTCAGCTTGTATTGACTGTGCTTTATATTGTTAGTCCACTACGATCGAACTCCCGGAGGTGCCGGTGAATTGTCCAGGGATGTCTGAGAAGCACGTCGAGTTATAGAGGCAAGAGTTGGGTCGACAAGGGAAGAAGGCGGGAAAAGTTTGTACCAGCCAATGACATTGCTGGAGAGGTCCAGCTCCTCTAGTAGGATTTGTGCAACTCCCATGAAGGATTTGTGGTCCATTCGCCCATAATCTCCCCAGACAATTACCTAATAGGATGAAATCAACAGTTTGTTTATTGATTCATCAGTGGATGGAACTCTCAGGTCACATAATCAAAGTTAATAATATCTAATCTCAACAATGTGATCTATTTAAACTAGACGATTGTCTTTTTCATGCAGCCCTTGTGGGCTTCAATGACATTTTCTCACAGAAGTTTTGTTCAACTGCCTCATCAAGTGGATAGAATCTGCAAAAATAAACTAGACGTAGAAAAAAGACTCACTTGTAACACTTTACCCTGCGGACTTTCTTCAAACTGCAGTGCTTGCTGGTACAGCGGGTCGAGTGTCTTGCGTGCAATTTTTGTCTTCTTCTTAGCTACGTATGCCCCATTGTGTAGAAGATAGACTTTGACATATGGAGCTATGATCGAACAGAATGGATCAAATTAGGGAGGTATCAACACAATGTATACTACTGACATTACTGAACATATCAAGTATGACTAGCTCTGGCAAATTTGCCAGTTTTCTGTATCACCTAGAACTGCTTGATGAGTTATGTGGCTGAGTAATATGATACTGTACATATGGAGTTAGAATCACAAGCTGTGAGTTCAGAGTACATCAGAAAGGACTCACCAGGGAGTGATTTGGATCCTGGTTTTTGGATGAGACCTCGTGCTCTTATCACCTCCACCTCCAGCTGGCCTTTCTTATTCACCATGCCAATCTGAATGTCACCTGGACATCACCGAATATGCAAAGAAAACCAAGTAAAATTGGCCATTTTATTTAAACGGTACATTTTCTTAATGGATTTATTCAAATGGTTCATGCAAAAACATTATTTGACATTATTTCCCAAGGCAGTTACCTTTTGTATTTTGAACTGAAGTCAGTAAATTAGGACTGTAAATGTAATGTACTGTTTTTAGTACAAATATAGAAAAAACTATACAACTAGAATACAACATAACTGTTTTTAGCTTGACGCAAGTCTTGAAAAGAGACGCGAAAAACAGTGTGACACGATGCAGTGGTAAATGATGTCCATATGACAGATTTTATAGACTGACGATTAAAAAATAGCATAGACGGATCACTGAAATGCATCCAATGTGATAGTCTCTAAGACTATCTTATAAAGGACTTGATTGCTAAATGAATTGCTATGAACTGTAGGCCAGCTTATTAAATTATTAAATTATATGTAATTTACAGTATTGTCTGCTTCGATAACATAATGGCTTAAAATTATATTGGTTCTTCGCAAATTTTTATATACAGTGTGCAGTTACTTGTGTAGTTAATCAAATTAATCACAATCAGTTGCATAAAACTGAATAGAAAATGGTAAACAATTGACAGCAAATGGGATAAGGATAGGATGCTACAAGGGAGAAAGTCACAAAGAAGAAAATCTTACCAATTGCTGGTGTGGCTAGGGTTTGTCGACCAACTAGTTGAGCAGGGCCCAGTCCATCCAGGAAGTCACTGAACTGAGTCTCGACTCGAACTGCTGGAAAAATTTGACTGACAAAGACAAACATTGTAATGAAAAAAGGTGTTGCAGGTGTTGTTCTTACTGACTTATAGAAATGATCAATGTATCCAAAGTATGTGGATTTGTATTCAGTTCCCACAGACCGAAAGTCTTTTTGAAGCATGTTTACAGTACATGTTTATCCATAATGGCAATGCCTGACTGACTGTTGTTTGGATAAAAGGACCAGCACTTAATGAGGCTGCTATTTCTAGAAAATAATAATCCCGGTATAAGATGGGACATTTCAGAAAGGAAAAAAATATGGAAAATGTAAAATTATTTTGGATCATTGTAAATACAGGAACAGGAAATTGCTCCAACTGACCCCTGCTTTGGGACAGACATGTACATACAAGAACTGGCAATTGGTATGAAAAGATAACAAGACCAAATTTTTCCATGTTGTTCTAGAGAACGCGTAACAGATGTTTGGAGAAGTGCGTGACCAATGCAGTGCCAATCTTGTTCTCATGGGTGGAAGTGCTGCATTTAAAAAATTACAAAATATAATCTAATAAAGCACGAGAAGGAAACTTACCTGCCGTCTGAGTTGTAGCTGTTCATGCTTCCGTTGTTGGATTCTCGGCTGGGTTGACGACTCATATTCCTCTGCAATTCCACAGCCATTCCCGTCTCCTGACTGCGCTGGATTGTCCCTTGACTGCCCTTCGACTTCTTATTGGACGCCTCTGAAGATGGACAGATTCCACAAACAATAAAGAAATGTACTTTTAAGACTTTTAAGAGAAGTTTGTATCACTCATTTGGAGAAAAAAGAAAAAAAATCTGTATCCAACATGATTGTCTGTGATAAATTTTTAAAGAGTTCAATGAGATCAATGTCCTTTCTAAACAATTCCGGTCAAGCTGCACACTATCTTTTTAACATGCTACATCCTTTTGGATGTTTGAACCAGACGGCGAAATAATTTGACAGTGCTTGTAGCTCCCACTGGGATGAGAGCTAACCGTACTGCGTTAACCACCCCTTTATCTGTCTTAAAACAGATGGGGGGGGGGTGAAGCATGTCTCCTCCTGAGTCACTTTTGTCTTACATAAAACAGAGAGAATAAAATGTAGATCCCCCGCAGGTCTTACGACGACTCTAATGTGCTTTCAAGACTTTTTCAAAAGAAACAGGCTCTGTGGCAGTGGCATGAGTCGCCTGATGGAAAGTCTTATTATACCAAACAATGCAGTCAGTCCTGACATCTGAAAGTACTAAAATGGCCACAGGTGCCCCTTTTGAAAAGATGCTATTCAGGTTTGATAAGGACAAACAAACCATAGCTAAAGCATACATTTGAACTCGTAGCAGGATACTGATCAAAGGGTGAAACAGGAGAAGTAGGCTTAATGTTTATGACACTACGTTTTGTGTGTCCTCTTGTTTTGTCTAGTGAAAGCACTTTAACAACTTCTTAGGACAAACACATGCTATTTTTTTTTTTTGTCAGGTAACCTAAAAAAACATCTAAACAAACTTTTTTAATTGAAGTACATTTTGGGGTCTTTTAGATTTTCTAAGTCACTTATGTTTACCAAGGCTGTTTATTTGAACAAAATACAGCCATTTTATGAAATATTATTACAATTTAAAGTAGATCTGTTTTCTAATTTTATATCCTGTGATGGCAAAGCTGAAGTTTTAGCAGCCATTACTCCTTCAGCCTTCAGTGTCACATGATCCTTCAGAAATCATTCTAATATGTGACCCTGGACCACAAAACCAGTCTTAAGGCCCGTTCACACCAAGGACGATAACTATAAAGATAACGATAAAGATATAATTCAAAAAATCGTTCTCCATATTAAAGAATAACAGAGTTCACACCACAACTATAACGATAAAGATATGAGGAATGATATCGTTGGGATCACTTTCAGAACGATTTTTTTCCAACTGTCGAACGATAAAACACTGACAGCCAATCAGAATCCATTCTAATTTAAAGGTCTCGCGCATTTAAAATGGATCTGGATCATCCGGGCGCGCGCGTGCTTAGAATAAAAAGACCGTTATCGGTCGCTGGTGTGGACACATATATAGTTATCTTTATCGTTATCTTTATAGTTATCGTGCTTGGTGTGAACTGCCTTTATGTGTAATTTTTTTTAAAATTGAGATTTATACATCATCTGAAAGCTGAATACATAATCTTTCCATTGATGTATGGTTTGTTAGGATAGGACAATATTTGGCCGAGATACAACTATTGAAAATCTGGAATCTGAGGGTACAGAAAAATCGAAACATTGAGAAAATCGCCTTTTAAGTTGTGCTATTGGCGATAGTGCTGAATCCATTCACAAAAATAAATGTTTTATATATTTAAGGTGGGAAATTTACAAAATATCTTCATGGGTCATGATCTTTACTTAATATCCTAATGATTTTTGGCATAAAAGAAAAATCTATAATTTTGACCCATACAATGTTTTGTTGGCTATTGCCACAAATATACCCGTGCGACTTAAGACCGGTTTTGTGATCCAGAGTCACATTTGCAGACTTGGTGCTCAAGTAACATTTCTTATTATTATGGGGTTTTTATACAACAGTTGTGCTACTTTAAATTTGTGTGGAAACCATGATACATTTTTTTCTGGATTCTTTGATAAATAAAAAAGTGTGAACTATTGAAATGGAAATATTTGCATCATTGTAAATGTCTTAACTGTCACTTTTAATAAATGTAAAACCTGATAAAAACCTGATTTCAACAAGTAAAACATGTTCCTGGATCAATATCTTTGTTGATCCTGGAACAACATTCCAATCAACCAATCAGATTTGAGAAACAAGTTTACAGTTTATCTTAAGTTTAGGCTTACAACCAGGGTCAGGAGCTTCTACATAAGTGTTATTCACCAATCATTTCCCTCTGATTTTAGGGATAACTTATGGATAGGGTTAGTTTCAGGGGTAGGGATATGGTTAGGATTCAATTTTCAGACAGGAATGTTGTTCCAGGATCAACAAAATATGTTGACACAGGAACGAGTCTGACTCAGCAAAATCAGGACGTGCGCAAAAGACACTGACCCGTTTGACTGATCTGTGAGGTGCTTCGGCTGCGACGGTTTCCCACAATAGCCACGAATCGAGCATTGAGGCTGGAGCGACGCTTTTTAGCTCCGGTCCCGACTGTTCCCAGAGCAGTGTCAGACTGGCTGCCGTCTGTTCGCTCTGATGTATTAATGTCACCGCTAACACTTGTGCTCTTTAGCATATTCCGACCAGATGAGGCTCTGACTTGATGACTGTAAGCAAGAGAAAGAAAGAGTAAAAGAGAGATGAATAGTTCATAGACAACTCAGTTGATAAATAAAGGTAAGAGAGAGACACTAACTGTTGAAAACCATATTCAAGATCTTAATGCTTTATTATTTTCCAAGATGTATGTACACTGCTAAAACAGCTTTCAAACCACATCACTGATTCTAATCCAAGCACAAAATAATAGCTGGTTTTGTCCAATCAAATTATTTTGCACAAGCCAGTATGGAAGTGAGAATGTTCGAAATCTGTTTTTGGACAATATCATCTGCTTCTCTACATGAAATTGGACTGAATCACGAAAAATTAGTCAAAACTAGTCAACACTAGTTATGACATCACTTGACAAGCACAGTTTTAGAGTTTGAGCGAGACAGATAAAAAAAGAATCAACTTTTTTAAAATAGCTAATAGCCTTTCGTTGATGTCATGAATCGTGATTTACTATTTTGTTGCAGGTGGAATAGTGTAAGTACCGAAAGTAAAAATCTCATTCATTTTCTGCATAGGAAAACTGATTTTAAATGGTAATTTCTAAACATTTAAAAGACAGACTAACTGCGAGCTATGAGGTTGTTAATCAATGATATATGCTTTTGTTGAAGCCATCAGCCTTCATTATTTAAAATTTTCAACATATTTTTACACAATCAAGTTCAGCAGGGTAATTCCTGGTGAAAAACTACACAACCCATAATTCTGCAGAAATCTCCACCAATCAGAGAATCAAATTGCTCTCACGAAGCACTCTTAAACTACTTAAATATTTGTCTGCATAATATGCATATTTTGCAATTAAACCTAATTGTTTCTAAACATATAATATAATCAAACATCTTTAAAATGAATATTTTTATATAATTTTTATCTGATTATGCCATTTGCAGTGCTTCATGGGATTGTAGTACACAGTCTCGCACCTTTGTCTTTTTGTCTGATTTTCAAAAAAAATTTGTTTCAAATCAAAGATTATAAACAAAAGATTATTGATATACCTTGTACATGGTTGGTTTGGTTCATGATTATATATCTCTTAAACTTCACAAGCATTAAGTAAACTTTTTTTTTTTTTAATCCCTACGGGAAAAATACTGGGGTATTCTTCTGGAAAGCATTTGATTGGACAAAAATGTAATCAATATCAGTATTCTGATTTGTTTTCCTTGGAAAGTTTAAAAGTTAAGACCTACTTAAAGTGAATTGTGTTTAGAAGTACACAAAGTGACTAAAAGCCACAAAAGTGTTTTGATTCATGAAATCCTCAAAACTTGATTTGCATCTGATTGAATAGAACTGTGTTCATTAAAAAGCAACATCTTCGGATCAGTAGTTCAAACTGTCTGTATTATGACACAGCAGCACACTTTGACAGTGCAGCCATGTCCTCTGCTGCCCCCTGGGGGTTCGGAGGAGATGCCGTGTGTCGGCACCCTCTGACGGTGTCAAGGTACTGCAGGACTGTCCAGCTGCACTCTCCACATCATGTTCACACCCTAATCCACTGTCTGTAGGATGTAGGGTGGGGATAGGAAGTAAGGAGGTAGGTCTCTCTTCCACAGGCTGGAGGGCAGTGCCAGTGACAGAGGGGTAAGCAGACAGGGTTCTGGGTTTAGGAGGATCCAGTGCTGGCTCAGTATTCAAGCATGGGAGATATGAGGTGAGGCATGCAAAGAGGGATCTAATACACACAATACACAGGACACACATAGACACACAGAGTGGCATGTGAATGAAGCAAAACATACAAATGATACAAATGAAATCAAACACAGCATGCACAATTAACCTTGTCTCAAACTATATGTAGTGTACAGGATCATTTTAAGACAGCAGAAAAGAATATTCCAATAAAATATGAATAGTTGGTAAAGGTTAAGGTATTAAGGTATGCTTGACGCATAACATGCACATTTTAAATTCATATGGATGTACAAGGGATAGTAAATATTTTAGAAATAAAACTGGTCAACATTTACTTTTTCGCTATTTTTAACCCCTTTTTTGTCTTCACTGACTCATTCTAACGGCTGTGACAAATGAACTTATACAAATATTGATCATAGTCAACTTATTAATAAAAGTTGCATGCATTATAATTATAAAGAATTAGCTTAAAAATAAAATTCACAAACATTCAATGACATCGCACACGTCAATGCCATCTAAAAATATTTCATGTTAACTATGTTTGTTTGAACTAAGCAGACTTCACCCAGTGACACCTAGTGTGTGGCTTCAAACTGATAAAAAAATAAAATAAAAAAAATGATGAAGATATATAACTGGTTAGTGAAGCCCCAAATGTGTTAGGAAAGAGACAAGAATAGACAGAAAAGATAGAAAATTAATTTAAGGCTTTTAATGATATATGTACAAGCTCTGTTTGAGGAGAAGGAATGTTTGTATCCTCTTTTCATTTTTTTCATTGTCATTGCCTCCTTTCTATGTAAATTAGTCTTATTATAGAAAAAAGTACATGTTTTTAACGTTGCAATATTACCACGTATGGTATGCAGGGGGTACTGTAAATGGAATTTTTTGTACATTTTCTACTGATCATAGCAGCAGTGATTCATCAATTGAGGATCGAAAGCTTGTGAAGAACTCTATAACTGGGCATATGTCCAGATGTGTGGTGTAGTCGAGCATGCTTTTTGCATTTTAAAGAGCCGAATAGGGTGTCTGGATCACTGGGGTCATTAAGTCGTTAAGACAGATTGCAATATAGTCTGCCAACCCTGAGGAAGATTATATATACATTTTCAGGGTGCTGTTACTCGATTTGCATAGTTTGCATAGCAAATAAGACGATAAAACAATGCAGAATGTGCATACAAATAAAAAGCACTATCAGCAGAAATAAGATAAGATTGCTCAATTCTAGATGTTGTTTTTGTTGTTGTTTCTGGTATTAGCTAATGATAAAGTTTTATCCGGTGGTGGTTGAGGTGAAGACACGGGCAGGGGGAGCTGGTCCATGTTACCTCAGATCTCCAGCCACCGTATGACGTCTGCGTTTAAGCTCCTCAGAGAAACGTCTCTTTCCCAAACTCCTCCTGTTGTCTGTTCCATTCACCCCCCATGAAATCCTTCTCTCCTTCTTCTCTTCTCCTTTACAACTCTCCAACGACTTTGACCTTTGACCCCCAAAGCAATATGCATGCATGCAATAGGGCACAAGCCGTAATAGAAAGAAAGGTAAATCATGCAGAAAATAAAAATGTTTCAAAAGTAACAAGCCATGCATAAGACAGACAGCTAAAAGCATGCAAATGTCAAACACGACTAATAACAAAAATGAAATATCTCTACCTGAGGACACATTTTTTATGACCTGAATTGAATAATTACTGCTAGTATAGAATAATTTAGCAATTTTACTAGTGAAAAATATTATGATTTGTAGGAGAGGGAATAAATAAGCATTGCAAGTGAACAACAATATAATTTAATGTGACAGAACAGAATATGATTTTTCAGAGTATGGAAAAATAGCAGAGAGCTAAAGAAAGAGAGAGTAAAAAGTTGAAAAACTATTTTGTAGCTATTAAAATATATATATATATATATGTATATATATATATATATATATATATTTTGTACTATTTTTCCAAACACCCCACCCATTGGTGTGGAGGGTACAAAATCAACTTATGCTCCAACTTCCAATGAAGAGTTAATCAAGAAAACGTACTGGCTACTTTTTTTTAAAGGTCATAACTATATTTATGCATTTTTATATATCTATATTTTCATTGGAGTAGGTACAATTTTTGTAATGTTTTTGAAAGAAGCCTCTTATGCTCACTAAGGCTATATTTATTTTATTTACATTTAAAATAGCTGTTTTGCTGATTAATATTTTTTTGTGGAAAGATCAAATGAACAGCATTGTAAAAAGTATTTACTGTCAATTTTGATCAATTTAATGAATTCTTACTTTATAAAAAATATTAATTCCTTTAAAAAATTTTTTACACCAAACTTCCAAATACTTTTATATATATAATCTGATAAATATTGTGTTTTGCTGCAAAAGCATTTTAGGCATGCTATACACTTCTAGTCATTAAAAGACTACTTTTTGAGGGTTTATATGTCTGATTGTGTAGCTTGTGTTGCTTATATCAATGACGGTCACACTATTATTCTTACACTTTGACTTAAACCATGTACAATGTTGCATTTTCTAATAATAACTGCAAATCAACTCCAACATTAGCCATTATTATGCAGTACTTTCCAAGTGTTAAATGTGGACCCTGTGTGTTTGTTTCTGTGCATGTTTATAGGCTAACCTTATTCTCCCATGCGGCCTCTCAGACTGAATGGACATGTAGCTGGTGGCGCTCAGCCGTGAGGCACTGCTGGCATGGGAGATGGCTGAAGCATCGCTCATGTCGCTGTCCGATGACCTCGCAGACATGTTGTCACAACTCCTCCTCTGGTCTTTATACATCTAAACCATGGAAAACAACTAATATTTAGAACCATTTTTAAAAACAATAAAACTTACAAAAAGGAATGTGGGCGAAGAATTAAATTTTGTGAAGAATTATTTAATCATCAACCAGCACTGCCAGACAAATGAGTTGGAGACCTAAAAGCCAGTTTAAGACTCACATCTCTCCTGTTCTTGAGCTCTGCCTCTGGGTCGTGACCAAAGCTTGTAGAAGAGCCCGGCCGATAGGAGGGAACTCTCATCTGCAACTGACGAGCCCGCTCCTCCACTGCTAGAGCTACAATGAGAGAGTAAAGGGGACAGTAAACTGAATTTTTGAGGAAATTATACTTTTGATGGAAATGCACATTAAATCTTCCCTGTTTGAAAAGACAGCTTAAGGCAAGACACTACAGTCAAAACCATTGTTTTTTCATACTTTTTGAGATTTTGGGATATTTTGCTTGCATAACATGTCTTTTTCTTCTAGTGGAAAGAAAACATCCAAAACACTGAAATTGTTTATTTTATTACACTTTATCTATTTGCTATTTATCTTTAAAGGCTTTTTTCTCAAAATGAGTATTTTATCGCACAGTGAACCAGAAATGTTTACTACAGTAGCACTTACATGCAAAAAAAAAAAATGTTTCAGTTTTATTCTTATCTATATACTGAAGGTTCCCTTTCGAAGTGGAACTAAAATCTGCGTCATGGAGTTGATGTTATTGGGACACTCCAAATGAGCTGGTGTCTGAAGCATGTATGTTACCCACCAAACTTGATTGGCTACCACTGTGATGTCACAGGCATGTCGGCAGGCTATATGCGGGCACCTAGTCATCAGCTTCTTTGTCTTTAGGAAGCCATATGTTTGTCTGTGCATGTAAAGATTCTCTGTGTGTTTGCGGTTGGGAGAAAAAAAAATGTCTAGAGCATTTAGGAGATGTGTCACAAAGATGTTTAACACTAACACACTATTCTCACGATCTGTGTGTTATATGTCCTGAAATGGAGCATGCTCAGTCAGCCCTCAAGGGGGCTGGTTGTACTCATTGTGTTCACTTCACAATGAGAAAGTTCCACTCCAACATGGCTCTTTTCAAGTTTTGCTCCCCGTGGATTGGGTCCAACCACTGCCGAAAAAAACATAGCGACTTTGATCGTGGGGGTCACAGGTTGAGCCAGCTGAGTAGCTTGAGACAGGTCTATCCCTTTATCAAACATCATTCACTACCTCTCCAGCTCTCAGGCCAGATCCGAAAGCCCGCTTTGCGGCTTCTTCGGACCTAGCAGAGAGCATGTTGTTGACATGAGAAACTGTTGAGATGGACATGCTGAGTGACTCTTTCTTCTCCCTCACCCCCACATATGAGGATCTGGTCAACGTAATGACCCGCACCACAGCCAAATTAAAGCTAGATTGGTCAGTGGAGGGGGGAGGAATCTGCACCAGGTAGACTGGATGAGCGATTTCTCGCAGGTCATAACAAGCGCAACTGTGAGCCTTCTCTTCCTCCCCAATTTCTATAATGAGGTGGTGAGATTGTGGAACAAACCATTCTCGGCCTGTGTTCACGCCCCTCTTGCAAACAGATACGCTAATATGAAGGGGCTTGCTGAATATGGTTATACGAGGATGCAACGGGTTGAAAATTCGCTTGTGAGCTATCTTGTCCCCGGTGCAGCGTATCCAGACCCGATATCAAGGCTTATGTGGTGGTGGGCCAGGATTGTGGAGCTTTGTACACCATGTCGGTTCTGCAAGCTTACCAAGCTGACCTACTCAAGGATCTCAACCTGGGTGAGGGAGTATCTCAGAACGCATATGCACCACATCCCCAGCCACAGTCGAGGTTCTACATCCCCCTCTTCTGACCCTGTTGCTGACCCTAGCTGGAGACAAGGTCAGGGGGAGAGTGTCACTGGGTGCTCGAGGAGGCAACCTCACAAGAAGCGAAAGGAGGATCTAAAGTAAGTCATCTCAGCCAAAAGTGCAAAGAAAGATGATCCCTTGGTGTCCTCTTTTGGCTTTTCAGTGGTAGGTCCTCATGTGACATATATCAAACAGGATTCCTGGAGAAGTAGAAGCGTAAGCTTTCACCAGCAGTGAGCTAGGAGATAGAGGAATAATATATGTCATAACTGTTCACTTCTTGGATGACATTTAGATAATTGCAGTAGCATTGGCTCAGGTATCATCCTTCCCTGAGCCTGGGAAGCGCAGTTGCCTTTATATGAAATAAGTGGCTGCACATTTGCTCCACTTTTTAGTCAATTGTCTTTGGTTTACAGCGATAAATATTGTGCTTCCCTTGTAATCACATTCTTTAGCAGAGTTGGCGTGTTCACATTTGTGATCCACTTAAAGGGCTTCAAACAGATAGGGTAGCAAGTTTTTCACTGTTAGCACCCTGCCCCTTTGTCTGTCTTGACCTTGAACACAATGGGTATTGCTGCTCAGTATGTCTCCTTAGCAGTAAAGCTAGACTGTTGTAGGGGAGGTATATACTGTAGGATTGTTATAATCACTCCCTTATTTGTCTCTCAATTGGCTTGCACTGTGGAGATGATATGAACATGCTTCCCCTGTGTATTGGGTGTTGCAGGTGTAGAGTTTGGGCTCTAATGCTGTCGTGTCCCACTCTTCTACCTGCTGCCCACCCTAGTGCAGGATGGGCGATGCTGTAGTGAAGTTAATGCACACCTCCACTTTTTCATCTGTTGCCTGTTCCAATACTAGGAGTATGGTGTCGATATTGATGTGCCTCCCTGGTGCCACATAAAAAGAGGACTTAGATAAAGAGATTGGGCATTTCACGCTACCGTGTCCTACTCTGTCATCTGGTACCCTCCAGTGAACTGGATATAGAGGCAGTTTCAGTATCCTTCATATTTCATATGGACAGAAAAAGGAAAGATGGGCAATTCCGCTGCTTGCGTTCCACGCCTTTATCTGTCTGTTATTCCTGGTGCCAGGAGTTTAGAGGTATTAGCAATATGCTCCTATAACAGTTGGGCTGTAATAAAAATGGATGATGGACAATACCGCAAATTGTGTCCCACATTCTCATTGATCATTCATCTGCCTCTGGTACCAGGACTGCAGATGTGTTAGCTATGTGCTCCATCTGTGATCACATGTCAAATATGCTAGACATGACAGGTAGAGTGGGCAATACCGCAGAGCGTCCCACTTCCTCCTCTGTCGCCTTCTATGGCATGGGGCTTGGATAAGTATCCAATTTGCTTCTCGTTAAATCACATTCATATTGCATTTTAGCACTTCCCTTCTAGTTGGAGGCTGCATCAGTCAGTTTCCTTACATGAATAGGCAGTACAGCAAGGAGAATAAGCTTTCAGATTTTGCGTCTCACTCCTTAATTTGTCGCCCCTCCAGTCTAACCTGGAGATGATAGTGTGGACATAGTAGGGGCTATGATAACACACTTCCAAATGGTTCCTGAGGAGTATCAGGACAGAGCATCGGTCATATGTTTACTATTCTCTAGGAGACCTGTTAATCAGCTAGAGGTTCCCCTCTGTAAACAACTCTGATATGTCAACAAAATGAAGCAAGAACTTCAGAGCCAGGGGTATAGACCATTAAGGCTCAGGTGTGTCTGGAGTCCTGGCTGAGAGTGGTGCAGGGAGATTGGGCAGAGCTGGCAAGGAAGGGAAAAGGGCAAGGCCACCTGCGCAGGCAGACGGGGAAAATGGGTAGTTCAGGAGAACCGGGAGTCGAAGCAGCCAACAGGGAGCCAGGAGGACCCTGACAAGACTGACAGGGAGAACGGGCTGCTCAGGGACAGCCTCAGTGGCCATGACAGGGAGCTCAAGGACCACCGGACTTGGGACCACCAGGGTTGGGTCCTCCAGGACCACCAGATATGGGACCTGCAGGACCACCGGAGTTGGGTCTTCCAGGACAACTGAAGTCGGGTCCTCCAGGACAACTGGATTAGAGACCATTAGTCTGGGGTCCTCCAGGACCACCGGACTTGGTTGGGACTACCAGAGTCAGGTCCCCCAGGATCACTGGGCTTGGGGAGCAACAGGAGCACTCCTTCTCCTGAGCTTGCGAGGACAAGGAGACATAGACGGCCGCCCGCAGAGAAGCTGCAAAGCACTCTGCATCCTCATGGAGTGATGCAGTGGTCTCGGGTGCCTCTGGGGAAGCTGCAGTGTCTGCAGCAGTCTCTAGGATGAGCTGCTGCGTCTATGGCCGCCTCTGGAGGAGCTGCAGTGTGGCTAGAGGTGGACTTGTTTCTCCTCCTCCTTGGAGGTGAGAAGTGGAGATTTTACTGTCTGAAGGAGGAAGGGTATGCACCATATTATAGGGCACCTCTTGCTACAGTGCTAGTTTCCTCCCACTGCAGGTGAGAAACTCCACAAAACCCTCAAAAGACAGATGCTCCATGCCTAATAACCTCCAAATTTTAATGGGCTCATCAAGGGCATAGTTAAATAAGTCCTTGAGAGCCGCCTCATTGTAACCCAGCCTGAACTGAACCACACTCCTGAACTCCAGAGTGAATTCCCTCAGACCAGTCCCTCGTTGATGGAGGGAACTCAATGCTGTGACCTTGAGCATGCATAGGGAGAGGGGCTACAGGCAGTGGAGGCTGGTAGATAGAGCAACCCATTTTTCCGCAGAGTCCTCATGTTGGGCAGATCGCTCTATTACAGATTGGGGTGAAGGGATTAGGGCAGGACTCAAGAATGCAGAGATGGGCTTTTATTAAATCAAAAAAAACAAAATAAAACAAAACAAACAAAAACTACCCCATGGGAGAAAACATGACCGGCTGAACAAGGCAAGATAAGGCAGGGTGGGACAGGACAAGGCAGGAAACAACAGGAAGCCAGTAAGCATGGCCCACATTAGACAATGATCTACCACAGGACTGCAAACACGAGGAGAATGAATAGGGAAAGCAAACAAATCAGGTAACGAGGGAGGACAGGTGGTGCAAATGAACAAATATCCAGATAACAAGAAGGACGGGGTTTGAAAATAGACAGCAGAGCACATGGCGCATAGAAACAAACCTGACCAGCCATGTGCTCACACCAAACAAGTTAAACAACAAGAACACATGGCCAGTGAACACAATCACAAGTCATGTGCTCAAACAAAACATGACAAGAACATGCAACCATGCGGGGTTGGAGAACATGCAGGGTTTGAAAATAGACAGCAGAGCACATGGCACATCGAAACAAAAATGACCAGCCATGTGCTCACACCAAACAAGTTAAACAACAAGAGCACATGGCCAGTGAACACAATCACAAGCCATGTGCTCAAACAAAACATGACAAGAACATGCAGCCAATGAGAGCTCTCACTGACTGTGTGTCCACACAAAACATGACAACATGAAAGCATGTTAAATACACAAATACACAAATACATTAAATACACAAGCCGCGTGCTACACAGCACAAGACAAAACATGACAACATGAAAGCACATTGCCAATATAAACTAGGGATGGGCAAGAATACTTGAGTGCTCGTATGTGACAGCGACGATCAGTCATGACAACGCAGCATTTGAAGCGGTTCCTGAGGCCTGATTTGTTCCAGACCAGTGAAATAAAGTTAAACTGGATTTGAAAGCATGCACTGCGGTGATGCCTGGAATCACTTTGATCATGTAATGCAGTTAACTGCAAGAAGTGCAGCGCCAATCTACTATGTAGCCTACATAACATTATAATGAGAACACCTTTTTAACTGCTAATTTCTTCACTGACCAAACAACAACCATCAGCAGTCAGTTCTCAGCTCTACACACACAGGAACTCAGACCAACCCATTCCACAGCCAGAAAACTTATCTCATCCTTCTCTGCACTCACTGAGACAGAAGTATCTAAACTTCTCCACTCCAGTCATCCTACCACCTGCCCTCCAGATACAATCCCCTCACACCTTTTATTCGCCATCTCTCCTACATTTTTACCAGTACTCATACACATTGGCCGCACTGCCATTTTCCCTACCGCATTCAAGCAGGCTCGGGTATCCCATTGCTTTAAAAACCCACATTAAATACATCACTTGTAGATAGTTACAGACCTGTCTCTCTTCTACCATTCAAAGCAAAAACACTTGAATGAGTTGTTTTCAACCAGGTATCATCTTTCCTCTCACAGAATAAACAGCTGGACATTAACCAATCTGGATTCACCATCACAGAGGCACATAATCACTCTCCAGAACATTTTCGTTCACTGTTCCTTGCTGGTGATCTCCCCGCCTTCATCCAGAATGCAGATTCCCTGACAACATTCAAAAGACAGCTGAAACTCAACTCTTCCGTGAGCACTTAACCTCATCATATATTATTATTATTATTATTATTTTCAAAATTCCTTTAATCCCTCCCTATTCTAGCTTACTCAAAGCAATGTCTGAAATTTTGTGCACTTTTTGTGTTTATTTGCCTCTTCACAATGAATTGCTTGCTGGTGTATTCCTCATTTGTAAGTCGCTTTGGATAAAAGCGTCTGCAAAATCAATAAATGTAAATGTAAATTCTCTGTGCTTTAGTTTTTCAGCGTGCTGTTAAAGGAAGACTGTGTCCACAACAAGAATTACACATCAGACTAATACGGTCAAGTTCATGTGCGTATTCAAGTCCTTTTGTGCAGATGTACAGTAAGTTGTAAAATTACTTTTATGTTCTCTATATATGAATAATATCAAATATAAGATGTGTTTGGTTGAGTTTAATAACCAGCTAGCAAAATGCTGCAGTTTACCGACTGTTCATTCACTTCTCAGTTTCAGCTCAAATGCAATGTCCGACATTATTGACTAGTATTGGGTTATTTGAAACGTTCATATTCCTTTTAGATGGGCTATTCTTTTTTCAAAATCATTGATGATGATAATAATGCAGCAGTTTTATTTTGTTCTCATTTTTTTACAGTAAAACTGTTTTAGCCTATTTAAAATTGTTTCTCGTTATGACTTCGAAAACGCGCAGTGATGACTGTAATCATTTTCTTTCATGAAAAATAAAATGAAGTGCAAGATGTGCAGCGCCAATATACATGCCATATATAGCATTATAATGAGAACAGGATTGTAATAGAATGTTGTAAATTCTCTGTGCTTTAGTTGCCCGTGTATCAGCATGCTGTTAAGGGAAGAGCGCATCCAGAGTTTCCCTTTCAAACCATAGACTGTAAAAAACTAGCACGCTTATGGAAGTAAAATAATGTCAAATGTTTTTGAAATAAAAAGCCTGTTGAATTGCACTACTTGAAAAAAAAATAGGCATTGCATTAACAATGCTTGCATTTTAATGCATTGTATTTTTAGGGCTTGCATTTTTATGGGCTGAAATTCAACATGGTTGTATATTTAAGCTGTGAATATTTCAATTAAAAACATTTCAAACTCATTTTCATTATTAAAAATTCAATAATCCATATTCACCTTTCATATTTCACTTCCAAAATATTCAAACTGTTTAAAAATACAACCTATAATATTCAACAGGCAATTTTCGGTCCATTTTATTTCGCTTTGAAAATTCGCTTCCACAAATTCAGTGGTTCAAATTCGACAGTAAATTCAACATTGACGTCCAGGAACTGCAGGAAAAGCAATAGATTGCCGAGCATACTCTCCATCTGCTGTTAGTCGACCTCACCAGCAGGAGGTGCAAAAGCGCGTGTTGTTGACGAAGACCAGCAACAGTTAGAGCAAGCCATTCATTCATAAAATGAAAATGATTATGTGTCAGTATATATGCAGAAAAGATGATAAAGACACAAAAGCTGTGTTTATGTTTCATTCAATAACTTCATTGTTACTTTCCCTGTGTAGCCTACATGTCATCAGCTTTCTCTACCATGAACAGGATTATTTATCGGTTTCCCTCAATACCTCATACTCAAGGATTCCCCTTCTGTCGGGACAAAACGCAGTTTTGGACTAATACAGTGATATAAAAGACCAAACTCGCACCTTATTGGGGATGTAGGCTGTATAGGCTAGATGGACTAAGAATATGAACTATATATATATATATATAGGCCTATATATATATATATAGTATACTATGCCTACGTGTATTAGCTTAAACTGGGAAGAGTCATAGCACTTGCATATTGTTGTCCTCCTATTGTTAGTTTAACTGTAAATCGCTTTGGATAAAAGCGTCTGCTAAATAAATGACTAAATGTAGCCTAATAAATGTAAAATTGGCTTGACATTGGACATTCGCACATTTAGGGACCGTCTCAAAAGTTGCATAAAACATTGGCATACACATTTCTAACTTCAATAGCAAACTTTAATTTATTTGAATAAATATCAAAAATCCAAAGGGTGCGCATTATGCCTGACACTACATGAACACTTTACAGTTGGTTTTATGACTGTAAGTCGTTCTATTCAAATGCTATTGAAGTTAGAAACGTGTATACCAAAGTCATATACACTTTAGAGACGGTCCCTAAATGTGCGAATGTCCAACGTCAAACCATCTTTATGCCAGTCTATCACTGGGAAACGTTTAGCATTAAACTTTGTGTGTTATTCTGAGTCAATCTGCTTGCCTGCGAGTTTGGTCTTTTACATCACTGTAGTCCATTAAGCCACGTTAAGCGTTCTATATGTCCAGCTGGGGAATCCTGAAGTATTGAGGGAACCCCTAATAGCCTGCATGCAGCACATCGCCACAATATAAAGTTAAGGCAACTAAACAACCAAGAGAAATATGTCAACCTCAAAAATGTAACATTGGATCTGTATATCCGCATCGGGGAATAACATTATAATCTCGTTCACGGTAGAGAAAGATTGTAGGCTACACAGGAAAAGTAACCATGAAGACACTGAATTTAACATAAAACCGCCGTCATAATAATCACAAATACACTTGCATTGCTGTTAAATGAGTTTTATGAATGAATGGCTTGCTCTAACTGTTGCTGGTCTTCGTCAACAACACGAGCTTTTGCACCATCTGCTGGTGAGGTTGACTAACAGCAGATGGAGAGTATCTCGGTAATCTATTGCTTTTCCCTGAGTTCCGTTGAATTTACTGTCGAATTTGAACCACTGAATTTGTGGAAGCGAATTTGCAAAGCGAAATAAAACGGACCGAAAATTGCCTGTTGAATATTATAGATTGTATTTTTTAAACAGTTTGAATATTTTGGAAGTGAAATATGAAAGGTGAATATGGATTATTGAATTTTTAATAATGGAAATGTGTTTGAAATGTTTTTAATTGAAATATTCACAGCTTAAATATACAACCATGTTGAATTTCAGCCCATAAAAATGCAAGCCCTAAAAATACAATGCATTAAAATGCAAGCATGGTTAATGCAATGCCTATTTTTTTTTCAAGTAGTGCAATTCAACAAGCTTTTTATTTCAAAAACATTTGACATTATTTTACTTCCATACACGCTCAAGTTCACATGCACATTTGTGCCCTTATGTGCAGATGCAAGTTGTAATGTTATGTTTATGTTATGTATCTAGGATATCTGATTATTAAAGGAGAACTCCGGTCAATTTTAACATTGAGCTCATTTTATTGTACATTTGGAGTGCTGTCAATACAGAGAACAACGACAAAAATCGGTGTTGCCTACACCGAGTTATTCTATTTTTAAAATTGGCACCCTGTTGACTTCAATGGGGCAAGTACTAAACCTGCTTTTAGCCTCTTAACATCCTTGATGTGTCATTACAAGTGCACAGAAAATGTGAGTGATTCCTTCTGAGTGAACACGAGTGGATCTGACTGCAGTAGATGTGAAAGATATGTATAAAAATGATGTTATTTAAGCCAGCGCAAATACCTGTTTACATCCTGTTTTTCGGTTGAAGTCCAAAGTAATCGATTGCCGAGTTCACGCGCGTGATCATAGGTAACTAAACCTATGCGCGTGAACTCGGCAATTGACTACTTTGGACTTCAACCGAAAAACAGGATGTAAACAGGTATTTGCGCTGGCTTAAATAACATCATTTTTATACATATCTTTCACATCTACTGCAGTCAGATCCACTCGTGTTCACTCAGAAGGAATCACTCACATTAGCTGTGCACTTGTAATGACACATCAAGGATGTTAAGAGGCTAAAAGCAGGTTTAGTACTTGCCCTATTGAAGTCAACAGGGTGCAAATTTTAAAAATAGAATAACTCGGTGTAGGCAACACCGATTTTTGTCGTTGTTCTCTGTATTGACAGCACTCCAAATGTACAAAAAAAATGAGCTCAATGTTAAAATTGACCGGAGTTCTCCTTTAATCTCATAGGATTTGTCATAGGACGGGCTTCAGTCTACTGAAGATCATTTACTTCAGCCTTACCTCAAGCCTCTATTCCTTTTAGATGTTTCTTTTTCGATAATCATAATCTAGCAGTGTTATTTTTTTCTAGTCATGTTTTCATAGAAATGTTTTCATGTCATATATTTATTTGTCAACATAAATTTTCGTAATAGTCTTAAAATATTTTCATTTTCATGACGGACATGCCCCGCCCCCCGGGTATTTTGAGACCTGTCAATGATCGAAATGAGAAATTGACAAAAATGCCCATCCCTAATATAAACATGAACCACATGCTACACAGAACACAATAACACTTGCAGACAGAAGAGACTATGGCCCGAGCGAACTTGAAACCGCAATCTAACACGAGACCAGAGCTCACAAGAATGAGTGAATGTTCATCCCGTGTGCTCACGACAGAAGACAAACACATGGAACATGAATGCCAGAACCCTGACACAGAACCGAAACCAAACAAGACTAAAGTGCTGGGATCCGAACAACACACTCCACACACAAAACAACTCATATGGACAGGAGAGCGAAAACAATGACGAGACAGTAGTAGTGTCCAACAAGAATAAACCGTAGTGACAACCCTGACAGATATCTATTAGTTATTTTTATGTCACTCTATTCACCTGGTGGTGTCTTGCCTTGAAGTGGTTTTGGAATAGTGGTTTCTAACTGGTACAAGCAGGTCATAAGATAGTTTGAAGCTAGTAAATCATCTTGACCAAGAACAAACCAGCTAAAGATGGTCAGTCTGTTTTTGGAACAAAGTGGCTGGTTGACCAGCAAATAACCTACTCAGATGAGCTACGATGTTCCAAATATAGTGGGGTTTGAACAAGGAATATACAGCGGAGTAAAAACTAATATTGTTCAGTTCTTCTAGACAAGCAAGTGATCAATTTTAGGGTAAAATGCAGAGAATGGAATGAGATACCTGAGTTAGGTTTCTCCTCAGGTTTACTGTTGACATGTTCTTCATGAAGATGGGGTTGAAGGCATGAGAAATGGCATGAGAAGAGACAGAAATGAGTAAGGTAGAAAGATCAACATGCGTGATCTTGTGGAGCTCATGAAAAAGGCTACGGACAGAGGAGTCATGAAATTATCTGGCATTTATAAAGGCACTGGGACAGATTCATGGGTTCGGGCTGTGATTTTGAATGGTAATAGCATTTCAGATTACTGCTGTCTGATTTTGTGAGTATTTAGAGGGAGAGAGAGAGTGAATTGTTTACCTTGCTCTATACTGCTGCTCTTTGCAGGGAGTTGTGGCAGTTGTCTGCCTCTGCGCCCTAATGACGTGGTCCCTGCTGGGGAATAATGTCCACCTCGTGGAAGTTCTCTGGAAAGAGAGATTTTTTATCAAAAATACAGGAGAAAAAAACATTTTATTATGTGATTTAAAGGTGATATTTCATTGTAATACACCATGTGGTTACGGAGAATCAAGAAAACATTTGAAGGAGAAATTATTCATTTTATTGTTAAAGGTGCACTTATAACTGTGTCCACTTTTTGTGTCAAAATGTTTTGCTTTAAAGGCTGGAATACACTACAAAACTTTTTTAAATCTGAACAGGTTAAAACAAATCATCATTATATACTTTGTCGACTTTGAAAATGGTTTCAGTGAAAAAAATCGGCATCATACACTATGACTGAAGATTACACACTACCAGACTTTCAAATCATTCCAAACTCACACAGAAACATGTGCCTCATTGCTAAGAAGTCAGATGATAACAATATGTGTTCTAAAATCATCTTAAAATATCAAACATGTTTCATAACTAGATGGAATCAGGGTCTGAAGTAAAAGAAAATAATCTGTGCGTATCATACAGAGCTCTGACTGCCCAATATCTGCAGACTGGTTATGACTTTCAGCAACTACTGTAGCATCAACTCTGTATTCCTACAGAGCCAATAAAATGGACATTGTGATGGAAAAAAATATGAGATGGGATAAAAAAATATATTTTGCATTTGCAAAGTTTCATGTTCCTTTAGGGGCTCTGTATATTCCAGCCTTAACTTAAAATAATGTTCACTGGCATGAGATAAAGACTCATGCAAAAGCAGTTTTATTAAAAGAGTGGGATTGTGGTCGTCATGCTAAAAGTACGTGACCACATTATCTCCATAACCCCTCCCATTATTAGACACTTTTATTGTGTGTGACAAATACATCTGTGAATAGGGTATTTATTCATTGACTGACTGTTTTTGCTGGTAGGTGTTCAAATCAAGTTCAAGTACACTGTTGTACCGGCCAACAAATCAAAATAACAAATAATCACCTAGTGCAACTTTGAGATTTAATGTTATCAGTTAATTAAAATGTATGGCGATAACATTTTTAAGAAACAGATTTTGTATTATTAAGACATCACAATAACCAACAGTGCACAAACTAAAGCAGATAAATCAGGTTCTGAGGGGCTCCCAGCATGCACCTGTCAGCTCTCGGAGAGTTAGGGCAGGAACCCCCTAAGCTGGCCTGGCCAAAGGGCATGAGGGGAGGCTCTCTCCTCCTCCTGCTGCCCCTCAGGATAGAGGTGGGCTGGAGTCTAAACACAGCCACCACAAAGGAGGTCAAGGGCAAAAAAAATAAATACAAAAATAATTTAATGACATAATCAGACATGCAAAAAAATAAATAAACTAAAAGGGTAAACCAACTACAAAAAAAGGTAAAAATAGTGAAAAAGCTGAAATAGATTCACACACACAAAAAGATAAGTGATAAAGATATGTTCAGAGGTTTATTATGAGATCTTACCTGTCACCATCAATGGTTTTCTTGTTAGCTATCTGAGAGCTTGGTCTATCCAAATTGCCAGAATGCCTTTGAGATGGAAAATGACTGATCCATAAAACAAACAGAGTGGAAAAAACAAAAACAAAAGGAGGAATGTAATAGCTAAATGGAAAGGTATCATGGAGTTCGAGGCCAGGATGATGGATCTCTGATTTAACCAAAACTGTTAAAGGCTGAGATTGCAGAACAGACTCCTCAAGAACACTACCGTTTAAAAGTTTGGTGTCAGTAAGATTTTTAAATCGTTAGTCTGTTATCCTCACCAAATTGGATTTATTTAAGTAAAAAAGTAATATTGTATTACAATTTAAAGTAACTTCAATTTAATATATTTAAAATGTGATGGTAAAGCTGTGATTGTTAAGGTGAATTTTCAGCAACCATTACTCCAGTCTTCAATGTCACATAATATAATCCTTCAGAAATCATTCTTAAATGCTGATTTGGTGCTCAACAAAAATTACTCATATTATTTTTATTATTATTATGTATCAATGTAAAAGCCTTCATTGTCACTTTAGATAGTGACAATGAACTAGAATAACTAGCTCCACTAAAACACTGCTAGATCTGATATTCATTAATAAGTCAGATCGTATCAATAAAACATATAATTTAATAACCGGTTTATCGGACCATAATCTAACATTGGTTTCTAGGAAACTCTCCAAGACCCGTTATAGAAATCAAAATAGAGAAAAGACCTATATATCTCTTATTCCTAAGCGTGACATGGAGCTCCTGGATACTGAAATAAAAACTACTGTCCAAAATAATTTAGTTTGTGGCCAAGACTGTGAGCTGGCCTGTAGCACTCTTAAAAATACAATTACTCAAATTCTCTCTAAATACACAAAAAGGCAGCCGCGAAAATTTAAAAGTAAAAAAACCTTACCATGGCTAAGTGAGAGGTTATGGCTTTTAATGAAAGATAGAGATGCTGCCCTAAAAAAGTATCTCAAGTCAAGGTTGGGGACTGACCAGTTGATTTTCAAAAGCCTGAGAAATAAAGTGACAGGACAGCTCAGAAGAGCTAAAGCAGATTTTTTCTTAGAAATAATTAAACAGGCTAAAGGGAATAGTAAAATGATATGGAAGTGTATTGACAATTTATCTGGGAAAGAGCGGACTAAAAATGGACCTATCGAACTTAACATAAACATTGACAACAATGAAACACGCGCATCAGGAACGCAAGCCACTGCAAAGGACAGCTTAATGGTTGCCAACATGTTTAATGACTACTTCATCACTTCAATTCTGGAACTTTGTAAACCCTCAGAGCTGCTTTTAACACCATCTGAAGCCTTTGTTGGGGCCACGGCTGCTGGTCCCACAGGAGGACTACAACCCACTCTGATGGAAGTACTGAATTTTGAATGTGTAAATGAAGGCAAGGTCAACAAAGTTATTACATCACTCTCTAACTCGAGAGCAAAGGACTCATGGGGTCTTGATTCGCTGTTACTAAAAAAACATAAAGAGGACTTTGCAGAACCAATTGCGCACATAATTAACCAATCGTTTAGTGAGTGTCTATTCCCTACGTCCTGTAAGACTGCAATTGTTACGCCCATTTTTAAATCAGGAAATAGAAAGGACATTAAGAATTATAGACCCATTAGTATATTGCCTGCAGTTTCTAAAGTTATTGAAAAAATTGTCGCCGAACAGCTGATTGAGCACCTCGATAATGGAAATATGTTACATCCTATGCAATTTGGCTTTCGATCTAAACACTCCACCGACACAGCTTGTTGTTATTTCCTCGAGGTGATCAAATCCAGTCTGGACAAGGGAGGGGTGGTTGGGGCCGTTTTTCTGGATCTACGTAAGGCATTCGACACCGTTAACCACTCAGTGCTGCTGACAAAACTGTGGAATTTCAATCTCGCTGCAAATACTATTAGTTGGCTTCAATCATACCTAGCAGACCGTTACCAGTGCGTAAGAATAAATGATAAAACTTCACCGTTCAGATCCTGTACTACAGGGGTACCCCAGGGGTCTATTCTGGGGCCATTGCTCTTCAGTTTGTACATCAATGACCTACCTTCCATCTGTGATGACGTGGAGGTCTTGATGTACGCCGATGACACGGTTTTATATACTCACGGTTCTAATGTCAATTCTGTCGCTGCTAAACTATCTGTGGCAATGAACAAAGCAACAGAGTGGATGAACAAGTCTTGCCTTACACTGAATACAGAGAAAACGGTCACAATGTATTTTTCAAACAAAAGAATTCAAAGTGCCATTCCAAATATCTATGTGGATAGTTACATGATCAAAAATGTGGAAGAAGTTAAATATCTTGGTGTGATTTTGGATCCTGTACTAAATTTTAAAAATCATGTTAAAAGGGTATGTCATATTTTGAAATATAACATCGCTAATTTCCAGCACATCAGAAGCTCTTTATCATTGGAAGCAGCAAAATCGTATTTCCAGGCCATGATTATATCGCATATATTGTACTGTATGTCATCGTGGTCTCAAGCCAAACAAACTGTTTTAAACCCTCTTAGATCATTATATAATCAGGCCTTGAAAATCCTCGATAAAAAGCCTCGGCGGTACCACCACTGCAATATACTTGAAAAGTACAGTATTCTAAGTTTTGACAATCTGATTAGGTATTCTGATATCCGTTTGGTTCATAAAATTCTTAATGATGCTGCCCCACCCCCTTTAAAAACGTATGTACAGCTACGCTCTGAATTAACAAACAGAGCGTTGAGGTCTGTATCTAGGGGTGATTGCAATGTACCTAAAAGAAAGTCTGCCTTCTCTCAATCAGCATTTTCCTATAAAGCCATCAAAGAATGGAATGGGATTCCAGACAATCTAAAGAACATTGCAGATTTTTACAGTTTCTCACGGACAGTCAAAGACTGGCTTTTAGACCACCAGTCCTGTTCACACTAAAAGTACCAGACGGGTATCTGGCCATCAGATGATACCCTCGTGGGTACCATTTGATGGCTTTTACACTGTATTGTGTTTTGTGTGTTATAAAAAATAAAAAATGTTGCATTTTATATATGTAGCACCTTATAGCATTGCAACTAGCTAATTTTTGCACACAAATTGGTAATTTGCTTTTTATATTTGTATATTGTACTTTCTCTGTAAACTGTTTTTTATATTGTATTAACTGTCTTAACTTTAACTGTATAACTTTGTTATGTAATTTTAACTGTGTAGGACTACAGATGGAAATTAGCATAGTGCTAAATCTGGTGCAGCCATCTCTTTAATGTAACTGCACATTGTCCTGATATAAATAAACTAAACTAAACTAAACTAGATGTTCTTGCTGAATAAAAGTATTAGTAAACAATGATAATAATAATAAAATCTTACTGACCCCAAGCTTTTAAAACGTTACACAGACACTATGTCCTGGCACAGTTTGGTTGTGGAGTAAGAATAGTATACTCGTAGGTACTGGATTCCCCTTTGTTTTCACATACCTTTCTCTTTCAGGTGAGTGGAAGTTTGACTCTGGCCTTAAACAAGTCGTGCTGGCACTTCTTACTCTGTCTAATGAAGGCTGAAGATCACTGCAAAGAAAAGAAAAGAAAGAAAGAAAGAAAGAAAGAAAGAAAGAAAGAAAGAAAGAAAGAAAGAAAGAAAGAAAGAAAGAAAGAAAGAAAGAAAGAAAGAAAGAAAGAAAGAAAGAAAGAAAGAAAGAAAGAATAATTAGTATCATACAGAAAAGCCATATGACTAATATTACTATTATAATAGTTGCTTGTTGCCATTATTTCTCAGGCATAAATACTGAAATATTTTCCAGTACCACACACACATTTTTAATTTCTCATTACTACTCCTCACTACCTATTGATTGTACAGTTATCTTGTTTGGATTTAGTCAGCTGACCACTAATCCCTTACCCAGAGCTGACCTCATCTGTGAACCTGAGAACACGCTGTGGAATGGCACTAAGAGGGATAACTCCATTCCTCTCTGTTCGCCGCGGCGGTTTGTTCTTTAAGCATGCAGGGAGGGTAGAGCTTAGCATGGGAAGAAATAAAGAGATAAACAAAAGCATGCATAACAGCCCCAAAAAGAAAGTAAAAAAATCTACGAAACTGACGTAAAAGAAGAGAGGGGCTTGGTGGCTTTTTGTATGCGAACATCACAAGAAGGGAAATTACTGATGCTCTTAGTTTAATATACACTATATGGACAGAAGTATTGGAACACACCTCTTAATTATCAGACCCAGTGCCACAAGTGTATAAAATCAAGCACCTATGTAGTCAACATTTACAAACATTTGTGGGAAAAAATGGTCGTTCTGAAGAGCTTAAGCATTGTTCACCTGTGATAGGATGCCATGTTTGCAGTCAGTTTGTGAAATTTCATCTCTGCTAGATATTTCACAGTCAACTGAAAGTAGTAGGCTATAATTCGAAAGTGGAAGCTATAGGAACTGCAGCCACGAAGTGGAAAACCGAGTAAAGTCACAGAGCGGTGTCACCGAGTGCTGAGCCGCAAGGTGTGTAAAAGTCGCCAACGCTGATTCCATAGCCGAAGTGTTCCAAACTTCCACTGGCATTAATATCAGCACAAAAAAATTGTGTGGCAGGAGCTTTGTGGAATTGGTTTCCATGGCCGAGCAGCAACATGCAAGCCTCACATCACGAAGTACAATGCCAAGCATTGGATGGAGTGGTGCAGGAGTATGCTACGTGCCTGACTGCCAACTGTTAAATGTAGTGGAGGAGGGATACTGGTACAGGGCTGTTTTTCAGGGGTTGGCCCCTTACTTCTAGTGAAGGGAAATCTTAATTTTTCAGCATAATAAGACATTTTGGACAATGGCATGTTTCCAACTTTGTGGGAACAGTTTGAGGAAAGCCCTTTTCTATTCCAGCATGAATGTGCCCTAGTGCACAATGCAAGGTCCGTGGTTGGATGAGTTTGTTGAGGAAGAACTTGATTGGCCCACACAGAGCCTTGACCTCAATCCCATCAAAGACCTTTGGGATGAACTGGAATGGATATTGCGAGCTCAGTATTCTTGTCCAACACCTGACCTCACAAATGCTCTACTGGATGAATGGGTAAAAATTCCCACAAGAACACTCCAAAATCTTGTGGAATGCCTTCCCAGAAGACTTGAAGCTGTCACAGCTCTATTTAGAAAGTGATGTCATTACAGCCCCTGTTTGTGTAATGGTCAGGTGTCCCAATACTTTTGTCCATATAGTGTATGACCTATCGGTGTGATGGGGTTGTCAACTTCAGTGTACAATGTTATATTTATATTTGGGTCATCATGATATGAAAATATTGTAATTTGTGAAATATTGTGATTCTTTGTCTTTAGTCAATTTAAAATTGTGATTTATTGCGTCTTCTGCTCACTTGATTCTCAATAATCTTCACTGGTCTTTGGACTTTACCTATAAATATGTAGATAACTCATTCTGATTTTGAATTCAGGTTGAAAAGTAATAACTTAGTATGCTTTTGCAAACCAAAAGATTGCTCTGATGGTAGTTAATCTGCTTTTTCCCCTTAAAATCTTTCAACAAAGACAATTAATAATATACATCCAGTTACTTTGAAAGGAAAACATTGTTAACTACAGAGGTGAAAGGTTGTATGAGACACCCTTGAAAGTACAGCACAATGAAAGGGATGAAGAACAATGTATGTAATGACTAAAACAGCACACAAATCACACTAAGCAGAGGTACATTTCGCATTATCACAAGGGTCTGGAAAGCTTCAATAACAGAATTGGAATATGCTCAAGCACAACATTGATACTCGGTTAGTTTCAACCAGCTTACCTGTAAATATCTTTATGTATACCATTCACTAACAATGGCATCTTTGGGGGAAGTGTGTTACAGTGCCTAGCTAATTTCCTAATTTAATTAGCACAAACAAGCAGGCATCAAAAAGAGCAACAAAAAAAAAAAAAAAAAATTATTACTCAAGCAAACACACAAAAATGTTTAAATTGTTTTAACATGGCAGGCATAGAAAACACAATTCTTAAAAGGAAAAGGAACTCAAAGATTCTTGAATTAGGTATTGCAGTAAATCCTCATTTGGTTGATTATATGTCTTTGTCAAATGATTTGTATGCTCTAAAATTGTCAAGACATAAAATACAGGTAACTCAGAGTGGCAGCTTAGTACAGCTCTGGATTTTTACCTGTTTGTATGCAGGCACTCAGCACTCCCACCTCGGATTGATCTGTGCACCTCCAGGACCTCGCTGAGGTTGCCATGGTGATGATGAAACATTGAAAATTTGACAACCAAACATAAAAGAAAAGTAAGAGGATGGTGAGGAAAAAAGAAAAGAAAAAAAAGAAAATGTGTAGAAAATAATAGACATGTATTTAGCAATATTTGTACTATTATTAATGGGAATGAACTAAAAACTATGGCTGTTAGTCATTTTAGTAGTATTAGTATTTAGTAAAGTAACAGCATAAAACATTTTGTTGACAATATGAAAATCAAGTCAAACTCGGTTTCTAAAACATCAAATATTCTTGATGCTACTTATCATTAATAGTAAAAAGATCCATATGTGAATACAATTATGCAGTTCAATATAGCTAAAGCATTCAAATAATAAAACTGCACAAATCAATGTAGAGAGCTGAGTTACAATGTTTTCCACAAACACGCACACACATTTTTATATATGCATTTGCAGCATTAAGCACTAAAATAGCGATACCTGTCCTCTGAATATTCATAGTCCGAATCTCCGGAGCGATGTTCCTGGTGGGAGTCATGGTAACGAGAGGGAGAGCAGGAATGATGATGGTTTTTGTGGATCTCATCCAGACTCCTGATGAGAGGATGAAGGGTGATGAGTCGTACACCACATAAATCATCCTCTAGAGGGCAAGACACTGCACAGCTATATCACCTCCAGCATAATATTCTTAAAATATAACATTTAAGAAAGCAAGTATGAGCAGTGCATGGATCTGTGTCTATATAAAAACACTGAATACTGTAAAAATGTTTTCATTACTACAACATTTGTTTCCAAGCATTTTATTTAACATAATTATTTCATTCTAAAATATAATAACTGATAAATAATACAGGTATGCTTTACAGTGATAACAGGAAAATAATGATGCAAACGGAATTCAACTCTGCTGTAAAGCAGCTCTAAAAAGATAATAGTAAACAGTCATTATTCAGTTGAAATCAGTTCAGTATGGTTTCATTTCGGTTCAGTAACTGTGTAAAGTACATCAATTATGAAATGAGTTGAATTCAGCAGCTCTGATGTCATCATCCAGCTAAGTTGAGTTCTCATCCAATAGTTTATGTGCACTCAAATCAGTAATATTGCTGAATATTAAGTGACCCCAGTTAGTGGTCAGTCAGGTTGAATTTGTTGAACATGCAAATATGTGATATCCAATTGATGTGGCTCACCTCTGCATAGGGACATGTGCAGGTCGTGACCGGGCTCTACATTGGTCTTCTCGGTGCGGGGATACTGACCGCGAGCGATGCTGTATGGCCGCCTGCCTCTCAGGTACGGTCAGTGTGCTTGACCTCTCTCTGTCTCTGGAGTTCCTCTCTGCTGCTTTAATACATATACATTTTGTGTCACGAACTTGTTCCAGTTAAAACAATGCACCTTTTTGGAGGGACATCAGAGAGTGACAATAACACACCCACATTCACATTTCTAAAACTACTACAACAATTCATGCCAAAGGATTGTGCTGAGGTACCAGCACAACTGCTACTGCTCTACACATGCTAGAAAGAAAACAAGCACAAAAAAGGCACTATATGATTGTATTTTTTACAAATGTTTATCTGATTGTGTCACCTTAAATGTGTTTATTTTCAATCAGTTGGTTTCATGTATTACATCAATGTTATCCAAGCCAGAGTTAACTATACGTGGTGCATGAGTTTTGTGAGTTTAAAAAATGTGTCGTGATGGTAAAAATATGATATGGGAGGAAAAAAATCATTTAAATGCTTCTCATTCCCTCACAAAACTTTTGCGTTCTCACAAATATCTTTACCATCACCATGTCTCTTTAGTGGCTCCATAAACATTTTCCTCTCTCTTTGTTTTTTTGTATTTCTTGACATAGCAGTTAAAAACCAGCAAAAAAAAAAATGATTAGAGATGCATTAAGGCTTGGTGCCCAACGGTACTCAAGTCAAGTAAATAACACAGTTTCAATGTTATAAATTAATTTCCCAGAATGCAACTGTAAACAACTAAAGATAATGCTACAGTACAACTGATGAAGGATTTGCTGGTTAAAAACGCAGAGATTAGAGCTTTAATTAGGCTAACCCAATCCATCAAATCATGATGTGAAACAAAGCATTAACGAGACGTAAAAAGCGTATATATCATTTCTGTATAATTTCCACTGAAACATACAGATTCCATTACTTAAGTTCACTTATGAAAACATCTGTGAAGTGAATGCATTTGAGCACAATTTAACAGAGAACTGGAGAAGCAGATTGAGTTGTTGTCAGGAATTGATGCTCTTTGTAAGAGAAATCTGACTTTACATTTCTAACTTGCAGTTACATTAAAATGTAGATTTGGGAAGGAAATGAATCTTCTCGCAATCAAAGTTGAAAGAAAATTAGAATAAAGCTAAATTAAGCATTGAGCGCTAGAATTCATGACTCATGCTTCTGATAAACTTTGATTGCTCATCAAAGCACTAACACTAAACAAGTTTTTTTCAATTAATAAACAGAATATAAATGGAAAGCACTCAAATATCTGCACTGTAGACATAAACATGTAAATAAACATTGCACTAAATATTACTGCATAGATAATTAACATAAATGTCAAAAAAGTCTCATTATCAACTCCTCAATATTGAAACTGACTATTAAGTTATACTGGTGCAACTCTATGGCATAAAACATTATACAGTGTTTACTGCAGGTCTGACAACTTGCAGTACTCATGTTAAAAATATGCATGGAACATAGTATAAAACATAAAATTTAAAATATCAGCCACAGCATATTCTTCTTTTAAGCTCTAAATTCTAAAGCAAGCTTTTCTACAGGCATGCAACAGAGATAACATCCATTGTCATAAGACCCATATTAATCCTGTTACATGCTGTAATACAATCTTATAATTACTTTTACCCTTTTGCAATTCCAGCTTACAACAAAATTAAACAGGTCTTATGAAGGTAATAAAAGTGTGTTTTTATAGAGAGTGATTGACATACAGAGTCATTCCTCCACAGTGTCCATGCACAATTAATGTGAGGTACTTCTGTGGTTCAAATTAACACTACAGTTCAGCCCAGCATAGGAGGAGAGAGACCGTATTCTGTACTTCAAAAACTAACACAACCTTCTCTTATAATCCATTATTCTATTCTAAAACAAACTTTTTCATCTTATGCTTTCATCTGTGCCAATTAAGAATCATATTCATTTGTATATCAACTAATGGGCTTCTATGCAAATAAAAGGCTTGGAGGAAAATTAAAAACAGCTG
The DNA here is from genome assembly GCF_964197995.2 of Scardinius erythrophthalmus. NCBI lineage: Eukaryota > Metazoa > Chordata > Actinopteri > Cypriniformes > Leuciscidae > Scardinius > Scardinius erythrophthalmus. Next base: position 25,584,114 of record NC_138223.1, read on the forward strand.
TATTTTCTACAGTACACCTCTGCAGTAATAATACGTGACATTAGCTTTCTCTCTCACCCTGTGTTGGGTTTCTACTCTCCGAACAGAGTAAGCATTGCCCCCACCCACCTGAGGACACTACTGTTATACCATCATCATAATCTGTTTCAATGATGCGATGAGATCCTGAGACACACACACACACACACACACACACACATACACAGCATACAATTCAACTGCTGAACATAAAAACAACATGTATTATAATTGCATTATATCCTTCCTTCAAAGCTATTTTACCTTATTTTCCTTTATAGTGTAAAACAATAGATTTAAAGGTTTTTTGTATTTTTGTAAAAATTTAGCCGTTTTAAAGTGCCCCTATTATGCTATTTTAAAAGTTACTAATTTTGTTTTGAATGTCTCCTACAATAGTTTTTCATGACTCCAAGGTCAAAAAACACAAATTTTCTCATAATATACATATCAGAATCATTTATTTTCTCACAGTATCTGAAACGCTTTGAGGATTTAGTCTCTCTAAACCCCTCCTTACTGAGAGCCTACTCAGCTCTGATTGGTCCAATGGCTCAGTCTGTTGTGATTGGTCCTATGCTTACAGTGTGTCAAAACTTCCATTACCATATCTGAATATCAGCTCTGAAGTCTTCCTTAGCTCTTGTATACACAGTATTACAGTACGATTATGTCGGTTTTACTGTATCAATTTGAGCAAAGTGGATTTGCTTTAACAGCACAGAAAACAGCAAATTCTCGATATGTCGACAACACGAACGAAACTCTTCCAGACCTCAGCTACAACTACAGTGTTAGAGGGTGGGCATTTTTCGCAGGCAGCCAATGATGACCATAGGCTGGCATTATGCAAACTTGTTACAAACCTATGTAAGTACGTGCAGGAATTAAGACTAGACTTACTTACCACTTGTTACAGGCAGTTCAGAATCGATTTTGTGAAAAAATAGGCATAAATCTAGCTTACACATTTACCAAAATTATTATACGCCTGTTATTATACAATGTCACTTCTCTGTCATTCACGGCCCTGACGAGAACGTCAGTCTCCGCGGCTGTGAACCACTCCTGGCGTGCGCCTGGCAAATCCGCCGTTATAATAGCAATCCACCATGGAACAAGCGCACCTGCTCTTAAAGGGAATGTGAGATGATGCTCTGATTGGTTTATTTCACATTACGCCCAAACCACACCTATGAATAATGAAGCTACTTCAGACCAACCCATTTTAGATTTGTGTCGGGCGCAAGAGTCATTTATCCCGCCGGTATAATAGCAACAGCGCCCAAGACCCGCCCACAAAGTTACTTGCGTTTTGCGCTTGATACTTGCTTTTCAGATAGTTAAAATAGGGCCCAATATCTTATAAAGCATAATTCGGTCACTCTAATAACTTTCAGAAATTGAAGTAATGGATTTTGATGCAGCTTTTCTCTGGTCTGGTCTGGTCTGTTTTTTTTTGCTTTATAAATGGCTTTGTACTGTAGCTCAGTCCCAATTACCCTCTTCTCAGCATGCACTGGTGTATGAATAATTAATATGCTTGCATTTTTTGAGCATTTGCTTGATTTATTTATACTGTAGTTGTTGGTGATTTCAGGATGCTTCTGTTCATGTACTGATGATCAGTTAGCTGCAGTGTTAATCTATTCAACAACACTGCTTATGGAAATGTTCATTAACAAAGTGTTTTTTTGATTATGAGTTATGACTACAAAGCCAAGGCGTAAAATATGCATAACGATGATAATGTTTTTTTTTAAGATAAACTTTAACCAAAAATATGAAGTAAACAAATAGCACAGCAAGATACAAACAATGCACATATTTTTTAGATAAAGAAAAATCAAAAAAAAAAAAAAATGATTGTTTCAAATAATCAAATTATGCTGAGTACTGTCCTGCTTGAGCTGCATGAGCTGAACAATGAACACCAGTAAACTGAAGTGCTTAATTAACTCACCCAAATGCTTTTTCTGTAACAATGCAATAAAACCCATCTACAAAATGTAAAATGAATAACTGAAGAATTCACATTCACAAGTTATGTTTCTTTTTTTGAATGTTGATAAGTGCTTAAAGCAATATATAAAATGAATGAAAATTTGGTTTAATTTTGATTAACGTCAACAAAATAATTTGTGTCACTTAAAATTAGTAAAAACGAATTTGATATGACAAAATATTCACTAAATTTAAAGGCTTTTTTTTCCACCAAAAAAAAAAAAAAAGTTAAAAATAGACTATTTCATGAGTGCTTTGTCTCATCAGTGTTTATGAGATGAGCATTCATGTGATGTTGTTAATAGTTTAGGAAAACAAGCACTTTGTTCTCCATGATGTACATTTCTCATAGAAAACATCAAATGAAGCACACAATATTGACCATTTTAAAACCATGTAAATAAAGATTTACTTTTTTTTTGTTTCTTAGAAAATCTAAAACGGGGGTTACGTATGCAACCCGGTTCCCTGTGAAGGGAACGAGACGCTGTGTCATGGCGTTGACGCTATGTACAGCAGATTGAGGAAGCTGTTCTGCTGAACCACCCGTCTACTTGTCCACCTCCAAGCCCTCAGAGTCAGATGCAGAATACTATAAAATAACAATTTATGCCTCAATCTGTGATAAGAAGCCATGTCACTTCGCAGAAGACAGTTATTTCAATCACTCGTCGCTATAACATGATTTTGGAATAAAATATGTTATTATTCTCAAACATTGTATTTTGACGCTGTACTAAGCTAAAAACGATTAGCATTCTCTTAATGAAATCACATAACATGGTTTAAAAATGTTTTAAGTAAATCTCAGAATTTTATCATTGATTGAATTAATTCTGACGATATGACAACAAGCTGCCAGATGTTTTCTTTCAAATGAGTCTGCAATGTTTGAAGTCCAAGGGCTTCAAGAACTATGTATTTTAATTTGGGTACGCCATTTTTGGGATTTGGGTTCCAAATGGGGACGCAAGTTAACAGGTTAACAGTTGTGTTGTTAAAACTTATTTATAATACTGTTGAACTGGACAGTATTTTCTCTCTCCTGGTTATGCAATAGAAAGCAAAACACAAAATTTGACTGACAAGATTTTTTTTTTTTTTTTCAAGGTCTCTATACATATCTCGATATACCATTACTGTGGATTCTTTTGGCCAAAAAGAATATCGTGACAGCCCTAGTAAATCAGAAAAATCTGATATTGTGACAGCCCTTGTACACACGAGAACTGACCTAGCGTGCTCCTCACCCATACAGAAAATGCATGTCATGTGAGTCGTCCGCTGTAAAAAAGCAAGTGCACTGCATCACACATATCCTGTAGTTCAGTTCTGACATTGTTTTCTAACTCCTGTCTAAAGACTTTAAATACACACACACAATACAAGAACAGACACACGCTCAACAAACATGCGGCTTCTGAGTACAAATAAGATGACCATGCGAATTTTTGGCATCTGCTTCAGACACCGGCTCACGCAGGAGCATTCCCATAGCGTCAACGCCATGACGCAGCATCAGAGTTCAACTTCGAAAGGGAACATACTTTATCTAGACATGTAATCAAGTCTTCTAGACCAAAATTGTAAGACATTGTTTGGTCAGTAAATATATTTTTGGTGCTTATATAAAATTTAGTGCTGGGTAACGATTAATCGCGATTAATCGCATCCAAAATAAAAGTTTGTGTTTCCATAATATATGTGTGTGTGCTGTGAATAATTATTTTGTCTATATAAATACACATACATGCATGTATATATTTAAGAAAAATGTGTTATTTATTTATACAATTTTTATATTTATACTGTAAATAATATAAATTATGGTAATACAGGTTATATACAGTATATACATGCAAATATTTCTTAAATACATACATGCATATGTATGTATTTATATATACAAAATAATTATACACATCACACATACATATAGGGGTGTCACTTTTGTGAAAAAATCCTGTTCGATTTTTGAGACATAAGTGTTCGTTGAATCGACTGTAAAATCGATTTTCCATGTCTAAAGACGTTTCCATTTTAAACGCCAAATATAGACAAATCCACAAACAACTAACAAGCATTAGGACGAACGTAAAGAGGGTGCTTGAGACGCGCACAAGTCAGCAATATTCCTGATGATTTATTGGCGTGAAGTTTCGTGCACAATGACAAACAGGAGTGCAACATTCTCAAAAACAATAAGCAGAGTGGACTGCCATAACATCAATGAAAAACATTACTGCAGAAATGTCAAACAAATTTCGCCTACGTAGGCGATTGTAGACCGTAGCCCGTATCTGTATCTGTATGCATGAGACTGTCTGAATACCGGCAGAATTCACATTTTTGTAGTAAATAGAAACATTATGCAGAAGTATAATTTGCTGTTATGTGTGTTTGTCAGAGCCTGCATTTGCTGTGTGAGGCGCGTTCACTGCTAGCGTATTGTGACGAGCTGGACGCGCTCCGAGAAAAGACGATTCGTTAAAATCGACGTTAACCGTTAAAATCGATTCCCTATTTTCGGTTTCGAAACTTGTGTTGATTGGTCCGATCGATTGTGCAATCGATTTTCGAATGTAAAGTGACAGCCCTACACACATATATTGTATATATATATATATATATATATATATATATATATATATATATATATATATATATATATATCACATATATTAAATAATCGCGATTAATCGTTGCCCAGCATATGCAAATTATGTAAATAAATTAGAAATAAGTGACACACATCACTAGCACACATACACTAGCTGATACTTACTTTGCAGTTTTTTACTAGGACTATCTCCATGAACATGTCTGCGGGGGAGGCAGGGGGATGGCTGAGGCAATGGTAGGGATGAAACATCATGGGATTGCAATTTGTACCAGTGTGGCTGGTCATCCAATAGAGCTGTTTCTAGCTCAATCAGAATCTGGGCAAAGAGAAAGACAGAAAGAGGAATTTGAACCATGTTAGAATTACTATTTGGAGGCCAAAAGAACCTGAAGGGTCCTGTGGAGTCAAAGGAATTGAACACATTACTTCACAAATGCACTTTTCGTTGAATTCACTTCTGAAATGAATCCATACAAATATATTATGTGTTGTTCCGAACCTAGATATAGATAAATTAGATATCTTACTCTCAAGACAAAATAATTGAAGCACACACACACACACACACACACACACACACACACACACACACACACACACACACACACACACACACCTCTCCCATAAATTCACTCTCTTCTTCCTGGACTCTGGGCTGGTCCCAAACAGTGATCTCCAACATGCGCTCTCTGAAGTCTCTGCGGTGGATGTGAGAATACAGGAACGTCTGGTTCCATTTTGGCTCTGCACTCTTCTTCACCGTTTTCGTCCTTCTCTTGCTCTTGTCACTAGAGGAATGTAGTGTGTTTAAAAGAGTGTGTACACTGCAAAACTTTGCAAATTTCTCCCAAAAATCAGCACAGAAAAAGCAGATTCCATTTCCACCTGCTTATTATTCAATCTTTTAACATGGAATGAATTTCATAAACTCAGCATTACCCAAAATGAAAAATGCAAGTGAGGTCTTACAGTACACAGCTAGTGCATTGATAAATATATCATGAAAGAAAGAAAAGAAAATACAAAACCATTCCAAATAGTTAAAACATTTAAAATAATAAAATATTTCTGAGACCCCCTATCTACAATACCGTTCAAAATTTACGGTTGGTAAGATTTCTTTGGTGGTTTTGAAATAAGTCTATTATGCTCATAAAGACCTTTATCTTTGATAAAATCTTTACTTGATCAAAAATAGAGTGAACTGTAATGTGAAATGTAATTAGAATTTAAAATAATGCATATTTTCCTGTGATTCAGCAAAGTAGAAATTTCAGCAGCCATTGCTCCAGAAATCATTGTAATATGCTGACTTGGTACTTAAGAATCATTTCTAATGATCACCATTGAAAATAGATGTGCTGCTTTATATTTTTGTGGATTATTTGATGAATAGAACAGCACTTACAGTATTTTAAATATTTTTTTTGTAAAAATGTAAAGCGTTCTTGCTGAATAAAAGTATACAAAGAAACAAACAAATGGTACTGACCTGAAAAAAACAACAACCTTGAAACAACTCTTTGATTTTTAATATATTTGACATTTTTTACCTTCTATCAGGAAGAAAATACATTTTGACGTAGGGATTTCTGGGACGTCCGTCAGGTCGAGGGGGCAGTTCTCGTGCTTGTAGGACATTCACAATAAGCTGATGGCCCACTTTATCATACCATAATTTCACCTTGGTAAAAAGAATGTTCACAAAATGTTGGCTATACATTATTTAAATATAAGCTAGCAGATAAAATGTCATCACCAAACTACCTTCCTTTTCAGTTGAGAAAACAGGGCTAAATATTTTCTCTGCAAAGTGGTTTTACACTTACCGACAGCTGGCCTGGCAGTACCAGAGGGAGGTCTCTCAACATCCCGGGACTAGTCGGTGACATTACAGAGATGGATGGACGGTCCATCTTTTGTGATTCATCTATAGAACTTGAACCAGCTGTAAGTTTAAATAGCTGACATGTTAAATGTGCAGCTGTAAAGATGTATTGCACGCTTATTGAAGAAACGTCTTAATAACAAGAACAACATTAGAAAAGTGATAACTCATGCAAATATGTACATTTTCGTATCATTTACACACCCTAATGGAGTTCATTTTGATAGATTTCTTAGTCGTAGTTTTTGTCATGTCATTCAAATTCATCTCTTACTAAAATTTCATTCTATAAAAATAACATTTTAGTTTACAGAAGTGTTAAATTAAATAAAATATCCCAATAAAATGATAGATTATTGATTTAAACATGAATGAACGTAATTGTAAATTCTGAAATAATAACATAACAAGGAGTACACTAATTGAATGAAAATACTGTAAATTCTTTACGCTTTATTATTCATTGTTAATATATTAACAAATATTTTTTTAATGTGATGACACATTTTTGGAAAAAATTGTTAATGACTACTGGAAAAAAAGACGTGTTTCAAATGGCACAACTGTGAGTAAATGATGACAGAATTTTCACAAAACCTACTTGATTCTAGAGGAGGATGTGATGTCCCTGGAAGTCTCGGTGTATCTCTGTAGGAAAATTGAAACACAGGAAAAAAAAAATGTCAGATGACAGATCATTAGCTTCTCTCTCTGTCAGTTTTTCTACACACATAAACATTGACTTGACTGCATTTCCCCTTTTGAGACATCATGGAAACACTGTCCAGTCACAGGAAAGAATAGGGAACCAAAGGACCGCTGATGCAATGACTGAACAGTTTTAACTATGAGAGGAGGGTCTGGAGCATGTAGGGTGACAATGGGGACACTGGGAGGAAGAACACTCTCAGATACTTTACTTACTGATATGCTCTATAGACCTTTTTCAAGAAGTTTTTGGACAGAATACGTTGAATACATCTTTAACATGCGACAGGAAGAAAAATCATTGGAGTCACTCATATATCCAGAGTTTTGTTTTCTTTTATATCATTTCCAAACCATGTTTGATTTTTTGTGCTTTGTTTAGCTTACCCAATTGGTCTGGACACAACTATTTCCACTTGAGGTGCTGACTGGGACTCTAGAATAATATTGTACACTTCCTTTTTAGTTGCTCCAGGCAAAGCCTTCCCATTCCACTGCAACACCTCATCGCCTGAAATCAAAAAAAGAAACTATTTAGCACTTGGCGGTGTTCTGCATAGACAGACTGACTGAATAATGAGCTGTGAAAAATGTAGACATGCAACCAAAAATAGCAACAGAGATCTAGCAAAAGACATTAATAAAGCTATGGTCGAAATAATATTTTAAAATACTGCGATTTTCTTACAGAGTTAGCCAAATTTAAATAATCATAATCATAATACCTGCTCGTAAATGGCCTACAATGTCAGCCAAACTTCCTTTCTTTACTTTGGTGATAAAGGCCCCCAGTCTCCCTGACTCCGTCATTTTCCCACCAACCACCTGGACAAGACAGATGACAGAGTCAACCATGTTTACTCACAATCTGCAAAAACAACCTAACTACTGTTCTTAAGCTTCTTTACATATTTCTTTTGTAAGGTATGGCACTAGCCACACTAAGGTTATAGGTTTGACTCCTAGAGAACACACAAACTGATAAACTGCTTTACTTGAATACACTGTAATGGCTGTTTCACATTGGAAGCACAAGCTGGGCGGAAGAAGTGCAGAAGCTGTGCATATACAGAGTGGAAGCATTATGCTTTCACACTGCAGTTTAACCGCGGCTTGTGTACTGCAATACAGACAAGTATCGTCCATTCTGTCACCTTTTTCATGTGCAGCACACTGTTCTGTGATCTGACAGTGTTTCCCTGCCACACATACATGCATATGGCATGCTGTATATACTGTACATAGTTTATATGATAAAAGTAATCTTAAAGTTAAGATATACCTCTAGTTTTATTTATTTAAACAGGCTTTTGAAATTTGGACAATGTGTTTTGTGTTTTTTTTTTTCACAGTGCTGAAAGCCTGTGAAACACGGAACACTTAATTTATGATTTTATGGTGAAATTTGAAGCAGTGTAAATGCGCTAATCTGTTAATATGGTGCCTGATTTTTTTTTTTACATTTTGTAAATGTTGGAGAATCTTTGATATGTCTGGAGAAAATCTGATTAAAAAAACTTGGGAATAAAAAAATTGTGCTGCTTACGCTCTGCTTACGCGCTCAGTGTGAAACAGGTTTCGCTTTGGATAAAATGTCTGCCAAATGCATTAATAGGAAGTATGAAAAAACAAAAGAAAAAAGATTTCAGAGGTATGTAAGTAAACGTAAAATAAGGAGTATAAAGACTGTTTAGTACCTTGAAAACACCAGAACAAGAACAGTAAAAAACCATACTTATGAATAAGATTGTACAGATTAAATAATGCAAATGTTTAAATTGTTTCCATGTTCTATATATTCCATATAATCTCCATGTATATTTTAAGACCACTATAAATTATTAAAATAAAGAAATCTTTCAAACCCTGAGTTTGACTACTTAAAAACCACAGATCGTTTTAAAAAAAAAGTGCAAATGGAGGAAAAGCTTGAAGGTCTTAATGGAAAGATTTGGGAAAGTGTTGTGGAAGTAAAAAATGCTGGGATCCTGTAGGGTTCTGATTTGAATGCAACATACATAAATAAATATGTAGGTATGTATGTAAAAATGAGCAAAGCTGAAAATTATAAAATGATGGTTTAAAATTCAAAAGAACATCATATTGTAACCACATCAACAATAGAACTAAAATCTAAAATCCTTTCATTTATTTCGTTATCATTATTCCTGTATTATTCATCATAATCTGTCACATCCGGCGCCAATTTCTTTCACCAGCAAAATTTCAATGAGCAACGGTAAAAGTGACCACACCTTTAGTGTAGCACAACCTTTCAAGTGCAATACAGAGACAATGTTATTAGCTGGTGTAAACTGCCATTGACAAGCTCACCTTCAGACCCAGTAGGGAACCGGCTTCTCGTGGCATGGTGGAGCGCTTACTTAGAGTGATACGGCCAATCAAATGATCTCCCTCTTTGGATGGCTGCCAGCTCACTGGATGCTGTGAGAAACAGAACAATGCTTTTTCAGTCCCATTAATGCTAAAAAATACATGTCCTGACACACATTTCAGAGAGTTCAGCTACAGAAACACTCTGTAATCAAACAACTTATGTGTCTGCTATTACGCCCATTGCCACTGATACATGTTTGCAATATGATTCAAATCTAACTGAAATACTTACATGCCACACAGTGGGATCCAGAGGATGACAGTCCCCGTCACCTGCAAAATATAAATTGACATTATAATTATGGTTGGGAATCGAATTACGATTCCAATTCCGCAATCGAATACTTAAGGTCAGGAATCGGATACTTGTTATACAATTCAAATTTCGATTCCTCTTATCGATTCTTTTGTGTGCATTTTAATATGACTTTGAACCATTCAAGCCCTAGTCCCGCACGTTGTTTTCTGTGCTGCACACACATCCAAAGCGCGATCACAAAAAAAGTGAATGTGTAAGAACATTTTTAAACCATAGACTCACGCGCTGTTTTCTGTGCTGTGCACACATCCAAATCGACGTGAGCACAGAAAGCTGCCTCTCATACTGAATAGTGCGCACGATACTGAACTGAGTTCTCTTCCGCATGTTTGAACGGACAAATACACACAAAAATATGTCAAAATATCCTCGTAAACACAGTCGGTTATGTCTCGAATGAACGTAACAGTTGACAAAGAAAACCCATGTGTAACAGTATATTAGATCCGTGCAGCAAGTGACAGCAGCCTAATATTCCTGATGCCGCACCACTTGCTATAATAACGTTAATCAAACAACAAAAGAATGCTAAATAACTTTTGTAACTATATTTGTAATGTATATTTTATTCATAAAGTGCAGTGTTATTTTACATTTGATTACAGTTTCCTGACAGGATGACTTTCGCGGGAAATTACATACATGTGTCATATTTGCGTACATACATCATAATTACGTACATGTTTCGTCATAATCATAAATAGGGAAGTGTTGCTCGGGCTACTTTGACGCATGTATGGTGTGGGAGTGGCATAGGTTAGTTGTCACAACGAGCGATAAAGGTTGACATCGAACACGCTAAATCTCGAACCACCGGGGAATAACCCGTTTACACAAACGGCAAATTGAGGAGAGTCTGCTGGCAAAAAGAGAACATGACAGAGCTTGCAATAAAAGGAGAATCAACATTGGCTTGCTTTCTGGGGATGGCTAGAACTGAGGTATTTGAAATGTTGTAAAAAGCGATGCAGAGATGGCGTTTTTATTACTCAACAGGTGACTATGTTTTTTATTGAACAGATAAATTGCCATATGTAGCTCTCAAAGAGAGTTCACTGTAAAGTATTATCTATTGCGAAGGGCCATTTCATTATGGTTGTTGTAATGCTGTGCTGGAATTTATTTTCAAGGAAGTATCGTGTCTATTAATTGGTAAAGCTACAGTAATGTCTTTAGCAATTCAGCTTGAGATCCTTTCCATCTAAACTGGCTATATCTCTTAAGCCTAGGAGTGAATGTTTTCTGAGCAGTAGGATAATCTCTGTCTCTTTTTTTAGTTAGAAAAAGAACCATATTTATCCGCATAGTCACACAGAGCCGAAGCACAACCAAAACAATGTTCTTCAGCAAAATGCATGCAGTTTTGTTGTATAACCTCTAGAGGACCAAAAGCAACATAGTGTACCTTTAGCGTTAACGTTAACCCTGCTTTGTGAGAAATGATCCTCCTAAATTCTGAGATATACGTGTCTTTGCAAGTTCAAAGGTTCAGATCCAGATAAGTTTGATCCTGACTCCTTCTTCAGGCCACAAACAAAGAAAATAATACACAGCAATACTAAGACTGTGAAATTAAATTTGGAGCAAATTTATGTGTGTATTCTAAAAGTCAATGTAAAAAGGAGTATTTTATTAATCTCACACTGCCTGTCAATCATTTTTGCTGATGTCAAATTGAATAAATGCCTTTACAGCGTTAAGAAAAATGAACTGTGTTCAACAATTAAATGCATGCGTAATTTTGACAGCCCTAATCAATACATGTTGTGGTTTAAAAAGGCTCAGCATTTGACATTTACCATTCAGGAATAGGGAATTCTCCCACTTTAGAAACAGTATTTAATGATAGTCTCATAAAGATTAGCTAGATTTACACTAATGCTATAAATTAATAGAGTTCATTTAACTTAGGGGCGGCATATAACAGAGTATGTCTGCCTTCAGCAACAAAGGTGAGGGATGTTTAAAGTGCCAAACCCCAAACAAGATAATATACAGCCTAGTATAAAATTTTACAGTTTCATTTGATCATCTTGATTGCATTCCTAAAACTGTCGTACAACTTTAATGTATAGTACTATGCAGCACCCAAGAACACCCTCTGCACATACTGAATGAAACATGAGCTATTCCCTTGGCAATCTCTGACATTACAAGCTACCATCCAGTATTTGCTTGTCCTAGTTATCAGGAATGAAGTCACATTAGCTCTGCATCTGCCATTACAAACTTATTGCCAAAGAAAATATATATTCATATTGCCCTACAAAGGCATTATAACTCATATTGGGTTTCTGTCCTGTGTTCTCAGCTATGCTATCTAGTGTTGGCATAGTTACTGTATTTGCCTTTTTAGGACAGCATAGGAGGAGGTGACAGGAGGCGATAAAGAGAAGATGGGAAGATGGGATTGGGAAATGACCCATTGTCCGATTCATGTTGGAGCATGTTTGACATTATGTCTGCACATGGTAGCTTTAGAGTGGTTTTCAACTTCAACTTAAAATAAACTCTCTTAAAACATATAATAATTTCCACCACAATATAATTTCTATTAAATCTCAAATTATGTACTGTGATTAATAGGATTTGGCAAAGCAAATGACAGTGGATCCTGAATAAAATGGCAATCTCATTTGTATTGCTAAGGCATATTTCACAGCTAGCTTTTTTTGTATCATAAATGCAATCGAATCATATGTTCACCTTTTTTTTGTACAAAACTGTAATTTGACAAAATTACAGCTTGATTAATCACAAACAAAGAATTCCGGGGACTTTCAAAACCATGCACCCTTGCAGCTGAGAAAAATGGGAAGAACCTAATCATACACGCACTCAAAAGCTGGAATGGGTTACCCAAGGATGAATATGAAAAAGTCCCCAAATGGAACATGCTGCATCCCAGGACTGACGCAGGCCAGTCAGTCACTCAGTGCTTTTATGTGAGAGAGCTGCTGACCTAATTCCCAAATCTGGTTCCCTTAAAATTTCCCAAATAAACAAATGCAGCTTCACTGCATGAATCAGCAGGGTTTTTTTTTTTTTTTTCACAGACCTAAAGCTCAGGACTGGTCATTATGGGTACACGTCATGGTTCAACAGCTACAATGACGTATGTAAAATTATGCTATATATGGCCTTTATGTGAAAATGTATGCAAAAGTAAGATATAAACTTATAAACCATTACAGATGACAGAGGTAAAAATTAAAATAAAAAGCAAAATAAAAAACAATTGTACACAAATTTGCTACCACAATATATAGATATTGGACCATTCTGAGCTGACTGAAACTGACTGAAGCTGTGCACACGCTCTCATACACTCACATGCAATTCACAGTAGATGGAAAACAAAACAGAGATGTTTAACTGGATGTTAATTAGTGGCATTCATTCAAGTTTCAAGTTCAAATTCAAATTCAAATTCAAGTTTGCACTTTTATGATTACATCCATAAAGTGTGGGTAGCAGTTTTACTATTAAATCGTTCCTAATTGGCATTTTTGTGCATTTTGATGCAGAAATATTGAATTGATTATTGTATGTGAGTGAGCTGAATAAAGAGCATAGTTACACTGTATGAGATTTTAAAAATGTTTTTGAAAGAAATCTCTTTTGCTTAACCAAGGTTAAATTTATTTTATGAAAACAGTAAAAACAGTAATATTGTAAAATAGTATTACAGGTTAAAATCATTGTTTTCTATTTTAATGCTTTCAAGATTTCAGTGTCACATGATCATTTTACTATGCATTCTAATATTTCCTATTATTATCAATGTTGAAATCAATTATGCTGATTATTATTTGTGAAAACTGTGATACAGTTTTTCAAGATTAGCTGAAAAGAAAGTTAAAAATAACAGCATTTATTTAAAAAAGAAATATTTTGGAACATTAATAATGCCTTTACTGTCACTTTTAATCAATTGAATGCAGGGCCGGCGCTCCGCACACGCACATCACGCACTGCGCGTAGGGCACCAAGTGATTGGGGGGGCACCAAAAAATCTGGATCGTGAAAAATCATCACAATAGGGTACTAGTATAAATAACAAATAAAATATGTCTAAAGCATGTTAATATTGGGTTTAAGTGGTCGTTCAATGAGGCCTATTATATGTTGATCCGACGAAAACTATGTGTGTATTTAAGTGGTCCAGTGGTAGAATTTTTGCCAAGCGTGTCAGAGGTTCTGAGTTCTAATCCGCACTCTTATAGTTTTTTTTTTTTTTCTCATCAAAACCGATTATGTTTTTTAGTGGTTGTATATCAGGCAGGGACACTTTTTGTGCTTTTTGTTTTCTAATTGTACCGGAGCGAATAGAGAGTCTCTCCACAACGGATTGAAACGCGCGTCTGAGTGAAGGCTGTGCGCGAGCCAGAAACAAACATAGTATCCGCGCCACTGATCGCTCGGCAACGAGCACTTTGATCAGTTGATTTAAAAAAACAACACATTTCAGCGCTAAATCCACTCTTATTTAAAAAACGAATTAAATGAATGCTCTGCTGGTTAACTGGAGATGTTTTGTTTGTATTGGTACATTCGTGCCGCGAGATGTTTCAAAAGTGGTGGGGACATGTCCTACCCGCAAATTACGCCTATGCGTCCAGGGGCGTCGCTATAGTAGTGCAAAAGATCCGGGGCTTTAGCCCTGCATGGCTTATATATATATATTTTTTTTTAAACTTTGAAACTGCAATTAGAAAAAAAAAAAAAAAAAAACACAATCTCAGTGTTTGTATATTTTCATATTCACAGAGTTGTCAAATTATGTACAGAATTATTATATTGTGCCTGACCTTTGCACTTTTAACTTTCTGTGTTTACATTGTTCAGTTCCAAATCTGTGTTTTTAGTAATTGTGGTGGTATTTGGTATTTATAATTTTAACCTTTATATTATTTATTTCTTTTCATGTTTGGTGCCATTGTTAATGTAAAATTATTTATTTGCAGCAGTTATTTTGGAAGTAAAGAGAACCTAACTAAGAAATTCTGAATGGTTGTTATTCCCTTGGTGGGTGGTGGGTGGTGGGTGGGGGGTGGGGGGGGGGGGCACCACCAAGCATTTGTGCTTAGGGCACCCAAATGGCTAGCGCCGGCCCTGATTGAATGCATTCTTGGCAAATAAAAGTATTAATTTCTTTCCAATCAAAACAATAGAGCAATAGTGTGTACTCTATACTACTAAACCGACTACTAAAAGAAGGGAGACATTCACCAATATTGAATTAGTCCTCCTAACTGCTGCATTTTCTTTTTTGACAATATTACATGACAAAAAAAAGCAACATTCATCATGGTGTTTCATAGCCATAACCAGATTTAATTTTAGTTTAGAGAACCTGCTAGTTTAATAACCTCATAAAATAGTGCCAGTGCTATGCAATAAAGACGCACACGCACACACACAAATAAACAAACAATGAGTCTGTTTACTGCTGCCATGATCACTAAAAATATACAGAATTCAAATAAATATTTCAAATACATTTTAATTTATCACCATATTTACCATTGTATTAGAGTATGTAATGAGACAGATTTTGTAGTGTAATACTTTTTAGTGAATTTGAGGCTACAGTTTGACAATAATTTTAGCAACATATACAAATGTCATGCACCTACCTATTTCACTAACACTTTCGATCTCCACATCCTCACAGCTGGTGTATTCAGGAGTGGAGCCACCCTCTTCTTCAGAGCTACTGATGGACATCTGCCTTTTGTTGAGGCCTCGTTTGGGTCTATAGGCTCGTGGTGGAGGTGGCCGTAACGTCTCCGATTGGTCCGAGCTAAGAGAAGAATCTTTACGCATGATTTCTGCAGCCTTTTCTCGCTTAGCCCTGTGCAGAAAAGCTGCGGACCCAGGTTCCAGATGCCCCTTTGGGCCCCAGTCCTTTCCGTCCCTGAGGTCTGGGGGCCCTGGAGGGCCCATGTGAGGGCTACCGTGGCCCTGTTTAGCGACGGATCCTTGTACCCCAACTCCACCCCCCACGGTCCTGTCCATAGAATAAGCTCGATGGTTCTCTAAAAGGGTCTTGCGGTCGTCGTTGTTAGCTACTCGTTGCCTGCTAATTCTATTTCCAGCAGCCTCAACCCCATCTTGGATCAATCCCACTTCGTTGATGGCTAGGTCGCTGTGATGACGCTCCTGACGCATTTTGGACACTTTGGCATGCATACGCATTTCCTGTTCCTCCTTTTGCGGTTTAACAGGGTAGCGGGCTAGGTTTGGGTCACTGCGGTAACGGGTCTGGTACTCTTCTTCTCGTCTTTGTCGCTCTCGCTCTTCCTCCTCTTGCCTCCTTCGCCGCTCAGGATGGGTGGGATCGTCCTCTGGGTATTCCTGTGAGTGAACTTTCTCCAATCGTCTGCACTCTCGCTTCTCACCTGGAGCTCGATCTTCAGAGGCCTGCGATGACAACCTGGCTGGTCCACGTCTTCTCTCTCCACGTCCAATCACCTTTCCATTCTGCTCGTGTAGGGACACGGGTCTCTTCCTATTGTTGATTGGACAGAAGTAGGTAAAACTTTGAGATATAGTATTTGGAATTTCCAAGTACCAAAGCCAATTTGCATTTACAACTGCTACAATAGTAGTTATTTGAATAATACATAGCTCAACACCTGTTGACCCCTGTGTCTCAAAATTTGGGAATTCAAATGCAAAAAGGATTTAGCTGAATATGCATCTGATAGGAAGACAGGAAACATACGTCATTTTTTTAAAAAGAGATTATAAGGCAGGAGCTGCAGTCCACATAGTGCCAGCTGAAAAAAGGTCAGAATGAACAGATTTTGTTGAAATGTCCAGCTTAAAATAGAATAAATTGTATGTTGACAGTAAGGATATGTGACACCACATATTTTGTTAATTCAGTTCTGGGAATTGGGAACCCAATGGCCAGTGGACTAATCTGTCTTAAAGAAGCCTGTACAACTAGGATTGTTTCACATAACCCTGAAATACTTAGAATTTGAAATGTCATCTTAAAAACAGTAATTGTAAAAGTAATCCATATAAGTGCTTTGCATTCTATCGCACACAATCTCTTTAAATTATTAACTTTTTTATTATGAATTATGGTAAACTGAAGCTCAAATGGTCTTGCTTGATTGAGAATAATAGGTGCTAACACCAATAAGGTTTGTTCTTATGTGCCAAGTGAGAACAACTGAGCTTTTGTTTACCACATCTGATGTGCTCTATGTGTGTTGGTCAATGTTTAAATGTGAGTAAAAGCCTTGTTATTAAAAGTAAAAGTAATTTTTTAAATTTCATAAAAGTTGTAATTGCTACCTAACACATTTGTTGTGTTAGTTTGACTGACTTCTAACTAGTCTGTGTTTAAGTTAACTAACAAAATAGCATGTACTATATTATAGCTGTATATTACTGTGGCAAGGGGGGCGTGGTTCAGCGAAGTCTGTAGCGGGAGACAGAGAAAGGAGACAAGCGGTGTCAAAGTAAGTAGGTCAAGTGCAAATGACGAACACCTGTGTCTTGTTGCAGTAATTGGCATGGAGAGACCGGATATAAGCCGCTCTGGAAAGAGAACGGGAGAGAGAGAAGGGTTGATGACTCGTGCGAGATCGCTGGGGAATTATTGAAAAGAGAGACAGAGCCTGTTTTATGAACTACTGTCTGTGCTATAGCAAGTCTATGGTGAATGCGCTGTGGGCGCGCCTTGTGTTTGTTGTTATTTTGAAGTTGTCTGAATAAAAACGTCCCAGTCACGCCGACCCTGTCTTCTTCCTTCCAGCCTTGAACCTCATCACACTGCCGAAACCCAGGAAGGAAGAAGAACGCCGCCACCATCATACAGTCTCCGCCAGGATCGCCATTTGCGGACGTCATCCAATCACTCGCGAGTCTGCATCAGGAACACCTTCAAGCCATGCTGGGCATGAGGGACAACCAGGAGTGTCGGTTCCAAGCCCTCGTCCAAGCCCAGCAGGAAGACCGCAAGCTGTTCCGGAGCTTTCTGGAGCCACGCAAACTCCATCTGCCTCAGCCCCGCCCACTCACGTGCCTCTAAATAAAATTGGACCACAGAATGATCCAGAGGCTTTCGTGGATTTATTCGAGAGGTTCGCTGAGGCCTGTGGGTGGGCACCCGCGGACTGGCCAGTGCGGCTCATACCTCTGCTCTCCAGAGAGACGCAGGTGGCCGCACAACAACTGCCAGTCCAGAACCTCCTGGTCTACGAAGACCTGAAACGCACCATCCTGCAAAGGGCCTTCGTGATGGCGCAACATCCCGGACGCTTCGCAGGCTGGCCCCGATCAAGCTGGCCTGTACCAGATACCTGTGAGTATTAAGGGGGGTATGTATCAGGCTTTGGTGGTTCAGGGTGTAATCAAACCTCCATTCATCAAAGCCTGATTCAACCAGAGGCATTGGATAAGAGCTGCATGGTTAAAGTATGGTGCGTGCACAGGGAAGTGGTGAACTACCCCTTAATGTTGGTGGTTATTCAATTTTGGGGTCAGAAGTATAATATAGAGGTTGCGGTTAGCCCGCACCTCCGTCATCCGCTAATTTTAGGAACAAATTGGCCAGATTTTAGTGTATTATTGGGATATTTATGTGAGGATGCCTCTTGGAAGAAGGGGGAGCGGGGAAGGGGGGCGGTCACTCAGCTCGGAGAAGCTGAGCCGGGACCAATGGAAGATGAGCCAGGAGAACGGAGTGCTCTTGAAAGGAGAATGATTTCCCCTGGAACAGTCCCAGGACGAAACGCTCAAAAATGCCTTTGAACAGGTCCATACTATCGACGGGCAGCCTCTCCAACCAGATCGACCACTCTCATATCCTTATCAGTGATTCGCGGGTCAATGTATAAACAAACCACACCCGACCGACGTTTTCAACTAACCCGCCCGCAACTCGGACCGCAAAAAAAGAAAAAGAAAACATTGTACCCGACCCGCTTCCTGACCCGCATTTTTTAAAAGTAGTAAATGCTCATCGTAGCGTCTTAATATAATTTAATATATTCTAATTTTGTCAAGAATTATAAAAAATCATAATTCAATTATCAAAAAGCATAATCATAAAGCTCACAATTTGTACTAAAATAGTCTAAATGTTTAGTTTTAAAAACAATTTTAAAAAGCTGGCTATGTCTATTTTGATGTTTCTGCGCAAGTTCAGCAGACAGTGAGGTTCGGGTTTGTTCCGATCAGAGCTCGTGAGCGGAGAGCGCATCTCTGAATATTCCGCTCTGCTCGCTCATTCCATAGGTTCGCTCGCCCAACGCAGAATGGCCTGCTGGTTCGAAAATATGT
Organism: Scardinius erythrophthalmus; assembly: GCF_964197995.2. Taxonomy (NCBI): domain Eukaryota; kingdom Metazoa; phylum Chordata; class Actinopteri; order Cypriniformes; family Leuciscidae; genus Scardinius; species Scardinius erythrophthalmus. Next base: position 25,603,377 of record NC_138223.1, read on the forward strand.
GGAATAAGGGCTGCCTCCGACTAATTTTTTTTTTCTAGTCGACTAGTAGTTGTTCATTTAAGCCATTCGTGGACAAATCGCCCCTTTATATTAATTTAATTACTTAAATAGGCTATAGCCTACAGGATAATAAGTGTTATGACCGCACGCATAAAGCTTGCCACAAGCTCGCCTTATTACATTGTCTGCTATATATTTGCTTCTTATTTATTAAATACGGGCAATTGATTGATAAAACATTGATCAAAATTAAGATACAATTTATACAAAATCAAAACTTAATGAAGTCGTCAAAATCATGTTTTACCAAAAACAGCACCGTTGCTAGGAGGGCGCTAGCGCCTCTGCCTTTCAGCACCTCTGCCTCGCGAGTGGATGATAGCCCTGAAGACGCCTAGCAATGATATACCTTTAGTGGTAGTATACCTTTAGTTAAGTTATACCTTAAGAGTCTTCGTAGCGCGCTAAGAGACAATGTTATCGGAAAATGCAGCCCAGGTATGATGCGTATGATGCGTAATGGAGATTCCAAAGCGCTCTTCTTTGGTCCATGGAGAGCGATCGCGGATTTACTTTTAACAATGCAACAAAATATTTAAAGAGCATCAAGCTATTAAAATCTATATTATGTATGCGCACAGATCATATAACAGTTGGCTATATTTGTCAATATTTTTTTTATTAGGTTAAGCAGTGCTTGGATAAGGTTTTTTTTTATTTATTTTTTCACACACAATTGGTCTGGCCCATCCAAAACTGGAATCCTGGCGCCGTGCCTGGTTGGTCGTGCCAGTTTTGTGGTTATCAAATGTGTAAATAGCATCGCAAGAAGTACACATGACAAAGCCAGCACTTTGGTCATCATCTTTCATCATTTTCGGCAAATGTCTCCCACACTTTGCTCTTTCTATTTGTGTATTTGTGGAGCTTCCACTCTCCAGTCTTCACCTTTTCTCTTGCCGCCTCCATCTCTACCTGCAGACTGAGCTTGTGCGTCATCTTCGCGCCAGTTATTCAGCCAATAAAGTGTAGGCCTATGTATTTCATAGAAAATTGTGTCTAGTACTATATAAATGACAAAGGTTTAATTGGCATCTTTATTTCAAATGACCCGACCGACCGCGACCCAAATATCATTAAAAATATTTTTGGATGACTCGTAACCGTGGGTAACCGCGGGTGACCGCAGGCACCCGCTCATTTTGGATCAACCTGCGCATCACTGATCCTTATTTTGCTATTGTAAAAGAGAAGTTGTATCGAGTGATCCAAGGCACTCAGACAAAACAAGATACAGCTCAATTGTTGATACCAAAAAGCCGTAGGTAAATGCTTTTCAGGTGGCTCATTGTAATCTGATGGCTGGGCATTTGGGACAATCAGCAACACTTAATCGTCTAATGACCCGATTTTTCTGGCCGGGCATTCACGAGAACGTGCAAGGTGGAGCGCATCTTGTCGGGAATGTCAGTTGGTGAATCCACCAGCCAATCCAAAAGCACCATTGTGCCCACTTCCTCTCATGCAGGTCCCCTTCGAACGAATTGGCATGGACCTCATCGGGCCATTAGAACGATCTGCACGGGGGCATTGCTTTGCATTAGTTCTGGTGGATTATGCAACGCGATACCTAGAGGCAGTGCCACTATGCAATATTTCCGCAAAAAACGTAGCGGGCGTGCTGTTTCAATTTAATCTCCCGGGTGGGAATCCCGAAAGAGATTCTCACCGATCAAGGCACAGCGTTTATGTCACGGACAATTCACAAACTTTACCAATTATCAGGCATTAAATCTATTCACACCAGCGTTTATCACCCACAAACAGACAGTCTGGTGGAAAGATTTAATCGCACGTTAAAAACCATGATTCTGAAGTTCGTTCAGGAAGGCGCCAAAAATTGGGATAAGTGGCTAGAAACCCTCTTGTTCGCTGTGCGTGAGGTCCCCCAAGCCTCCACAGGGTTTTCCCCTTTCGAGCTTCTCTATGGGCGTCAACCCCGCGGGGTGTTAGATGTCCTTAGAGAGACTTGGGAGAAGGAACCTTCCAACAGTAAGAACAAAATTCAATATACAGCACCTGAGAACAAAACTCCACACTTTGGGGTGCCTCTCTGTAGAGAATTTGTTACAGGTTCAGGACAAACAAAGCTGGCTATACAACAGGGGAACTTGACTATGTGAATTTGCACCGGGAGATAAAGTGCTTGTATTGCTCCCAACTTCTAGTTCTAAATTACTTGTGAAGTGGCAAGGACCCTTTGAGATCACACGGTGAATCGGGGATCTCAATTATGAGGTAATACACTGATGTGACCAATTTACAAGCAGAATTTGCCAATGTGTTCTCATCCCTGCCTGGTCGAACGGACCTTAACCAGCACCACATTGGTAGCGGGAGAGAGAGAAAAGAGACGAGCAAGTAAGTAAGTAAGTAAGTGGGTCAAGTGCACATGACGAACACCTGTGTCTTGTTGTAGTAATTGGCATGGAGAGACCGGATATAAGCCGCTCTGGAAAGAGAACGGGAGAGAGAAAAGGACTGAGGACTCGTGCGAGATCGCTGGGGAAAGAGTATTCTGAAGAGAAATATTGGAAAGAGAGACAGAGCCTGTTTTATGAACTGTGCTATAGCAAGTCTCTGGTGAATGCGCTGTGGGCACGCCTTTTGTTTGTTGTTATTTTGAAGTTATCTGAATAAAAATGTACGGGTCCCAGTCATGCCGACCCTGTCTTCTTCCTTCCAACCTTGAACCTCATCACAATTACTTTGATACACTTTGATAACACCATACTTCCTAAAATGTAACACTGAAACAAGCATTTTCTGTAAAACTGCTTTGAAACTATACTTATTGTGTAAACTAAACTTTAATTGAATTGAACACTATTGTAAAGTGTTTCCAAATCTGCAGTGCTCATACAATAGCACAGGGGTGTCCAAACCTGAGGAGGGCCAACATTCTGCAGAGTTTAGGTCCAAATTGCCCCAACACACTTGCCTGGAAGTTTCTAGTCAGTCTGAAGAGCTTGAATAGCTGGTCCAGGTGTGTTTACCTAAAGTTGGAGCTAAAACTCTGCAGGACAGTGGCCCTCCAGGAGTATGTTTGGACACCCCTGCAATAGCACAAGATGCTCAAAATACGGATCAAGGTGTGACGCAATAGTCAAAAGATTTGTATGGTTGTAGCGATGGTAATTCTTACTGTGGTTTTAACATGCAGCAATACTAAATAAAGATAAATAATAAAAAAAATCTAGTTGATCTTTCCCAATAGGCAACAAATCAACCTCTGTGACCTATGCCTAGTTGACACAATACCCAACAGCATATTTCTCATTGTCTGTTGTCAGTTGCACTACTGCACTGCATACTTCATTTTGATCAGTAGAGCCACTATGATATATATATATCTTAGGACTGGCATGTGTGTAAACATTTTTGGCCTACTTGTCTCGTGGTGGTTCACTGCGGGAGCGTGAGGTGGGCATCGTATCTGCTCCCTTGGTGGGGTCACCGAGACCAGCGTTGGGTGGTAGAGTGTTGTTAGTGCCCGGAGCCTGGGATCTGAAACGCAATCTCCTGTCCTTCTCCAACTCGGGGCCACTGAGGGGAGCACCCACACTAAGAGGCCTAGCCCCAGGCCCTGATGAAAACCATTCTCCTGATTTAGTTAGAATTTCCTGCTGTTTCCTGCACAGGTTACATACCCACATGACCTGCATAGACAAATAGAAGTGTTATTAAGGGAGGCAGCGATTGATGATCATTGTAAATTATCAAGATGTACAGTACAGCTAATACTTGAATTAAATTATGTTATTCTTTTATAGTTTTTAAAGACATTTAAAACAAACAAATTTAAAACAAAGAGACATATATATATATATATATATATATATATATATATATATAAAACCACATAATATACTTACATACGGTACATACACACATTCACACTTTAAAACACATCAAACACTGGACTTTCATTATATATTTAGCCAGCACAAATTCAATCTAGCAATTTCAAGGAAGGAATAGGAACTGACAATGTTGAGCAGGAGTAAACATGAGCTGCGATATTATTCAAGCGATTTAAGTCAACCAAACTAAACAATCAAACTCTATCAGATATAAAAACACTTATTTTAAATTTCATCTACTACTTTACACAGTTTCCTACATTTGCTGTACTGCGCTAATTGGTAGCTATATTTTGAAAAGTGATTCAAAGAATTTAGATCTAGTAGGGCTGCCCTCTAATAGTCCGCCAAATGTTAGTCAATGAAAAGAGGCTTAGTTGACCAAATTTTAGTTAGACGGTTAATAACAGAAAAGAAAAAAAACTCCACAGGAAGTGTCAAAGTCCGTGATGTACAGATTGTAACACGACTGGTCCATGTGGTAATTACAGTATGTCGGGCAGGAAATCGAAACATTCATCTATCACTCATTTACCTAACTATGGCTTATCATTTGAAACATGTAGGGAGTAGCCTAACATTTGCCACTACATAGCCGCTTGCTCTAATGTTAGCCTAGATAAATGTGCGCTGTCATTTTGCGAATATGTTCATGTGGACAGCGAAAATAACTTATATTTTTAATATTTTTTTATATTCTCATATCCTTTTTGTCCATCCATTGAAAGTCCGCACAATCAAAATTCCATGCATTAAAAAGTATTGTTCAACAAATTTACATAGCTCATCAAATATGGTGAACATGAAAGATCAACCATTCTGGCTTAACACACGAGAACAAAGCTCATTGGTTCTTGTGGACGTTCCAACATGTTTGCATCATTTGTTCTTTCGCATAAAACAAGCAAGTTTGACCTTTACCAAATTTCATGCTCTATATATGTTTGTTTATCAATGTTTATATTATATTATATTATATTATATTATATTATATTATATTATATATTCTATTCTATTCTATTCTATTCTATTATATTAATTGTGTCTATTCAGAAGACTTGGATTAAACCGCTCGATTCATATTTTGATTATAAATAGTCTTTATGAAATATTTGAAGCATCAAATGTTGTGTTAGCTTTCAATGAAGGTACAGAAATCAGGTTTCATTAAAAAAATATCTTGAGGTAATATAAAAAGGTTGGTCCAAGGTGGCTGATTGATTAGCTTACACCTGATGTTGATTTCTTTTATTATATTGGTCTATTTAAGCTCTGTTTTGTTCAGTTCTTTTGTGTTGACAGTGTTGACAGCTGTACTTAAATTCAGCTTTTTTATTTTTGCCTCCTGCTGCAACTTAACATGATAGAAGTACAGACCTCTAATGGATTTAGCGGCAGTCAGAATCCTCCTTCTCTTGCATGGGAACCAGTCTCTGGAGGCACACATGCGTTCTTGGACTTAAAATATATGGTCCATTGCAACGATGCCGGCCTGCATGTGTTTTTCTGGGCAGGTTTGAATAAGAAGACCAGGACATGCCTGCCCAGAGACAAGCCTCCAGAGAGCTTTATGGATTACATGGAATGGTTCATTCTCCCCAACGGTTCACCATTTACAATCTACGAGAGCAAGGAGGAAATCAGCACGCCATCCCCAGCCACCAGCCCAGCCCTGGATTGTCCCAGCGTGTGTCCAGGTGTGTGAGCCGGCTACATCGCTCATGCCCATGAATATACTGGTGGAGTTTGAAGGATGTCATGGAGCCCCAATCCCTCATCCATGGCTGGAGAATTACTGATTGATTTTGAAAGTGAGTGCATCTTGCCCCTTGCTGTTCCCTGCATCGAGCCTGTCACTGCTAACAGCATCAATTTTCCTGAGTTTGTGTTCCTGCCCAGCCCCCCTATCCCACCTCTTCCGGTTTTCCCGGTTCCATGTCTGCCTCTTCCACATCGGCCAAGAAGGCCAGTCCTGAATGTTTGTGTCCTCCTCTCTAGCCAGTCTGTTCACCCTCGCCTGTATTGTCCAGTCCTCCAGCCCTACCTGCACTATCTTTCCTCTACCCTTCAGCTCCCTTTCTGGTAATCATTGGGTCACCTTGGTCAGAGTATTTGCCAGCTCAGCCCATGTTGATTGACCCAGTAGCTCCACCTAGGACCTCAGTGCCCGCCACTCCTCCTATTTGACTCCACCATGGCTCCTCCCTCCCTCGTCTCCACCTGGGTCCGTCCTCCTCTTGGCTTCACCTTGGTCAGCCGTTGCACTGCCTGCACCACAGACTTCCGGTCCTTTACCTTTGGCTCGTCTCTCCAACCCATGGCTCTGTCGGGCGTTGCCATCCCTCTGGCTCTGCCTTGGTCACACTGACTTCGCCTCAGTCCTCCAACACCCCGACTCCACCTCGGACACGTCATCGCACCAGCTATGCCTTGCCCTTCAGGACCAGCATCGTTGCTCGGTCCCTGGAGTCCTGTGGCTCCACCTGGGTTTCCACCTGACAGCTGCATCTCGGTCAGTTGTCTCCCTGGGTCCAGCAGACATGCCTTCCCCATGGCTCCTTTCTCCCTTGTCTCCGCAGTGCGTCAAGTCCCTTCTGCTCGGGGTTCCAACCTGGCTGCTCCCGCCTTCTCCGCCCTGGCCCTGCCTGTCCTGGTTGCCTACCCTTCACTCACCACCAGAACCTCCTCCCACCCTCCAGTCTTTTTATGTTTATGTTTTAAGGTGCGTAGACATGGCTTTTCTTTTTTTTCTTCTTTTTTTGTGTGTGTGTGTGTAGATTTTTGTATTGCAAATGCAAAAGTTAATATATCATCAGCCTCATATTTGTTATCTGCTTCCTATTCTCTTTCCTTTTCCACAGTGAAGCCCCTTATTATTGAGCCCTGTAATAGTTCATTCATGAGATGGATGGCTGAGGCTGCCTAAAATAACTCAGCCGACACCATATTTCTTCACTTCCTCTACCCATATTTCTCCCACCCTCTCTCTTACACTCACTCTTGCTTTTTTTTTTTTTTGCCAGCCAGCTATACAGGTCTGATCTGACATGATTAGCAGGAATGCTAAATCAAATGAACAGCTCTTGCATTGACAACAAGTTAATGGCTTTAAAAACACAGAGGTCCAATCTATTGATCTAACATTATGCTCTTAAAGCACCCTCAGAATTGCAGTAAATCAAAGCCTATTGCAGTACATGACAGCTGCTGTGGCTCCTCCAAAAAACATTTGGATGAGAAGAACCACCTTTATTTTTTTACCGATCTCAGTGATTCTACAAGCTTCAGAAGGAAGCCAGAGGTCTGTAAAATACAAAACTGTGTAAATCACATGGACACCCTGCAATTGACACTGCATATTTTATCAATTGGTTAAATGGCGTGAGAACGGAAAAGCAGATATCACCCAAATAGCCTGTAATGTTGTAGTCATCTTTAGCGCTCGATGATCGCAAACTGGTTATGAAAGCAAGAGCTTATATGATGCACAAAAACAGGATGTTTCGCAACAGACACAAATGCTTAATTTAAGCAATAACAATCAGTTTTATGATGTTAAGACAGAGGATTTATATTGCATAAAAGTTTGAATGAGAATAGTTTGACTTTTAACTATTCTATGCTACAAACACCTGTACTCACATGTCAGCATCCTCCTTGATAATAGATCCCCTCTCACAGGGTCAACCTTCAACTCCATGAAAATCCAATACAAATTCTTTGAAGAATCGCCAGTACAAGATACCTTGCCGACAAATGCGTTGCATCTCGGTGTTGACCCGATCTTAAAGAGGAGAAAGGCTGTTCTAGGACAGGATGGATATGAGGGAGAGTGAGAGAGAGGGGAAGAGAGAGCATCATGGCCTGATTGGATCCAGTTGGCACGACTCCAGCATAATCTGAGGTAAATCAGATGTGCAGAGGCCCACAGCTGTCAGCCAGCCAGAGAAACACTCTCGGGAAGGATTAGCAATCCCTGCTAATCCCACCACGCTATTGCTAGCCCTTCACCATTATTCAATCCATTGATGAGACAATGCTGCTGCGCTCTTCCCCTCAATGCCATGGGGAAACTACCATTGATCAACATTTATCTTGAAAAGAGGGACCACAGATCTCTATTAAAAAATACCACGTGCTCTTACTGCTAAACAGAAAGTAATTCACTCTTATTGGTGAGAACTGGTGGCAGATCATGATCAGATGAGTTTGTTTAGGAACAGAAAAAATCAACACCAAATGTTAATGTGCTTCATATAAGACTAGATGTGTAGATGGCTGGATTACTCATCACTAGTTTTGTGCAGTCGAGGATGGGTAAAATAATCCAAGGCTTTAATCCTTGAATTAGATCGAATTCATGCTACACGCACAATGGAGGATTCACTTTCTCTCCATTTATTTTTTATTTTTTTTCTCCAAAGGCCAGTTCACAACAATATCCAGGGCAAGCTTCTCATCTTGCGAAGGCTTGATTCAAGAGCCCCTCTCTCATCTAGAGAACTGAGGAGAATGTAGGCCACTAAGGCCTGACCATTGTTATGAGAGAGAGAGAGAGAGAGAGAGAGAGAGAGATTAAATCAGAGAGAGGTCAAGAACAGTGGTTTTACTGTATTCCTGAATAGCATGAATAGGATTTTCTTGTGCAGGGGGATCACTAGAAACTAAGTATCAGAAGACCTAATAAAAAATCAGACAGCAAACAAGCACAATTGAATTTAACTGCAGACCTGAGGTCAGCACATACTGTATGGAAAGAGAGAGAGAGGGATGAGAGAGAGCATTTTGTGTGTGTACATTTATATGGGTGTAAATGAACTCTCTACTGTTCTCTAAGAGAAAGTGTGCCAGCCACCCCCTGCTTTGGTGAATACTGTTCTCCATGGTAACCAAATCAGTGAGAGGAGACTTACACAATGTCCTCTACAATTTAACTCTCCAGTATAGAGAATCATGAATATCACAATTATTTGCACTTTTAATTTCACTATTTCACTACTTTGAATTTAATTTTCTAAAGACTAATCTCATGCAACTAGTTACTTAAAAACATGAGAATGTTAATTAAGATATTTTAATAGTGTTTCATATTTAAACTTCAGTAAAAAAAATTTATTTAGTGCCTTCTATTTTAAAGGTTGTCTAAGCGATGTCAGGCCAAAAAATTTTTTGTCACATACAGCAAACATCTCCTCACTATCCGCTAGCTGCCTGTCCCCTGAACACACTGTAAAAAAACGCGGTCTCTGTAGACACCACAGGCTCCACAAACGGCAACAAAAACAAACTGTGCTCACCCGCACCCCGAAACATAACAAACAGAGCTCCAGCCAATAACCGACAAGAAGTGTTGAAGGGTGGGGTTTGCGCGTTTGCGGGGTTAGTGCGCGTGCACATGAGGTGGGTGTGTGGAGGAGAGAGATGAAGAGGGAAGTTTGAATTATGGCCGACACACGACCAAATAGACGACGTTCCGATGAACAGAACAACTTGCAAGAGGGACAAGGCTAAGGAACGCGCGAAGTCCCGAATTTACATTGGAAAAACCTTTGAAATGTGGCGAGACCTCCGCCGGCAGAAGGGATTAGCTAGCAGCTACTATCCGACATTCAGTTGCTCTGTTTTTGCAGAACAGGTAAATCCACTTTTCTTTCTAAACTGACGTTCATGTTCGCCAAACCAACACAAGGATGTAATTAGCTAGATTTATGCAGTCAGCGTTAACTTTGGTGAATACAACATGTATGTTTCTAGCAGCGATCAATCTCTATTGTAAATGATCAAGCAAATTCACAGTAGGGCGACAATTTGTGTAAGTTAAGGGTTGTTTTCACCCACGGTTTGTCGTGAATTTGAATGTTCATTTCTGCAACATGGCATCATGACTTTGCGTAAACATACACGCCACTTTCAAGTCAAAAGTGGCGTGTTATTTATACGCATTTTGAGCTATCCGCGTGTATGTTTACGCCGAAACGAACCGTCATCTTCCGCGTGTATGTCTACGCCAATAAACAAAATCTAATCATTATCATTTCTTAAAACTACGTAGGCTACAATTATAAAGAAAAACAACTGACAGACAAGTATAATCACAATAATTTATTTAATGAGAAAATGTCAAAATCGGTACCAAAAGTTGTTCACGTGACGATGTGTCGCAGTCCTCTCTGGCAGTGGTTTTGTATATGAGGTAACAAAGCAGAATTTAAGTTATTAATTCAAATCCATGAAAATGTTAATCCGTCTTCGGTTCGGTTCGGTTCGCTGCTCTGAGGGCTGCGCGGCTGCGGCAGTGCGCGCTTCATTTCATTTCAAATGTGCATGACGCAATCTGTGACGAAGCAGGCGAGGCGAGAGCCAATGAGCGTTTGATATTACTGCCCTAACCATAGTAACCTGTCATAACACTTCTTGAGGGCGCAATTTTTGAATTTGAATTCATAACAAGCGCGGGGTTTGACGTAACGGTCAAGATGACGATTACTGGATAAAAGGGCTGAGTTTGGATCTTTTTCTTGCAAATAATGGATTCTGAAGGTTTGGATTACATCAAGCTAATAAAATTGGTGTATTTTGTGAATCGATGTTGTGTTGTAAGGTTATATTAAATTATTGTGATTATACTCGTCTGTCTGTTGTTTTTCTTTATAATTGTTGCCTAGTTAGTTTTTAAAAATGGTTATGGTTAGGTTTAGGGGTAGGATTCGTGGCTCAAACTATGTTTTAATGCCATATTGTTCATAAAAATGCCATTTTCCTACATACCTGTCCATTACGTTTTATCATTTTAATATTGTCCATAAAATGGGTATGTTTAGGTGTGGGAGTACAGTTAAGGGATCTTACATTTATAATCTATACATGCTATTAACCCCAGTGACGGGTAGGTTTAGGGACGGAGTTGGGGTAGGTCATATTTATACAGTAATGTAACGTTAAGTCAACGGCGTTGATAAACACGCTAAAAAGCGATTATGCGTGTTGATAGCACGCCAAAAATGGAAATCGAATTGGCGTGTCATACATACGCCATTTCATGAGATCAGTCTGATTTATAGGCTATTGACAACTTTGACTAAATTGGTTTACAACGCCGCCGTTGTTTATGCTCACTGGGAAACGCGAAGCTAAACGTTATCTTGCTATCATTGCGTCCTTGTATGGGAGCTATTTATAACCTCAGGTGGCAAAACGATTTTAAGATAATTTTTCTCTTTTTCTGCATTCTGTTCTGCAATATATAAAAGCATTTATCTAACTTGGCGACATTACACATTGAATGAAGTATCAGTAAAACTTAACTTTGTAGTGACTATTTTGACTTTCCTTTATGCCGGAAGGGAGGGGAGGAGGGAGGAGACGGGATGAGGAGGAGGGAGGGTCTAGCCAGCCTCCGTTTTGTTTGACAATAATTCGAATGTCAACAAGAAGAAACGTCTCCCGGGATCGCTTAGACAACCTTTAACTTCCTTTAAACCTCTGTGTGACTAATTATAAAATCACAGAAAAATAAATGACTTTATATTCAAAATTATTTGTAATAAGCCTAAAACCATTTTCCAAAATTACATTTTTACATATTACCCTTGACCCTTTTTTAGGGTGCCATCATTTATAACTGACTTTGTCCTATTAGGGTAAATTATTTTTAAATTGTCTGAAACTTCACACACATTCAAATACATTTTCACTATCTGAAAAGTAGTAAAAAAAAGTGTTTCAAAAAAACATTAAAAAGCTTTATTAACATTCCATTTAATATTTTGCTACTATATTTCATTTGTAACTCGTATGTAAAAATGTCAAAAACTTGACACAAATTCAGATTCATCTTCGCTGCCTGGAAAGTATAGTGAAACATGTCTTTAAGTGTTAAAAAAACAACAGTTTTTTTCTCTTGGAATTCCAAATCAATGGTTGTAGCACTAGTGAAAATCAAGACTCTTCTTCTTCTATGTAGCCCACACGGTTTAGCTATCATCTTTTGAGCATTAATAGGTAGTGGCATATTTCCTGACCTCTGATCACATCTTCCAAACTGGCATAGGATAATGTACTGTACCAAAATGCCTGACTTTCACAACAATATATAACTTATATTCTTTATCTCTGCCATCACCCTCACTGCTTCTATCCTCCTTGATCTTCAACTTTTTTGTTTCTAACTATGACCTTATTTTCTGATGCACTGCCGTCACCATCATAAGTACTTTCTGGAAAAGGAACAGCTTTTCCTCTCTGTCTTCTATAAACTTACCAACATCAACCTAAAACACAAGCAAAAAGGCTATTATACTGACTGCCAGTACTAAGCAATAATGCTAACTGCACAGAAAATATGTATCCCCTAAAACTTTGGTTTTAAAAATGTAGGTATATTAGATATTTTAGAAAATTGTAATTTATGCATTTCCTAGTCGAAAATGGACTCACAATGGAGCCTTGACAGCATGTGACCTTGTTCCTTGTTGTATTCCTTAGGCTTGAACATAGATTGTTATTTCATTGGCTGAAGGGGATGTCATATGATATACTAAAATGACATTTTTGGGGGGTTGAATATATTATTGATTATTGTATTTTAAATGAAGATTTCTCTGCGATATTTATACATGACGATATAGCATAGAGAGTTAAGTTTGATTCATTTCTGTAAATTAGTTCTCTGTGAATAATTTCAAATGGTTTGTGTCATAAATGAAATGGGGGAAAAACAATTCTTAGTTTGGATTTTTTTACACAAAGATCTTCACTGAAGTTTTTGCATTTTTTATCTATTTAAAGTATTAGTAAAATTATGTGAAAAGAAAAGTTAAGATTTAAAAATTTCTGTAAATCAGCTCAAACTGTTTGTCAGTAAATTTTAAACTCGATTCAATGACTCATTTGCATTATAACTCAAAAACATTAAATGAAGTACGTATGTGGCATTTTTTTATAGTCTATATTTATCGATAAATGATCAAAAGACTAGCAACTATCAAGGTACATTTTAATCTATCACTCAGCCCTAAAAAAGTGAATATAGTGATATGACTAGCTTTAAAGGACAAAAACAGTAACATGATCCTGAAGATAAATGAATGCAGGTGGGACTGAGAGGAAAAAGACAGTCTATTGCATCTGCAGTGTTTGGAGAAAAGGGCTGGGGCTCAACTGTGCTAGTTCAGAAGAAATGGGTTATGAAAAATAACTGCCTTCCTCTCAAAAACTGACAGATCTGCTGACGCAGTGTCCATTGCACACCTCAAAGAGAAAACTTGCCCATACATCACAAATACACACAGCTAGGATCCAGCGAAGCACTCAGGGGACTTTTAATATTAAAGAATACATACACCTGTGTCAGGCTGCCTATATATCAGTATAGTTTAAAGGGGTCATATCATGAAAAACCAAATTGTTCCCTGATCTTTTGAAAAATACATATTTCCCAATACAAATGCCCCATTCTGTTCCAGAAGAAATACTATCCATGCAATTATAGCTGCCACACATCAATCCAGACACATCATACAGACTCCTAAAGGACTTTCATATTTGCTTGGCCAGCTCAACCACTGGCAGACCAAAGGAGGACTGAAAGGAGGAATAGCATGTACATACATCAGCATTTGAGCACTCTGTGTAAACAGAACAGGGATAAATAGATTCCCTATAGCCAGCTGCTGGTCAGAAGGGATTGTTACACTGGTAAGTAAAACTCATTCCTTTTCCAAACAACATGGCTAATGGCTAAGCTAAGCAGTTTTCACACTAAAAGGCTGCTAGGAAGAGATTGCTTCTTTATCTTGTTAAAGCCACAAGCATGTTGCTCTTTTCAAAACATTTCCGCTGCTGAGCAATTATGACATACTGTATGTACAGGTAAGGGCTTGATGGCTAAACCCCAAAGTATACTAATATAAGTAGTAAAAAATTTGTTTTTAATATAAAGATTGGTAACACTTTATAATAAGTATGCAGTAATAAAGTACTTACAAATCATTATATATAATATAGTTACTATAGTTAATTCATAGTTAATATATTGTAGTCTATACATTGTTATTTATTATATATGCGTTGTATATATTTATAGGCTACATACCAAATAGTGAGTTCCCTTTCATGGAAACTCGCACTGCGTCGATAATGACACTTAACAACACTTAACACTCTTAGCATAGAATGACACGACGTGTACAGCAAAACGATGCGTACACGTTTTTGCGTACAGCAAAAAAAAAGACATGCGCTTTTGTGTGTCTGTATCCCGCCGCCAATTACACTTCGGGACACATTAGCAGTGTTCGCGTCCGCACACCGAAAGTAGTTTTCGATTATTCCCTGCCGGTCCTTAGCTTCAGGGTGTCGAGAACGAAACCGAAGGAGCCTCCCCTCCAGGGAGCCCTCAGGAATTAATGTCTGTATACCGCCGCCAAGTGCGCTCGGGACACATCAGTTTCCAGCGAACGCATGCTGCAGTGTCCGCCCCAAAGTCCCCAAAGGTAGCGCTCACGTCCGCACAATCATTTAAAAATATTTCCTGCCGGTCGTCTGCTTCAGGGTATCGATAACAGCGCTCGAAAAACAGATCAGATCTTTTAGATCTAAAAAATGCATATTTCCACGTATCCATCCTTTCATCTCACAGGAAGTTCCTGAGGTTCGCTTTCGGGGGCGAAACGTTCGAATATCAGGTTCTTCCTTTCGGCCTAGCACTCTCCCATCACACCTTTACCAAGTGCATGGATGCAGCCCTGGCCCTGCTGAGGCTCCAGGCCATCCATGTACTAAACTATATCAACAACTGGCTTATTTTGGCTCAGTCTCGAGAACTGGCAGTTTGGCATCGAGATGTTGTCCTTGGCCACATTCAGAGCTTGGGGAAGAGACTCAACACGAAGAAGAGAGTGTTGACACCAGCCCAGCAAACTATGTTCCTGGGGGTGGTGTGGGACTCGACTACGATGCGGGCATGAATGTCTCCTGCACGTATCGAATCCATCCTGGCCATGGTGACCAGGATAAAGCACCATCACTGTAAAACAGTTTCAGAGACTGTTAGGGCTCATGGCAGCTGTGTCCAACATGATACCTGCTGCACACGAGGGCTCTAGTGGTGGTTGAAAACCAAGGGGTTTTCCCCGAGGGGGAACACATTCTGCATGATAAGGGTTACGTGCAGATGCCTTCGTTCCCTATCAGTGTGGAAGAAACCTTGGTTCCTGTCCCAAGGCCCAGTGCTGGGAGCGCCATGTCACAAGAAAACCGTTTTGACAGACACACCCTCACCCCACTCTCACTGGCTGGGGCGTGGTCATGGACGGCCGCTTTGCGAGAGGTCTGTGGCAGGACCATCATTCTTCTTGGCACATAAATTACCTAGAAATGTTTGCGGTCTTCCGGGCTCTGAGGAGCTTCCTCCCAGATCTCAAAGGTCACCACGCTCTTGTGAGAACAGACAATACGTCGGTGGTGTCCTATTGGTGTCCTGTTGCGCTCTTTATCCAAACTGGCGCATCAGATCCTCCTGTGAATCGGGGGGCGATGTGGTGAAGTTAATATGCAAGAGGTTCGGCCCAGCGGAAGTGGATCTGTTCACATCTCGAGAGACGACACACTGTCCACTGTGGTTTTCTCTCACACATCCAGCTCCACTGGGGTTGGATGCCATGGTGCAGATGGCCTGTATGCATTTCCCCCGACTGCTCTGCTCCCGGGAGTTTTGGAGAGAGTCAGTCGCAACTGGGTCAGTCTACTCCTGGTAGCCCCGTTGTGGCAGGCCTGAGTATGGTTTTCAGACATAATATCACTCCTGGCGGGCCCCCCATGGTAGATTGGCGGAAGGCTCAATATTCCACCCTCGGCCAGAGCTGTGGAAATCGTGGGTCTGGTCCCTGAGGGGGCCCAGTACCTAGAAGCCGGTCTGTCAGCAGGAGTGGTCGATACTATAATCAGCTCCAGAGCTCCGTCCACCAGACAGTTGTACGGCCTAAAGTGGAATGTTTTCTCCACTTGGTGTAGAGAGCGTGGCGTGGACCCAGTTAACTTCCCAGTGGCTTCAGTGCTGGTGTTCCTCCAGGATCGCTTCTCTGCTGCTCTTACCTTGTCAACACTTAAGGTGTATGTGGCTGCCATTGCGGCTTTCCACACTCCACTAAGTGATGCGCCTTTGGGAAGACATCAACTGGTCAACAATTCCTTCGAAGTGGATGGAGGATGAGGCCTGCGACTCGAACCAGAGTCCCCACATGGGATCTGGCAGTGGTTCTCAAAGGGATTGTTGAGGCCCCCTTCGAACCTCTGGAGTCGGCTGCGGCCAAGAACCTGTCACTTAAGGTGGCCTTTCTCCATGGTGTCCTCTAGAGCCCTCCTTTCAGGGGCAACTATACATGAGGTATGTGATGTGGTTGGCTGGGCCACTCCGCACACATTCTTAAGATTCTGGACCTTCTGTAGTCTGGACCTTCCTTCTATGCTGGGCACACGAGAGCTCTCGTCCTAAGTTGTGCCTGAGACAGCTTTACGCTAGGACAGGCAGGCTTTGTTGTGGCATAGTGGGCATTTCGTTCCCCATAGTGCCGTTATCGACGCAGTGCAATTTCCCTCGAAACGGAACGTCTCGAGTTATGACTGTTACCATTGTTCCCTGAGAAGGGAATGAGATACTACGTCCCTTTGCCATGCCTCCTCCTGCCTGGGAGCGACTTGCTTCATCGCGAAGCTAACACTGCTGTGTGCCAGAGTCCCTTTGTAGCTTCCGTGTATGCCGTCACACGTTTACGTCATCACGCAACGCCAATAGGTTTGGTTTAGTTTAATTCATACTTCAGACATGTTACACTAAGTGGCATTCCCCATAGTGTCGTTATCGACGCAGTGTCTCGTTCCCTTCTCAGGGAACAAGGGTTACAGTTGTAACCCGAGACATTTTCATTCATTGTCACTGTAATTAACACAATTATTATTGCTTAATTAGCTCCTAGTAAAACTATGTGGTGGTTTAACTTAAAAAGTAAGTGCCAGATCGTTATCATATGTTTACCCGCTGTATGTTCCCTCTTGTGTGTTTTCCTGCATTTTGTCAAGTCAAGTCTTGCTGTCAATCTTTCTACTTTTCTTTTAAGGAACACTTAATACTAATGCAATTACTGTCTAATAAAGGTTAGCACTGAATTAATGACATTTTCCAATTTTTCTTGACCTTATCTAAAGTGAGAACTATATGCACATCTAATCTTCTTTATTACCAGGATATAAAATCAGCCTCTTACTTCTTCCCACCAACAGTAGGTGCATTGACGCCATGTTGTAATTACCGTAACGATTCAGAACTGTAAAAAGGTGTCATGTTCTTGTAGATCTTACAGTTACAATGTGTAAATTCGTAATTTCATGAGAGTACCGCGAGAGCGATTGAAATTACGACATGGTGTGAACACAGCAAGATCTTCAGCATGCAGTGTTGGCTCTTCCGTTCAAATGCACTGTGAGTTATGATTAAAGTTATTGGTAAGAAATAAGAATTATTTTATTTATAATTGTTATGCTTAAATGAAAATATTCTGAGAGTGAGACTTGATAACCACAGGCTACTCACTCCCACTGTATAAAAAATGCCTAAACACAGGTTAAAAACTATACGCATGTCATAACAAAAATGAATTATATATTCCTCTACCCATCTAATAAATCTAATGCAATATAATATATTCAATATAAATATTCCACATTTCTGCCCAAACCATTGTAAATTACTACATTATAATAATAGTAAATAATAGTGTCCGGGACCGGGAGTAAACGCAACTCCGTGCTGGGCCGTGCTGAAACAACTAGTGAAACAACTGAAAACAGAGCTATTTGTTGTTACTGTACTGACTGAGAAACCGCTTCAGATGATTCAGTGACAGAGCGGACCGAACGAATCCGAATAGTTTCAGACCATTATGCAAGGACGCTTAGAAAGAATCGAACCAAAATAATGATTAATTCACAAATGATTGGTATCGCTGGTTTGGTCGACAGAAATACGGGGACACACATAATAACTGCTGAAATATTCACACGTAAAACGCATATCAAACTAAATTAACCGCACCGCCAGAAAAAGAGGAGGAGGAGGGAGGTTGGTGCTGTTGGGCCAGATGGAGATGATTGGCCGGCCGGATTTGTACCGCGGGCCACCAGTTGAATAGCCCTGCAGTAGGGGCTCTCCCCTTCCGAATCCCAGTATGATCCCTCATGTTTCTTAACATGGGGGCTCTTCTATTCAGATTGCAGCGTTAGGAGGGAATGGGAATGCCATGCAAGTTATTTTATGGTTTCCTTTCCCGTCATCTGTGGGGGCCACACACGTCTTGATTTTGCAGAGTTAGATGCGCGGGGGCCAACTTTCAGGGTATTCAGGCCTGGTCTTCCTGGGTTAGAAGCTCCTGCCCCTTCTGCGACATTGGTGACGGTGAGTATCACGTTTTATAATTTCTAGGCTCCATGTTGTGGATTCAGTGGCGGGAAACTCTCCAACCTCAGTGACAAACCTCCAGTCCAAATACAGCTCCAGTAGGAGCACGATACTGCCACCGCAGTGCCCCGCTTAACTCGATACTGCCGCTGCAGTGTCCCACCATAACTCCAGCAGGAGCTGCGCTAACATTCCTTCCTATTTAACTTTCTTTCCCAGTTTTAGGTGGGCCTTCTGGACCATTGAGCCTAATTACTCGTGCCAATTTCACTTAAATAGCTATAAGCATTTTGATTAGGTAAATACTGCTTGTTGTCCAAATTATACTTTGCAATTTTGGGGGGCAAATCGGAGCTTAAGTAGAAAATACTCCCAGGCCCCTTCAAAGCGGACAGCAAGCCAAAACTGTTTACCATGTACGCTCAGATTATATGGGCACACAAACTCGTGAAATGCACATTTGAGCAACTCAAACTCAGTGCATAAGCAGTGAAGAGTTTGCGTTGAGCAACATTTACTGTGAACAGAACTTCTCTTAGACACTGAAAACACCGGATCATGAGCTTCTCATGTGAAAATGAACACAGTGCCACACTTCACGCTGAAACATGTAGCATACTGTATGTTTGTTCAATTAAATCACAGTCTTTGTGATTTGATTATGCGATTTAAGTTTTAATTCGAATAATTGTTCAGCCCTAACTTCTGGAGAGAAGTAGCACAGACACTGAACAAAGATAAAACTTTCAAATGTGTCAGCCGCCTGGGATCAGGCACGATGTCAAATGAAGAATACTTTCAAAGGCTACACGTTGGGCAGTAAGCACACGCTAAATGTATGTGAAAAAACAAGGTATGCTTTGAGATAAGCGTCAACGCTGTTGGAGACATCCACAGTATACAGCTTAAAGTTGAGCTCTTTAACAACATGATTAATTAGAACTAAGTACATGATGTTCAGTATTATATGCTAAAAAAACAAAAACAAGAAAGGAAGGATATTTTTATTTCAGCAGCATAAATTCAACACCAATACTAGTCATTCACAAAGTTACGACAGGCACAAACACAGTGATAAACAAAGACACCTGACAGACAACACATTACACACATAATAGCACAAAAACACACAAGTCACAAGTGCCCACTGGAGTGCAGGGTAAGTATTTCTCTCTGAGTGCTTTCATAAATACTAACAAAGTGAGTTGCGAATGTGACATTACCATATCAGCCGTGGTAAAACCCTGAATTTTGACCTTGAACTTTCACCCCGTGGCATGCCTATTGCAGTCCCAGGGCACAAGCAGGTGCAGTGAACATGCACAGATAAGCATTCTCTCATCACTGGTAGCACTTTAAGTGAAAGGGAGTCCATTCCATGTTTGGAATCATGTCTCTACTGAGAATCATGTACAGCACAGCTTACAGTACGTAGTGTTTAAGTTAAACCCATTTGACTAAAGAGCAACCAGTTGTGAGACATCAATATTCCGACCAATCCAAATACCCTATTCCCCTAACCCCCTTGCTGTGGCAACTACTTCGGCATCCCTGGCAGTAGCAACAAGGAAGGAAGGGGGATGGGGTTCAGCCAACACATGCTAGTATCCTATTAGCTGGCTCTCATGAGGAAATAATTGGTGGCCCATGCAGAATCTACAATACTCAGAATGTCTTACCCTGTCTTTCCCTATGAGACACTTTGCATGAACAGAAGACAAATAATGGGCGCAACATTAGTCAAATTTTGTTTGTGCTCAATATAGCAGAAAAAGAATCAACAGAATTTTTTTGCAACATAAATCAACAACAGAGGTTCAATAAGGTGACAATGCCAGTAAAATTCAATGCTCTTTTTTGCAACTAAAAACTACGAATTATCGTGCAATTTACAGTGAAATACAGTTAAAAGACATTCCCAGATGTACATTCATGACATATGATTACATTTATTTAAATAGGTTTGTTTATTTAGGTTTCTTAGGTTGTTTCCTAATGTGTTACCTTTTCAGTAATTTAGTTAATGTTTATTGCATTATTTGAGTGTTATTTGAGTTACCCTGATGGTCTTTTGTCTCTGTGAGTATGACCCTGTGAACCATCTATATATGAGTATTGGCCAAGTTTTATGGACATGCCACTTACAATGATTTATCGTGGCTTACTATTATGCCACCTGAATTATTATGGTGCTTATCAGTAAGTTAAAAGTAGATTTTGGTAGTTCAAGTGGTTATATTTACATTATATAAATAAATGAAATATATGCTTATAAGTTGAGCACATAAATGCCATAGCATAACACCTGAAGCATTGTCACAGTATCTCTTATAGTGAATTTCTGGCAACCACAGCTGTCTTTTTTTACCGTAAATTTAATGGGAGTTTTTTGTATGAACTCACTTTTTTACTGAAGGTTTTGCATGTGGGAAAAGATTCAAACCACACACTCACACATACATACATACACAACTACTTATATTAGCAACAGAAATGGCATTAGTCCATTCAGTCCAGTGATTGTGCACATTCAGACATAGCACTTCCTTCAAATCACATTAGTAGAGCACACAACAAAAAGAAAAGAAAAACTCTAACCACTTTGTCCTCCTTGAGTCATGCAGTCCAGGAAGCAGAGAGTGAAAGACAAGCAAACAGAGGTAGAAGGGGGTTGGAGGTGGAAGAAAAAGTGTGAAATTAAAATTGAAAATAAATGGTGAGAAATGGAAAGAGAGAGTGTGTGAAAAAGAAATGGAGAGAGGGAAGGAAGAGTGGGTGGAGGGGAAAGGAGGTGGGAAAGTGTTAGTGAAGCAACCCAGTTTTCTCTTGTGCGTCAAAATAGTCATTGAGAGTGTCAAGGGCATTCAAAAATGTTTTAATGCTTGTAATAGTAATGCATGTAACACTGACATATTGAACTGTAACACACTGCCATTGACATATTGACATACTGAACTTGAAATGTTATCTGTGTGATCAGATGTGTTTTTCTATACATAACGGCAGACATGTCCAACAATGGTCATGTATGGCTCTATGCTAAAGATGAAATGTGAGAACAGAACACTGACACCACTAGACATGTTTTCCACTCATACTAAAATGAGAATGTCACAAAACACAGATGAGGGGTCCAAGCAACCTCACAGGATGCTTGTCCAATGTCCATAACTGTGAGGCCTCACTGAATCTGTGTCTGTGCATCATTTTTTTTTACACAAATTGTGTTTGATTTGGGAGGTCTGCAGCAAATCCTTTGGATGATTGAGGTTACATGATTTTGTACATGTAATGCCCCCAACAGGGAAACACAAGAACAGCATGTGAAGGGTGTGCTCCATTGCAGTCCTGGCCTTTCAAAGGTATTGATTGATCATGGGTGCTGGCTGGGTGAATTTGAAACAAACTGATCTTTACTGTTAGAATTATCAGAAGGAATAAAATAATTTTCAGAAGAGGATATGACTGATTAACATAAAAGTGGGTCTGACTGAGTGATCAAGACCCAGAAACCCTTTACTGGATAAATAAACACGCTTAAAAACACTATCATACACCTGCGCATACACTACTTTTTTTTCACCACTCTGTTTTTTACACACACTATTCTTGCTGCGATAGTCAGTGTAGTCAGTGTTAGTGGTGTACACGGTGTTCAGTCACACACCGATTACACTTGCCCACAGCGGCACTGCCCACCTTTGTCATTTAGATTTTTTATAGTAATAAAAATAATTCAGTTCAGTTAGAGAACAGACACTACAATTAAAAACTGAACGCGTCAATTCAGCGTGAGCCAAACAAGAGTCGCAGCACAGATCAGCAGCACGCGTCAGATTTATTTTATCACGTGACGAGTGTTAGGCCAGCTGACTAACAAGACGATGGCGGAAGATTTGGTTTCAAAGCGAAACGTAAAAGCGTCTATTTGGCAATATTTTCTCATTGTACAGTTTTGTTGTTGTTTTTCATTAAAAAGAATAATGAACCGACCATTCAAGCAATTGCCACCACCGAATTGCCGATAATTCGCTGAAAGGCATTCATAAGCGATTTAAAAGCGAGGTGGAAAAGAGAGGAAAACTCCAATGTCTTGTAATTGATGATAGAATGTTCATTTTTGGACAAACTAACACTACAATTTATTGCTAGACAATGATCTAAATCTAAACATCCAATTTCAGCTTAAAATTGCCAATACTGGCCAGTTATTAAAATGGCGGTGGCAGTATACTGTGCATCACTAATATAAACAGCATTATAAGGTTGAGCTGCTTTAAAATACTTTGTCATATTATCAGTATCCACAGAACACTGCTTTCAGAGTCCCACTGTTACGATTCCTTATTGAAAACTTTGGGTAGGGACAGTAGGGGACCTCACCCAGCTGGGCAGGACGGAACTAAGGCAGATTGTTCCTCAGCATGCCCAGTGAGATGAGTCCAATCTCAGGTAAGTCACTCTAGAGGAGGGATGGTGTCTTTAGAGACAGCAGGCAAGGATGAGCTCTTAAAATAGACCCTCGCATGTTGTGCTGCTGGAAACGGTCCCACCTTACCCTGCTGGTGCTTAGCAAAGTCAATGAAGATTTCACTCAAAGAACGGAGTCTTTATAAAGCTCAGAGGAGCTGTGGGTGGTTTGGATTTCGCAGTTTAAATCTATAGACTTGATTGGATAGGAGAAACTGAGATTAACTGTTTGTATTCTGAATTTGGATTTGCCAATCCCTCTAAGTTCTATGATTTATACAGATTCAGTAAATTCCTCAGAAGGGAATCAACCAAACAACTGATATGTAGTTACAAACAGTAAAAGACTAAAGCAAGCATTATAAAACAAATTAAATATTCAAATGGTAAATGATGAGTCAATGGAAGTGACTCCACAGTGAGAAAGACAACATGGAGGATGAGGAAAAACAAGCAATGAAAGGGTCCTTACATTATTCGAACGCAACGACACTCTTCCCCCGCAGCGGGCGCAGAACTTGGTCTGGCAGTAGGAACACAGATGCCCACAGCCATCTGCAAACTTGGTTTTACGACAGATGCCACAGGTAGGTGCATCATCTTTATGGACAGCCTGCTGTCGTTTCGTTTCTGCTCCAATCTTCTTCACCTGCTCCTTATAACTCTCAAACTGCTGGTGCAGTGTCCTGACAGACAGAAAATACGATGGGGAGAAAGAGAGAGAGGGAAAAGAGGAGTGTTTGTTAGTTTCAATGTATTGTTAAAAAAACAACCAGCATTGCTATTTGTTAACTACAAATAAAACTAATGAAATGTAAATATATATATATATATATATATATATATATATATATATATATATATATATATATATATATATATATATATATATATTGTTAATTTAATATTATATGAAAAACTTAAGCCAAAATTAGAAATGTTGCCTTGGCAGCTAAGTGAAATAAATAAGTTTAAGATGAGGCACTAAAATTATTAAAAGTAAATAAAAAATAAATTAAAGCTATAGACAAAAAAAGGCAAATGCAGAAAATTACTAAAACTTCAAATCAAAATGAAACTGAAAATATAAAAATCTATTGCACAATATGAATAAATGGTATATACATATTCGGGCTGGGAGAAAAAATCGATTCACCTAGCTATCGCGATTTATTTTTATTTTGTTTTATTTTTCGAATCGATATTAATTCAAATTCAATTGCTTTATTTTTTTCCTTGCTTGTAGATGAGGTTGACAGAAGTTAGCCACTTTCGTTCCAACAGAGGATGAAATGTGTCGTTATCAAGTGACGTAATATCCCAAGTGGACGCGTGGAAGAGACGTAAGACTGAAAGCACTGAAAAGCCCTCGCGCTACTCATTTGCTGAGAGAGAGATAAGACAATAGAGCTCCATGATTCATCTTTAAAAGACTGTGATCTCGATTCAAACAACCACGCGATCTTTCAATTCGCCTAAACTTTGACAAAATCATATCACATAACATTCAAAGCTGTGTTGGCGCTGCCGCTGACCCGGAGAGAGTTGTCATGAAACAGCTTCACAAGCAATACTTGGATAAAAGTTTAAAGTTCAAATATGAACACTGATGTCTACGATAGATTTCACTTTTCCCGATGGTCTAGTGTTAAAAAAACTGCAATATATTGCAATATTGAATCGCAATACTTGTAGAATCGCAATATCGTATCGGCACCCAAGTATCGTGATAGTATCAAATCAAAAGGTGTATTGTCCCAGCCCTAATAAATATAGCCTACTACAATAGAACCTCAGCCAACCCCCAATATAAAACATCAAGTAACATTTAATGTGGCATTTACTGAATATCAGATCATTTGTTTGTCTTACAGTTAGAAATGTCATGAAGATTTAAAATACACATTTTAAACTATATATCTTCTTCTTAGACCCCTAGCAGTACCTTCAAGTACTTCCAGGGATCCATGGACACACGTTTTGCAAGAAATATTCCAAAAACCCAACAGGTAAACATAGCTGTACTGTAGTATTGCAGATTACAAAAATTGCAGACACCTAAACAACTAAAAGTGTTATTTTCCAGATGAAAATTAACACATTGAAAAGACATCTTGGCGACATACATGAGCTATCTGGGTGATGGACAGTATTTAGCACATGTACAACATCATATTATATCCGAAATGTGTCATAGTATCAGTCTGTAAAACCAGAATTACAATCTGAATTGTAACCTAACTCCAATTTGTTTGTATTCTCCCTTCACTGGAATGAAATTAAACTGTTAATGAATTGCCAATGAGGCGCTGCTGTCTGCTTAAAAAAGATGGGGCTTCATTCCAGAAACATTTCTCAAAGGAACAGCACATTAGCATAACAGTTCTCTTATAGCAAGTGGTTAGCAGATCTAATGACCACGGTAAAGACATTAAGCTATTTGAAATGATTCCCCTGAAAAAAGACACAGCTCATTGTAAATTGTGAATTCATTGCATGCATTTTTTCTGTAAAAGTTGCCTCCAACACTATAGGCTGACAGGTAACCGAAAAGTTCATCTTCACCTTCTAACCAAGAGCTCACTGTTTCGTTCAACAACGTTTGTCATTTGAAAATGTGCATAGGCTTACACTGCAGTAAAAAATATTCTTCAAGAAATAAAAAACGCAAAAGCAAGTGCAAAGCATCACCTCTGTTTGTGGCGAACAGCCATGATCCGCAATTTCTTCTCAAAATCCCAAACCTGCACAAAATAGCGACTCCAGAGTCCCCTGAAACTCACTAACAAATGCACACTTCCCACAACTTCTGATCTCCATGGATGAAAATGCTAGCATTCTCTCTTGCTTGCCCACATTTGCAGCTTCCCTTCTAGAATCAGACAGCAGACTGCAGTCCCAGGTATCTGGATGGAGGTTGTGACTTTGGGGAGTCTTGGCTTGTGATGCTATATTACGCAGTCAGGATGAAACCGTTACGTGGGAAGTCGAAGGCGTGGCGACAAGGATGAATCATTGGCAGGAGAATCAAAGAAAAGAAAAGTGACCTCTTTAAGGTTATGTGTGGATATGCTTAAGGAGATTTATGGACATTTCAAGTGCATTATATACACATATTGAATTACGTTGGCGAACAAATCTTCTAAATAAGATGACAAGACAAGCATGAAAAATGTGTATGGTTTTCCAGAAGAATGACTAGCCTAGTAGTCAGTGCTCTCAACTGGGAACAACTGTCATGGTATAGCAAGGGACCAGGTCTCCAGGGATCATGGGAACACAAATAAACCAGCTCTACAACTTTCAAAAACCGTTATTATTTACTCGCCGTGATACGTCGTTTCAAACCTGTGTGACTTCCTTCAGTAGAATAGGCCTATAAGGTGAAATGTTGAAGAATATGCTGGCCAATCATTTCCATAAAATAAAAGTCAATGAGGACTGAATCTGTCATATCCTTTTTGTTTGCACTGCCTTGGTTTATGCTTATTCAAATAAATAAATCAAAACATTTCATAACAATTTTCTTTGACTGTGATACAGTTACAAAATGATAGAATACCAATCATGAGAATCACCACTGAGACAAATTTGAATGACAAACAACTTAAGGATGCTTTTAAAGATGCTTAAGGTAATGTGTGTGTATGTGTCAAATTTGTGTTGAAAGTGTGGGGTGAAAGTTAAAGATTGCTTTGTGTGAGAAACATTGATTATTTTCCCCTCTTGTGATTTGCTAATCACTGAAAGTAGATAATCGAGACAGTGAGTTGAAATCGAGAACTAGATCCGTTCATAAAGAATCATTAAAACCGGTTTTGTGAACTGGATCCATCAACCCACTGAAAAGATCTGACTCGGAATACTGATTCGTTCACAAATCAGACGTTGACACTTCTCTCAGAGTTAGGATGGAAATCAAAAGTTTGGTGAGTAAATAATGATAATACAATTTTTTTAGATTAACTACTCTACTACTACTTTAATCCTGAAATCTCTTCTAGTTGAGCAGTTTTGTTTAACATGATCTCACACTGGACAAGAAACTCAACTGTAACCATTAGAAAGCGTAATAGAAATGTACAATTACATTTTCAGGTTTAAATTACATCCTGAATTGTTCTGTGTTTCTGTGATGTGCCACAAGGTTTCTGATACTGAAGCTAAATCTAGATCCACTGATTCAATCACTAATATACAGTACTTGGCTGGTCATTGGACCACAGTAGGAAAAACATCAATACATTTTTGTTGGAACAGACTGAGGTTAGCTCTGAGGGTTGAACTTTGGTCTTTCTACACCTTCCCAAAAGGCAAAACAAGTCCTAAAATAGTTGCTTGAACTCCATGCCTCTGATTCACTGTAACTTTGTAAACTTGTAACTTAACTGTGCTAAATCCTAGGAGAATACCATAAAAGGAGATGTTTTAGAGACTCAAAAAGACTATATATATATATATATATAAAGATATCAGGAAACCTGAGCTTTCCTTCTACTAGTCAGAAAATTCCCTGTGGGACTGGATAACACGGGATGACCTCATTCTGGCAAGAAAGTAAGAGACAACATAATGACACCCCAAATTCCTGTTCAGAATTCACAGAAATGCAAATGTCCCAACCTGATCAGATTTAACGATTTCATCAGAAAATATTAACAATTATAAAACATTTAGTTCTGATCCTCAAATTTGATTGGCTGAGCAGCATTACAAGAGTGCTAGAATACAGTCCAGCAACAGAACTGAGACTTTCATTGTTTGTATCATTCCACTTCAGACTGTGTGCATGTGCACACGTGCTCTAGTACGTAAGAACAAGCTTATGATTTAATCTGGAAATAAAGCAAAATAACTGAGAAAAATGAGAATTAGTCCTCAGATGCCATGTCCGTAATTTATAGCAAAAAATTGATCATTAATTTGATAAATCTCAAACAGATTCATTAAAAGAAGTTATTACTCCACCATGTGCGTGACATCATTAACCGATGTGGTTGAGCGACAAATTTGCGACAGTGCGGTTTCGGGAAACAGTCGTGACTAGCTAGTTGATTTCTTCAACAATGCATCGTATATGGTAGTTAAGCAGCGAGTTACATCGTTGTATGATTAACTCACCCCTCTGCATTAATGGTGGGGATTTATCACTGATACTTTTTGCAGGTTATATTGCTACACCACTCTTTATGAGTGAGTAATTGAATCATTAACTCCACAGACTCATTCAGGAACAAAACAAATGACTGTCTTTAAGAGTGAGTCAATGAATCATTCACTGAAACACATCATTCAAAAACACTGACTGAATTAACACAGAAGCATACTACTCTTACTGTTTCTGTAAAAAGAAAAAAAAAGTAAGTAAGAGTAGTATGTTCTTCTGAATTCGGCCACATATTCTTTCAAGAACAAAACAAGTGGCTCTCTGAGATGCTCGCTAAATCATTCACCAAAATGACATCAAAAACACAGATTCATTCAGGAATGCAAATAATGTGTTAAGTCTCAGATGCACAATGGATTGACTTTGGTTTGGAACCAGTTTTGCTGGAGGACCAAAAACTGACGCACTAATTATTGTGTCTAAAATATAACTTACGCAGTATTAAAACCATTATCAAACTACCTAGTGTGAAAATGATCACTTGTGTGTGTGATATTGTTGGCTGAGGAAATTGTATAAGTCTGAATAAGGAAAATCCCCTCTAGCATCTGTATACTGCGTACAGCTCCTCATTGCTCTAGTTTTCAAGACCCATGCATAGCCTTAAAATGCCCCTCAGACATCAGAATTTCTCTCTCTCTTTTTCTCAGACATGGCCTGCTAGTAATTATCACCCGTCGATTACATCAGAAGGGTAGGTGTGAGCAAGACAGCAATGAAGGATGGACAGTTGGATGAATAGATAGGGAGAGGGAGAGAGAGAGAGAGAGAGAGAGAGAGAAGAAGGACAGGGTGGAAAAGGGAGGAGAGCAGAAAAAAAGGACTATTTTCCATCTCGCTGGCTGATTCCCGGCTGCCGCCTCGCCTGGATGTCTCTTTTTTTTCCCTCTATTTTTCACAAATTAATTGAAAGTGTCCAGTTGCATCAGCACTCAGAGCCCACATACACACAGAAAAATAGGCACACAAACATGACTCAACCCCAAGAGGACTTCCCACCCATTTACGCTTTCAGTGAGTTTACAGATGGAAAATACAATTTGTAGAGTGATCAGTAGTTACACCAAACTAAAAAAAGAATGTTTCTTCCAATATAGCCTGGTTAAAATTACGCACTGCAGACTTGCACTTTACATGTTGTGAAATTCACTATAACTGTGTATAAATATCAGAGAAGTTCATTCATAAAAGTAAAATCTATATTTTCACCCACCATTATACATCCATTTGAAACTAGATACAGAGGAGCGGAAAGAAAGACAAGTATCGATCATTCAATCAGCTCATAAGTTAACATCTATTCTTATCCATGAAAAGAGAGGAAGCAATAGAAAAAAAAGTAGTTATAATGAAGGAGAAGCTGAAGTTGCCATGGCCAATGGTTATAGAAAACAATGTTGTGTAAAGAATCCAATAGTCATTAATCTAAAATAAAAAGTAGGCCTATACATTCACAGAAACTGGCTCAAGTAAAAGACAAAGTAGCTCATGAGAAAAAAAGTAACTGATATTAAATCAGCTACCAAAGTATCAAAAGTAAAATAAATGTTATATATAATCGCACACTATAACCGATTGAGGATATGTAAGAACTGACTCCCACAACTTGTAGTCAGAAGTTTACATAAACCTTGCAGAATCTACAGTTAATAAGTTAATTATTATTAAATGGAGAAAATAACAGTTCACTCAGTTTAATAGTTTACATACGCTTCATTGATTCTTAACATTGTTTCATCATATGGATGATCCATGACTTTTTTTATGTTGTTCTTGTTTGTCTCGAGCAGTTAAACTGCCCACTGTTCTGTTCTTTAGCTCCTACTGAGGGGCTGATGGGAGACAACGATGACTGGATTGCAAGAATGGCTGAGGACTGGAGAGGACACTGAAGAGAAACACAGGGACTGACAGAACACATTAAATCCATTGTAACAGTTTGGAGAGGAGGTGGGAGAGGGAGGCTGGGAGGGGCCAACGGGTCTGATGAAGGCGATTCGGATTCAGGCAGAATCAAAGGAGGTAGGGAATCCTGTTCTCCAAACACAAAACAAACGGAGATGACTTGTGACAATAAGTCTATTAGTTGAGCTGGAAAGAGACTGACAGATCTGAGTAACCCCTCTCACTGTTTTGATGGTGCCTGGGGTGCTCAATGTTTACACTTTTGGTGGAGATAAACACATAAATTGCATACTAATAATAGTTGTCAATGAACAATAAACAGGGTTAAATGAATGTATTTTAAAGGGGTCATATAATGCCATTTTTGTTCAAGCTAATATGATTCTTTAGGGTCTAAATTAAAAGTTTGTAATATACTTTAATTAAAAATTCTCATTAGTATTGTAAGAAAACACTCATTTTACCTGGTCAAAAACAGCTCTGTTTTCAGCACACCGTTTAAGTGCATGTGTCTTTAAATGATAATGAGCTTTGCTCACCCCGCCCCTCTTTTCTGTGCGTACACCGTTTGTAACACAATAACACAATAACCATAACGCATTGTTCATTATAAACGTGGGATTATGAATTATATTGAGAACGTCGTACATAGAAAACATGCCGTAATGTACCCTGAGTGTAAACAGCCGCATTCATCGTGAAGCGTGCAGCAAACGATTTGCAAAGATTAATATAAATATTAATATAAAGGTTAATAAAACGTTACACTCACTTCAGTTCTTCTGGAGGTGCAGCAGTAACACGAATAGTTGGTACCGATCCTTTTTTCAGGAGCAGCTTCTTAACAGCTTTATAACGTTACTGACCCTCGTTTGTAAAGCAGTCTGGTGTGTGAAATGATTCGCACAAACATGAAAGCATTGACGTTGATCGTGGGGAATATTCCCTTCGAAAACAAACTCAGCCACTGCGTCTTCAGCGGTTTGGATTTAGGAACATCAAAATGACTGCTGTGTTCATTATTGCACCCAAGAACAGAACCCCACAATCGCTTAGAAGAAGCCATTCTGCTCATAGACAGTGCTCCAGCGTATCAACAATGACCGCGCCGGTCCGCGCAGACTATGATTGACAGCTCGCTCACGAGCGGGGGCGGGACTGTGTTGAAACGCTGCTGTCAATCAACAATCGTGGGAGGGGCGCCGATTTTGTGACGTCACAAAATCGAACGGCTTGATTTGAGATGGGGGAACACATATAAGAAGATTTAAAAAAAAAAAACTGGATGGATTTTTATCATTTTATGATAGTTGTGTACAGGCACTGCCAACACACATTTCAGTACAATCAACTTGTAAAAGTGCATGTACCATTATATGACCCCTTTAACATAAAAATTCACCTTTAAGTACAGTAACAAAATTTGTACTTTGCACAGCTGATGAAAAATTGCTCCCACTTTTTTCTCTTGCTCATTTACTCCCATGATCTGGCACTTTATCAAAAACACATCTGTTCTATTAATCATATGGCAAACAGCATAAACTATATGCTATAATTTTCAAACTCTTATATTATAGTATTATTATAAAGTTATTCTATATTATTAAGTATTACATGTGGGTGCAAGTTCCAGAAAAATATAATGCCTGTATAGTAAACAACTTGGAAAATGGCAAATATAAATAAAATATAAATTTGATACAAAATAGGAAAATCCATTAACAACTGTCTCAGTTGGCAGCAATTCATGATGATTTACATTTATTCATTTAGCAGACGCTTTTATCCAAAGACGCTTTTTTTTTCATGATAAAAGTCAACTATATCCAGTCGTCTCAAATGAGAAATAATTATATTGCATGTATGATTCCTTTAAGAAAGGCCTGGAATTAATATAACGGCAGCATCTTTTATCTTGTTTGTTGATTGTGTTTGTTGCTGTTGGAAAGTTTTATGTATTTATAGACTGCTAAAAGTGCCTTTAGTGCCTTTTGTAATGGACTCTATGCCTACTCTCGTATTCTGTCTCACTCACTCTCTACCTTTATTTTTCGATATTCACTGACAAGACTTCCGGTTTCCTTCTCTGATATTTTTTTCTAAGTAGAGTGGTTTTAAAACTATTCTTCAAATATACTGTATGTGTAGGTATAGCCATGTATATATAGGCCTATATATGCAGCACCTTCACTGATGCACTGATGTGATGCCATTTGTGATTGTATTGGTGAGCATTACTGTGGTAAACTGGGGATTTCTCTGACTGGTCAGACACACACATACACACACACACAATTCCCGGGCAACCCATGGAGAACGCTTGTTCATTAAACTTTCATGTTGTTGAGTGCTAAAAAAGCAACTTTTCTCTCCCTTTTTCCTCAGACACTTTTACTCCTTTTACATCATGTAAGAGAATGCCCTGTTTTTATAGGCATATTCCCAGAACTTCATGATAGCTATTACAAGACACCTTCAAGACCGTGAACTACAGCCGATAACAGTACTGAATCATGATCAATCATCCACTAACTAGGCGTCTCAAAGGAGGGTCAAATGACCTTAACACTTATGTGCAAACATGAAATGGCTACTAACCGGTTGTTGCAATTATTAACCAGTCAATTCAGTGCTTAATCAGAGCAGTTTTAGTGTTAAAAAAGAGCAGATGAACCTCTTCACATCTCAAAGCAAACAGACTTATAACGCTATAAGCCGACTCTTGCTCTCACACAATTACATGTAAGTGAGAATTCATGAGGGAAGGTAAAAAATAAACAGGTTAAAAATAGACCGCGAACATCTAGAGAAGCCCATGACAAGCTACATTTTTAAATATTTCAGCAATGACTTCCAAGTGTGAGCTATTTTCAGCTTCAATTCATAATTTAATGCCTACGTTTTTCCTCCCAGAAACCATGAAACCTTCCTTATATGCTAAGAAAAAAAGAAAGGAACAAGAAAAGATGATCCAACCAACTGATCTTTTCAACAAACTGATTTCAGTAAGACACATTATCTTTTTATAAGGAATTTTCTTCAGCAACAAAGCTACTGTTTTGAGATTGCAGTTTGGCAAGAGGCTGTCCTCAACAACTGAACCTGTTTCATAAGTCTAGAAGGAAAAATGGCTGCCACTCTTTCACTAGTAGTCACATTGGAAAAGAAACAACGAGGGCTACAGGACATTTTTATAAAATGATGCGAATTAAACATCCTCTTACCTTCTACTGTTTATGTGGGATCTAATAAATTAATTATTGTCTTGAAATATGCAGGTTTTGTATCCTCAGACAGGCATGCTGCCTTTCCAAAGGCCCAGCTAACAAAAAACTGAATAAGAAAGTTTTGCTAGCATTCCCAATTAGTTATGAAAAAACTATTTTTGAATGTTTTCCTAATGTTTAAAACATCCAGTTTGGATGTTAATGCGGATGTTAAGGGAACATTCCATTTTGCAAACATTATGGGAATTATACTTTTGCATGTTCTAAACATTCTGAAACAAGTAGCAACATTTAAATAATGTTAGAAAAATGTCAAGCTAAAACATTCAGGAAGAAAACAAGTAATAAAAACTCAGTGAGTGTTTTAGCGCAATTTTCTGACGTCATGGGATCACAACACTAAGAGATAGTAAATCTTTTCCTGGATTTTTTTTGTGCGTTTCCGAGATTAGACCTTCCTTAACATAATACCGAAAACCCGAAGTCTCTAGGTGGTCTGGTTGAGGAGTAGATAGAAGTGCAAGATTGGTGCGCACAGACAGAACAGAAATCATGAGTTAACAATCGCAATTTTGTCCGGTGGAAAATTGCGCTAAAAATGTATACATGATGTATAAATAAAGTTTTTGTGCTATCATTTGTGCATACATTAAAGATCAGATAATTTTGAACAAACATTTATTAATGTTACTAGAAGAACCTCACCAGAACGTTAAGAAAAGTTCTGAGAACATCAGAAACAAGTGATGCAAACGACAAATTTAAGAAAAAAGTTTTTATGCTCGCTTGAGGTGGTTTTTGACTTGTGCGAAAAAGAGTTAATGTGAATAATGGAAGATGGAAACACATTTGTTGAATAAATTCTGACGTAGCGAACATTAATGTGACTAATCGTCTGTTTCCGCTGATGGTGTTTTATTTACTGTTGGTTACCAATACCACCATCATACACTCGAACAACTTGATGGAAACACACCTAAATCACATTTTTTGTTTTGCTTTTTTTTTTTTTTGCTTTTGCAAACTTTGAAAAGATTTGTCTCACGTTTGGAAGGAAACCCAGCTATAGTAGTTCACCACTGAAAGCCAGTTTGTTCCTAGCCTTTGAATAAACCTAAACCCTTTTTTTCTGTACAAAGAAACAGTCAAACACTTGTACAAAGTACACAACTCCATTACTTGAGTGAAAGTATAGATACTACTGGTAAAATATTATACCTTTACAAGTGCAAGTTTTAAAAACAGATTTTTACAATCTTACTGTAAAAGTACAGGAGTACTTGCTTTTATAAGTACTTAAGTATCAAAAGTAAGTTTCGTTTTTTACATCAACACATTTCATAATTGTTGCACTGTTGTGCCATCAAGGTGGCTTAAGCCAGTCAGTGATGCTCCATCCGAAATGCTAGCATATGATTACCTTAAACTCAAGTAATTGTACTTCGTTACTGTCCACCTCTGCACTAGTGTTCATTTTCAATGGAAACTGCAGTGAATTGTATTTCTAGGTAAAAGTGACATGACATTTGTAGAATATTATATATCCTATATTTGTGATCCTGGATCACAAAACCAGTCACAAGTCGAACAGGTGTATTTGTGGCAAAAGCCAACAATACATTGTATGGTTCAAAATGATCAATTTTATTATTTTATGCCAAAAATAATTAGGCTATTAAGTAAAGATCATGTTCCATGAAGATATTTAGTATATTTCCTACTGTAAATATATAAAACATTTATTTTTGTGAGTGAATGCAGCACAATCGTGAACATAAATGGACAACTTTAAAGGCAATTTTCTCAATGTTTAGATTTTTTTGCACCCTCAGATTCCACATTTTCAAATATCGGTAGTTGTATCTCGGCAAAATATTGACAATTGTCTATTGCCATATACTTTCAGATGATGTATAAATCTCAATTTCAGAAAATTGACCCATGTGACTGGTTTTGTGGTCCAGGGTAACATATATAACAACTGGTGACATTCAAGTTTTTTTGTGCTTGAAACTTGTGATTAAGCTTTTGTTTTTTTTATCTTAACTTTGCATGATTACACAAATGTGATGTGAGCACATTAGCATCTGTGTGTGATCGTGTATGTGACGGCACATATGCAGTGACCTGACCAGGTGTTGCATTCACACACACTTCTCAATGATTAGCTCTGACCTGTTCTCAAGGCTGCCTCAAACCGTATGAACAGCTTGATTACAGGGTTTTATCTGTCCCAGCTGGCCTGATCTCAGCTAAAACTGGGATAAAACACAGTTACCCATCAAAAAATATACCAATATAATATCTCAGACAAGCATTTCATCAAATAGGCCTACTGCTACTGACTACTGCAACAAACATAAGCCAAAACACTGATACTAACTTTCATCTAGCACATACAAGTCAACCTAACCAATTTAATAAAAGGAAAATAACACAAAGACTACAGAACGGTCCCTTATTTGCTACCACAGCCACATTTCTCTAAATATCAATGGGCACAATGTTTAAGTGGTAAGAATTAAGCCTAATTGAGAAAATACGTGTGCTCTGTGTCATCTATAAGCGATGCTGTCTGAAATCGCCTACTGTCTGTGTAGGAACTATATTTGAAAAATGTTAAAAAGTTCATCTGCCATGTTGGCTTTGTCATGTGACCTGTCAGTTGTGTCCCTTTACTGGCATTTGCCACTTCTCTCCCATGGCATCATGGTAAAGTGTCAATCGAATGCACACTCCAGTAGCCTATCTCAGCAGTTATAGGCCATCCAGGTACTTTTTGCCAAATGTTTTTCGAATATGTATTCGGACATGTACTCTTTTGGCATCATGCTTTTTGCATACTATATACAGTAGGCATATTCTAATGCAGAGTGAATTCTATGCATACTGACTTATCACCTATATGAACAGACTATTTGTTTATATTTGTCCTTAATATTTAGGCCTAAGACAGGGACATTGTTTCATAACACACCTTAGTGTACATACTTTCCATTTAGCTTTCTTCTATTTATATTTAATACATTTTTTAATCTGACTATAGTAAGTTGTTGATGGAAAAATACTTAAAAGTGTATGGAAAACCATTTTCAAAAAGCACACATGATTCATTAAGCATGTAAGATTAAGATTATGGTAAATCTGTAGGCCTCTCCATATTTTCTACATCTGTCTGCTTTTACTACACTGTGCACCTTACAGAGAGTGACATACAGTCTGGACAAACACGAGGTCATTGTTGTGCAGTAGTAAACATATAATGAGACAAACGGTGATTTTGAATATGCTTCTCTTCTCAGCACATTCACTTCACAGGCACAGAAACACCACAACTGCCTCACATTTCCAGATGTGGCTGGAGAGTCGTGATGTAGTGGCGCCTATGACTCAATCATCGCATGGTCAAAGCTATAGATTACCATTTCCGTTGCAGATTAGTCGTCATAGGAAAAATTACATAACCTCGCCTCAATTTTCTATCACGTCATTTCCGTCTGAAGAGTAACTGTAAGGGAATACGCGAAACGCAACTCAGTCAGTCAGAGCCATAACTAACGCTCTACGTAGCTTCTTCTCCAAATCATTCAAGCCGAGGAGAGGGAGATGATAGTCACATGAGAAGAAATTGTATTTTAGATCTCGAAACACACGATAGTCGCTACAGTCGCCACTTCCATTAATCTATATCTTAAAAATGTAGCCTACATTTATAGTTTGTAGTCAAGTCGTCCTCACATGCATCAACTGAGCCAGGCGAAATAATCGCGAGCCAATCACGAACCACACCCCGGTTGTAAAGCTGCGAAAGGCTGTGTTTCTAGTCCAGATAGTGGATATCTTTGAATATATTGTCAATAGACACAAAACAGACGTTTTGGCATCCTGTCGTTTAACGTGTTTCACATTAGACGTGCTTTCTTTCTTCACAGACCAGCGCGCAAGCCTCATTCAGTAGCCTTTCTCCAAGATAACATTCGCTGTGTGTTATAGCCTACCATATAAAATAGTGTTTGGGCGAGCGCTTGAGGGTGAAGAGCACCTTGTGTTGCCCCCGGAGGTGCATCGGGTGGAGTGGGGTGGCTCGCAGTTGCGAAGTATGATTCATCCTCGCTCTCTGTCACGCCCCATCTCTCCGACTGCTCTCCATGGTGCACCTGTAACTCGCCTGACCTCAAATCTAGCTAATTTCTACTCACACACTACAACGACTGTTAAAACCAATCTATCCCAAGTTCATCTGTTGCATTGACTCCCTCTTTCTATATACAGAGGCCATTGCAACCAGACGCTTTTATCCAGGATACTTAGACCTAACGCGTTCTTAAGCTGCGAAATCACTCCATACGATTTTAGGGAATCACAATCACACGTTTACGGGTGTGACGGGTAGTGAAAGGTCACGAATCTAAGCTTCAAATGAACACCGAAAGTGTCAAAAACGTCTGTGGATGGACACACAAAGGAAATCGTCCAGCACTTACTTTAGCATGGCTTGTTCCTTCTCCTCTTCTTCCCTTTGCCGAACCATCACTGCCATGATGACTTCCCTTTCCTCCTCCGTGAGGTGACTCAAGTCCGGCATATCAGGCATGGGAGCCGGCACGGTGGGTGGGCGAGGGCCGCTTTGGGGCCCTACCGAGGCGGACATCTTTTGCCCTGCTCCCAGGCGTAGGCTATCAATTGGCAGTATCCCGAGCGCTGGAGCCACACCTCACGACATGGTCCGCGGATAGAGCAGCGTTCTTTGAGAACAGTGCAAATCTTGCATGGTTTCAGGCACCCACAACTGTGCTTTTGTTTCTCTTCGTGTTTTTTTTTTTTAACCCACCCCTCCTCTTTTCTCGCTACCCCCACCCCCGCCTCTCCCCTCCACCTCCAGTTACGGGAAGCCCATCATCTCTACGCCCGGAGACGACGCAAACAGAGGGACTCCGGCATTAGCTAGCAGATCTGTGATTTCCCCCTTCACTGAACCGGGGGCTCGGTATTGGGCGATGGCAAAGGCGGAGTCCGTCTCTCGCCCACTGATCTCTCTCTCTCTCTCTTTCCCGTCGCTCTCAGAGAGAAGAGTCAATGGAAATGCAGATCCGCGGCCGCGTATATAGCACTATCTTCAATGCTTACTCGTTTGTGAAATTGGCAAAAAAGCATTTGTATGAAAGTTACATTCCCGTTTCTTTTTTCATATCGGTGTGTCGTGTTTTTGCTCGACCACGCACCTTCACAAGTAGGCTACGTTCGCATCTCTGTATTTTTAGGAGTAGCCTATCTGGCAGTAGTACGGTAATAGGTGCACACTCTCGCCAGGCTATTTTTAGAATCGCTCCCGCGGACCACTTAAATACAATCAATTCGACAGTTTTGTCTGACTGAGGGATGTCTGAAATGAAATTATTCGCAAAAGTATAATGTGCACATAACTCAAATCACATGGGCTATATGGCCTGTATAGCAGTAAAAAAATGATTTGTAATGCATGGCAGAGATGAAACCAAAGCAAGTAAACAATCCACTGAGAAAAATACAACAATCATTAAATTTACACGATTAATTAATTCGACGAATGTTGATGATTACATGTAGCCTAAGTGCAACAGGCTAGTATTTCTTTTTCAGAACCACGGACAGCGACACGATGCAACTTGTTCCGCTATGAATTCAGTCCACAAAGTTATAATAGCACATTTCTCCAGACTTGAAAAGTTTATTTTGTGCGTGTATGTGTGTACACAAAACACTTTAAGCTACTTTAGTGCATTTCTGCGAATGTTTGTATCTCGCTGATTTCTTGTCCCATGTGGTGGAATATGGCCCTTTTCATGATTTCCAATAATGTTGTGCTATAACAAGTAAATTAGCAAATATTTCCATTTATTTCTCTTAATAAAATATTAGATGATGCCTCAATATATTGTACGTTCTAGTCTCATTTCCAAATTGCAGCTTTGACATGAATGCACACTGTTCTTAAGGTGGCCGTCTTCCATCATTTTCCTCTAGTAACCTTAGAAATATATAAAGTCAGTTCATAGTCTCCAAAAGACTGCCCAAGCTGTGGAATGTTCTTCACATGCACTCAGATTTAAAAACAGCAAGTCAATGTCTTTGACATCATTGATATCACATGCCATGGCATTGACTTTCACATGATGCATCCACATGTGGTAACTGAACATGATGCAGCAATTTGAAGAATTGAGATTAGAAGCTCCCAGGCCTGGTTTCACAGCGGGGTTTAGATTAAGCCAGGATTAGGCCTTGGTTCAATTAGGACATTTACATAGCTTTTATAAACATGCCTTAGAAAAAAAAAAAAAAAAAAAAACTTTATGGTGTGCATCTGGAGACAAAACAATGCACTGACATATTTTAAGATATGCCAGTGCAAGTTGCTTTAAGTTAAAACAGCTCAGTAACACTTTATAATAACTTTCATTAACAAATCATTAACAAACGTTACATAATGCTTAACAGATCATTAGTTAATATATATTCACATTCACAGATAGAAATATGAGATAATGTGTTTGTTAATGTTAAAGCTACTAATAAACGTATTAAATGTTACATAATGATTAGCAGATCATTATTTAATGAAATGCTTACACTTCAGCAATCTGACTTTGAAACTATTCATTATTTGCAAATGTCTTTAAATCATTTAGTACATGCATAATGGCAATAATTGTAATTTGGGAGCAAAACAAGTTTGTATTGCCTCAACACTTATATTAAACAGGATATTGAATCAAACATCAACAGGAGAAAACACTTTTTTTTTAAGAAAAAACTTGCAATATAAACAGTTTGAACTGTTCCTGTGTGTTCCCTTATAGTAATCAATTTGAACCCTGTACACTGTTGACCCCTTAACCAACCCTTAAACCTACACATACCACCAAACATGTCTCTATCCTTACCCGTATCACACCTCAATAGCAGCAAGAGTGTTTTTGAATAACTAACAATTATTATTAATTATTATTATTTTGATGCAAGTACATAAAGACCCCTAATATAAAGGCCAGTCATATATTGGTTAATTTTCTGTTGAACATCTGAATCACTCACAACCAAACAACTTTTTTGCTATTGTGCAAAGTGCATTAGGTAATAAATTAAAGTGAAGCTTAATGACATTTGCATATTTTCAAGTAGTGCTTGATCACATAACTGAAAGTTTTATTTTTATAATTTGTAAGCATTTTATTTTACATTAATCTGTTCATTATGTAATGTTTAATAAGGTCATTAGTAAACATTAACAAGCACATTATCTCATATTTCTAGCTATGTGAATATATATTAATTCATGATTTATGTCAAGTTTGCTAATGAATTATTATTGAATAAAAAGTGTGACCAGTTTGGGAAAGACAGTCGTGTTGTGTTTCCATTTTGTCTGATTGTAGTGTTAACTTGCAGAAACTGTAAAGCGATGAACGTCGGGTGCCAGCCAGTCTCGAGAACGGTCTCGCGCATGCTCAAAAGAATTATCGTGATTGTAAGTGGCTTGTTTATCAATCGGGAGTCAGATAAGTGGTCTGACCAAATAAGCTTAGGCTATATGCACACTTTTGTTAAGTTTAGTACTCAGGTAGGCTAAATATTCACACTATCCCACACATTTGAGCTATATTAAAGCAATGCGAATTCGTTTAAACCAACAAGTAGGCTAGGAAGGACAATATGAAGCTCGTTCAATTTTTATTCACAAGGTGTCGCGCGCATTGTATACTGACCAATGTAATGATGTATCCGAATAGCAAAATTGACAGATTGTATAAATGCGACATTTATATACGCTTAAGTGTACTTCTGAACGACTACTGGTTCAACGTACCTTACCTGTAGTCTTTTCAACAGGTAAAGGGCAACAGACCGACAGTGGAAAAAGTAGCGCCCTTGCGCCCTCTGTTGAAAGGAAGCGGCATTACACAGGAAAATGCCCTGGGGCTAGTTGTCACAAAGCTATTTTTGGCTCCATTTAATCTAAGTGTAAACTATATTTTTGATTGTTCATTTTAAGTTTACAAAACCAGCAGCTGTGCCAGCTGTTACCAGGACATTATTGTAAAAATACAACAACAATGTCATATATATATAGCATATATGTCATATAACAGCCTGAATTATTAAAATCTGTATAATACTTTAAAATGTACTGATATTAACACAGACAGTGTAAGCTAAGACCAAACAATGACTTCAAATACAGCCTCTCCAGAAACGGTGGTCAATATATTAACAGATATAGAGAACAGTATTACCCACAAAGACAACAGCATGGGTAACACACACAACAGTGAAATAAGACAATAAACATCAA
This sequence comes from Scardinius erythrophthalmus, assembly GCF_964197995.2. Taxonomy (NCBI): domain Eukaryota; kingdom Metazoa; phylum Chordata; class Actinopteri; order Cypriniformes; family Leuciscidae; genus Scardinius; species Scardinius erythrophthalmus. Next base: position 25,644,856 of record NC_138223.1, read on the forward strand.
CTAAACACTGCACTATTAACAAATTGAGAACTTTTAAAACAAAATAGGAACTTATTCATTTTAATATTACACATTTAATAATACATGATGATATAATGACATTTGCTGAAACCTTTTTGTTGGAAGGGGTGTATTTTTGAAAGCCAATTTCTGATTTCACACAATTCCACAATTTTCACACAATCCCCCCCTCTCACACAATGTTTTTTGTTAACAAACCATGAACGTTTCCCAAAAAAGGGAATGTTTAGGGTGGTTTTAATTAAGAATTCATTTTTGACAGTTTGACAAATGTATGTATATACAAAGTAAAATAAAACACCAACACAACTATAGAAGAGAAACATGTATTCTAAGTGTTGGACTTGACATGTACTTTCAAAACAAATCAATTGCAATGTGATACCATAATGGAAAATATTTAGCTGATTTCATTTTAAGTAAAAATAGACATTTACAGTTAACTACAGACATACAAAAAAAATCTAATTTTTAAATTAGTTTCAGTTTAGAGAACTTAAGATTTAAAAAAACATTTCCAGGCGGATTTTATTGCAATCTTCTGGATGTCGTATTGCAATACCATTGCGAAGAAGCATCTCTGTGTACGGGGGCCAGAAAGTGTCATCAGTAGTCACATACGGGTCATGTGGAGTTTCTAATGTTTTATTGGTCAATCTCTGTAATAAATAAATGTGTATGATTAAATGTGATTAAAAGAGGGTTAGTAAATCAAAGGTACAGTAAGCAATTTCAGAGAAACACTGTTGAAAGTGGATCAGACCGAGCAGCACAACAAACGTGTAGCCAATCAGAAGTAGGAAGAGAGAGAGGGAGTGAGCAATAGGGAGATTTGAAGAAATACTGTTGAAAAAGAGATAGCTGAGAGACTCCAAAGAGAACAGGTCAGAGGAGTATCACTGGGAAAAGAAGGGTTATGATCAGGCAAGAGCTTTAGGACCCGCGTTAATATTAGAAAAGCTTTCCAGCACTGGAGAGACGCAAGCGGGAAGCCCTGAAAATGGACGCAGAGGTTGCTGTTTCTGCTCCATATGCGAGTAACATTGGTTTTGCTATGTTTCATAGAACCAAGATATGTTGTTGTAATGTTAGCTATAGTAAAGTTTTTTCATATTTTGTCTGGAGCTGCTATGAAGCTGGCAACTAACAACCAACTCCTACTTGTACACTGGTGTGCTGTATGTTCATTTTTTGTTCTTCCTTGTATTTCGTTTGTCATCTTCGCTTTATTTTTCATGAAGCATCATTTTACTTCACTTCAGGAATGATAAAGAGACATCCACTCTTGCATGGCGTGCTTGTGCATTTTGGGGGCGGAGCAATGAAGGGAGGGGTGTGCTTGTTTGGGTTGATTTCAAATATCAACAGTGTTTCTCAGAAATCACTTACTGTACCTTTAAACATGCTGTGTCAAGAAACAAGTTCATTTCCATTCTATTAAATCAATAACACATTCTATTCTTAACAGATTACAAACATAATGTGAAGATATAAAAAGAAATATGTTTTATTGTGATGGGTATCCGAACATACCTCGATAATCTCACTCAGTGAAATCAGGTTAATCTCTGCATCATATGCAGCAGCCTGAAAAATCCAAATCCAATATTTATATGCAACAGCCAAAAAATACAAATCCAATATTCTCTGATCTGATTGAGAGTGTAAAGATACCACCTACTCTTTTTTTCTTTGTGCCGTTTCCTAGGGGATCAGGAAGTGGGAAGTGCTCAGCTAACATGTCGCTCAGCATTTCCATCAGACTGCTATGATAGTCCTTTAGATTGTTAATTTTTCTCTTCATATCCTGCAAAATACTGCAAAAAAAAAAAAAATGTGGAAAAAATAGGATTGGATTATTAATGTAAAACACATTATCATTATTGTAAAAACACAGAGTGTGTGTGGATATGTAATCTTCTATAAACAAGTACTATTAGTTCTAACATGCATTGTAACCAAATGAATGAACATGGCTAAAAAGAATTACCCTTTTGTTTTTACAGATAAAATAAAAACTCAAAGGTTTGGAATGGCATGAGGGTGAGAATAATTTTCCTTCTTGGGTAAATATCCCTTTAAGCAGATGTCATAATGTGATTTTTAATCCCAGCATTATACTAAGAACCTGTGCTCTGATTTCTCATTTTCATGTCGTAATCTGGTGATTTTCTCAGACACCGCATTCAATGCTTCTTTCTTCTCAGCTTGCCATGTCTGCTCCCTGAAAAACATTTTTAATCAGAGTTTATACATGTTGTTTATATTCATGAATGTATTTTTCAGTCATATTTAAGTTAATTTAAGCATAGCAATCATGAACAAAGTTATTACTGTTAACTAAACTAAAACATTTATATATATATATTAGTTGGTACTAAAATGACTAAAACTCCCGAAGTCAAAGGGTTTTTTGAATGGGATTTTGGTTTAATGGCTGAAATAAGGTCTGAGGTGAACAAGCTCAAGACACTTTCACTTTTATTCTGACATAAAACGCATCAGTATTACTCCAAAACGTGATTTTTTTGCTAACAAGTGGCTAAATTGGACCACAGAGGCTGTTGGGGAGATTAAACATCTTGCCGAACAGGTAAGTTACAGCCTCGCTATGCTTATAATTGTGCTCTTATAAACTATTCTAACTCAAATGTTCTGGGAAAATGTTTTTAGATAAAAACCGAAAGAGTTGTCAGAAGCTTAGTGGTGGTGACGTTGAAGTCTTGGGACCGTGGTGTAGTTCGTTTATAGCCTACCTTTAGCTTTTTACATCTGGCAACTGCATTTAGGCTTCAAAATTCATAAAAGGTGTGTTCATCTGTGAAGATTATCTTGATGGACAAAACATGCAAGTATCATAAACCTTTGTTGATCACAAAACTTGTTTCTTTTGCGATAATCCAAAAGCCTGTGTAAAAATCCTATTTGGTTTTTGTCGAGGGAACCAGTTTGATGCTAACTGCTGGTTGGCCGACGAAGTGACGTCATACCACACTATTGAATCTGTGCATACGCTTTTAAAGTGAAAGCAGCCTGATATAGGCCTACCTGCTGCTGCTGCCTGCCATGTTACTCAAAGAACAAGAGAAAAAGAGAAACTTTTGTAACTTTAATTGTAGCATTAATCTGGATTTCATTTTTATGAAGACTATCCAATGTTAATCTACATAGATTCTGTAGTATCTCTCACCTGAAAACTGGCATTAGACCCACCTGAAAAACTTGACCATGTTTGTTTCATTAGTCTCTTTATTCTATTGTATTTATTTGTGCTGTCATTTGCAATTTTATTTGTTCATATTTTATTTCCGACTGTTTACTTGTCTTTTGTAAATTTAGTTTGACGATTCAAATAAAGCCTCCCCATTCTGTATGTAACCTATTGCAACACAATTATCAAACAATTATCAGATAATAAATCATCTATACAGCAGTATTCCCCATGGTATCGAAAATCGATATTGTTCAAGGTATCGTATCGAAGTTAGAAATTTCAGTATCTTGACAACACTACACTGCAGCATCATCTTTTCTCACAGTGCCTGAAACGTCTCTCTAAACCCCTCCTTTCCGAGAGCCTCCTCTGCTCTGATTGATCAGATGGCCCAGTCTGTCGGTCTACCACTTGTCAGAAACTAAACAGTCTATTACCATATCTGAATTTCAGCTCCGAAACCTTCCTCAGTACAGAAATCAAAACTGTTTTAAAAACTTTTGATCTGACTCAGCATGTACATGGACCCACACACAATCGTGGACACACTCTAGATTTACTTATCAGTAAGGGTCTAAACATTTCATTAATTGTTATTAAGGATGTAGCACTGTCTGATCATTTCTGTATTTTCTTTGATATATTGATCTCTCCTGCCACTGAAGCTAGATCTGTGTCTGTCAAGAAGAGATGCTTAAATGAGAACACTAGTGTACTATTTATGAAGGCTATATCCTTAACACCAAGCATATCTGCAGACTCTGTTGATTTTCTCCTTGATTCTTTTAACTCAAAAGTTAAAGGTATAATTGATGATATTGCTCCTGTGAAAGTCAGGAAGAAGAGTGGCAGACAAAAAGCACCTTGGAGAAACTCAACAACAGTGCAAAATATGAAAAGACAATGCAGAAAAGCAGAGCGCATGTGGCGGAAGACAAAACTTGTGGTCCATTATAACATCTACAAAGACAGCCTTCATGCTTTCAATATGGAACTAGGCAAAGCTAGACAGACTTTCTTCTCAAATATTATAAACAGCAATTTAAACAACACACACACTCTTTTTGCAACTGTAGAGAGACTGACAAACCCCCCAAGCCAGATTCCCAGTGAAATGCTCTCAGAGAACAAGTGCAGTGAGTTTGCTTCTTTCTTCTCTGAGAAAATCAATAATATCAGAAAGGTGATCAGCACATCCTTGAGTTGCTCTGGGGTCAGTCAGATCAGACCACCTGAGAAAGTAGTTACTATGTCTGATTTCAAAGAAATTGATGGCAAAATTTTGGAAGAAACTGTACAGCACCTTAAAACATCAACATGCGCTCTTGACACACTTCCCACATCATTTTTCAAAAGTGTCTTAAACAGTTTAGAAGCAGATCTCCTAGAAGTGGTAAATGTCTCACTTCGCTCTGGGAGTTTTCCAAACTCCCTGAAAACTGCAGTTGTCAAGCCCCTCCTGAAAAAGAACAATCTGGATAAGACTATATTAAGCAACTATAGGCCGATCTCAAATCTTCCTTTCATAGGCAAGATCATTGAAAAAGTTGTCTTCAATCAGCTGAACAAATTCTTGAGCTTGAATGGATCCTTTGACAATTTTCAATCTGGTTTCCGACCGCACCACAGCACAGAGACAGCGCTCATAAAGATAATAAACGATATTCGCTTAAATACTGATTCAGGCAAATTATCAGTGCTGGTACTACTCGACCTCAGTGCTGCATTTGACACTGTCGATCATAACATACTTCTTGACAGGCTGGAAAACTGGGTCGGGCTTTCTGGGATAGTCCTAAAATGGTTCAGGTCATACTTAGATGGGAGAGGTTATTATGTGAGTATAGGAGATCATAAGTCTTAGTGGACATCCATGACATGCGGAGTCCCTCAAGGCTCAATTCTTGCACCACTCTTGTTCAACCTGTATATGCTCCCAATGAGCCAAATAATGAGAAAGAACCAAATCTCTTACCACAGCTATGCAGACGACACACAGCTCTACTTAGCCCTATCGCCTAACGATTACAGCCCCATTGACTCCCTGTGCCAATGCATTGATGAAGTCAACAGTTGGATGTGTCAAAACTTTCTTCAGTTAAACAAAGACAAAACTTAAGTCATTGCGTTCGGAAACAAAGATGAAGTTCTCAAGGTGAATGCATACCTTCACTCTAGGGGTCAAACAACTAAACATCAAGTCAGGAATCTTGGTGTGACTCTAGAGTCAGACCTTAGTTTCAGTAGTCATGTCAAAGCAATAACTAAATCAGCATACTATCATCTGAAAAATATTGCAAGAATTAGATGCTTTGTTTCCAGACAAGACTTAGAGAAACTTGTTCATGCTTTCATCACCAGCAGGGTGGATTATTGTAATGGACAACTCACTGGCCTTCCCAAAAAGACCATAAGACAGTTGCAGCTCATACAGAACGCTGCCGCCAGGATTCTTAGCAGAACCAGAAAATATGAACATATCACACCAGTCCTCAGGTCTTTACACTGGCTCCCAGTTAGATTTAGGATTGATTTTAAAGTATTATTACTGGTATATAAATCATTCAATGGCCTAGGACCTCAATACATTGCAGATATGCTCACTGAATATAAACCCAACAGATTACTCAGATCATTAGGGTCATATCAGCTAGAAATACCAAGGGTTCACTCTAAGCGTGGCCAGTCCGCTTTTAGCTACTATGCCAGCCGCAGCTGGAACCAGCTTCCAGAGGAGATCAGACGTGCTCTTACTGTAGTCACATTCAAATCCAGACTCAAAACACTTCTGTTTAACTATGCATTTACTGAATGAGCACTGTGCCAATGTTCGTCCGACTGTTTGTACTGTGTTTTATTTTATTTTTCTAAACTGTTTTAATTATTCTTATTTCTTTTATTATTTTAATTTCTTCTATGTAAAGCACTTTGAATTGCCATTGTGTATGAAATGTGCTATATAAATAAACTTGCCTTGCCATGTATACACAGTGATACGAACAGTAATGATGGCATTGATTTAACCAATTGATTTGTATCAATTCGAGCCCGAGTCCTCATCCTTTGGAAGAGCATGCAAAGTGGATTGGCTTTCGCAGCACAGAAAACAGCATCTTCTCATCATGTCGACACAAACCAAACTCTTCCAGGCCTCAGCTACAACTACAGTGTTTAAGGGCGGATCAAAGTAGACATTCACAGGCAGCCAAAGAAGACCACAGGCTGGCATTTGTGAATGAAAAAAGACTGGAATTACTGACTACTCGTTTTTCAGAAACAGGCATGCAACACTGCATGAACGGTAACAATAAAAAGCATAATTGGGGCTCTTTAACAAAAACTGTGTCGCACCTTTTCAAAATCTTTTTCTGGGCATCCAACTTTGCTTCTGAGTATGACAGGACCATTTTAAGTTGACTGTTGAGTCTTTGCAACTGTGAGGAGAAATAGTGTAAAAAGAAAGTTGTAACTGCATTTATATTTTAGTACGCTCTCTATTTGGTACGCCTATTAAGTGTTATTAAAGTAATAAGTTACGTACCTCTTCTTTTCCAACATCTACTAAGACTTCAGGATTTGTTGTCAGCACTAGAAAATAATAATAATAATAATAATAATAATAATAATAATAAATGTCTTCACATAAACTGTGCAATTAAAAGTGTGGTTACCAGAGTTTTGAATATTGCATTTATTAGCCATTTTATATCATTTTGAAACCGTACATAAAACAATAGGTAACAGCTTACATTTTGGTTCCATTTCCTGCCACTGCTCAAGCTCAGATGTGACTGCAATCAGGCGATTCACTGCCTGCCCACAAATAAATAAATAAATAATAATTAATAAACCATATTTTGGCAATCACAACCAAAAATCACATCTTAAAATCTTAGATGTTTACTAAGATCCTTCTATTATCTACTGAATCCCACAATAATATTTAAAATATCAGTAAGCTTAATAAAAATCATCATTTATTGGGTACTTTCAATTGGGAGGTGGCTGTCCTTTGTTGTTTTAAAAAATATATATTTTTTCTTCAACAAAAAAAAGTTTAAAAAGTATTTACTTTTAATTTTCTTTGTAAATCATGAAACTTGATGTAAAAAATGTTTCCCGCAAATTCATGTCATTACCGAAACAGTGTATGTTTTAGCCCATTGTCTGAGACTGATTTAAACCACACTCCTACATTTTTGATCAGGAATTCCTGTCCCCCTCTCTTATAGCCTCTCTTTCATAGTAGATAGGTCCCATAATTTAGAGTTAATGTGTTATGTTTGTACAACTGAACTGTTCAGAACTGTGCAAGTTAACCATGTGCTGATTGGCATCTTTGATCTAGCCCCACAAGTATCTAAAATTGGCACTACTGAAGCAATCACGACCGAAACGTCATCATTGTTTTGGTAGTGACAAAAGGGAACACATTATCCTTTATTTGGGGGAAATAAACCAAATTTTTGTAGTTATGCAAATCATAGTACAGTCATCATAGTATAGTCATAGTATTTTAGTATGTTTTAGTAGTGTTTAAGTATGAGAGTTAAAATTCTGTAATGTGAGTTGGTCGCTAGCAAAACATTAGTCCCTACCGAAAATGTGCCGTCACGACCGAAACATGAGATGTTTTGACAAAAATAAAGTATATGAATTATCAACTAAGATGATATTATAGTGTTTGGTTCAATGTATATCCAAACTAATGTATGTAGCCTATAGGCCTATCATATATGTTCAATGTACAATGTAATGTATATCCAAATATTAACTTTGAAATCAGTATGATAAACTTTACGCCTTTTACAATAGAAAGATTGGATTAAAAATTTGTATTACAACAAATCTCATGAAATACACTTGAAATATTGTTAAAATTGTAATTGTTATTGATTTACCTGTTAAAACTTTTTAATAAAATAGCAAAAAAATATATTTACAAGGTAGATGTAAACAAAATCTTAATAGGTCGATATAAGCCTTATTAAATTATTTATTATTTTGTTTCGGTAGTTTCAAATTTGGGGAGAGAAAAAATATTCCAAAACTTTCTGAAAATAAAATATGAGAACTAACTGCACAATTACTAGAAATCTGTGCCTTGGATATTATACAATTTGCTGTATGCAACAACTCGTGTGGGGAAAGACACATTTTTTGCAAGACGTTTTAAACTCTGACTTTGAACCAATTCTGTAGAATGGCCTATATACTGAAAAGTAACATTTATATGCACACAACTGATTTCTAAAATAAAAAGCACAAAAAGGAGAAAGACAAACCTCATCATCAGCCTCTGTGTCAGCCAAAATGATCTCATTTTGAAGCTGAAAGATATAACGTTAAGTGCTTGTGTTAACTAGACAGTTGCATTTCTGCAGCAGCGGTCTACATAAATCACAAAAGGCTAAATAAAAGGGTGCAAAAAATATGACAAACATGTAACTTGTTTTGTCTAACTACATTCAATGATACAAAAATGTACACCACCCAGGTCTGTGCGCCTTATGATCATAGGCTGTACAAAAAATCCTGTGATTCATAGAGTTGTAAGTTATATTTTTTAAAACAAAGAATTGGTATACTTCACCTTAACTGACCACCGATCTGAAAACAATCCCATAGCGAATGAACTTTAGTTACCTTCTGTAGCAGTCCAAACTGCTCCTCACACTCCTCTAACAACACTGCTTTAGCTGCCTTACATCCTGCGTCGTCTGAGGACGGAGAGGACTGGCTGTCCTGCTCCATTTCTGTTTGCTTCGGTGGTGCTGGGCTCTACAGATGTGTGAGAAAAGGCAAACAAGCAAGAAGCACCAAACATAAGGGCAGAAAAGAGAAACGCAGATCATCATACGCAAAACTCCAGCCAGATAAAGTACATTCAAAAATGTGTATAAATTAATCCAAAAGGTGACCGTTAGCCGTGCAGCTAATGTTAACGATTTCAAATAACTGGACGCGAAACAGTTCTGTAAAGTGAAAAGGCTTTCGTTTATTTTGTGGCGATATCATGTGGTAAATCCAAATTGAGCAGTCATGCTGGTACTCACCATATATCGTTTAAGCGAATGCTACACCCAAGTGACAGTGTGGCTCTAAACAAAACAAAAAAACCCTAAACAAAAATACCGCCAGGCAGCAACAACGTCATGACGTAACGCTGGCGTCACACGCTGTGGACGTTCAAGGATTTTGCTACTGCGCTGCTTATACTGAAAATGTTGTATATTTCATTAATACATAGGTTTAAGCACACCCATTTGTCTGTGTATTGCATAGACCTTAAAGGAATATTTGCTATGAATGTAAAAAGTGGACTTATACGAGAAGTGTGAGTCATAACGAAATAAATATTATAAATAAATATAGCTATATAGGCTACTTTTTAAAAGAAACGACTCAAAATTCCTTTTACACATAAAAAACTTCCAGATTTGAGGTAAATGCGCTAACAAGATCTTAACATATCCAGTTGTAACTGCAAAAAATCAAGCAGGCACACAAGACTGCAATACCATAGTGCTCTCCACAAGAGGGCAGCGGAATAACAGAACTTGAGAGCGAGAAATAGTGAAACTGGCCGATACGCTCTGCATTGTATTGGCGAAGGAAAATAGATGAGCCATTCCACCGAATGGGTAAGATGTCTGTCCCCAGGACATTGCATGTATAAATATGCATGAAAATAATTATATCTAAAATACATTTTTTATTATCTAGAAAAGTTCCTGAACATTAATTTTACTGCACATTTTAAATATATGATTTAAAACATTAATACAACTACTGAGAATACTATAAAAATAGAATTTTGTTACATGTCCCCTCTATCTAAACCTAAACTTTATCATGAATCATTAAAATAGTGCATAAATCGTATTTATTTTATTTATTTTATTTTTTGCATTGTTCTGTGACTCAACAAATTTTCTTTCATAAGAAATCCATATGTTATATATAAAATACACATTTTTGTCGGGTCCCCGGGCATTCACTCAGTCCTGTTACCCTTACAAATTGCCCCGTCTAAAAAACTTGGAACAAGCCACAAGACATTTTCATCTGGAAGTTGCATCATCTGGATCTTGAGAAAACCAAAGTCCTCTCATTTTAATTTCTGTATATTTGATGAAATTCTAACTATGGCTGAGAAGGTCAGTCTCAACATACTGTCCTCTTACCTACATTTATTTCTTCAGATGACAAATGGGTGTGAAAAATATATATTAACTCTTAAGTCACTAGAATTTGCTCGGTGTCCTCATTAGCGTGTATGCTATGTGGCCATATGTTGTGTATTTGATAACTTTTTGCTTAAAAACTCAATCCTGTTTCAGTCCTGTTACTCATATGGAAAATAAGGAGTGAACTAGAGTAACAGGGGTGAGTAGAGTCCTCTGTTTTGTTGATTTAATAGTGTGAATTAGTTTCTATAATAATTTTCACCTGATTTATTAGTTTTACAGTTACAATTAAAGTGTAGCCATTAGTTTTACAATGTGAATACCATACTTCCAGGGAGCCAGTCCACCACGAAGTGACTTTTTTGTCTTTGTCTTTCTTATATTTCGTAGAAGATGGAGAGAACCCATGATGCCAGAAACACCCGACCATGGCATTCTACAAGGGAAGGTGCGAGACACACCCGAAACTCTCTCTTTTCCCCCTTTTTGTCTTGGCTTCCCTCTTTCTCTCTTCCTCTCTCTTCTCTTCTCTCTCCTTCTTTCTCTTTCCACCTCCTTCGCTGTGAAGTTCTTCACAGTAAATCCCTTCAACTCAGAAATGTCATTCACACACTGTCATCTCTCTCTCTCTCTCTCTCTCTCTCTCTCTCTCTCTCTCTCTCTCTCTCTCTCTCTCTCTCTCTCTCTCTCTCTCTCTCTCTCTCTCTCTCTCTCTCTCTCATACACACACTCATTCCACCCAGTGTTCATTCCTGTTACTAAATGTTTTTTTTTCTTCTAAAAAAATAAAGTAAAAAAAATGGCTTGGTGTTTTTTATTAAAATACACCTTGCTTCAATATATATATATATATATATATATATATAGTGATTTTTTTGTCACAAATATCAATTATTTTAACATAATTTATAACCAACAATTTATTTAAAAGGGGAAAACAAAGTAGGCTAATTCTTAAAATTATATTAAATTAACTTAAAAGTTTTAAAATCTTCCCGGTCTACTGACATTTGTTAAGACATCTGCATGATAACTTTCGTTAACTCTACATTAAATAAATCCACTTATCCAGCTATTACTCCTGGACAGCAATACCATATACAGATACCGCAAAACCGAAGATATTCTAAAGATGACAGGTCAAATTGTGACCATTTATATAGGCTATGCACAATAACAGCTGCATTCTCTTGGCCTTACTCTTAATCTTCCTCTTTACAAAACAAGGTAAAGAGGTAAACGTTTATTAGAGTTACTGTTCAAAGCCATCGTTGGCCTGCTGCTGTTCCTTTCATGACACTGACAGCAAACTCAAGTGTCTTGTTTTTAAAGCTCGCGTGCACGCTCTTTAGCACGGTATATCCAGATTTATTTATTTTTTTTCGTTATTAATCTCCTCAGAGTCAAATAGGCTCAAGGTAAGGAGGCAAGAGAATTAAGCTCTATAAACAAAAGACCCCTTTTAGCAAAGCTGTCATGAGGGCCTTGGTTTGAACGCTTAACGAGTCCCTTCCTTAACATGAAAAACTCCAACAAAATGAGGACGTATTCTTTAACCAAAAAGTCCCCCCACACAAGTCTAACAAATCATTTGAAATCCCCAAAAGGGGGACGAAAGTCAGTGCCTCACAAAAAAAGAGAGAGAGTTTCATTGTAATTCATTGACTTGTTCAAAACGCCAAGCTAAAAAGGCGAGAAGAAAAGAGCGGACATTCATGGGTACAGATGCTTTCTCGAGGAGAGACTCCAATGCATGGCCTTTGTTCGCGCTGCGTTAAACAGTTTAAAAGAGGGGTTAACGCAATCCATCAAATTGTCTGAAATTGTGTGAAAATTTCAGAAACCATATGGCCTCCAAACGTTCGCGTCTTTTTTATGTGGCTGGACACACTTGTTTCAGTATGGTGAGCCGCAGGAGTCCAGCCATGCGCCATTGTCGCTTGTCACATCAGGGTGGATGGCTCATTTGTCCTCAGCTTTCATGCTTTACGCTGGAAATTACAGCTTCACCCGTGAACAAAAAGGATTATATAGCCCTGGAGAAACTGGACCAAAACTTGGTGTTTTTGTGTCTTTCTTCTCCTTTTTTTTTTCTCCCCAGCGCCCCAGATTTGTGTTTCTCACATAAATTTCGCTCAGAATGGAAAAACACACGTTGTTGGGTCAAAAGCCAAGTCACGCTATTGGAGAGTGAAAGAGAGAGAGAGGAGCGAGCCAAAGGCTCTCTGTTTCTTCTGCAGAGAGCAAAAACAATAGCGTTAAAGGGCCAAGAATGTTTTTCTTCCTTTTTTTTTCTCGAGGAACGAAATCAAGGCAGTTAGCACTTTAAAAAAAAAAAAAGTATGAAGCTCTTGGTCGTCGTGCACAATACCTTTTCTGTCAATAAATGTTTAAGATCTAAAAATATTTCACTGTTGTTGTTTTTTTTTTTTAAGAAATTCACAGCATCGAAATATAATTGAGGTAAACTGGCCTACTGCAGTATAAAGCTATAAAATTCAGACTTTTATTTCTGTAGGCTACCGCTATCAAGAATCACTTAATATACATTAACAATTAGCCTAATGCAAAGGAATATATATATATATAGGACTATATATATTCTTATCTTATTTTATATTTATATATCGATAAGTGTTTTGTAAGAATATGACGATTGTTATTGATTTACAGACTCGGCAACAACATGATCATTATGAAAGGTATAAATAAATGTTTTTATTTTCGAACTCAATACATTAAACGACACATTGGTGTAATGCCTTAATTTTGAAAGGCACTATATAATATTGCAGGTAAACTGTACAAAACTTTACAAAAAGCAGTCACTGTCGATTGTGTACAAATGAAGAATATGCAATAAATACACTTGTAAAAATAGTTTTCTCATTAGGAAGTTGTATTGCTCTGTTTGTTGCCCTGATTTATGAAATATTCTCTTATTACACTCATTAAAGCCATTTTATTATATTATACAGCTGCTAGCTCAAACACTATATTGAACAAATACATAGTCTGGCTATAAATAAAAGTTTCAGAAAACACTACAATCATTTATGTTCATGCATGTTCACGCACTGTAACAACTTAAAATATGAGTCTTTAAAGAGTTTAACATCGTGGTTAACATCAGACATCAACGTCTATTTCCACATCTTCGTCCTCGGAGTAGTCTTGACTTGTGTGGTCCGAGAGAGACGACATGGGGGACAGATACAATTTGTGCGCACTCTTGTAGTCCTGACCTAGCCGTGGCGAGCACTCGGGCCCCGTGGCTCCAGCTGCACACCTCTCCAGATCCGCCAATTTAGCGAGTTTATCCAGAGGGACTACAACACCCGTGGATCTGACCGACTCCACGTCCGCTTTCATCTCCTCCAGGTCTCGCTTTAATTTTGCCCTTCGGTTCTGGAACCAGGTTATGACCTGCGCATTTGTCAGCCCCAGCTGATGGGCAATTTGGTCTCTGTCTGCAGGGGACAAGTATTTCTGACGGAGAAACCTTTTCTCTAGTTCATATAACTGGTGGTTGGTGAAGGCCGTCCTAGATTTTCGGCGCTTTTTAGGACTGTCCCTTTGACCAAACACAGTCAACCCATCCCTTCCTGTCGAAGAGAAAATAAAATAAAAATTGATGTAACACTGACAGATTTTAAGTTACATTAATAATAGTTATTGCTAATAAATAATTGCTATGTAGGGCTATGTACTTTTGATAAGATTTTTAACTATCCTTATATACCCATTAATATTGATAAGTTGATATGACAACAGATTCAATATTAATTTAAACACGAATCAATGAACATATTAACATATAGACTATTAATCAAAATAACTTTTTTGACTAGTGGTTTTCCATGCCACTTTACTGTAAAAAAAAAAAAAGTTGCTGCCTTAAATGTTTAAGTACAATCAACTTGGATGTTTAAGTCGTTTCAACTTAAATTTCATTAAACTGACTTTTAAAAAAATAGTTGAATCTTGTACAACTTGTAAAAAAAAAAAAGTTGAAAATTGCTTATTTTGATGAGTTAAAGCAATTGCTATTTTTACTATTTGTACATTCATTTTGAATTATTATTATTATTAATTTATTTTACAATCTAAAACTTAAATGACACTCTGTCTTTCCTTACCTTCCGCTGCATGGAGCACGCCTAATTCGAGACCTTTGAACGTCTTGCTCGCCAGCTCCTGCAGAGCACACAGAGGCGATGTTTGACTGATGAGAGTCTGCCTCGATATAGTGATGCTCTGCCGGGCTCTCTCTGTTGCTGGAAGCCGGTGAATCCTGTGAGGTCGTTTGACAGTAGGTTTGCTGAGGATGTCTGCGATGCTGAAGGGCGTTAAGGGCTTGTTGGAACTCGCAGGTGGTGGAAGTTGGTCCAGGGGGTTCATCCCACGCCTCTCCATAGCCTCACACATTTTGACAACTTTGGTGGTCGTCATCCAAGCCTTTGCCAATCAGCTTTGGTTACAAAACTTGTGTTTAAGAGAAGTGGTATCAAAATATATATATTTTTTGCGATAGTAAACTATAACTTTACGTCCAGTTTTCCAATAATCTTGAAGCACGAAATACTGCCCAGCTACAATGGTAACGTCCAACGAGTTAGTCTCTCACCAAGCATCACCACCCAACAGCAAGTAGCAGTGAGATCTTGTGCTTTGACAGGTCTGCAGTTCTGTTAAGAGTTCTGGAGACTGAGGAGACTTGTGATCACTTAATTAACTATGACGGAAAGGCGGAGTCGTGTAAAGCGATGAAGGTTTGTGTTTGGTGGCTGTTGTTTGCCTTCTACGTAAGAAACAGTCCTAAACGACGACTGATCAATCTTACAGTTGTTTTAGCCATTCTAATTCCTACCGAAGCTCTTTAAAAGTGAACAACTGGTGAGATATTAAAAAGCCTTTGCGCCAATTATTTAAATCAATAATCAATAAACGTGTGCAATATTTTATTATTGAGAAATATATATAGCCTGCATTGTTTACGAAGCAGTCTGGTATTAAATCAAATATAGCCTATTTATAACACATAGGTCTTCGTGTTATTGTTTTCATACGATAAGGAGGGAAATTATTTTGTGCATTTTGAGTCTTTTAGACATGCTAATTTTTTTTTTTTTAAGTCGACATTTTTAAGTGAGCCATGCATTTTCGGAAGTTCATATGCGATCGCTGCTTACACAACATGATGTTTTAGTATTCATTAATTATTAGATAATTACATAAAGCATATTGGCGTTTGAAATGTGAAATTTTATTTGTTATCCGTTTAATATCGGAACTCATGCCTTTGTCCTGAGTTCTAATTGCCATATTTATTATGCTATAAAAATTATTAAATCTTTTTTCCCGATTCGTTAAATCTTAACCAAAGTGGGTTTTTTTCTTCTTCTCGTTATTATGTAAAATTATAAAGCGCATGGAAAAGCTGCCAGGTCTGAAAGTTCTGAAATAAGGTCGAAACTTTTACCAAGATCATGCCAAGCATGCCACCTTGTAAAAAAATAGCTTAAGTTCCTAAATTCCCCAAATAAATACGTTCCCCAAAGTAATTTATGAATTCAAACAAATAATAGGTAGGCTAAGTTAATTAAAAAATAAGGTCCCACTTTATATTAAGTGGTGTTAAGTACTATGTACTTACATCAATAAATAAGTACAATGTACTTATTGTGTTCATGCTGTATTGTAAAACACTTTTGCTGCTATTGATACGGGTAAAGTTAGGGACAGGTGTGGTGGATTGGGTATTTTTAAGCTGTAAGGGAAGGGTTAACTGTAATTACAAATGTAATTACATAAATTAATTACAGCTGTAATTAAATGCAGGCAATTTTAAAATGTAAGTACAATGTAAAAACATATAGTTACACAATAAGTACATTGTATCAAATTATTAATTTAAATGTAGTACTTAAAGCCACTTAATATATAAAGTGGGACCAAAAATAATTATAAAATAATAACGTTTAAGAAATATTGATTCTCAGAGATTAATATAAGTGCATGGTCCAAGATATATAGATGCAACCTAACAGAAAAAGATTAGTCTGGTTTGCTCCTGTAATTGCCCATATGAAACTTTGAATGTGAATGACTGGTGCAAATTGCCATTGGATGAAGGAAAAGGGAAAATTAGGACAAAGGATGGACTTATTTAGCTGATTAACTTTATATATTAAGCTTTTTATTTCAATGTGGAACTATTGTGGGGTCTTGTGAAATTGGTTAAAAACATGCAGACCAAGAAAACGGAAAACTCACAGTTCTTTAATATTGAGGACAAAAAGAGCACAAACTTTAACGTTGACAACAGACATGACTGTTTAATTTGAGAGAGAGAATATGTCACCCAGTGAATTCTATCGTTTATTCTTTTTTCTTCAAACAACACACACAGCATACACACTCTATTCTTGCAGATTCTGCAGGAAACATGAATTAGCCCAGTCAATGCAGTCTGACTGTTGAGTTAATGGCAGTCTTGACCTCTGGCTGCCTTCTTTATTTAGTGTTTTTCTTTATTAACTGGGGCTTCAAAGTATATAACTCTATCAGAGTAAATTGTTTTTTAGTGACATCTGAAATGAGAAAAAAATATTGTTAAAAGAATCTACTATTAAGCCAATTATAATGCCAGCCAGCCCATAATGGGCAGCCATAAACATAACGAAATAACTGGTGTTTACCAAGATTATTCAGATTAAAGAAAACATTTCTGGATTAAGCCTAGCACTCATTAGAAGAGAAACAAGAATAAAAAGGAAGAGCTTTTTCCCCCCCAGAAATTCTTAATCTAAAACACATGATGTTAAATTAACATTTACTAGAGCAGTTACCCCAAATATCTCACATTGTCTCACAATGACAATCAGTAACTGTCAAAGTCTGATACAGGCTTTATGTTAAAATTTGGTTGAAATGTATTATAGCCTATTATAGTTTAAAGATTAATCAATCAAAAAAGAATTAAAATCATGTGATCTCCACACATTGTATACTGTATATTCAAAGGGAAATTATAGACAGCCTGGGTGGGGAATGAACATTGTGATTATGGAAGATCATCTGCCTAAAGTAAATCAGCTGCTGAGTCCTTCAGAGAGAGTGATGTCAGCTCAACTAAAGATTATTTATAAATCATAAAACAGCTGATCTGATGAGCTACATGAGGCAAATATGGAGGCAAAAAAAAAGAAAACGAAGAGGCAATGAATAGATGAATAAATAAAAGTGTCAATGATATAAAAACCTATTGAAATGCCATGTTTAAAATGACTTTGATTCAAAAACAGTTGTGCAATCTCCTGCCGTGTGAATGTGAGAGTGTGTTTGAGTTGGAAGTGGAAGGTGAACGGTATCCAATATCTAAGAGAAACATGAGCTTGTGGTAATCCACCAAATCCCACCTCTTAAAACAGACCACCTTCAATGATTATTAAGTTACGCATGATCAAACGTTTATTTCTGTGTAATACAAGCGTTTCATCTCACATCGGAACATTCCCTGATGGGAACAGCCTTGTCTCGATGGAGCCGTCGCCATGCGGATTGGTTACACATTTTTAATATATGAAAAGTGAACATCTGACTTCCTAAGAAAGATAGCTCATCAATAGCTAACTAATGCAATAGCTTAAAAAATAAATAACACACACTTTTTTTCAATGTTTATCTTTACAAAGGAAGAATCTGAATTAGATTGCTTAAGAATGCCTTTATGTTTCTGTTAGGTTCACCTTCTATTTTGAATAGCTTGCAAAAGTGTCACACAAGTTTCCAAAAAAACGAACAATTTAATGTTATTTTTTATGTATATTATAATTTGAGCAAACAAACCTTTAACAGTTATTCGTCTATTAGTCTAATAAATGCCAGCATTTCATACATTTTCATGTGAATCTTAAGTGATTTAATCTTCCAGTTATGTAAACAGCTGCAAAGTGTGTAATTTGCCTTCAGTTCAGAGTATCAAAATGTTGGAATAGTCACAAAGAAACAAAGTTCCCTATAAAAATGAATGGGAATCTTTATCACTGGTTACATTCAAAATAATCAGGAAAGCACTGAACTTATTAATGTAGATGGGTTATTCCAAAATGCCATAGACTCAACACTTTCCTCAAAACACTCTGCAGAAAAGTTTTCCTGATTTAGGAATTCACTGTGTGAAATTTTCAGTTTTGTTCAAGGGGATCAAATCAATTCATTATTGAACAAATGAAAGGGTAAAGGATGATAAAGGATTTAGGGTAAAGAGCCCCCATTCTACAAGCAAAAGCCCTACAATGGCATCACCCTGTTGGTTGAAAGATGCATGCTGTAACAAATCGCTTTCCATTAGCGAGGAAGAAGGGTTTGTTTTGTGTATCTTGCCATATCAAAAATGTTTTCATTTGTATATGCATGTGTAACGGTTGCTCTGTCAATGAAGGGACGAAGGTTTCCACAAGGCTAGTGCAGACACAAGCAAACACATATATATTAACGTGACAATGAACAACAGACAAGCAGGAACTTAGATAATGAGGTGCTAATTAAACACAGCTGAACTAAAACTCATAATGCTTGTGACCATGGAGACAGGATACATGTGATGAAACAAACTAAAAGTCCAAGCTAACAGAACTGTGACAGCATGGTAACAATACCCCTAATATTACTGACCCCGTACACTCTTTTGCTGCCACCTTTATTTGCAACATGATTTTTATTAAGAACAAGCTTCTATGATCATTTCTTGACGCACAAATTGTGTCTATCTTTAGTAAAAATGTTTTGTAATATTTTGTACAAAATATTTTATATAACATTAAAAATGTATATATTGTTGCTGTTGTTGTTGTTATTATTATTATACAATAATTAATGTTATTGCAATTTGTAATGTTTGTAATCTTTTATAACAACAAATGTTTAAGAACAGGATATCCTAAAGGTCAGAGATCAATGTTTTTGACTGCTATGTGAACAAACAGGCCAGGCTTATGTTGAGGGTCACAACCTTCAGATTAGTCGCAGTAAAACATAAGCCAATGGAGATGGGGTAAAATTACACACATCTATTCAATTAAAAGAGAATAAAGCACATAACTGCAAATACTGGAACTATACTGAAAACACACTAATAATTGGTATTACAATGTGCATTGTGGTGGAAAATTAGTCTAGCGCACAAAAACAGTGTAACATTATGTCATTTAGAGAACATACTGGATTTGAAAAAGCAGTTTAAAAACAAATAACTAGAGACTGAGAAAAATTTCTCGACTCTAAATTAAAGGTGAATATACATTGCGTAATGGCTTCAGGCCTAACAAATAATTAGATTCTAAATCAGTGTAATTAAAAGGTTGAATCACAGAAGAAAGAAAAGCTCATCAAAAGCGAAAAAGATATTTTAATACCATTAAATAATGAACTGAAGCAAGGAACATTAATGTAATCGTGTATTTCCCCTGAAGGTAATGGTGAATGGGCTGGAAATTTCAGAGTTTTTTTTTTTTTTTTTTTTTTTTTTTTTATTGGTGAAAACAACAGACTGAAAAAGATAATAAATTATTGATGCAGCCATGTCAAAAACCAAGAATTTATTGTTTAGGAGATCAATCTTTTTTTTCTCTCATATTAGCCTAATAAAATATATATTTTATTATATTAACCATATTAATTATATTAATTCGATGATGTTATAATATTAATTTTAAACAAATTCACTCATGATTTATATGACGATCAAGGTCCAATAGCCTTGACATATAGGCTATCTGACAAGGCTTTTATTAATTAAAAACAGAGGAACTATACGGTTATCCGGACCACACCTATTTGGGAGTAGGGTTAGGGTTAGGGTTAGGGTTAGGGTTAGGGTTAGGGTTAGGTTAACCGTACCTACATTTACGTGTGGTCACGGGTGGTCCAGATAACCGTATAGTACCAAAACAGATTTTTTTAATTAATATATTATTAGATATTTTAAAGGGTAAGTTACTTTCGTAATGACAATCCCCTAGCCTGAACAAAACCTTTCGTGAAAAGTAAGCGGAAAGCATGCGAGTGTGCGGTCCACTGAGCTCTGTGCCGCTGTCCTGAGGATTCATTAACATACGTCTGCCACCTACTGGAGACATGAGGAACTTAAATAGTTCATGATGTTTCTAAAACTGACTGTGACTGTCTGTAAAACAACACATACAAGAACAAGAACGATAAATCGAAGAGCGCCATAGCCACAGGCAAACGCTTTGTTATTAAAATAATACTTAGTCAATACCCTCAAAAAAAAAAAAAATCGCAAAATTATATAGGCTACTCCAAAAAACTTTATCTGTACTAGATCTTTGATTTTAGAAATGACTGAACTATAAAAATGCAACCTGTATTTCACTGAACGTGGGACTGAGGCTTCACAGCAGTCTGCTGCCTCTTTGTCCCGATGGCAGAACATTTGTTACTCTGCGCCCATGTGGCATTGTGCCTGTCTGCTGGTTAGGCCTGATGCCAGCGGACACAGTCATTCCCTTTGAAAGCTGTTCACACAGCCTGGCATCAAAATACCTCCGGTTGCCCCTAATGGTATTTGAGAATGTAGCATATTAGGAATGCTTTTTTATTCCAGGAAAACATGAAAACATGTCATTCCAATACACTAATATAATAAAATATGTCACACAATATTACACAAATGCAAATAGTGACTAAAACAAACACACAAACAAACAAAAAAATGACTGATGAGTAATTTAGCTCAATGACAGGTCAAACCTGTCAAACCTGAAGTGTTTAATTAACCCAACAATGGAGACTGTTTCAGTGCATCCCATACTGCAATGAGTGAGGCTCTACAACTGTGCATGTGTGTGTGCAGCCTAAATGTAGCCTACGTATATGGTAGAATTACACTTTACGTAAAAATACACACGTATACTCATGAGATCACGTTGGTGTGTGTGTGCATACAGTGAAAAAAGTGTAGGATTTACTTTGAAACGATTTTCACTCAGAGATTGCTTGTAAATTTAGCAAATTTTTAAAGAAACACATTGAAATAAATGTGAAATTTTTAAGTACAGTAGAAATGCTGAAATAGTATTTTCTAATAAAACGTATTCCAATTTACTTTTTTTTTAAATTAACAGCTTAAAAAAATATATGTTTTTACAGTGTACATTGCTTCATATTAAAAACTCGCACTGGACACTGCAGTACCCCAGCTAACAAATATGTTCTAAGAACGTTTTGCTAATGTTCTTACATTTAGTAAAAGTTATCTGAATGTTCTCTGAAATGTCTTTTAAAAAAATGTTTTGGTTATGTGAACATTAAGGAACATTCCATTTTATCATTTTGCAAACATTATGGGATCATTACCTTTGAACTCGAAATAGTGACAAAAAAAACCTAAAATGTTTCAGAAAAAAAGTGGAGACCATTGGACCAGATACCTTTGAATGAACACGCTCTAAGGGTTAGTTCACCCAAAAATGAAAATTCTGTCAGTAATCACTCACCCTCATGTCGTTCCAAACCTGTAAGACTTTTGTTCATCTTCGGAACACAAATGAAGATATTTTGGATAAAAATCGGAGAACTTTCTGTCCCTCCATGGACAGCTACACTACTTTGACGCTTCAAAAAGTTAAAGAGATTATACAACTAATCCATATGAATCAAATGGTTTAGTCTGAATTTTACGAGGCACAATTGGTTTATATGTTGAAAAGATTGAATTTAGGCTTTTATTGCATTGGTCAGCAAACATAAAAAGAAGCTCAACTGAACCTGTTTGATGTGCGAGAACAAACGTGCAGCGTAACACGAAAATGAACCTCATTGGTTCTTCCGGAAGCTCAAACATGCTGCGTTACAAGAGAATGAACCTCAGTGGTTCTCGCCTGTCAAGCAAACATGCTTGAGCTGATGTGTAAGTTGTACATCAATTCATATAGGTTAGTTTTACGATGTCTTTATGAACTTTTTGAAGCGTCAAAGTGGTAGTTGCGTAGCTGTCAATGGAGGGTCAGAAAGTTCTCAGATTTCATCAATAAAATCTTCATTTGTGTTTCTGAAGATGAACGAAAGTCTCACAGGTTTGGAACGACATGAGGGTGAGTAATTGATGACAGAATTTTCATTTTTAGGTGAACTGTCCCTAACTGAGAACCTTGCCAGGACGTAGAGCCAAAGTTCTGAAAACATTCCCTGTTTCCTCACAGTAACACGTCATCCTTGTCTAGCCATATATTCACTAGTAACACTCATTTGAAAAGGCTGTTTAGTAATATTCATTTCGTAATTTTTAAGTTACTTTATTGTGAAAAGTACTTTATTTTCTCATTTGAAATTGCTCATTATATATTATCGTTACACACAAATATCACCTGCATCTCTGTCAGTGTCTGTCGGAAACATAATTGAATCTGAGCTGAACATATTGTGCCACTAGGATGTCATATGGTCTTGTTGTCAGATCAATGAGTTGCTCTGACTGAACCCAGCTTTACGTATCACAGAGAGACAGGGGGAGGGCTGTGGGATCTGCTTTGAGCCTTTAACATCAATTACACTCAGTTTGATGAATGGGATGGCATTAGAGAAGAGAAATGCTCAGCTGCTCTTTGAATGTGAGTAAGTATGTGTCAGAGTGAGTGTGTCTTTGTTTTCATTTGTGAAGTCACTTACTTAGCAGCATCGAGCTTTGTGTTTGTGTGTGTGTGTGTACTGTACAAGAAGAGTATCTGTCTGTGTCAGAGAGGCTTTGGTCGCCTGTAGTTTGGCCCAAACACTCCCACATTGAGCTTGTCAGACACTCATCAATCAGAAGGGTTAGTAAAAGCCATTTAGGCAGTTTAACGAGCCGGCCAATCACCGGAGAGTGGGCTCATTAGCATACTCAATTGCCCTCATTTATGCTGGAGACTGTTGGAGGTTTGGCCTCATTGTTATCATAGTATAGTGCAGGACTGGAATGAAATGCCTGAACAAACAATATTGCACAAAGAAAACACACGAATAAAATAAACCGAGACATGAACTGTCTCATCACTCCAGTTAGCTCCTTCTTCCATGCTCTATTTTTCTCTCTCTACGTATTTGATTTTATTTCGTAATTGTTCTCATTTACCGAATTTTCTTTTTATATAGAATATTCTTAATGGGTAAATACATAACAAAAATGGTTCTATCTACACTGATACGCTTTCATTTTCACATATACATTTAGTAATACCTTATACAATGTATTATAGTGTAATTCATATCAGATTATGTATTGTTAGAGTTATTCAATTGACCTTTATAATAACTTTCATTAAAAACAATAACGTCATTACATTATATAATAATAACAACAATAATAATTAGTTATTATAATTGTTATTATTATTAGCATCAGATCAGGGGTTACCTTTATAATATAATAAGGTTAATTAAAAACAATAACATTATATAATAACAATAATATAACTCTCCACCACATACTACATCTCATTGCAAAGTCCATGTCGAACCACCCTGTTAGCAGTATTCTCTAAGTAATAATAATAATAATGAAATCCATAAAAAGATTGTTAGAAAAGTCATTATTTAAAGGAAAAGTCTATGTGTTTCATGTGGACCCCTTGCTGTACTTTCTCTGTAACTTGCACTGCAGTATGTCCATGGACCCTTGGTTTAAAACCATGTTGTGAGTGGACTGGCTCTGCACAAACAGAATAAAACCATAGAAAAATACTGTAATCACAAACTAGCAATTCCTTTCACCCACGCCGCTCTACAGTACACCTGCTCTCTGAATCTGTCACTGAGCCACTGACTTCTCCTCCTCTACACTGCGAACCACATGCTTTCCCAGCCAAATAAGACAGTGATGAATCCAATGGGGTTTTGGTGTCCTGTTTTTATGAACTAGGCCTAAATAGGCAGTGACTCTATTCTCCCCGTACAGCTTTTCTGCCTGCCTGCTCTATTGTCCTTAAAAGAGACTGGAGCCACAAAGAGGAGCTACACATTAACACAGCCCCTTGTCCTGGCTATTCAGTGTAGCGGAGCACAGCTGTCTCACAGCACACTCTGCGGGTCTGAAGGGTGAGGGGTGACAGGGGGTTCACTTACACTGAGCGGCCCCCTCTGGAGCACGGAGCGAAGAGTGTTTGGGAGAAATTGAGAAGGATGGCAAAAAAGCCTCACTATTTCCAGTGATGGAGAGGGTGCTTCGTCACACGTGACAGACAGTTTGGGCGGCCCCTCTCTTGGTCGCTTTGCTAACGGTGCGGCTCGACTTGGACTCGTGTCTTTGTGACGAGCCGGAGTATGTGCAGGGTGTTTAAGCTGAGTTCAAAGGTCTTTAGCATAGTGAGTCTGTGCTGTATGGTGGAGGCTGAGTAATTAAAACCCTTTGGTGTTTTATAGCATTACCACCCATTGAGATAATGTTTGCAGATGATTACACTGACTTTTAGCTGTGCTTCTTTCAAATTTGGAATTACTATTTACATTTTAGAATATTCTTGTCGATTTTCCTTTTTTTTTGAATTTTTTTGAAATTTTTTAAAAAAGTTTTTGACTTCAGTTTATCAACTGCTGCACTGCACACTGAATTTCTGCACACTCTTGGATTTGGATTTAATAATAAAAAAAAAGTTTTTAGTTTGGTTGAGTGTGGTGTGGTATAAAATAAAATAATAAAATAATAAAATAAAATAAATAAAACTTTTATCCATATCAATGATGCATTTTAGCACCACATGTTATATATATATATATATATATATATATATATATATATATATATATATATATATATATATATATATATATATATATATATTAGTGCTGGGCAAAGATTAATCGCGATTAATCGCATCCAAAATAAAAGTTTGTGTTTGCATAATATATGTGTGTGTGCTGTGTATAATTATTTTGTATATATAAATACACACATATGCATGTATTTATTTAAGAAATATTTGCATGTATATACTGTATATATATTTATACATAATTTATATTATATATAAATATAAATAATTTATATATATATATAAAAAACTTAAATATATACATGCATATGTGTGTATTTGTATATACAAAATAATTATACACAGCACACACACATATATTATGCAAACACAAACTTTTATTTTGGATGCGATTAATCGCTATTAATCTTTGCCCAGCACTATATATATATATATATATATATATATATATATATATATATATATATATATATATATATATATATATATATATATATATATATATATATATATATATATATATAACAAAACATGTGGTGCTAAAATGCATCGTTGATATGGATAAAAGCGTCTGCTAAATGAATAAATGTAAATGTAAATTTATACTGTATGATTTTGATTAGATATTACTTAATGGAAATTTGCATCTAACACATATTTCACAGAACTCCAAAACAAAACGGCTTCATTTTCTCAAATAAATGAAGTTTAGACATTTTTAAGATTCTGGCTCACTATAAATTGAGTTGCTACTTTTTGTATGCTCAGTAAAAATGTAGGTTTGACACGTATGTAAAAAATGTAAGCAGTGAACACTGCCATAAATTCAGCATTTTTATTTTCAGTTCAATAAAATTCCCCCTTTTCATCTACTGATGAAATGTAACATAAAATACAAAGAATTTTGAATGATTTTTTGACCAGCATTTCCAGCAGCCAGTCACGTTTAGCTTCACTGTATGCTTATGCATCATATTCAAATATATTAATCATAGTTATTTTGATGTCTCATTATTATTATTTTTTAGCAGAGACTGCACATTTTTCTACACATCTGTGTAAATCAGCATAGTCTTAGAAAATTCCCAGTGCAGTAAATATGCTTACATTCGCTTACAGCACAATTACATATCCTTTGTTAAATCAAGAGCCTTTGGTATATTCGGGACAATTCAATTAATCTTATTCTCAGCATGACACCCCAAGAGAACATTTCCCTAGCTTATGATGACTGATGTTTCATCCGCACTGTTCTGACAGTGGTCTTATCTGATTTGAGATCAGCTTTCAGTGGTTAAGGCTATAGAAGGAGGAGCAGTCTTGATCTGTGTAAAAATGTCGGTCAGCGTAAACCTAATAAAAGTAATTTAGACAGATTTACACTCATGATGCTGAAGTGGAGGGCAGGAGAAGAGAGACAGAGTGATTTATCATGCAAGGAAAGACAAATTAACTTAATAACCACCAGACTCAGCACTGGAGAACAGATATTATCAGCCAACAGGAGTTTAAAACGCGTAATGGACTGTGATTAAGAACTCATTTAGCATGAGGCCATGGAGATATGCTCCCATTGTTGCACCTGCAAGTGCGTTTTTATGAATGTAAGTTTTATGACCCAGTTTCTTCTGTGTGAACTGCAACTGAGAATGTTCACTATATAGTTATACATAGTGAGTTAAAGGGATTTTCGCCCCCCCCCCCCAAAAAAAAAAATAAAATTAAAAAAAAATATATATATATATATATATATATATATATATATATATATATATAAATAGATTCTGTCATCATTTACCTACCCTCATCTCGTTCCAAACCTAAGTATGCATGTCTTTCCTCTGTCGAACACCAAATAAGATATTTTGAAAAACATTTTATTATCCCACGACCCTATAAGCAGTTTAGAGAATGGATGGATGGATATTTTATTATCTTTCACTATTTGGATAAAATCAGAAGAGGTGCATATAGGTTTGGCTTGAAGGGTGATTAAACGATGACAGTATTTTCATTTTGGGGTGAAATTTGGGTGATCTGTTTATTCTATTTAATTTGCCATCCAAGGATTGTCCAGCAGAGGTCAGTGTAGGATCTACATTCATTTAACTTTTCATTATATCATGTTGGTTTAATGCATGACGATCTACACCTTGCAACATTTTATTTTTTCAATTATTGAAATGTTTTGTACGAATAGGTCATATGTAAATTACTATTAGATTATTATTATTATTATTTTCAAGCATGCAGTTGATAACAGCACCCTCCACAACTTCTTCTTTTTTTATGTACAAGGGTAACTTTTATATTACATCAGAAGACCCTCCACAACTTCATAAGCATTGCACCCGTTCACAATTGTTTTAAACGTCAGCTGTTCTTCAACAGAATCTCACACTACAAGAGACTCTATCTTATGACTTGAACAAATATTAAGTCATAAATCTTTGGCAGTGGCCAGAGTTTTTAAATATTGAAAAAAAAAGAAAAGAAAGAAAAAGCAGCATAAAACTGTTGGTATATTAAAAGTAACTTTTAATTTGTAGTTTTAGTTATTTTAGTACTTCAACAATCTATAAAACTTTCAAAATAAAATGTAAAAGAGCAGTACATATAACAAATAAAATCTCATTTAAAATGTTAAAAACTATAATAGTATTTAGTTTACATTGAAGTACTAAAATAAAGAATTAATGTAAATAATGGTAGATACTGTTTATAATGTTACTCTGATATTATAGTTTTTGTTAACATTTTAAATGATTTTAAATTGTAGTTAAAGTTTTAGTAATTTAGTTGAGTGTTTTTGCAAATTTGTATTATTTTTTTAATGTCTATATATATTTTGGTAACACTTTAGTGTCACTGTTACACATCATATGTTACATGTAGTAACTAGTAATAACTATAAATTATGCATAATTACATGCAACTAACCCTAAACCAGACCTCCCAATATAATCCTAACCCTATTGTAAGTGCATGTATAGTTACCATAATATTACTCAGTACTTAAAAGTATAATTAGGCTACAGTGTAACAATGACAACTTAAAATAAAGTGTAACCTATTTCTTTAAGTTTTAGTTTTTAGTTTTAGTTATTGTAGTAGAGCTACTTCAACGTGAACTAAACGAAAATGAGAAACATTGTCTTGGTAACTATCTGAAATAATATGCAGCGTTGAAGTGCTAAAATAGCTAAAACTTTTTGTTCCAAGTAATGACTTTTTTATGGTTTTAGTTTCATTTTTAGTCAACATTAATAACCCTGGTTGGCCCCATTTATGTAAATACAAGTGTACATGATATTTGTAATAAAGGAATGTTGGCCAGAGTTACAGTGGTTAAAACAGGTTTTGTCGACGAGGTTATTTGCTCACAGTGTATAGACATTGCATGAGTATTTATGCACCACTAGCAGTGCAAAATAAGCACTTCACTTGTGCACATTAGTCTTTGAAATATATTTCTGCATACTGAAATTTAGTCCGCTGCTGGAGCTATTTTTCTTGCAGGGCAGATCTGTAACAAAAAATGTACATACAATATACAAAGAAAGAGACACAATTAAGAAGAAATGGTTAATGGTCATATAAAATAAAGTCAGAGGATCTCAAATGAAACTGAATGAAAGTGTGTAACTGAACAAAAGAACGTTTGTAATTTTGGAGCAATAGCACAGCCTGCTGACAAACAGAGGCAAATAACAGGCAACGGATCCTCCCACCATTACAAAAATACATTGTGGCAGGATCAACTAATAATAAAATAAATAAATAAAATAAAGAGAAAAAAAAAGATCATTTAAATTACTTTTGGCATTTTTCTTTTTGAAATTCGCCTAAATGATCATGTCTTATGTTTGTAATATGCATTCTGTTGTCTAGCAGTCATAACTACAAATATCACAAATTAAACATGACCTTTCCATGTTATCAGGCGATATGTTGAATATGCGTCCAACACCAAATCAAAAGATCTTACAAATGGACTTGTTACAAAATATTACAAAAATACCATACTTATGCATAACTTTTTAACTTTTATTCATTTCCAGGATGAACAAGAATTACATTTTTGATATCAACAATTTACTGTCTTGATATCAACAATTGAATTCTTGATATCAAGAATTTAATTGTTGATATCTGTAATTATATGTTCACTAGTGAAATGTCACCATAGGCTGTCATTCAAAATCAATTGTTGATATCAAGAATTGATTTCTTACTAGTAGAAATATATTTTTTTATATCAATAATTACATTGTTACTAGTAAAAAATTATATTCTTGATATCAACAATTGAATTGCTACTAGTAAAATTTTTAATTTTTGATATCTTGTATTTCTGATATCAATATAATTTCAGATATCTAAAATGGCTTTCTTACTAGTAATCACATTCATGATATCAGAAATTAACATTGTCACTAGTGAAAATGGAATTATTGATATCAAAAATGAACATTGTTACTAGTAGCAATTCAATTGTTGATATCAAGAATAGACATTTCAACTAGTGACAATTGAATTCTTGATATCAAAAATAAATGTTTTTACTAGTAAGAATTGTATTTCTGATATGTGAAACTGGAATTTCAACTACTAAGAAACTATAGTTTTTACTAGTTGAAATTCAATTGTTGATATCAAGAATGATCATTTTAACTAGTGAAAATTTATGTGGATATCAAGAATTAGCAATGTTACTAGTGGAAATGTAATTTCTGTAATTTAATTGTTGATATCAAGGATTCATATCCTGGAAATGAATAAAAGTTAAAACGGCTTGCCATACCATACTAGGTGTTGTCATAGTTATAATGTACGGAGCCC
Source organism: Scardinius erythrophthalmus (assembly GCF_964197995.2). Lineage (NCBI taxonomy): Eukaryota > Metazoa > Chordata > Actinopteri > Cypriniformes > Leuciscidae > Scardinius > Scardinius erythrophthalmus. The sequence continues at coordinate 25,674,894 of NC_138223.1, forward strand.
AGGAGATGCGTGCTCATTTTGTTTTCCAGCTCATGACTTTTCTTTTCCGTGGAACACAAAAGGTTTTTGAAGAATATCTTGGGTGCTTCGCGTCGAAGGTCTGGGTCTCAAGCGGCAAAAAAATAAATAAAAATAACCAAAAAAACTAAATCATAAATGTGGTCCATATGACTAGTGCACCATATTCCAAGTCTTCTATAAGCAATGCAGACTTAAGCGTACTAATGATTGGAGAAGTCCTGTATATTTCACCAGAGAGATGTCTGTTGTTTTCACTAAAAGATCCAGTTATGGCATTTTTGATTAAACATTATTTCCTTTTCTTTCTTTTTTATGAAACAAATGAATGGTTGAACTGTTCACAATAACATTTATAACATGCATCTAAGGACTTAAGATAAGGCGACTTTAAGATAAGAGCTGTTTACCAAGGAGGCCTATAATACCTGAGGAAACCTATTAATATTCATCTCAGTTGCTGTTTCTCACCTTGATCCCCTGGAAGTACTCAGCCTGGGTGCTGTCATCTTTGCACGTGGCCACTCATTTCTAGGAACATCTGTCATGTGACTGATCACTCATCAAAGGCCAAAGTCAAAATATATGTATGTACATTTCATACTTTTAAAAGCCCTCCAAAAATAATGTCACTGGTAAAAGTTCTACCAATTTAGATGGTGCTTGGAAAAAAATAATATTTAGGCAGCATATACACATGGATGGCCATCAGTGGGGAATCCTGCTTTTTTACAGTAGCCTATCTACCAGCAGTGGGTAAGGGGGTGACACTAGCCAATCAATTCCTGACCCCTGGATGTTAGACACCCAGGAAATAACTAGATACCTGCGTTCAAGAACACCATAAACAGCGCACAAGAACTATACATGGTTCCAAACACTTGAACTGCCACAAATTTGATTTCTCAGAGAAATATATATTTTCATGCAGTGCAGGTTACTGACATAGTGTGGTGAAACAAAAGCACATGAGTATTCCCATTGGAGCCAAGGGACGCTCATAGTAAATTCCTCCACGTGTTCCTACACTCTAAAAAATATTGTGTAGGTCAAACAAAAAAAATCAACGCAACAGTTTGCATCAATATATTTGCGTTATGACAACTTCTAATAACATTAAGTTCAGCCAACAAACTATATTGAGTTAGACAAATTACCTTTTACTCTTTAGACAGAGGTATTTTTAAGTAGCATAAACTCTGTTTTTTAAGTTGAGTACTTGAAAAAATTAAGTTGTTCCAACTATTTTTTTTACATAAATTTTTAAATAAATTCAGTGTTAATTAATTACCATAATTATAAATAATTACCATAATTATAAATGCAAGTTTTCAAGTTCACAACCTATAAAAAATTAAGTTGCTTTAATTGTTTAGCTTTTTTTCTTCATGTTTTTGTTCATTCATTTAGTTGCTTGTAAGACATTAATTCATTCAACAACAATTTTGTTAGTTAACTTTTTATTTTATTTTGAACTGCAGTTTCAAAAATCGAGTTTCAAAATTTTGCACTGCACAATTTACAAAACAAAAATGTGTGCTCCCCACAAATTATAAACAAACTGGCCCTACAGATTTGCCTTTAAAACATTTGTATGCATACTCAGTTATGCCATCACAATGAATAAATTCCAACACAGCAAAGTTGTTGGCATTATATATTTTTCCACAGTGTCTAACTATCTGTAAAACTTTAAATTTTAAAACTATTTCTTCACATTAAACTCAATTTTTAAAACATCTAAGATTGCTACTGTCACAAACAAGCATATATAAATGCTACTGACATTCATATATTAACCTCAGTTTTTCAAGCAGTATGAAATATAACACAAAGATCAGCCTACAGTAGACCTCAAATTAAAAAAAGAAAAGAAAAATTTAACAAATTTCCTCCGGAACAGGTAGAGATTTCAGAAAATACTGTTCTTCAGACGCATTACTTTTGCACAGGGTTTCAGTCCATCAAGTTCAAGAAACAGCTTCTGAAACACTTCACAGGTACAGTGGTGTGAAAAAGTGTTTGCCCCCTTGGTAAATATGATCAAATATGGCTGAAAAAAATTAATCTGCATTTTTAATCCTTTTGATATTTTATTTAAAAAATTTGCAAAAATCTAACCTAAATCTAATAAATCTAATCTAACCAGAGACCATTCCACCATACAGAATCTCTCCATCTTGTTCTCCGCTGTAAGATTTTTAGAACAGGCTGTCAGGTTTAGATTTTTTATCTGTTGGTATTTGATCGAATCCGTGATGCCGTATATCTGAACAAGATGTCCAGGACCTCTGGCAGAAAATGAGGCCAACAGCATAAAGACACAGCAGAGTATTTCATTTTATACATGGGGTACTTTTTTATCCCTGTGTGCACCAAACCCATCTTAAGTGTTTGCTGCCAGAAAAGCAAATTTTTTTGTTTCATCTGACCATAGAACATTTGAAAAGTAACTGATACTACTGGAACTTCAACCGGGACGGGTTCTATGTTCAGATGATACAAAAAAACATTAGTTTTTTTGGCAGCAAACACTTAAAGGAGAACTCCAGTCAATTTTAACATTGAGCTATTTTTTTTGTAAATTTGGAGTGCTGTCAATACAGAGAACAACGACAAAAATTGGTGTTGCCTACACCGTGTTATCCCCTTTTTAAAATTCGCACCCTGTTGACTTCAATGGGGCAAGTTTTAAACCTGCTTTTAGCCTCTTAACATCCTTGATGTGTCATTACAAGTGCACAGGTCATGTGAATGATTCCTTCAGAGTGAACACGAGTAAACCTGACTGCAGTAGATGTGAAAGATATTAGTAAAAATGATGTTATTTAAGCCAGCGCTCATACCTGTATTTACATCATGTTTTCGGTCGAAGTCCAAAGTAGTCGATTGTCGAGTTCACGCGCGTTGGTTTAGTTACCTATGATCACGCGCGTGAACTGGACAATCGACTACTGTGGACTTTGACCAAAAACAGGATGTAAATACAGGTATGTGCGCTGGCTGAATAAACAATTTTTATTAATATCTTTCACATCTACTGCAGTGGCTGTGCACTTGTAATGACACATCAAGGATGTTAAGAGGCTAAAAGCAGGTTTAAAACTTGCCCCATTGAATTCAACAGGGTGCGAATTTTAAAAAGAGGATAACACGGTGTAGGCAACACCGATTTTTGTCGTTGTTCTCTGTATTGACAGCACTCCAAATGTACAAAAAAATTAGCTCAATGTTAAAATTGACTGGAGTTATCCTTTAAGATGGGTTTGGTGCACACAGGGATAAAAAAGTACCCCATGTGTAAAATGAAATACTCTACTGTATCTTTAATGCTGTGGGCCTCATTTTCTGCAGAGGTCCTGGACATCTTGTTCAGATACATGGCATCATGGATCCGATCAAATACCAACAGATAAAAAAATCTAAACCTGACAGCCTATTCTAGAAATCATTTAATTCATAATGTGACCACCCCCCCCCCCCCCACCCACACACACACACACACACACACACACACATACTTTCAATTATTTCACTTCAATGAAAGGTTAGATTTTTGCACATATTTTAAATAAAATATCAAAAGGATTAAAAATGCAGATATATTTTTTACAGCCATATTTGATCATATTTACCAAAACTCAGATTCAGAGCATATATTATGTCCATCAGCAGAGCACAGCACCTTGAGATATCCATTCCATTCAGGATTTTGATGCCCGCCTAAACCATGGTTGCCGTCTTGTGGTAAAATCCTGAAGTAGGTTGATCACCGATGATGGCAATTGTCATCACTTGCCTTTCAATGTCTTCCTCAAACTCTTGTGTGTTCTTGTAAAGCAAGAGAAAATATAGATAGCATGTTAGAGCTAATGAATTTGCTTATTATTGCTGATTCTTTAAGTTAATCTTACTTAATTCAGTTAATCACTGGTCTTTTTCCATACATCTCTTTATTAAACTAAATAGCCCATTGTTATGCTATCACTGACCTGGGTAGACCCAGTGTGTGGCCAGTTTAATATACTTCAAATTTGAACTGAAAGAGAGCAGTGCAGGAGCATGTTGTTGCCCTGTGTGTTTACACTGTGCCAAGTGAAGATTTCCTTTTATTTTCAAAATGTTGTAATACTCACAGCAAACTCCTTGAAAATGTACTCTTCTTTCTTAAATTATTCATTCATATTAAATTATTTTCCTATTTACAGCACAAATGAAATTCCCTCTCTGGCTTAGCATATTCTTCATTGAAACCGTTTTTACATTCTTATCCACTGCTATCCTGGTCAAATTACACTGCTAACATCAACTGTATTACCAGGTGTAGCTAAACCTCTAGTTAAATGGAGATAATTTATTTGTAAATTAAATAAAACTCAGATTACTCACCTTGAAATATCCTTTGTGTCATACTGGTCAGCCTAAAACATGTCTGAACTTGCTTCTTGCTCGTTAAGTGGGGGAGGAGCTTTGAAATCCTGAACTCAAATGGTGTGGAAAAATTAAGTTATCAAGCTAATTTATTGGGTTGCTACAATGTAAATATTGTTTTAAACTAATCAACACATATATTTATGTTTAAATTACATACATTATTAAGTTGATGCAATTATCAACATTATTCTGTCATGACAACTCATTAAAATAATGCTGGCAACTTAAAAGGTTTAATCAAATTAACAATTTAGAATTTTTAATTTACAACAATGTATTAAATTATGTAGTGGTAACAGATCCCTTGAATTATTTTTTAGAGTGTACCCGATGCAGTCTAGCATTTCTAATTACCGGTTAGATTTACAGATATCTGGATGAATGAGTGACGTGAGTATATAGTAAGAGAGAGTGAATAACCTCCTGTGTGAGATAATAATTGATTCATCACAAACATTTGTCTGAGGCTACGGACATCACTCCACGCTGAGAGTCATATGACCCAAACCATCTGACATGAGAACATATTACTCAGAAAAGCACAAGACGCCTGTCAGGTCTGTCAGCAGAAGTCGCTCTCTGATATATATTAAGTTAAACAACCCAAACACTTGTGTAGCTATATAAATATATAAATGTATAAAGAAAAAAAATTGTATCATAAGATTCAGTTATCATCTGATCCTTTTCATGTAAATTCTGAGGTTTTGCGTCAACACATACTCATGTGAGAAGAGAGAGATCCAAAAAAAAAGAAGCCAGAGGGAGCTAGTACAGAGCCCAAATAAATCCAAACACAGACCTATTATTTCAAAATGTGTTAAAGGTTAGTCACAAGGATGAGCAACTGGAGAATATTTGAAAATGAGGGGAAACAAATATATTTAATGTTCATAAACCTCTGCCTATAGGCATGATTGTGTAGTAGCCTAAATTCCCCTTTTGAATTGAGTTTATGTGATTCACATTAAACTTTGTTAATTTAGTATTTTTTAAGGGATAATTTCTGGCATCATTTCTTTCTTCTGTGAAACACAAAAGAAGACATTTTGAAGAATGTTGGTAACCAAATAGTTTTGACTTCCACTGAACAAACCTTTCTCAAAAAGATGTTATTTTATGTTCTACAAAAGAAAGAAAGTCATGCAGGTTTGGAATTACTTTATGGTCAGTAAATGATGACAGGATTTTCATTTTTGGGTGAACTAACTTTTTAAGCCCTTGTGGGCCTGATGCGAAGCTAAGGTCACCGAACCATGACTAATGTTTTAAGATAGTGGCTTGCAGTCTAGTTTCACGTGAGTGCTTAAACAGCGGTGCTAATTCGCACCGCAAGACATGTACACATTTAAAATTTAGCAATTCAGTTACAGTTCATGTGCATATTTCAGAGTTAAATGTGGTGATACATGGGATCAGGAGTTTCAATTCCATCAGTCTGTCATCTTCATGATGCACAACGAATCAAACATCTAACACAGCAAAACAATGAATCATTGGTCTTCTGTTATCTGTGCCCAGTGTTGTGCGGTTGCACTTAACCTATTGAATCTGATTAAATAGGCTACACAAACAGTTCACTAAAAGTTCAGGCAAAGCTTTGGGGTTTTGATGCAAGTAACAAATAATATAGGCTAAAAATGTCTATTTAGTGTCTTTCATCCATTGTTCACTGTTAATTGCTTTCAATGGGAAAGTAAATATTGCATTATGAAATGAAAAGAAGAAATATAAAATTCTCCACTCTACAATTTTATTATTATTATTATTATTTTCAGAAATAGCTAACTTTGCCAACTATTTCTTGCATTTCCTTTATGGTTCATTTTGAGTATACTCTTCAGTTATTTCCTATGGGACAGGTTGTCAAAAAAGCGGAATAGTGTCAGCTGAAAAGGTTCAGTTAATTTAAACAAAGAGTTAAATCACGCGGGTTGTTAGCATGTGACAATGTCAGTCTTCCAATTTGACCTTTTAAAATGGTGGGAAATACTTGCAGGCGGACCTTCATTTGACAGCAAGCAGTGATTGGTTGAACGTCATATACTCTACCTCCTCTCTTAAATGAGCATCATAATACAGCACGCCTTCTTTCCCGAAATAGCCTGCATTGGGATGCCGGTGGTGTAACGTTTTTAGGGAAAAACAATACCCGCTCTCATTCGAGTTTTATTCAGAGGGCCTCGTTCTTTTGTGCTCATATGGCAGAGGAGGTTTTGATAGATCCTAATGGGAAATCTAGAGGGGTAAGTAGGCCTAAATTACTTTGCATATTAGGCTATTATTATTATTATTATTATTATTAATACATGCAAATGCTGTAGTGTCTTTAATTTCTGACGCGACGTTGAGACGCATGAGTGAGAGAGAGAGAAAAAACTTTCAAAACATGATAAAACATGATGTTTTCTCTAGATTAAAAGGCTCTATCATGTCATTAGACATCTTTGGAATTCCTTCGTATTGACATGGAGACATTGGCAGTATAGCCTATAAAGAAATAAATATATATATTTTTTTATTTTGTAAGCGTGATTGTTTGCAAAGCCTTTATTTTACCTGCAATGTCTTCTCTATAAAAGCTGTAACTAATCTAAACCCAACTTGGGAAGTGCATATTGCCTGTTTATTTGCATTTCAATTATTATCAGTTATTGACTTAGTCAGGCGTCTATTGATTCTAATGAGGTAGGCTATAGATTAGGCTATGTATTTTTCAAAGTAAATATAACACTTATTACATTCTTCCCAGATAGCACACGCATGTCCAGCAGACATCTGTGTGACGTCGTCATTATCATCTGGGCGTTTGCTCATCTGGAATACGTCGCATAGACGTCCTTGTCAGATGTTCAAATGACATCCATTGGACATATCAGAGACGTTTACGATTAGAATCTTATGTCTGTTAGACATCTGATTTATGTAGCATAGATGTCGTTTTTTAATTAGACATTTTAAACGTTCCCTCACATGTATTGATAAAAACTACAGCTACACGAATTATGTCTACTACTCGTGATATAACTAAACCCAAGTACTTTACACTCAGAACGAAAGCACACAACAGTTATCAATGATTTGAATGTTTTTATTAGTGTATGAAAACAACCTTTAATTTCTTATATATAATAATTTAAAATTCTCAAACAAACAATCATAAATGTATCTTAGAGGTAATGATGGCCAATTTCGTAAGCATGTGTTATACTGTTACCTCAGTTACCTGTACTAGCACTGCTCTTAATATCTCCTTCGCCCAAATTTTTTTTTTTTTTTACATTTATTGCTAAAGAATGCCTCTAGCCAATCAGCATATAGAATGGCTCATGAATCCTTGGTTTGTGCTTTCAAACTTCTGTGAAGGAAGCCCAACATTAGAAAGTTTCTTTAGAGATTCTATCAATTAATTTATGGTTCTTATAAATGAATTCAAAGGCAGTGGTCCAAAGTGTCTTTTATTTGGCTTTTGTCTCGTCAAATAAACGAGAACTCATGGTCAAGTTTATAAATACATATGCTCCCAAATATTTTAGCAAGCTGCAAACTCTCTAGGAATTGAGCAAAATGGCTGCAAGAAAGGTGTCATCTTAGAAAATAACATATGTAACACATCTTGTCAGGCAGAAAAAATCAAAACTGTTTATTACTGTAGTAGTAAATGTATATTTTTGTAAACAGGACCCACAGCCCTATCCCAAACGGTAACTCCAAATCATAAAGATTTGTTTATATGGGGCTTTCACATTGGCAGTTTAGTCAAAACGGAGCATGCATGGTTTGCATGTAAAATTGGTAATGTGAAAGCTGTCATGCGGACCTGGATGCAGTACACTGGAACTATATTTCCTATTCATTTTCTGTGAAGGGATTCAAAATTCTTCAAAAAAGATACACCAAACCAAACTCAGAGATTAATCGCAACGACAAAGGCTGTATATAAGGCTGTATGCAGTAGGCACCCTAACTCTTTATGCGAAATTACTCGTGCCAACAAAAATCCTAAATCCTTTAATGGAGTTATTGGAATGAATGATGTGAACACATTATTTATGACTATAAGAAACCATTGACTCAAAATGTGAAAGGTTACTGTTATGGCTCAATTTTTCTATGCACTGAAAAATTCCAGAAATTTACTGCATCTTGTGAACATCTTGTGCCTGATGCAGAAAAGCTTTCTTACTGAGAACCCTGTTCTCTTTTTGGGCCCTGTGACAAGGTCCCACCCATACAATTTGACCTCAGATCCTGCTTACATGTTGTTACTCTATTTCAGCTGCTCATGAGAAAATTTGGAAACAATTCTTTGAATGTCAGTCTCCAACAATGCATTACTAATTTACTTTATAATACAATTAGTCTTTCATACTACAATATACTACCACTATAAGTCAGAACAAAGATGGTTTGTAAAATATAATAAAGGAATTTCTTTACTTTTTACACATGCCAAACTTCATGGTTTCAGTTTTCCAGCTGAGAATTTCTTCCACTTAACTGCTTTCACACTTTTAGCAGGTTGTGATAGTGTTGAGAATTTTGTTCATGTGCAGGATAATTATTGTAACTCAGTTTGCCTGGGCAGTGAACACCCATGCCAGATCTAGTCATGGTCCACGTTCACGCTTATGCAGTCACATGCTAAATGGATCAGTGCCAGAGTCCAATACTTCAGACTCAGTGTACTGTTTTTAAACAAGTTAACACGTTTATGCTTAAAGTGTGATTTTGCACTCCAGATAGAAAATTCTTACTTCATTGTCCATGTTTGTTGCAGTGTGTATTGAAATGCAAATGTTTCTGTAATCTACTCATGCTGCCTATACCATTGCCAACAGCATTGAACTCCCAAAGCTGCTTAAAGAGAGAATTTGTGATTAAAGAAAGGTCTGTTCATTTTCATATAGTTTCCTATTCTTACCAAAACAGCTTCCTTGTGAAAAAAAACCCTCATGTGAGAAACTTCAGATTAATGTGTTTAATCTAAGTGCCAGACATCATCTGAAAAGTTTCATTCCAAAAACATGAAGGAATGTTATTAAAAATGGTTGTCTCTGTCTCATGTTTCTCCAGCATCTAACCTCATCCCTGTTGGCAGTAGCGTTCCTCTCTTCCTTTGGGAGCTCCATGCTCTATGGTTATAACCTGGCTGTGGTTAATTCTCCTGCTCAGGTGACTGACACCAACAAACACAAGTTTTCACTTAGCCTCACATACAGTAACGTGTTTTTTATGCAGCCGGAATGAAACATTTACTTGCTGAAACACTGAATCACAGTTTGTTCACTTCTTTTCTTCTGATGTTGATTGAGGGCTTTTTAATAATGCTCTTAAAATGTGCCCTCTGACATAACATTTAATGTAAAGGAAGGCTATTTAAACCATGACAGATGTCAATAGCGCTACACAAGTGCTAAATAATATGAAATAATTCAATCTTCATTACAGTTAAGGCTTGAAATGGCACATACTCTTGCCAACAAGTCACGAGTCCTGACTAGAAGCGTGAGAGCGTGATCGTACTGAAAGCTTGTGTAACTGCTTGCGAAAGAGTAGTGGAGAAGCTAAAAATGTATGCCATAAATTCATGCTCATTTAGATTAAATGACAATGGCAAACAAATGGGAGAGTGAGTTTTTCTCTGCGATGATTACATTAATCTATGCCAACATGTCTGCACTGTGTAATTTTGACTTGCTATTTTGATTTGCTATCATTCTTTACATTATCATTCAATTACATAATACTCTAGAGGCCCATTTTATTAAATTTTCTTGAATTAAGTGTGTGATATAAGTTAGTATAAATCATTTAGGTAACTGAATCTCATATCGCTGCCTATCATATATTATAATTGTGCCCAGACAAGGTATTAGAAATGTCTATTAATTAAGAGCTACCCAATGTCATATTTTCTTTGTATTTGCTCTTATCATAGTATATAAAGGACTTTTTTAACCAAACAATTGTGAGGCGGAATGGCTCAGGAGTGGATGAAGAGACTCTCACGCTTATGTACTCAGTCACTGTTTCTATATTTGCCATTGGAGGCCTGGTTGGCTCTCTCACAGTGGGAATGCAGGTTACCAGATTTGGGAGGTAGAGTCTGCGGTTTATACATAAATTGCATTTAATACATTACACAGCTTCAAGGCTAAAGTCTTATAGCTGCTTGAATGTTCTGCGCATCTTCCTAATTTGTAGGAAAGGGACACTGGTACACAGCACAGTTCTGGTGTTTATCGCTGGAGGGCTGATGGGCTTCAGCCGATTATGTGGATCTCCGGAGATGATCATCATTGGGCGCTTCATTACAGGGATACATTCAGGTAATTCATTTCATTTAAGGCCTTTAATGCGAAACATGGAAATTCTGTCATCTTTTACCCTCATGGCAATTCCAAATCTATATGAATTTCTTTTTTTCTGTGGGACGTAATTTTTTTTATTTTTTTTTACTAAATGTTACGTTTCAGAACGTAATCTGGCCTAGGGTGCAATATCACCTTACCCCTCGAGAGCTGATCGGGCGTGCTCCGCTCCAATCAAAGAACATTTGCGGAAAAACTTGCGTCCATCTTCCCCAGGAATAGATCGGGGGGACAGCGAGACTCATCTCCTAAACTTCTTTTTCAACTCCTGCTCTGAACAGACAGAGACAGACAGTTTTGGAAATAAATTGGCAGACAAAGCGGCTTCTGAAGACAAGAAGCTGGTGACACTTTTGCGCAGGTTTTTTTTGTAGACTTGAACGCACGGCATTGCGTCACCTGACTTCGTCCTCGGCCAATGGCTTGGCGTGTATTACACGTCACATGTCACTACACACAGACTCTGGCTCATGCTGAAGCCATTCGCATAGCGTCAACACCATGGCGCAGTGTCGCCGTTCCCTTAGAAAGAGAACCTCTTTCCTTCATAAAAATTTATACTTGACTCTGTCTAGGATTTGAATTTTCCCCTTGGATTTCTAGAGCCATCAGTAATTTAATTTCATCTTATGTATTTTTCTGCTGTACTGATATGTCCTCCTCTACTGTGCTGTTGTAGGAATAGCTCTCAGCGTTGTGCCTATGTATCTGGGAGAAATTGCTCCAAAGAATCTCCGGGGCTTCCTAGGACTCGTGCCCAGCATCTTCATCTGTATAGGAGTGTTTATCGCTCAGATTTTAGGACTCCATGAGATCTTGGGCAAGGTTGTTCCTTTCTATTTCATTTTAAAACATTTGATTTTCTTTCTCTGTTATGAATATTTCAGATATACTGTATTGATTGATATATTTTTAACTTTTGTTGTACCAGCATGTTTTGTCATGTTAAACGGATCTGTTACTGCTTTGATTTTAGTCTTGTTAAGTCTTCTTATCATTATCATTTGGTTGTTCCACACAGGAAGAGCACTGGCCTCTGTTTCTCTCCCTAGTCGTGGTGCCTACATTCATTCAGCTCATGTTGCTGCCGTGGTTCCCAGAGAGTCCGAGATATCTGTTGATGGAAAAGCGGAATATTCATGCCACTATCACAGGTAAAGACTTTTCTTACTTAAAGAAACTGTTCACCCAAATATCCAAATCATGGCTGCATCTGTAAATGGCATACTTCCCTACTATTTAGTAGCTGAAAAATAGTATGCCACAGTATTCACAGTATTCATAAAACAGTAGGCGGACAGTACTCTGATGACTTCTGCAACTTCTGGCGAGATTCTGAAGTGTGCAAATGATGGACACTTTACTATCCCATGAGGCCATTAGAGAGGATTTGTGAATGGCAGTGAAGCGACCCAACTGACGCTGGTCACATGACAATGACAACATGAGGGATGTTGTACAGTACGTCCGGATTACATTCATGCTACACACATTCATACTGTATATATAGTAAATAGAATGTACTTTTTAGTGGTCACAAAGTAATTACTAATTCAAGAGAAGTACCTACTCAGAGAGGACGGTGGATCATGTCGTTCCAAATCTGTATTATTTTCCTTCTTCTGGAACACAAAAGGTGATTTTTTGAGAATATAATGAAGATTATCAGTGAATATCAAAATTTTGTCTCAGAAAGTTGTCTAAATTCAGAAGATTTATACAGCACATAAGTTGCCTGGACTAGTGTGATGATACTTTTATTGGAGCTTTTGTATCAGTGCCCATTCATTATAGTTGCATGGAAAGCACTGACCATGCATCCTCTGGTGTGTCAAGTTTGAAACCAAAAAATACTTAAAATCTTCCGCGAAAAGAATGGATTCTTGAAATTCTTTTGAATGTTTCCTCTCACTTCACTGCATTAAAGCTGACTGAATTGTGTTGGAGGGATTAGTGGCCAGACCAGGAGACTCTCATAAGATTATAGTTATTGTCCTTACTGTAATCTCTTCAGATAATGGCGCCATTACAGAGGCCCATCAGTCATACTGCAGCTACCAGGTGGAGAACTCACTGACAGCAAAGAATGTGACAGGATTAGAGAAAAGTAGAAGTAGAAACAAAGACATGTCCATACAGAATTATGATATATTTGTGCATGATTTAAGGGGATGATTTTGATATTGTCATCATGGCAAAATGTAGCTCATAATGTTATGAGGCTTAACATCATGTTGAGTTCCTAATTGAAGCATATCTGAAGATGTATACCCTGCTGAAAAATCCAGCATAAACCAGCATGAGCTGTGTCTGAAATCGCTCCCTATCCACTATATAGTGCACTATTTAGGGTGTCGGCCATTTTGTAGTGGTGTCCGAATTCTGAGTGAACGACATCATTCCCTACATTCTTCACTACTTTTACCCACAATCCTCTCTGAATTCGAGTGTACATACGATGTACACTTGCTGAGACAGTAGGCGTTTCTCAATGTCAAGGAAGTATCCTCGGAAGCCAGAATTTCGAGGATGCTACGTCATCGACATCCGTCGAAGGACTGTTCCAATGTCGAGGATCCTCGGAATTTCCACCAAGGACTCAGTCCTTCGTTCGAAAAATATCCCATACACAGGAAAGGATGCATATGTGTAGCCTTCGCGCTCTTCGCGCTCTCAAATCACCCACAATCCTATGCGCGCAGCTTTGCTATCTTGTTCAAAAAATTCAAAATGTTGGACGTTAACGGACTAACGCGGAGTCGGAGCGTTAACGGGTCATATGCTTTCAAATGTAAATATATTTATGTTACCAAACATTTGTTTTAAAAAAATAATTACATGTTATGGGTCAAATTGACCTGCACTGTTTAAACACACTTGACAGTCAAATAATCAATATGATTAAAAAGGAGTTTATTGATTTAAAAACGATTATATTGCCTGAGTGAACAGAACTGCGTCCATAGCAACGCTCTGTTTTTCATTTTCACTGACGTTATGACGCACTGACGTGCACTTGCTAGCCTGTTCCAAAGCCGTTGAAAAACCATAGACAGTAGAATGCTAAAGAGGAGCCTCGCCTAGCCTCTGAAGGAAGTGACTTGGAAGGACCAGTCCTGCCAAGGAAGTATCCTTGACATTGAGAAACAGCTACTATTTCCCACAATCCAACACGATAAGGCGATAGAGCGCAAATGAAAAATAAACAAAAATGTCACCATGGCAACGGTGCACGCGAGTTAGAAAACAATCATTTCTAAGACCAGACGCCTGGTACACCGTTATATCTATATTTGAATAAACAAATGTGTTGTGTAGTGTTTTGTTCTCTTTTATTTTCACATATAAATGTAAAAAGTAAATAAATATGACAAGCAAGTGTTTTTATTATCTTTTTTTTTAATCAAATAACGCAATAAACGTGAAAAATACATACAATTGTTACATACAATTCATACAGCCAAAAAAAGGAAATATTAAAGATGGGTAGGTAATGTTTATGACAAATTGTCTGAGCTCTCTGGCGCGTGATAATTATGTCAGCGTCCGAATTCTTTGCTGATGTAGTGCACTCAACTGCCATTCACTATGTAGGGATTAGTGAAAGAGTGAACTAGTGAGCGGTTCCAGACACAGCTAAGGATTCCATGCTGGTCCAGGCTGGTTTATGCTGGTATAGTGCTGGTTCAGCTGGTGGACCAGCATATTCATGCTGTTTTCAAGCAAAACGGATTGGTGAAGCTGGTTCACAGCATGGACTTGCTGGGTTGTGTGTAAGTAGGCCAGCATTGTAATACTCTGCAAAATACTCAGCAATGGTGTTAACTTTTGAATTTGCACATGGTTTATCACCACACAGTATAATCACACAACCACACATCATAATACCACATAAATGTTTTAACAGCATTAAAAACTTGATTTTCACCACAGGGGGACTTTAAGCATAGGCCTACTTCTTTTTCACACTCGGATGCTTTAGTCCAAAGCGATCTGTTGTATTCTACTGTTCTGATTCACTGGTGTTCTGACATGATCTGATGAGCCGATACTCTTATATAATGACGCTCAGATTCTGATTCCTCTTTGCAGCACTGAAGTGGTACCGTACTAAGTCTAACATCCAGGCTGAGGTAGAGGAGATGCAGGAGGAGCAGCGCTCCTTGTCCTCAGTGGACACTGTCTCTGTATTGCAGCTCATCAGGGATCCCTCTGTTCGCTGGCAGCTTGTTACAGTCATTGTGGTCAATGCTGGGATGCAGCTGTCCGGAATCGATGCGGTCTGTGTTTTTAACAGTGGTACTGCTTATGACAATTACCATAAAATGGCAATGACGTTATTTGAGATAATAAAATGGAACACCTGGTTTCTGTTTCTAGATCTGGTTTTACACCAATACCATCTTTGAGAATGCCGGCATTCCTGCTCCTCAGATTCAGTACACAACCGTTGGCACTGGAGCCATAGAAGTCATCGCTGGACTCGTAGGGGTGAGAGCACAATGACTGACATCAAAGGCACATCGTAATTATTAGGAAACCAAGTTACATTGTTTTTTGCAATTGTGATTGTTCTGTACATACATATTAGGTTCTGTGCTGAGAGAATGGCAATTTTAACCTTTGATAATATTACTGGCTCCTAAGTAACACTGAGTAATTCATAATCTGCTTATTCTCTGAATTGTCCAGTGCTTTACTATTGAGCGTGTGGGTAGGAGGCCTCTGATGATCGGTGGCTTCAGCTTTATGGGCGTGTGCTGTGCTGGAATCACTTTCTCCCTCATGTTACAGGTAATTATGATCACCAATATTTACTTGCTCTTGTCTCAATGACCTCAAGAATTTTTGACACTTAAGTATTAATTAGTTATGAATTATTACTATAACTAATTGTATCTTAAAGGTACTTTTAGGAAATGTACAAAGTCTAGCAAGATTTATCTTGTAAAACCACTTAAATAGTAAAACCTGAAATCACCTACATTGTGGGGACCAGTCAGCGGTCCCCACGAGGGAAATGGATTGATTTATTAACATACTAAATTATGTTGTTTTTTTTTTTAAATGTACAAATGCAGAACGTTTTCTGTGATGGGTAGATTTAGGGGTAGGGTTAGTGTAAAGGGATAGAATATACAGTTTGTACAGTATAAAAAACCATTACGCCTATGGAGAGTCTCCACAAAGATAGCAAAACCGAGTGTGTGCGTGTTTGTGTGTATAAACAAGTCTCATCAAAGCAGCATTTATATGATCGAAAAAACAATAAAAGCAGACATAGTGCGAAATTGTTATGGACTGCTCCAAGACCGATAGACATGCAGGTGGATGTAATCACACATAATGATTCCAGGCAAAGGTTTATGGGAAATGTAGTTCATGATGGAATGGCAAAGGACATGAGGGGAGTGCCCTCTGGTGGTCATAATAGACACTCCGGCTGTCAGGCGTGACAGAAATATTGTTAGAATTTAACATACAAGTTTTCTAATTTAATATATATTTCCAAATGTAATGTATTCCTGTGATGGCAAAGCTCATTACTCAGCCATTACAGTCTTCAGTGCCACATGATCCTTCAGAATATAATTCTAAAATGCTGATTTGTAACATTTCTTGTTTGACCAATGTTGACCAATGAAAACAGTTGTGCTGCTTAATATTATTGTTAAAAACCATGATGGAAACAGCATTTATTTGACATATAAGTCTTTCGTAAGAATTTAAGTCTTCTTTTTCACTTTTGATCAGTTTAATGCAACCTCAAACTTTCTTTTTTCTTTCATATATTTTGATCTCCTGTACTTTTGTCTTTGGTTAGGCTCATTTACCCTTTATGCGGTACATCAGTGTGGCCTGTGTGGTTGGAATCATCGCTGGATTCTGCATTGGGCCTGGTGAGGATCTCACTGAACAGGAATTTCTCATTTTCTCATTTTCATGCCTTCATGTGCATCTTACTCTTAAAGTTTGCCCTTTATATTTGTTTGTTTTAAATCAGTTATATTTATGGAATGATACTAGCAAAATGAACTCTGTCAGACATGGTTTAATGCACTTTCCTTGTAAATAGATGTTATTGTTATTTACTGCTGCAGCTAATTATACAAATTCTAAAATGAAGCCACGGTTTGCTACGAATAAGCCTTTTATTTGATAGACTAGTGTCACCTGCTGGTGAAGGAGTATATTTGTATTTTGTTTGCAAAAGAACATGTTGAGTCATGTACTATGTATATGCTACATAACTCATCATGTAGTTGTGTTGCTTTTTAAATGACTTCAAATATATCTTATTAATATGACTTTGATGCTATTATGTTTGCTCCTGCACAGCTGGTGTCCCATTCCTCATGACAGGAGAGCTCTTTAAACAATCCCATCGACCTTCTGCCTACATTGTCGGAGGATTTCTCAACTGGATATCAAACTTCACTGTGGGATTTGTCTTTCCGTTCCTTCAGGTACGACTTTTCTTCAGAGAGCTCGCTGTATATTGCGAACAGAATGCAGTTCACAATTGATTTATTTGCAAATGATGTTGTCAGCATGCTAATTTGAGAGACACGTTTGTTGTTCATTTCCAGGTTAAAATGATAGATTTGAATCCCAGATTTGCATTGTATTTCAGATGTCAGCTGGAGCGTTCTGTTACCTGGTGTTCTGTGCTGTGTGTGTGGGGGTGGCAGCCTACGTCTACTTCATCATCCCTGAAACAAAGAACAAAACCTTTGTGGAGATCAGTGAGATGTTCGCCTCAAGAAACGCTTGTGACATTGAAAACCAGCCGGTGGGAACCACTGACCAACTCAGGCTCAAAAAGATGAATGGATATGGAGCACTGGTGTCTGAAAAAATGGATAGGATAGAGAAATAGTTGTGAGAAAAGAGGGCCGTGTGCTGTGTTCTGGTGCTCCAAAACACTGTTCTGAGTGCCGTGAGAATGTGATGTTTTATTCTGTGGAGTATTTACTACAAAAGCACCAGTAAAGCAGCCCAAATGCAGGTCTTTTGAAAGCCATGTTATGATCAGACAAATTTCTCACATCTATCTGACAAAAAAGGAGCCTCGATGGAAATCAACAACATTAGACATCGTTGCTTGACTGCCAACCAAATGTCAAAACTGCATATTAGATGCCATATTTGAGAGTTCATTTGAAGATGTCATCATTTTATTAAAAAGCTACAAAATTGCATTATTCTCCACATTTAATTTGAACTGCCTGTGGGCTTCCTCACACAAAGCCATCGTGTGCCTTCAGAAGGCTTAGAACAGTCTATAGAGCAAAAGTCATATGGACTACACTACTGTTCAAAAGTTTGGGAATTGGGATTGGACATTTTTGGACTTTTGAATGACAGTGTTCCTCTATGGAGTTTTTGTGGAGTGCGACGAACCATAGTCACCATGAACCTTTTTAGTATAGTAAAGAATCATTTGTGATTTGTGATGATAAAAATTGTAAAGCGTGTCCCATGGAAATGTAACGGCATATGGGTTCTGATTCCACATAACTGTCCTCAGGTTGCTTTGCAGGGAACTGTTTCTGTATTGCAAGTCTCTTTGGATAAGAGCACATGAGCTAAATTACAAATAACCAAAGAACTTGTCAAGTGCTTCTTATTTGGTTTGTATATTTAAAGATAAAGAGGATTTCTATTCATCCTGCCTGTTGAAATCTGTGACCAGGCAGGTACAACATGGCTAAAAGTTTTAATATTATTACTACTAGTTTTAATCGCAGCCTTATTATAGTTAATGTGGTGGTCGTGGCCAAGAACAGGCAGGACAGGTAGTGGACAGATGAAAAGAAGGTTTATTTTACTCCAAAAAAAGAAGAAGAACAACAACAACAAAATAATATACAGGGGCAGATGTAACGAAGATCATTTCCAAACAAAGTCCATACAAAAATCAAAGACTTAAGATAGAAGTTAACTGAAACTAAATTAAACAGGCCCAAATAACAAAGTAACAACAAAACAAAAACTCTAAGATCAGCAGGTCATGATGTTACTGTGGCTGGACAACTCTGACAAACCTCTGCTCTTCCCAACTCTGCTGTAAATACCTAGCCTCTATCAAACAAAAATAGAGGTAAATTAAAAAATAATACTTTACCAAATAACAATAATACTGAATGAAATAAAATAAAGTTACATTTCCTCTGGAACAGCACGAATTGGGAGACTGAAGCATATCCCCTTTCCCTCTCACACCATGGACCAGAGGAATCTAGGTAGAGTTAAACAGAAAAGAGGAATATAAGAAGTGTGCACCCTTCTGTACATTCAAGACTTAATAAACTGTTAACTTGTTAACTTGTGCTGTGTTTTTTTATCTTACAGTAAGGGATTTAGATAAATAACAAAAACATATTAAATTAAATTTAAAAATAACCAATTTGGTAGAGGCCAAATATGTGAGGTGGGCTACGCACCCGTCACACTTAACAAAATAATTACAGTGCTGGTCAGAATTATTTGTCCCCTTGGTAAATATGATCAAAGATGGCTGTAATAAATAAATCTGCACTGTTAATCCTTTTGATATTTTATAAAAAAAAAAAAAAAAAAGCAAAAATCTAACCTTTCATTGAAGTAAAAGAATTGAAAGTGGGGGAAAATCACATTATGAAATAAATTAACAATTCGGAAACAATTATTTGCCCCCTTTTTGTATTTTGTATTTCCATACTTTTTCTTATTTTGAGTTTGGAGAACACCTGCCAAGAGATCAGAGACCATTCCTCCATACAGAATCTCTCCAGATCCTTCAGATTCCCAGATCCATGTTGGCGCTTCTTCAGTTCAGCCCACTCATTTTCTATAGGGTTCAGGTCAGGGACTGGGATGGCCATTGCAGATTGGTTTTGTGCGCAGTGACCCATTTTTGTTTTGTTTGTTTTTGGATCACTGTCCTGTTGGAAGATCCAAACATGGCCTGTTATAAGACTTCTAGCACAGGCTGTCAGGTTTTGACTTTTTTATCTGTTGGTATTTGATCGAATCCATGACGTCATGTATCTGAACAAGATGTCCAGGATCTCTGGCAGAAAATTAGGCCCACGGCATTAAAGATACAGCAGAGTATTTCATTTTGCACATAGGATATTTTTTTTATCCCTGTATGCACCAAACCCATCCTAGGATTTTTTTTTGTTTGTTTCATCTGTCCATAGAACCCGTTTGAAGTTCCATTAGTTCCACTTTTCAAACGTTCTATGGACAGATGAAACAAAGAACAAACAAAAAAATCGCTTTTTGGCAGCAAACACTTAAGATGGGTTTGGTGCACTCAGGGATAAAAAAGTACCCCATGTGTAAAATGAAATACTCTGCTGTATCTTTAATGCTGTGGGCCTAATTTTCTGCCAGAGATTCTGGACATCTTGTTCAGATACATGACGTCATGGATTCGATCAAATACCAACAGATAAAAAAGTCAAAACCTGACAGCCTGTGCTCGAAATCTTATAACAGGCCATGTTTGGATCTTCCAACAGGACAGTGATCCAAAAACAAACAAAACAAAAATGGGTCACTGCGCACAAAACCAATCTGCAATGGCCACCCCAGTCCCTGACCACCTGAACCCTATAGAAAATGAGTGGGCTGAACTGAAGAAGCGCCAACATGGATCTGGGAATCTGAAGGATCTGGAGAGATTCTGTATGGAGGAATGGTCTCTGATCTCTTGGTAGGTGTTCTCCAAACTCAAAATAAGAAAAAGTATTTAATAAAAGGGGGCAAATATTTTTCCCCAACGTGTTTTGGAGAAAAACGTTTATTTCATAATGTGATTTCCCCCCACTTTTAATTCTTTTACTTCAATGAAAGGTTAGATTTTTGCTATTTTTTAAAATAAAATATCAAAAGGATTAACATTGCAGATTTATTTATTACAGCCATCTTTGATCATATTTACCAAGGGGGCAAATAATTTTGACCAAATTAGAACAATGTAAGTCAAATATCTGAAAAGCAATATACATGTATATGAATGTGAAAGTACTCTTTGTATATATATTTATATAAACATTCTGCACTGTACTTGTCTGTACTGTTACAGCTGAAATGTTGTTTTCAAGTATTAATTCAACTACTGTTTATTTAATATTTCATGTCATGTGAGTTTTTATTTATGGTGTGTGAATTAATGAAAGACCACAGTATGACATGTGCAGGAAAAAACAGCAGAGGGCGTCCAGGACATAAATATGACCAGTTTCCTAAAACTGGGGTCTTCCCCATGTGAAGGACTCCCTCCCTAAAAAATAAAAGGCAGCTGTAATACTATCTGAGAAAGAAAGTGTGATGATATAAAGACCACATGGTGTTTGTAAAATTAAATAATATTTATTTATATTATTGATATATTCAAAAGAATTGATAAAAAAAAAATATCTTGAAAATATTATCTGCAGTATTAGATGTATAAATCGTAAGAGAAACAGTTTGTTTTATTCAAATGTATAGAGATATAAACCACATTTTTCAGGCATCCCTTTGTGGCCCCCTAGGGGTTCCCGGACACCATGCAGTTTAAAAACCTAAATGAGTTTTCAAATGATCTGTTAGGGCAAAATAAAAAAGGACTCTACCATGGAGAGATGTTATAATTCTTTCCCTCAATTTATTTATTTATTCTGAGATTTTTACATAGTCTATAAACATGCACACAAAACTGAACTCTGCACAGAATAGAACAAGCCTCATCATCATTGATGGGGAATCATTTTCCAGCACCACAGATGACAGGAATGGCAGAGTTATCATCTGATCACCTTGCACCATTGTGACCTTGGACCACAAAACCAGTCACATGGGTCAATTTTTTGAAATTGAGATTTATACTTCATCTGGAAGCTAAATAAATAAGCTTTCCATTGATGTATAGTTTGTTAGGTCAATAGTTGGCCGAGATACAACTATTTGAAAATCTGAAAATTTAGAAAATCGGCTTTAAAGTTGTCCATTTATGTTCACGATTGAGCTGCATTCACTCACAAAGTAAATATTTTATATATTTACGGTAGGAAATGTACAAAATATCTTCATGGAACATGATCTTTACTTATATCCTATTGATTTTTGGCATTAAAGAAAAATGGATAATTTTGACCCATACAATGTATTGTTGGCTATTGCCACATATACCTGTGCGACTTGTGACTGGTTTTGTGATCCAGGGACATCCCTCTGAGATTCGGGTGGAGCATCCAAGCATGTCTCCTCCTGGGCTTTGAGTGACAGAGCGGCAGATACAGAAAGTGTTTGATGAACGATGAACACTCCTCTCAGTTCCACCCGAGACATGCACAGATTGTGTCGTGTCCACTAAGCTCTTATTACTTACATCAATCCATCCGCCCTTCGCCCCTACTAAATGCACACGCACACGCACACACACACGCACACACCATTTCCCCAAATCCCCCACCCTTTCACTGTCAAGAGTACCAGCACATACCAGTCAGGTACTTTCAACACTTGAAAAACTTGCCATGGAATTCCAGCTCTGTCTTATCTTTCCTGTATGGCACAGCATGTTTTTCATACCTGTCTAAGCTTCCTGTGACTCCAGACATTTCATCAACAGGAAACCCTGGAGAGCCAAGTCTTATTTTTCATACAGTTAGGTATTTTTGTTGAAGAAAAAAAAAAAAAAAAGAAAAGATTACTGCACACAGAATTATGTGTTCTGTTATTTGTGGATTATGATGTTTCTCTGATAAACGGAAATCATTATTATTATTATTATATAATTCATATTATTCTTTTTATAATATCTATCTATCTATCTATCTATCTATCTCTCTCTCTCTCTCTCTCTCTCTCTCTCTCTCTCTCTCTCTCTCTCTCTCTCTCTCTCTCTCTATATATATATATATATATATATATATATATATATATGTCCATGGTCCCAAGTCGGGTGTTCCAAATCCGGTGGTCCCAAGATCTCTGTGCTTCCAAAACTGGTGGTCCCTAGTCCGGTGGTCCCGAGTACTGAGGTCTCAGCGCTTCCAAGTCCAGTGGTCCCAAGTCTGGTGGTTACTAGTACTGTGGTCCTATGTCTGATGATCCCAAAACCAGAGGTCTCAGCACTTCCAAGTCTGGTGGTCCCTAGTCCAATAGTCCCAAGTCCAGTGGTTTCACGCCCAGTGGAGGTCCTAAGTGCTTCCTCTGTGCTCTGTGCTTCCAAGTTCAGTGGTCCCTAGTACAGTGGTCCCAAGTCCGGTTGTCCGCAGTTTGGAGATAAAGGTCCATCCAAGTCCGATGGTCCCAAGTCTGGTGGTGTTAGTGCTTCCAAGTCCGGTGGTCACTAGTACGGTGGTCCCAAGTCTGGTGATCCCAAGTACGGTGGTCCCAAGTCCGGAGGTCTCAGCCCTTTCAAGTCCGGTGGCCCCTAGTCAGATGATCCCAAGTCCAGTGGTCTCACGTCCAGTGAAGGTCCCAAGTCTGGTGGACTCTGCGTTTCCAAGTCCAGTGGTCCCTAGTACAGTGGTCCCAAGTCTGGTTGACCGAAGTTTGGAGATCTCTGTGCTTCCAAGTCCGATGGTCCTAAGTCTGGTGGCCTTAGCACTTCCAAGTCTAGTGGTCACTAGTACGGTGGTCCCAAGTCTGGTGAACCCAAGTCCGGAGGTCTCAACACTTCCAAGTCCGGTGGTCCCATGTCTGGTGGTCCCTAGTCCAGTGGTCTCACGTCCAGTGGATTCAAGTCTGGTGGTCCCAAGTCTAGTGGTCTCAGTGCTTCCAAGTCCAGTGGTCTCTAGTACGGTCGTCCCAAGTCCAGTGGTCGCAGTGCTCGCAAGTCTGGTGGTCTCAAGTTGGTGGTCCCAGATGTCCTTCCACTGTCATCGGTGCTGCCTGTGATGGCAAGTGCCTCCACACACACATCTGCATCTCCCTCGGAACTCTCTACCTGTCCTGTCACGGCCAAGGAGTTTTTTTCTGAAACAAAACAGAATTGAGCACACCATCATAAATATATATATAATTATTGATGATTATGATGATGATGATGATTAGATTATTATTAGAATTATTAGTTGGTAATTTCTATTACTGTTATTACTCTTTGGATTTTTGGTGACCCATATAACGGTATGTCTGTGTGTGTGTGTGTGTGTGTGTGTGTGTGTGTGTGTGTGTGTGTGTGTGTGTGTGTGTGTGCTAGCATTCTTAGCTGATTAACACATTGACAGTCCCAAATTGGTGCTGAAGAGCGACTGTGTATGTGTACAGATAATAGAGATGAAAGACGCCTGAAGAGGGACAGAAATGCCCCTGGAATGTGCCAATCTCAAGTTCTAATGTGTCCGACAGAACATTTTTAAAAGCATTCCCAACTATTGGGACACGCCCAGCAAAAATAAAAATAAAAGATCACTTTGTAAATTTACATGTGAATGATGTAATAAACTGTGGAGGCTGCAGGGTTGTATGCCATTCTGAAATAAATTGACAATTATTTTTAAATTCCAGTATAATTCCTGAAATTGAATTTAATGTGAATTGAGGTAGCAAATAGTAGCCTACACACAACTGAAATTTAAATTTAATTGGAAGGAAATAGAATTAAAATAAAGAAAGAAAGCACATCCTTCCTCTAGGATGTGGCCAATTCAATTCAAATGCACACTTATGAAAAAAAAAAAAAAAAAAAAAAATCTATAATTTTGAATGTCGCACAACACCCACAAAGGTTTTTTATGCTTTATTTAAAAGTTGCTTCCAAATACTGCAGATGACTGCATTAGTCAGCTTAAGTGGATTCATAATTTTATACACACTACAGGTGTGGTCTTTATAATGGAGCAAGATGAAGGATGGAGTGAAGATGGGGTCAGAGGAACATGATTCTGCAGGGTTTGTGGTCCCCTAACAATCTTGTGGTTGTCTCCCACCCAGATGGGGGTCACAGTGTAAGCTGGGGTCACATTTAACCCCCTTGCCACACACACTCATGTACAGCTTCACCTCTGTGACAGACAGATGATTAGTTCTCCAGGCTGGCTGTGGGAAAGAGGAGTCCTGTTCCCATGATGAAATAGCTGACTTTTACAGTGACTTTTACAGTTGCAGTGAGACTGATGCACCATGGGATATATGGAGGACTGGGGATGCCAACAAACTAATGTCATACCAAATACCAACCAAAACCACCAAGTAAGATTTATCATGTCAGATCTCTGTGTATCTCACCTCAAAATGTCAGTCTCTATTTAACAAGAGAGAGAGAAAAAAAAAATGACATCAATTAAATAATGCTGGACTATCAAGGAGTATTTTAAGGTAGTGTTTTTTAAATGTTTTCTTTGCCATGGACACCCAAATATGACTACGGACCCCCTTCCTAAAATATAAAGGCAGCCATTACATTTTCAACCCATTTAAACTGTGAGAACTAATTTGTTCTAGGACAGTACATGTACAATATTATGTGGCAAATATTCACTGTTTGTAGAGTTGACACTTTAAGAGTTGTATTAATCCTGAAATGAAACAATAGTGTAGCAATAATAATAATAATAATTATTATTAATAGTGTTCATTCATTCATTCATTCATACATACATACATACATACATACATACATACTGTCCATACATACATACATACATACATACTGTACATACATACATACGAACGTACATACATAATGAACATAGTTACATACATACATACTGTACATACTGTATGTACAAAAATACATACATACATACATACATGCATGCATACTATACTTACTGTACATACATACATTCATACATACATATATACCGTCTCAGGTTACGACTGTAACCGTAGTTCACTGAGTGGGCAACGAGACGATGCGTTGATGACGATTTGGGAACGCCCCTGCGTGATTGCGTCTGAAGCACATGCCAACTAGTCCAATGGCGAGAGTACATCCGGTTGAGAACCGCGCTAGCTTCAAAAAAGGCCGAAGCAAGTCGATCACAGGGATGTAGGAAGTATGGCAAAGTGAATCAAGGGAACTTGCAATGCCGCGATGACGCTTTGGGAACGAGAATGCCCGAACGCCATATGGCCAATAACCTGTCGTGTTAAACTGTCACGACAGAGAACTCTAGACCCCGGGGTATCCATGTCTAGGTCATAAAATCTGACAAACGTAACCGGTGAAGACCAGCCAGCTGCATCAGAAACTTAGAAATTAGACAACCCAGAAATTAGGGCCTTGGAGGCCACCATACCCCTAGTAGAATGGGCTCTAGTGCCCAAAGGTGAAGGCTGGCCCAGAACCTCATATGCAAGAGAGATAGCCTCGACTATCCACTTGCTAACCGTCTGCTTGGATGCAGGGAGGCCTTTCTTAGGGGCCCAAAGAATACCATTAATTGATCAGACTTTCTCCACTGGGCAGATCTGTGGACATAAGTGTCCAGTGCTCTGACTGGACAGATGAGTCCCCCTCAGAGGCCTCAGATCGGTCTGCTGCTTAGAAGGCTTTGGCTGAGAGTGTCGTCCCGCACCCCCCATTTTTTGAGGGGGCGGGGGGCATGAGAGGCGACACTCTCCTTCTGTTGCGCTTGGTATGAGGAGCTTGCCAGCTGTTGATGGCGAAGGAGATATCGTTTGAATGCCTCCGCTATTATATATATATTTATCCTTGTCTATAATATCAGATAAATTTAACCACAGGTGTCTCTCCGAAGCCACATTAGCTGCCATTGACCGCCCAATAGCACGGGTGGTCTCTTTAGTGGCTCGGAGAGACAGATCGGTGGCCCGATGCAGTTCTCTCACCACGTCAGGCCCCGCCCCCTCGCTAGTCTCCAGGTCCCTCAGCAGGTCAGCCTCGTATGCCTGTAATATAGCCATAGTGTGAAGGCATGCCCCGGCCTGATCTGCTGCCGTATATGCTTTACCCACTAACATAGATGATGTTTTTAATGGCTTAGTGGGCAGCATTGGGGACTTCAGGGACGATGCCGATGCTGGTGAAAGTTAACTGGCCAGTGGTTGTTCTACTTTCGGCATCGCCCCATAACCATATTCCTTTAGCCCCCTTATATCTGAATAAACATAAACATGAGGGATAAAAACTTTAGAAGAATATGGTTTATTCCACGACCTTGAACCTTGATTTCTCGGCTGCCCATTCAATATTCAACTTTGACACAGCACGGGACAGTACCTCCACCGGGCGGGCTTCCAACTCCGGAGAGAGAGCACTGGATCTCACAGGTAAAGGTTGAGAAAGGGCGGGGCCCGTCTCAAACCCCGCCATGAGATCCATTTGCGATCCCCACGTTAAGAGCTTCCGAGCTGCCTCGGCTGCAGCGGGGCCCAAACAGCAGGGAAAACTCACCTGAACACCCTCCTTAAAGAGTGACAGGCGAGAGTGGAGTGTGTGAAGCGGCAGCTTCTCACAATGCTCACAGTCAGCCCCCTCGAAGGCTGACAGAGCATGCTCCGCTCCCAAACACATCACACAAAGTTTGTGTGTATCCCCATCCGTAAGATAACGAGGGCAGGGAGAAGGACACAACTTGAATGATTGCTTGGACGCCATGATAGATATATATGAAGCTGTATGGTTTTCGTGTCAGACAACAATATAACAGACAGTTTGACACAGAGCGCTTGCAGAGGCACAGAAGCTAGTGCGGTTCTAAACCGGATGTGCTTTTATCCTTTCCTGGTCATGACGCCACCTGTGACGTTCACTCTTGCCATTGGACTAGTTGACACACGTGCTTCAGGCGCAATCACGCAGGGCCATTCCCAAAGTTCCACGAGTTCCCTCGAAAGGGAAATACATGCATACATACATACATACATATTGTACATACAATCATACATACATACATACATACAAACATACATACAAACTGTACATACACTCACCTAAAGGATTATTAGGAACGCCTGTTCAATTTCTCATTAATGCAATTATCTAATCAACCAATCACATGGCAGTTGCTTCAATGCATTTAGGGATGTGGTCCTGGTCAAGACAATCTCCTGAACTCCAAACTGAATGTCAGAATGGGAAAGAAAGGTGATTTAAGCAATTTTGAGCGTGGCATGGTTGTTGGTGCCAGATGGGCCGGTCTGAGTATTTCACAATCTACTCAGTTACTGGGATTTTCACACACAACCATTTCTAGGGTTTACAAAGAATGGCGTGAAAAGGGAAAAACATCCAGTATGCGGCAGTCCTGTGGGCGAAAATGCCTTGTTGATGCTAGAGGTCAGAGGAGAATGGGCCGACTGATTCAAGCTGATAGAAGAGCAACTTTGACTGAAATAACCACTCGTTACAACCGAGGTATGCAGCAAAGCATTTGTGAAGCCACAACACGCACAGCCTTGAGGCGGATGGGCTACAACAGCAGAAGACCCCACCGGGTACCACTCATCTCCACTACAAATAGGAAAAAGAGGCTACAATTTGCACGAGCTCACCAAAATTGGACAGTTGAAGACTGAAGACTGAAGATTGAAGACTGGTCTGATGAGTCTCGATTTCTGTTGAGACATTCAGATGGTAGAGTCAGAATTTGGCATAAACAGAATGAGAACATGGATCCATCATGCCTTGTTACCACTGTGCAGGCTGGTGGTGGTGGTGTAATGGTGTGGAGGATGTTTTCTTGGCACACTTTAGGCCCCTTAGTGCCAATTGGGCATCGTTTAAATGCCACGGCCTACCTGAGCATTGTTTCTGACCATGTCCATCCCTTTATGACCACCATGTACCCATCCTCTGATGGCTACTTCCAGCAGGATAATGCACCATGTCACAAAGCTCGAATCATTTCAAATTGGTTTCTTGAACATGACAATGAGTTCACTGTACTAAAATGGCCCCCACAGTCATCAGATCTCAACCCAAGAGCATCTTTGGGATGTGGTGGAATGGGAGCTTCGTGCCCTGGATTTGCATCCCACAAATCTCCATCAACTGCAAAATGCTATCCTATCAATATGAGCCAACATTTCTAAAGAATGCTTTCAGCACCTTGTTGAATCAATGCCATGTAGAATTAAGGCAGTTCTGAAGGCGAAAGGGGGTCAAACACAGTATTAGTATGGTGTTCCTAATAATCCTTTAAGTGAGTGTATATATATACATATATACATATGTATATATATATGTGTTTGTATATATATATATATATATGTGTTTGTATATATATATATATATATATTCAAAAGTCCAATATATATATATATATATATATATATATATATTTATATAATACATACTGTAGATTCATACATACATAGTGTACATACATACATACTGTACATAATTTCATACATACATACAGTACACACATACATGCTCCTAGTATTTATATGCCTGTGTTTCAGTTCTCATTTTTCGGTTCTCGTTAACATTTCAGAGTTTGGTTATGGTTAATCCTTGGTTATGTCTTTTGCATCTATCTTCTTCATCTTGCCATCTACCTATACCACACCTCCGCTAAACCTAAAACCTAAACAAATTCTAAAATGTATTATTAAATAAATGTATTGTTTATTATTATTATTATTATTATTGTTACATGCTTTCATTGGTTATTTATTTACTTACATATATTTATTTGTTTATTTGTTTGTTTGAGAAATGGGGTCTCTAGACCCCATGTTGAAAAATCTTGTTTTAAGGGAGCAAACGATGGATCTGAGGACAGTAAAGCTGAGGTAGTGAGGGTGATGTTAAGGTTGAAGAGAGAGATGCTGCAGCAGGCTAAACCTCAACATGGTAAAGTAATCAGGCCTGGCTTTGATGGGGACTAAACAAACATTACCGCTCTCAACACTGCCCTTTTTTCCCCTCTCATCCTCTCCGCGATGAGTTCCCTCTGAAACGCTGGCCAGCCGAATCCCTTTCTGTTTTCTCACTTTGTTTTGCGTGTGAGTACACACACACACACACACACACACACACACACACACACACACACACACACACACACACACAGATATATATATATATATATATATATATATATATCTGTGTGTGTGTGTGTGTGTGTATGTGTATGTATACATTAGAGATGTGCGGATGAGCTCCAACATTACCGGAATCCGCAGTCAAAAACATATATATATATGCTCTTTCTCCCTCTCTTGCTCTTTTTTTCTGTATAGTCTCTTGAAACGTGTTGCAACTTTTCTGGAGAAGCAGGTGAGTCAGAACGCCTATTTTGCAGCTTCTCTGATATGTGTTCTCAAATTTGGAATTGACATTTGAGATATAAAGTCTGCAATGAATTTCTAACAAAATAAAATCTTGACATTAAAAAAAAACAGATGGGTTAAAAACCTTTTTCTGATTTCTCAGATTTGAGCAGTTGAAGTCTGAAAAGTGATCTAATGAGGTACCTTAAATCCTCCAGCAAACGTTCAGGGTTTGGGAATGTTTCATTGTAAATGTGCTGCAGTGATCTTCTATTCTTTTATTCTTTAAGTTTAATTAATATTCAGCTTTATCTGAGAGTTTCTGGTCCATTGGAACGCAAAACTACAGAGATCAGTAGAGCTCTGATTTAAGTTTCCTATCAATCACCATATGTCTCTCAACAAGAATTCTGCCCTCAAAAAAGTTTAAAAGTCCAAGTATTAGGGTCAAAAGCGAGCCATTTCATCTTTGGCTTTCCGTCTTTTTTTTTTTTTTAGGATGAAAGATGATATAGCAGGTAGTGACAGGGTAGCAGTGACCCTCTCCAGAGCAAATTCCGTTGTGGGAGGTAACACTCCCATATAGCTAGTAGGATGATTTCAGCCATCTCTCCCCCTAACTTTGGACAGACGACAGTTTAGTAAGCCCAGGACCTTGTACATTTATATTCAGTCCATATATATACATATCTTGCAGGTTTTGAGCAAATGGGATTTCCACCACCACTGTACTAAAGAAAGCTCTTTCAGGAGGGGTTTTCGAAGAAGTTCAAAACTCGGAATCATAATCGCACTAGAGGGTCTGATCGATGATGCACCTGGGACAAAAATGTTTAGGATTTAAAAAATCATTTCTATCTCATCTTTCAGAGGCCTAAAGCTGTTTTAGGAGCAGAGAGAGAGAGAGGGAGAATGAAAGAGGCTGGAAAAGCACAGATGGGAGGAGATGAAGAGCAGAAAGTCAAAGAGAGAGGACAAGTGAAATAAGACAGAGAGGGAGAGAAAAGGGGGGATGTGAAGAGAGAAATGGAGAGGAGAGAGCTAGAAAGAGAGAGAGAGAGTTAAAGAACGGGAAACAGGCAGAAAAGAGAGTCTCTGAGGTCCACTGAATTTTCTCTCTTTCTTCTCGTCCCTTTTTCAAGCCTCTTTCCCTCCCAGGTCTACACAGCTGTTTGGACACCAGGGGCCACTTTTCTGCACCCAGATGAAAAAGAGAAAGACTCAAAGCAAACTTGCAGGTAGGCCTGCAAAAGCAATCGCTTTTCTCCAGCCCAGAACAGAAAAACAGAAGAAAGGGGGAGCAAAAGGCACAAAAGTGTGTGTTTGCTTTAGTGTGTGAGTGTAAGTGCGTGCATGAGGGAGACCACATGCACGCCCTATACCAAGAATGATATCTGCTTTTATTGACTTTGTTAAACCGTTCTCAATGCTACTTCCTATGTGTTTACAAGACAGTAAATCAGATCTCATTCAGTGGAATGGAGCACCCATGTCAATGGAAAAACCCCTTGGTGGAGAGAGCAGAGTAAAAGCAGAGACCAGGAGCATTCTCAACCTGAACTATCCGCTACCTTGGCCTGACTTAAAGGAGAACTCCGGTCAATTTTAACATTGAGCTAATTTTTTTGTACATTTGGAGTGCTGTCAATACAGAGAACAACGACAAAAAACGGTGTTGCCTACACCGAGTTATTCTATTTTTAAAATTTGCACCCTGTGGACTTCAATAGGGCAAGTAGTAAGCCTGCTTTTTAGCCTCTTAACATCCTTTAAGTGTCATTACAAGTGCACAGAAAATGTGAGTGATTCCTTCCGAGTGAACACGGGTGGATCTGACTGCAGTAGATGTTAGAGATATTAATAAAAACGAAGTTAATTCAGCCAGCGCTCATACCTTTGTTTACATCCTGTTTTCGGTGGAAGGCCATAGTAATCGATTGTCGAGTTCACGCGCATAGGTTTAGTTACCAATGATCACGCGCGTGAACTCGACAATCGATTACTATGGCGTTCCACCGAAAACAGGATGTAAACAAAGGTATGAGCGCTGGCTGAATTAACTTCGTTTTTATTAATATCTCTAACATCTACTGCAGTCAGATCCACCCGTGTTCACTCGGAAGGAATCACTCACATTTTCTGTGCACTTGTAATGACACTTAAAGGATGTTAAGAGGCTAAAAAGCAGGCTTACTACTTGCCCTATTGAAGTCAACAGGGTGCAAATTTTAAAAATAGAATAACTCGGTGTAGGCAACACCAATTTTTGTCGTTGTTCTCTGTATTGACAGCACTCCAAATGTACAAAAAAATGAGCTCAATGTTAAAATTGACCGGAGTTCTCCTTTAAAGATGCCGGCAGGCAACACTTAGATTCAGTTTGTTGACATTAATGCATTAGGTGTTTATCATGAACTAACAATGAACAATTAAGTAAGCATATATTAAGATGATGATGTCACTGACTGCACATTATCTAGCTTATCATACAGCCATCATCAAATAACATGAATGATAATTACTGTAATTCCTGAATATTACCTGTTTTAAAGCTTACGTAAAAAAAAAAAAAAATATATATATATATATATATATATATAATATATATATATATACACTCACCTAAAGGATTATTAGGAACACCATACTAATACTGTGTTTGACCCCCTTTCGCCTTCAGAACTGCCTTAATTCTACGTGGCATTGATTCAACAAGGTGCTGAAAGCATTCTTTAGAAATGTTGGCCCATATTTATAGGATAGCATCTTGCAGTTGATGGAGATTTGTGGGATGCACATCCAGGGCACGAAGCTCCCGTTCCACCACATCCCAAAGATGCTCTATTGGGTTGAGATATGGTGACTGTGGGGGCCATTTTAGTACAGTGAACTCATTGTCATGTTTAAGAAACCAATTTGAAATGATTCGAGCTTTGTGACATGGTGCATTATCCTGCTGGAAGTAGCCATCAGAGGATGGGTACATGGTGGTCATAAAGGGATGGACATGGTCAGAAACAATGCTCAGGTAGGCCGTGGCATTTAAACGATGCCCAATTGGCACTAAGGGGCCTAAAGTGTGCCAAGAAAACATCCCCCACACCATTACACCACCACCACCAGCCTGCATAGTGGTAACAAGGCATGATGGATCGATGTTCTCATTCTGTTTACGCCAAATTCTGACTCTACCATCTGAATGTCTCAACAGAAATCGAGACTCATCAGACCAGGCAACATTTTTCCAGTCTTCAACTGTCCAATTTTGGTGAGCTCGTGCAAATTGTAGCCTCTTTTTCCTATTTGTAGTGGAGATGAGTGGTACCCGGTGGGGTCTTCTGCTGTTGTAGCCCATCCGCCTCAAGGTTGTGCGTGTTGTGGCTTCACAAATGCTTTGCTGCATACCTCGGTTGTAACGAGTGGTTATTTCAGTCAAAGTTGCTCTTCTATCAGCTTGAATCAGTCATCCCATTGTCCTCTGACCTCTAGCATCAACAAGGCATTTTCGCCCACAGGACTGCCGCATACTGGATGTTTTTCCCTTTTCACACCACTCTTTGTAAACCCTAGAAATGGTTGTGTGTGAAAATCCCAGTAACTGAGCAGATTGTGAAATACTCAGACCGGCCCGTCTGGCACCAACAACCATGCCACGCTCAAAATAGCTTAAATCACCTTTCTTTCCCATTCTGACATTCAGTTTGGAGTTCAGGAGATTGTCTTGACCAGGACCACACCCCTAAATGCATTGAAGCAACTGCCATGTGATTGGTTGATTAGATAATTGCTTTAATGAGAAATTGAACAGGTGTTCCTAATAATCCTTTAGGTGAGTGTATATATATACTGTATATATATATATATATATTGTACAGTACAAAACTTTTAGCCTTGCAACAAGACCAATGCTCTCACTGTATGCCTAATATTAATATTAATAAGTGGTCTTGGTCTGCGCCGACTCGTGCATATGATTTGCTCTGTGCTATTGTGTCTCTAGTGACACTAACGCAAAACCAGACTTCATTCGTCCGAATGGAAAGCATACACTGTCTGAATCGTTCTCTATCCCCTATATAGTGCACTATGTGCCAATCACCATATAGAAAATAGTAAATGTGTGAAGAGTGATCGATTTCATACGCAGCTTCAGCGTCTATAGGGTGCGGGACACTTTTGATTCTAGAAAGTATTTGATTGGACAGAAAGTCTGATGAGAAGCTAAAGTGCACAGTGATGTCATCAAAATCGTTGATCCATAATTGGTGGAAGTGAAAGACTGTAAGTTTTGAATGCTTATATCTTCAAAATGCATATTTTATCATTGTTTTGGAGCACACTAGATTATAGATAACAGATAGGCTAACATATTTACACTAAAAGCCAAAAAACTTCATTTTGATTTCATGGGGACTTACCATTTCCAGGACCAAACACTCTATCAGAAGCCAAAAGCAAACAACAAAGGGTGCTAATATAGGCTACTCCTTAAAAATCATTAATTATAACCTTTATCAATTCTATTCAATTCAGAAATTTGCTTTATTGGCATGACTGTAAATAATACAATATTGCCAAATGTTTATCTCCATATTCGATATCGCTTCAAAAACTCAGGCTCTATTCACTCCCATTATAAAAGCTTGGAAGAGCCAGGATATTTTTTTTATATAACTCTGATTGAAGAAAGTTATATACACGAATGGGTTGAGGGTGAGTAACGTATGGGATAATTTTCATTTTTGGGTGAACTATTGATTGGATTGTTGTCTAATTGCTGTGATCTGAGCAGGTTGCTGAGCAAGCAATATTACAAGGGGGAGATAAACTTTGGATTAAAGATTATGAGGGCACATTCATGTTTTAAAAAAATATACAGAAACAAATCAGTTTTGATTTCATGGACACTTTAACGAATTGAACCTCATTGCAAAGTGTTACTGAGATCCCTAATCTGCACTGCCCTTGAAAAAAAAAAAAAAAAAAATAGAAATTAAATGTAGTAGGCCTACTCACAGTCTAGCTGCAATTATGGGATGTCAATAACTGCTACTATAACCTTTTTAACCAATAAGGCACTAAACACAAGTTTGAACCCCCTTTTCACTTTCACTGAAAATTTTTAAAGACAGTTCCCTTAGATTAGCTTGTGCTAAAAACATTAACACATGTTTGCTATCCAGGCAGTTACAGTACAATCACGGCTGGATTCAGTGCAGTCTCTGACAGCATGTATCATCCAAAAGCATATTGTGATTAGTGTTACTGGATGACACCTGTGATCTACTTCCAACTTTGTTTCCACATTCAAGGCACATTCCGTTTTATTTTCCTCCATGGTGTCTACCTTTCCACCACTCCCTCTCTTTAGTGGTGCGTATTTTTATTCTTGGCATCAGGTGGAGTGAATAATACTTTACTTAATGTAGTGGTCTCATATTAGCTGCTTCAGACATTTACTCATTCCCCTCTTCCTCTAAGAATAACCAGAGATCCTTGTGCCAGGGTTCTTGTTTCACTCTGTCTCTCTATTTTATTTTCCTGCTGCTATTTAGAAGGACAGGGACAATGTTTGGAAGAGCATCAACCACCTAATGACCAGATGGCAGATGGCAGACCTGGACCAGACCTGGTTAAGTTTGAATTAAAACATGGCTGTGATATTAAAATGTACTCTTGGGTTCCCACAAACTTGACAAAAGCATGACTCTTGGTTAACCACTGCTGAATTATTTTGGCTGTTTGACCACAGAGAGATAGAGTGAGGGAGAACAAGAAAGAAAACAAACTCCTCACCCTGAACAGATTGTTGTAGAGGGTGTTTAAAAGCTGAGAAAAAGACAGTGTCAGATAAAGGAGACAATGTTCTGTTATATATACAAATTGTGGAATTTACTATTTTGAATGAGTTACGCTTTTATGTGCAGTGAACGTTGTTAACAGGAAAATGAACATACTCAAATAAGGTCTCAAAAGCCAAGAAAAACAGAGAATGTTATACCAATTGTGAATGCACTGCATATTGTTATGGTTCAGCACAGACACAGGGATGAGAGAGGACAGGAATACTGCTGCAATGATAAGTTTATTGAACCAACAGCAGGATCAGCACAAGGCAGGTGAATAGTTACTTGGATCATGGAGTGAACAAATAATTTGATTGATAATCTTATCTGTTGCAGACGGAGAATGATCAGTATTTTGAAAGTACTATATCAGGTCCATAATGATGAGACAAGTCAGTGAATCTAGTAGAATAAATTTATTTTGGGCTGCTAAGGTTTTATGAGGCGATTTGAGGGTGAAAGACAAAATTGTTTTGTAGAAAAACAATACAGGCTTTAATAATGTGTTTAAGGTGAAGGAAGTGGAAGCAATAGTACTGTGATTATTTCTAATATGTCTTGGCAAAATCATTTTGCACATAATAAGGATAATAATAGTTATAAAACAGCTAAGAACCCACACCTATTATCAATAAGGTTGTTATATGATCAATAAATTATTTAACACTTCACACAGTGAGGTTTGTTCTTGGATGGTATCTGATATGCACTATGTACTGTGTTTCTTTTGATCAATGTTTATATGAATAGAAGCCTAAATTAAATGTGTTCATCATAGAAAGTGATCATGTCTTTTCATAAGACTTGGACTAAGCCACTCAATTGATGAATGCACAAAAAAAAGATGAATATTATAAATATTTTCATAAGTGTTACAAAGCTGAACGTAAGCCTATAGGGGTTTCGAAGAAAATGAGGGTGAGTAAAACAATGACAGATTCCTATTCCTTTTACAGACACAGCTTTTGATTTTAAAAATGTATTAGTAAATGTTGGAATTATTAAGATTAATAAATGCTGTATAAGTATTGTCCATTGTAAGTTCATGTTAACTAATGTAATTAACTAATGTTAACAAATGATACCTTATTGTAAAGTGTTAGCGATTAATTGAATGGAAATGCATCAAGACATTTGTCATCTGAGAAATTTTGCCCATGTAACAGTGTGGCTGTAGAGAGCACATGACTATGGAGAATTTAACAAAAACAGTCTTTAATCAAAAATCCAACAAAAGAACATGCAGGAGATTACAGGAGAAAGCTTAGCAAAGCAACCACCTAGATGAAAATCAACACCGAACAAAGAACTATGAGAACTGAAGGCTTAAATACCAACAGAATCTGAAACAGGTGTGTAACAATCAGTAACCAAGGAAACTAACTAGTAGTAGGATAATGGGGAACAAAGGAAACAGGTACACGAACTAAAATTAAATCAAAAACAGAACGGGCATGTGGCATTAACCAAGTTGAATAAAAGTAATCACACAAAATATATTTTCATTTATACTCCAAAAGTCTCATAAATAAGCATATTCTAAACATGATTTCAATAGAAAGACTTTCAGGCTACTCTTTACCTTAACATATGTGATTGCAAAAAACACATTAAAATCCAAGATAGGACATGAACAAAAGTTTTAAACACACAAATCCAGAGTAATATCTGAGAAAGGACCTGACTAACTAGTCCACTGAATCATTCCATGTGGTAAAATCACTCGTGGCCGTCTCCCTCTGGAACTAATCAATCAGGTACATTCTCACCCTCTAAGCCAGCACATGGGCTGATATGAGTAATTTATGGGACAGAATTAAACCAATACCGATAATGACATTTTCTATGCTGCTTAGCAGCTGTTTTGTCGCTCCTATGAGTGCTCAAAGGTGTGAAAATCCTTCTTTTTTGGGGTTTGAGTCATGCATGGGAATTATAGTCTCAGTCTGAAATTGGTGGAACTTGCAGTGATCCGTGTTATGGTCATTGCAGGATATGAGTGTATTAAAGGCAAGAGTAAAGCCTTTATTTAAAGGGAAAAAGCCCACTAGCAGATAAAGACAATTGCAATTGAGATATGCCCGTGGTTTCTAGTCCAATGATCCAGGGCCATTACAGCTTTGTGATGCAGCATTGCATTAAGACATTTAGTGTATGCTGATGGAAGCATGATATGAACTTGAAGTATTACATTATCACAAAAATAGGCTGCAGACTAAGACTTCAATTCCTGCCTGAAATATCTGAACTGTTAAATGCTTTGTTTTTTGGTGGATTTACTGTATCAAAGTTAACTAAGCTGTAGTACTGACAGCACATGTCTAGCCATTAGATGTTATAAACATCTGAAGTCCAGTACTCTCATGGAGCGTATATTACTTACACATGTAGTGTGTGTGAGTGAAAAAAGAAAACTGGGGTCACCACAAAGGCACATGAAGTAAAGTATTACAGGCAGCCAGGGTATAAACTAATGTAGCTGTATATGTTATGTGCATACCAGAATCTTTGCAATTTTTCCCTTTTCCTTGTGGGAGAATCTTTCCCCTCAAAAAAAAAAAAAAAAAAAAAACTATTAGGGGCTTGGTTATAGCCTATATTTCTTTGGCTTGTCTGGTTGGGAGGTGTATTTAAACCAGTAACGAAAATGATACATTTTACATATATATATATATATATATATATATATATATATATATATATATATATATATATATATATATATATGTGTGTAAAATATATAATGAGCATTAAGTCTGTCATGATTTTGCAGGTAATGTTAATATGCACGTAACATTAACTATTGCAAAAAAAGTGCATATTTTTAATGATGAAGAGGTGATGTAACAAATGTTTCAGGTTATTATATTTCATGTAGGTGCTGTTAACCCTTTTAATCACTCTTTTTCCCAACTAAGCAAGCATGTTACTCATTGGATAGTTCAATACAAATGTCATGACTTTTCAAAAAAAAAAAAAAAAAAAAAAGCAAAAGTATAGGCTATGTTTTATTTTTGCCTATTGTAAATGAAAACTAGTTACAATTTATGTAAGACGTCAATTTTTTAGCCTATTTCTGGAAGAAAAAGTTACTTTTTCATTTCATGTTACACTTTTAGAACTATAGGCCTATATTTTAAATACATCTGTTATTCCAAATGGGACTCGGACTTTGATTTCATAGATAGATGTAGCCTATGAGACAGAACAAATGTAATCATTTAAAAATCACAAATTGTGTAGGCTAAAATAGTTGTGATTATGATATGTTTTGTATACGACTTCTTTTATGGAGCTTTGACACAAACTCTTGTTTAAAATACATAAATTCGTTTTAGACGAATTCAATTTTTATCACAAATTTAAGAGCCAGGTTAAATTGCGTTCTTTGTATTAGCCCATGCTAATTAGCCTACTATAACCGTGTTTTTTCTTAATCTAATTCTTATCTAAAAAGCATCATAAATGAATTACCTCTTCAAACACTATCTTTATTTGCTTAGGATAATGGCCACTAATAAACATTTTTCATTGTTCATGAAATTGTGACTAAAATTCGATTCAGGTTTTGGGAGTGTATCTTTAACTGGATAGCCTAAACTTTTCTTGTAATGATTCAGGTTAACGAACGTCTTTGAAAGAGTTGAAATGTTGAGGAGTGGGATGGCGCTTCAGTAAAGGTGTGGGTGTGGGTTTGACATTGGGAGTTTGAAAGTGGAGACCGACACAGTGAAGCTTCTCCTCTCAGCCTCTCGTCAGGGAAACATAACAGTTTATCAACCCAAATGTGACTTCAGTCTCTTCCAGTGACATTTAGGCTAGAAATACATCAGAATTGGAGATACCGTGTGGAAACATATAGTCTCAGCATGGGCGCGCGCACGCTGCCGGATCTTGTCGGTGACTTTCAATGAAGAATGTTTTATTTTTCTTAAATTCGCTGAAATTGGACATCGACCATGAATTATATTTGTGAGAACAGTCGCCTGTAAGGTGCTTGAACTTTCAGGAATACAAATTGTTTGACGGATTCGTTTGACATGGACTCAGTGGATAAATAAATCACACATTCTATCGATACATGAAAGCTATATTTTGTCCTGTCACTCAGTTTATTTACTGTCATTTTTGCTGAAAGTCCGATGGACCGAGCATCTTCACACAATAAAATACACGCACAGTGGAATTAATGAAGAACTTATCGTTTGGGATAATAATCAGACAGGGTTTGGAAATCTCACAATGAGGCTGAAATCATCGAGGTTACGTTACCTGTAAGTAGCCTATGCTTAATATAGACGTTTCATTGCTAAACTGTTCTTTTTATATTTTAAAACATAATAATAATAATAATAATCCACAATTTTTGTATTTCAGATTCCTTCAATTCATGACTCTGTGTTTTTACACTCAGGTAAGTTTTCTGCATTATGTAGAACAAGCATCTCAAACAAATAGGTATATCCTACACTGTTGAGAAACTTTAATATTGTAACATCGGTTTAACCAAAATGAGCTACATGGGTGAAATCACCTGTAGTTGTAAGCGTCTCTGTAAAAAATATATAAAATAAAGTAAAAGTAAAATGTTTAGATCTGGTTTATAACTTTAGGTGTTAGTGGATGTTAAAGGACAGTTCAAGTGAATGAGCATGCTGTTTTGTTTACTTTGATATATAACATCCACATAAACTTTTTACTTGTTACATGTTAAAATAGAAATATAACTGGGAGGGTTGTAACATGACTTTCCAGTGTTTTCTATTGGACCCACAAAGACAGGTGTGACAACTCTTAGAGTTGACAAACACACTCTTCATTTTTAGAGTTGTAAGCATATATTTCAAAATTTGTTTCAAATTGTATGTGCTGTTTTCAATTATATTTATTTTATGTTTAATATTTTCAGATACATTGGGTGGGGTGATCATGCATGGGCAATACTATATATTGTTAACAAGAATGTTTGGATACCACAAAAAATTCATGCACAAAATATAAACCTTTAAATAATTTTCTATTAGTGTTACACCCCATCCTGTTGTAGATTTAGGTTGCGACAGCAAAAAATGTTGTGCCTGACATTCATTTTTATGGATTATAAATAATTCATAGAATTATAAATGTCTTTAATTTGTAGGTAAATGGGAATAATGTGTCAAAGTTTTAGTCACATAATGCAAAACAAAACAGTCACAGACATTGAAACAAAAATGTCACAACACTACTCCGTCTCCCCTACAAATATTCATCAGCAAGACACACTGAAAACGATAAGTATTTTACGCACATTAATCCTGTGTGTGTAGTAAATGTGTTATAACCGTGAAAACAACTCATTATTAATAGAGTCATTGGCAAATTGTCAAACATCTTGAAAAGGCGTAAACCCCTCACTTTAAAGGTAATGGCTCTAACATGTGGGCAAGGCACATGGCTGACTTACAAAAGAAAATCATTATGGGAAAAGACCCGAGAGACAGGGGTGAAAGATCAGTGTTGGTTGAAACGAACCCTCATTGGCATGTCATCTAGAGTGTGGACAGCGCACTTGCCCTGAGAATGCCAACCATCTTGTGTCCTCCACTTCATAAGACCAGGCACATATGGAATCATGATTTGAATCTGATGAGTGCTGTCCATAATGTTTATATCATTGTTCTAATATACACAATTAATCAATACTCGTAGTAGTTCTTCTGTCTTCTGTTTACACCATGAATCTGCATGTTCTGTCACATTTTTATAGATGACGATGCAGTCCATCTCCGTACCCAATTTTAAGCACCACGTAACGGAGCAGAGTCGTCTATCGGACAGGATGAGTCGGAGATTAACAAGGACTTATCAGCTCTATAGCCGGACCAGTGGAAAACATGTACAAGTCCTGGGCAATAAGAGGGTCAATGCCAACGGCGAGGATGGAGATATTCATGGCAAGTCACAATCTTTGCAGATGCACCTTTATGCATTATTTTACTTTGTCAGCTTTGAACAATAGGACAGAACAGTCAGTTGAGGAGATCACCTCAGGTTACTTTAAAGAATGTCCAGTAAATACCATTGCCAAAAAGTAACCTGCATAGTTTGAAATGGATTCTATATTTTTGATCTCAGGAGAAACCCGTTTCGTTTCTGGAAAACACATCAGTACTCATCTTACCTCTGCCGTCTTAACATTTCCTGAATAGCTCTCCATATAATAAAAGTTGTAGGATAGAAATATGACATGCGATTTTCTAACATCATTATTTTTCATCTTTCATGTCTTCCAAAACAAATGTTTATTGCAAATGTTCCTGTATTATGTGTGAAGCAGGATGATGATCTAAAGTTTCAATCACTTGT
Source organism: Scardinius erythrophthalmus (assembly GCF_964197995.2). Taxonomy (NCBI): domain Eukaryota; kingdom Metazoa; phylum Chordata; class Actinopteri; order Cypriniformes; family Leuciscidae; genus Scardinius; species Scardinius erythrophthalmus. The sequence continues at coordinate 25,717,087 of NC_138223.1, forward strand.
CAAGAGTTATTGGCACCAAAATTACATGCGTATTTTTATTCTGCTAAATATATGATTCGCAGTATGCCTTGATGTTGCAAATAGGCAATGAAAAGTCAATCTTGTTTTTACTTGAACTCAATGTAATTTTAAAGCTATACAGTAAGGCACCTGTTTTAAGTGAGCTACGGCACTTCTTCTCCAAACAAAACAGTGGTTAGAATCCCGTCCGCTGGGAATGAATTCCTGTCACCAAAGTATTTCTGTGTGTCTAGCCATCTTTCCACTCGTGCAGTCCATCCACTTTGCCCACTTTTTTGGAGGGTCATTTTACGAGGAATTTTCATAGCTTTACAACTCAAAGTATGAGTCAGTTTATGAAGAGAAGTGAGGTCAGCGTCATTGGTTTATACCTCTCTTTGTTACTCTTACTTTTACTCTTTGTAGTCTTGGCCTAACACACACATGCTTTCACACATCTAGACTCAATATTAGCCGTTTTGTTCACACTTTATTCCCACCCAGACAACATTACAGCAATGCAAATCATAAACTATCCAGTACACAATCAGAAGCATCACTCATTGTATATATCACCTGAAAGTAATGTGTAAAAATAACAAACTCTGTCACATTTCCAGCTAAACTTATTGTGGAAACCGACACGTTTGGAAGCCGGGTTCGAATCAGAGGAGCAAAAACAGGATACTACATTTGCATGAACAAGAGAGGCAAGCTTATTGGACGGGTGAGTTTAACCCCTTAAGTGCCCCAACCAATCCCACCCCCCCTTCCCCCCCCCCCCTTTTTTTTTTGCATTGACATGAAAATGTAATTGTAATTAAGTGTGTTTATGTTCAATTTTTTTTCCAATGATATCTACAAGATACCTTCCTTTAACTCAAACAGTAGAGCGTGACACTAGAAATGCCAAGGTCATGGGTTCGATTCCCAGGAAAAGCAAAAACCTGATCAAATGTGTACCTTGAATGCATTATACTGTAAGTCACTTTGGATAAAAGAGTCTGCCAAGTGCTGAATGCGATGAAATCATACGATTTTAATAAAATATAGACATCTAAATGGGCTTGAACGGCACTAATCGTATCACAGGTAAACCCATCATGCCCTGTGAACAAAACTGAGCCTCATAAATCTCTCAGGCTTGAATAGCAGTTTTCTGAGTTTGTCATTTCAGTCCTCCGCTGTCTGTCTCTTTTTGTTGCCAGAGGAAGGGCCGTGGCAGGGACTGCATATTCACTGAGATTGTTCTGGAAAATAACTACACGGCTTTGCAGAACGCTAAGTACAAAGGCTGGTACATGGCCTTTACACGCAAGGGCCGACCCAGGAAAGCCATGCAGACCCAGCAGCACCAGCGCGAGGCTCATTTCATGAAACGTCTTCCTAGAGGACACCTGTTAACAGAAAGGAAGCCTTTTGATTTAATCCCATACCCCCTCAACAAGAGGACTAAGCACCATCAACGCACAGGCGCAAATTGAGGGCAGTATCATATCTTATACCGGAGTGTCTTAATTTGAGTTAATCTAATCTATGTGCATCCATAGTTCTGGACATCATGGCAAACTGATGCTGTGTAAAAGAAAAAGAAAAAAGGAGGCTGTACAGATGAATGACTGTACTACGAACAGTTTGTTCTGGGACAATTACTGAACTGTTGACTGAACAGAGGACACCGTAAGCCTTGTAATAATGAGCAGTACATCTCTGGGAATACAAGAAGACAACAGAACACATGACACACAAACACTCTCAGAAAAATGTGCACAAATTTGACCTTTTGGGATATAACATAGCTTGTCACAGGGACAGTACTCTTTAAGGGGTCCTATTATGCTATTTCACTTTTTCAACTTTAGTTAGTCTGTAATGTTGCTGTAAGGGAGATCTGCAAGGTTACAAAACTTAAAGTCCACTCCAAAGGGAGATATTTTATTTAAAATAGGGCTGTGAAACGATTAATCGCATCCAAAATAAAAGTTTGTGTTTACATAATATATGTGTGTGTACTGTGCATAATTATTTTGTATATATAAATACACACACATGCATGTATATATTTGAGAAAAAAATGTTATGTATATATAAAATATTTATATATAATACAAATTATATATATATATATTTATACACAGTATATATAAGCAACTATTTCTTAAATATATGCATGTGTGTATATTTATATATACAAAATAATTATGCACAGTACACACATATATATTATGTAAACACAAACTTTTATTTTGGATTCACTATGGCAAAGAGACGCTGTTTTGTCCACCCCATTTCCAAAGCTATGTCCTATTATTTGTAGTAGTGTTTTTTTTTTTATCAGTTCCAATAATACGTTTAATGTAGTTTCTACGATGTAAACAAGGGGCAAAGCTTTGCCTCCGCTTAGTGTTGATGTAGTGTTTACTGTAGCTTCTGTAAGCTCTTGTGTATGTAAGACTGATCACCGCCCCTTAGGAAATTAACCATGGTTTTGTGATCAATTACTGTTTGTATTACCATAGTTTTCCAACAAATATCATGATTAAATGGTGTATAACATCGTATCTAAAAATGAATAAGAAAATTACAGAAAAAAAACACCACTCTGAAACGTCCTGTGAAATCCGTGGTTGCAAAGACGAAATCCGTTCTGGATGATCCTCTTGTCCGTTAACATTCTTAAATCTGAATCAGGCTTGAATTGGTTTGAAATTGACACCATCCTTAATGTTTACACCTGAGCAGATGAAACTCACGATTATGGTAAGGGGCGTGACATTTCCCGAACACAACACACTGGGCCATCTAACCAATCGCAGCACATTTTGTATTTCGGAAGGAGAGGCTTCATCGAAACTGGAACTAATGATGCGTTCGAAATATAAAATTTGTAACATGTAAAATATGTGAAAAATAATGTGTTTTTTGAACAATCAACCATGAAAGCATATTCTAGTACACCCCAAAAACAAAATCAAGACTTCGTAAAAGGACATAATAGGACCCCTTTAAAGGGACAACTTTGGACCTCATTTACCCCTTAAAGGGTATATATCACTACTCTAAGGTAAGCTGACAAATTATGGGTACTGTTTTTGCACATTTTTTTCTGACAGTGAACATGGCAGCTACTGATAATCTCAAAAGTATGCAGATACACAGATTCCATGATGTATAGTGACATTATCAAAAAGCATCTTTATTGTTTGTACATGACTATATATTTTTATTGGAAGATTGTAAGATACTTCAAAAAGTGGAAATATTTATTTTAGAGCGTGTATTAAATTCATGTAAAAGTATTGATTTAACAAGTTTATAGGGTGTGTGATTCATTGACTCCCTAAACGTCTTTTGTGGGAACTTTAAATTCGGACTGTGATTGATTCGACTCCTTTGAGATGCGCTTCTACGCTGAATTTGCTTTGAAGGAGTCAGCGATCATTAGCTGACGGGTCGAATTCTCGCTCTCTCATAGATCACACTGGATGTGTGTGGGCGCATCAAGAACACGAACACGACAAGTGTGGGTTAAAGGCGAAGGCCTCCAGGAACACAAGTCGGCCAAATTGGGAGCCAGTTTCTTTCAGAGTCAGGCTTATTCAGTTGACAACAACAGCAGCCTGAGAGAAACCTCAAGGGCATGCTCGGGTCTATTCAAGAGGTATACCTCCAGGACCGTATAGCTGTTGTTATGTTTTTGGCCCAGCAGTCGAACTCCCAGAAAAAGAGGCCTGAGCCTCAGATAACTGTGAGGCAATATCTGTGACAGGCCGGTCTCGATTGAATGTGCTCAGCAAGTGAGACTGGGCCTTTGAATAGCTTGGGCCTTTTGCTTTAGAAGAGATGAGGTCAACCCACCATTGCTGTCCCAAACAAAGGTTACCACCGTGTAGTTGCATTTCTGCGACCCGCACACCGTAACCCTCTGATCAAATGCTGCCTTTGTAGGCGCCGTAGAAAAGAAACATGTTATACAATGGTGGACCTGAATAATAACACAAGGAGGGGTCAGCTATCAAAAAAGGAAGCCCAGTCACACAGAGGGGGTGAGGGCGGGTGAGAGAGAGAAACCAAGAGCGACTCGGGGGGAGAGAAAACGTTTCGGGGGGGTGTTATGGGCTGAAATGTGGGCGAGAGGGGCTGAAAGAGGGCAAATGGCTGGGAAGAGGCAAAGAGGGGCACAGACGAATGAAAAGGGCCAAAAAAGAGTGTCTCTCTGTTGAGGCAGTTGAGCATGACCATTGAGGCCTCAGGATGGGGAGGGAGAATGGGAAGAAGAGACACTGAACAAAAATCACAGCGCTGAGCTCTTCGCCCTGTCGCCTTTTCCCAGGACTTCTGATTTGTCAGTTGGCCCTTGGACTGCTTCCATTTGCAGAGCCATGTTGTGGTAGAAAAGCATCTAGAAAAGCATTTTATTGACCTGCTAAAACTATTTAAATTGGTGCTTTGTTCTGTTCTTGTCAAAATACCACTATCGTTCAAAAAATTTGACTTAAGGGGAAATGTTTTTGTGTGCGCTTATTAACCATAAATTTCCTAAGTTAGAATTTTTCGTACAATATCCGTAAAAAAAATTAAATAATACATACCAGTATATAAACCAGACATTGCTGGCATTGACATTGCTACAAATTTGACGTTAGTATTATACAAGGTATCATGTGATGCAGGTATTATAAAACATTCAATGTTTACACTGTGAACAGATTATAAAACACTAAGCATCATACATGTTCCTGTAAAGTTACAGAGAAAAACTGGACATCATGCACTGAACGACTGAGGATCACACCAGAATTTTACATTCTTCTGAACACAACAAGCTAAACGCATAGACACACAACTAATTAAACAATATGTGTTCTAGACTGGATGGAATCACAGTCTGAATCTAAAAAATCAGAGTCTGTGCCCATCATATTCTACACAATTTTCTGTTCTCTGACTGCCCAAAATCTGCAGACTGACTCTGATTTTTGGCAATTAGCATCAAATCTGGGCAAAAATCCAGCAAAGGTTGTTTAGTAAAATCCAGTCACATTTAGCCACTTGTTAGAAATCTCTTATAGTCATGTAAAATGTGTAATAAACATGAGTGGGGTATTACTAATGTATTTTATCTCAGAATAGAATGTGCAAATACCTTGAGCTTACTCATAAAAACCTTTACAAAACACATTGACCTAATGGAAACGAGAATTCAAAAAGGCTTACTGTGATTGATTGCTTTACATGTCAGTCAAGCTGCTAGGCCTTACAAGAATAAGCTGTAATATGGACCAGACATCCAGTCAAAGGTCTGGAAACTTGAGTCAAACAACGTAAAAACAATGCAAATGTTGACCACCACCCAGTTTTAAAGAAAAAACTGCATTGCTAAAGTATCAGTAATCAATAACTCGCTCCAAAATGCTAATGGCATTGCAGATCGCTCCTGTAGGACCCATTGTATCCGCTCTGACTTACAGATAACAGTCAACATCTGCCAAAAGTCCAGGCCACTGGTCACCAGTCTGTCAGAAGAGTCGGTACCTCTAAGAAAACAGGACTGGTGGAACTATAAGAATCTCTCTCGGTAGCAGTTAACCCATAGACATCTGATTCTTTCCATGTAAGACATTTCTAAATAATTTTTCACAGACCTCAGGCCAACAATCTCCCCTGGACATTTGGGATTGGATGAATCTGGAATCTCATATTGCTGTGAACTGGAGCGAACCATCTTTGGGCAGTGCAAGAAGGGGTGAAGACAGCGCCAGGACTCTTGCTCTGCTCCTAGAAGGTTTCAATGATGTGTGCAGATGTTTGGCTCGCGGCACTGCTTGTCAACACACGAGTGTAATGATGCACAATGGTTTCCGTCTCTCTGTGGTCAATACGAGGCCGTTACGATGAGAGGTTAACACACTGCAAAAGCTGTAGATTCTGGTGAAAGGTCAGTATGTTTTAAATCATTTTGACAGCTCATGTCAATGGCATGTCCCAAAGGTTGCTACCGTCACCATCACCAGAAGAGTGTTGCCAGAAATTAGGTTCCATGGTGTGTCATCATGGGATGTTGAATATTTAAGCAGGTCACAGTTCACTGCTTTAAAAAACCTTGGATCTTCACATGTATAACTTTACAGTGAATGCTTATACAATTAATTAAAGGTAGGGTCTTTAATCAAAACACTGACCTTGATCAGTATATTTGCCAAAATGATGCACAGATACATGTTAAACATATGCTAAATCAGTATCTCTATCAGTCCTGGGCTTATACAGAAATTGAAAACTATAGCTTTACGAGTGTAAAGTTTCAGTCCAATGATGAAGTCAAAAGGAAAAAGAAAAAGCCAAAAGGATCAAATTATAAAAAGTTTTATTAAAGAACTCAAAAGCAGGTAATGCAGAAATGAGCAAACACCACGAAACAGAGTGCTAGGTACAAACAATACCAGACAATAACCTGAATGTAAGGAGGAACTTAAATATACAATGATAACAAACTAGATGGCAAACAGGTGTTTTGATTGCATGAGTGTCCATTGTAACTAAAGACTGGTGGAAAACTAGAACAAAGGGAACAAGTAACTAAAGAGAAATAAACTAAAAGTCCATGAAAATGAAACTAAACCAACAGAACTTGACAACAAGCTTATGTTTAGCCATTAAATGCATATTTTAAGGTTTTAATGCAAGGTAAAGTTGACATGAATGGAAATTCACCCTATCTATTTTCTTAATGCATGTTGATCTTAGCAACTCATCCATGAATATGTATATATATATATATATATATATATATTTTATTTCTCCTTTTTAATCAAAATGTCATAACTTAAAGGGTTAGTTCACCCAAAAATTAAAATTATGTCATTAATGACTCACCCTCATGTCGTTCCAAGCCCGTAAGACCTCCGTTCAAAAATAACGACTTTATTCCACTATTCATTTCCTTCTCTCTAGGCCTCGAGTGAGTTCACGTAGTGTTTTTGCGTAGCGCGTCTGTGTTGTACGTCACACGCATCACACATGACCAGCGTCGGCCAATAGTGAGCCTACGTGTGACGTACAACATAGACGCGCTGCGCAAAAACACTACGTGAACTCACTCGAGGCGTAGAGAGAAGGAAATGAATAGTGGAATAAAGTCGTTATTTTTGTTTACTTTTTGCGTACAAAAAGTATTCTCGTCGCTTTATAAACTTACGATTGAGCCACTGATGTCACATGTGGACTACTTTGATGATGTCTTTATTGCCTTTCTGGACATGGACAGTATGCCGTCCATTGACTTTCAATAGAGGAACAGAAAGCTCTCGGACTAAATCTAAAATATCTTAAACTGTGTTCCGAAGGTGAACGGAGGTCTTACGGGCTTGGAACGACATGAGGGTGAGTCATTAATGACATAATTTTTATTTTTGGGTGAACTAACCCTTTAAACTTCCAGTAAAATGAGACTTCTTACTGGTGATGTATGTCTCCAATCATTTAGTCTGTTTAAAATCTGTCCCTTTCTTATATTTACAAGCTCTCATTTAGATCTGCCTCCATCCAATCAACAACCGATGGACTGAACCAGTTCTCCCTATATTTCTTTCTCTTTTTTAAAAAAAAAGAAAAGATCTGTCACTACTTTCATCACATCTCGACTTTAATTGGCAGCACTTGTGCACGGCGTAATGTTGATTACCACAAAACTTAAATTTTCAAAAAAGTTGAAATACTCAAAACAAAATGTAAACAATGCATGTTAACATGTTTTAGTGTGAATGTGTATAATAAAGCTATTAAAATTGTTATAATGTTGTAAACCCAAAACGACTATAAAATAACAAGCTTTACCACTTAAATAATACAGACGAATGAATTAACAAGCATAAAGTGATCAGTTGCCTTAACTTAAAAAAGTAAGGAAACCATTTGCCTTACAATTATTAGTAAATAAACTGTCAAGTTCACATAACTTAATTTTTTCAATTACGCGTGGTTTATCCCTTTTTTAAGTTAAGTCAACTGATCACTTTTTACAGTGTGCCATCTGCCATATTTTCCACCTTTGCCATTCTAAAATATTACATTTTTTCCATGCTAAAACCCAAAACAAGAGACTGCAGTGTCAGCCGTGAACCCTGGCTGGTGAATTCCAGGGCAGAAAGCAACATCCTCAGAGGCCGTTATACACAATAGTGAGAAAGACTTGTGGTTTAGTGCCTGTTTTATGCATACAGTCTCTTGGTTTGGCACAAAAACTGTAGACTAGGAACCAGAAGCGAAGAGTCACCAGAGTCAGAAACCGTATATTCACATGGTATTGTTTTGTCTTTCCCTTGGCTTAAACCAACAAAGAGTTTGAGTTTGTAGTATTCTATTTACAGTAGAAACACAAACAGTTCTGTGGTGCATGCCAAACATCATCCATAAGCATGAGATGAATACAGATAAAATCAAGGAACCAAGATAAATGAAATGTTTAATTTTCCCACGATGCACTTCAAGGAAACTGATGAGTGGAGATGGCAGTGTATGGAAATTGAAGTTCAATGACCTTCATGTTATAGAAATATGATGATGAATCTCCAATAATAATGCAACTGGACAACTGTCAGTTTATGAATTTGATGCATTTACTGAATGAGCACTTAGCTGATTGCACTGTGGCATTAAGGCCCGGGCACCGGTGTATGTATGTTTTCTGATTTCTTTTTTAATACATTTTAATTTTAGTCCGTTTTTATTTTTAATTCTTATGCATCTGCTATAATTATTTTATGTTTCTGAAGTATTTTATGCTAAATTTGAATTACTATATGACATGTACTCCATAAACATACCTTGCCTAAATGTACAAACAGTGTTTACTAAGTGATGATTTATCTCACAACACATTGGTGGGTTATATATTTAAGTTACAATATAGTGGAAATAGCTGGAATAAAACAAACTTCTTATAATCATTTTATTTGATTTTAGTCAGTGAACGCATTATTTAACAAAGAACAGTTGTAGGAACATCATTCAGAACACAATTTGAAATTTTACATGGAAAAAGAACACACAATGAAAGTGAGTTGCTTGGATGCACAATGGCTGACAGAAACATGCCAAAGTGAGACACAGAGCTGAAGTGAACGTGCAGAACCGCTTCCAGAAAAATACAATAACGCAAAGGCTCCGGATCCACAGCAGTTCACTGAGTTTTACAGTCAATGTCTCCTTCACTTGTCCCCTTCAGTTTCTTCAGTTCCACAAGCAGCTCCTGTTCCAGTGTTAAAATCTCTTTGGGCTTCTTGTACTACAACAAAAGCGAGAGAAACTCCATATAAAAATCCATTGCCTGATGGAATAGCTGAGTACTGGAGCAGACAACAGAGGTGAGAGCAGTTCAGTTCAACCTTCTCTACTTAGGTGAACCAATAAAAAGTGACGGCATAGTTGCCCTTTTGATGATCTGAGACCAGAATTGTGTGCTCTCTTAGTGGGGATTAGGGTTTTGGCAACCTGGTCCCAGATCCACGCAAAAGGGAAAGTTCCTCTACGTGATGCGGAAAAAAACTGTGAATACATACCTTACAATACAGAAAGAGCTTAGAGAAAGTAATTAAGTGAGACTAGCGGTGAGAGTTCACTCACGCTGATGATTAAAGTGTTGTTGGCGTGGGTAAAACTCAAGGCTGCGCTCTCCAAAGGCAGCTGGCAACGGTCGAGATCTGGAATACTGAACTTCTTGTAGTACCTGGGAAATGAGGAGATGAACAAGAGAATGTTTCTCATGGCCAGCCATCCATCTTCCATCTAGATCAACAGTGCCACCTATAGGGTTACTGCAGGGCTTTTGCAACTAAACAATTAGTTCAACACATTTTTCACCAGGGTTATTGTAGTTAACTAAAACTGAAACTAAAACCATAAAAAAAAAAAAACATTTGCATTACTTGAAATGATATAAACTTTAACTTAAAATATAAAAAAACATATTTCAGCTCGCCTAAAATGGATGGAAAAAAACCTGATACTATAGAACTATAATTGTATACTATATGATACTAAAATAACACTGCTTTTTACAAGGTAATCCTGAATTTATAAGCAGAAGTTGACTAATTTGATTTGATATGATATTATGATTATTGTATTTCTCTAAAATGAAGATGAATGCATACATGAACATGGTTACAAACTTATTTTTAATGTTTTTGAAAGAAGTCTCTTGTGCTCATCAAACCTGCATTTATTTGATCAAAAGAAAGAAAAAAACAGTAGTATTCTACCATTTAAAATGATGGGTTTCTATTTTAATATAATAATAATAATAAATATACTAAAAAACAAAATGGATTTATGTGATGCAAAGCTGAATTTTAATCAGCCATTACTCCAGTCTTCAGTGTCACATAACAGTCTAATATGCTGATTTATTATCAATGTTGGAAACAGTTGCTGCTTAATATTTTTTTTTTTTATAACCTGAGATACTTTTTTTCAGTATTCTTCAATGAATAAAAAGATTTTTAAAAAAGAACAGCATTTATTTAAAAATAGAAATCTCCTTTGAAACAATTTACACTACCGTTCAAATGTTTGGGGTCAGTAGTTTTTCTTTTTTGAAAAGAAATTAATACTTTTATTCAACAAAGTAAAAAGTGATTGTAAAGATTTCTATTGTTAGAAAAACATTCTATTTTGAAAAAATGCTGTTATTTTTTTACTTTTTATTCATCAAAGAATCCTGAAAAACGTATCACAGGTAAAAAAAAAAAAAAAAAGCAGCACAACTGTTTCCAACATTGATAATAAATCATCATATTAGAATGATTTCTGAAGGATCATGTGACACTGAAGACTGGAGTAATGGCTGATGAAAATTCAGCTTTGGCCACAGAAATAAATTATTTGTTAAAGTATATATATATACATACACAGACACACATTATATATACATCTCGGCTATTACATAAACTACCTACTTTAACACAAAATGTGATACTTTGTTCAATTTCAGTCAGACAACATGAACACATATTACAATACAGTCAATAAACACTAAATTACTTAAAAACACTCCTTTCATATTCCACAATCAAGACTAGTTGATTTTTAAATGGTTTAGCAATTTAAAGCTTCCTACTTGCATCAATTTTAAAGAACTCACTTTTTGTTGGAAGTTCGAATGACACAACATCTTTCTGTCGGCTCTGCTGACACACTGTAGACTTCAGCAGGATAAGAAATATTCCGGATCCTCCATTGGAAACTGGCTTTTGTGTCCTTACGCATGAACAATGGCTGTGGGCATAAAAAAAAAACACTTAGATAACAAAACAGGTGCCTAGCACACATCAATATTAAAACACTGTCATTTAAACATAATGAAAAATGAAAGGAAACCTTACATTTGAACTGTTCTCTTTTATTAAATCAGAGGTAATGTCGTTTGGGTTTGTTTCACCAACTTCCCATGTCCACTGCCCCTGCCCTCCAAAAGTGGTTTTATGTCGCCACTTTCGCACTGAATAAAGATGGAATGATTATAAAATACAAATCTAAATTAGTATGAGAATCAATTAGCCTAAACAAAAACAGAAGAAAAAAAAAAAGATCACTTACAGACAAGTTCGTCAGTTTTCAGGTCATACTCCTCAGCCATCTCATTTCCATCCTCAAACATATAATGTGCTTTCCTTTTCCCTAATGAGAAAGGCATATGAAAGAGTCTCTCAATCCATACTTTACTTTACATCGAACAATATTCACGCTTTAAAATAAATAAAACATTATTTTAACAGGTATTTTATGATATTTTGCATAGATTCCAATACTATTAGCCAGTAGCAAATGTATTCGACTTATCACACGTATTAGCAAGACTTTTAGCAAGACTGCCAGCATAAATACACATGCAAAATAGCAAATAAAAAAATAATACAGAATATATATGCGCACCATCCGATATTAAGGCAGTTTTCTTGGCTTTCCTAAGCGCATCTGCCCAGTGTTGAACAGCCATGCTTCATGAGCGCTATCATTTCCTCAAACAATTCCACGCCTGAAGTTGCCAAGGCAACAGCTATTTCTCAAACAATATATTTCGTATCTTAAATGCATTTACATTATGTATATACGATGAAATATGTAATTATAACTATGAAAAGTATTACAATTAAGTACAAAAGCAAAGTATAATTTAAAATGTTTAATTAAAAAAAAAAACGCAAACGCTAGTGTTGACTATGACCCGGAAGTTGATCCGTTTAAAAACACTCGTGTGATGTGTTGTTCCTAGAAAGAGGAGCTCGAAGGGGTACGTATGGGGTGTTTTAAGTCATTTAAGTTGTTATTATAAGTGGTTGTGCCTTTAAAGATTTATAATGTTTAACGTTACTGTATGTTTTAAAACACAGCAATCCGTTTATTCGCTTGCTGCTCTGGTTGCCTAACTTATATGAGGACATTAGTCTTATGATTTCTGCCAGTGCTAACACCCTTCTGTAGGTTCGATCTGTGTATTTCTGTAGATATTTGAATCCCAATCATTTTGTTTTTAGGGCTCCTTTCCCTACCCTGGCCGGAATGGAAGGTCATGGTATCCTGAAAGCCTTCCCTAAAGTAAAGAGACCCAGGCCGAATGAGCAGAAGGACGCGCCTCCCCACAAGCGGACGCCCGCTAAACCAATAACAGGTTCATAATTCACCCTTCGAAGTACACTTGAGTAAAGCAACAAGGACTGTTTGAGAGATTGAAGCTCCATATTTCACTTAATGTAAATATTTTGACAAATAGATATAGATATCCTTCTATTTCTTCCACTGAATTATGTATTTTTGTTTGAGTGGTGAAGTGCTGTTCCTTTTAATTTGACTGTCATTTTATGGTTCAGGATTACCGTGAATTAGTTTTAATGAAAATCACCATTATGCAAAAAACAAAACAAAACAAAAAAACAATAGAATTTCCCTAGTTCCATAGACATTGGATTTGTTTAGAAATCAATCAACCAACCGACCTACCAAAGCAACTAGAACAAGTAGTTCTGTCAGGACCACTAACGTCAAAGATGATTGACAATTAGAATACAGTGTGTATTGACCATATATGTTTTTGTTCTGGGCAAGAACTCAATGCCCATCCATATCAATAACATTCTTAATGACAATACATTAATGACAGTCTGATTCGAAGAGGAATATCAGAACGCCAGGTCCTGACTGGAAGAGATGTGGAGCTGGGGTTGGGGGAGGGTAGTAAGCTACTGAGCAACACTATAAAGCTGCTGATAATACTGTGTGGGCCTTATATATAGGGATGCGGTGATAGGCATCATAATAGGTAGACGTGGATCAGCTGAGAGTCAGCTGATGCAAGCTTGAATGATGTGACCTGCCAGAACTTTTATTCTAATATATGAATCTTCTGAAACAATCTCAACCTGCTAATTCCAGTATTTTTTTTATAAATGAGTATTATAATTATTTATATTATTAAAGATCAACTTCCTGCTCCTCTCAACCTGCTTCAGTCAGCCCAATCTGGTGTGAGTACTAGTAGTGGTTATGTTTTAAATGTCTGCTTCTTTTTCTTAGGTACATTATTCCAAGGAGTCACAATATACATAGTTCCAGCTGGTATTGGGAAAGCCAGGTGTGATCTATTCCATCGTCAGATCACCCAGAATGGAGGACAGGTAGTGTCCACATTCTCTCTCAGCTGCACACATGTTGTGGTGGATGATTCAGTCGATTGTAATAGAGCTCTGAGGCTTCTGAAAATGGAAAGACTGCCATCTGCTGTTCAACTGGTCAAATGCACTTGGTTAAGTTCCTGCATTAGTGAGAAAAGATTACTAGCCCCTGAAGACTACAGCCTCCTTCCTCCTGAGAGGTAGGGCACTGGAGACTAGACTCAATTGCAGTGGCATTGCCTGTGGTTTTAAGAAATTTGCATAACTGGATTTATATTTAGACACTTGTTGATTGACTTTTGAATACATTTGTAAATGTTTATTCTGAAGGAAGTTGTGTAGAAATAAATACTTAATGTACATGTGCTCAGTCCCACAGTTGCCCCTTCTGAGAAGTTAAATGAGACCGAAGTCAGCCCAGTTCCACAAGTAGCAGTAGCTCAGGATCCTTCGAAAATCCTTAAAAATCAGGATCCTCAAGAAAATCCCACAGAGACGGTAAGAAAGGGAAGGATGGGAGGTTATTGTAAGATCCATAATTAGTTTTTTCTCCCCTCTCATGCAATGCATTTAATATGACTCATTCCACAGGTGCCACATATTCAGGAGGAGCACCATGAGGAAGATGGTGTATCTCAGAATGATCTGGAGGCCTTGATCAGTGGCGTTCACCCATCTGAGAGCATCCAAGACCAGAGCCAGAGTTTGGCGGTGAATCCGGTTTTGTCTGGGAAGTGGGTCTGTTCCCAACCATCCACGACTAAAGGGGAGAACCATAACAAGCACATTACTGACAAACTGGAGCCACTGGCAAAAGCTTATACACACAAGGGCGATAAATGGAGAGCTCTGGGCTACTCTAAAGCAATCAATGCCCTTAAAAGCTACCACAAGCCCATCACTTCATATGAGGTCAGTTCAGATACGCAATTGAGTCCTCAGAGGTTTTAGGGTTCATGGAGGTGCTTATTTGTGTTAGGAACACATATGGTTGCTGTTGCAAAGGTAGTTTCAAGCGTGCAACCGTAATTAATTTAGTAATTTTGCTTTTTAACATTTTCAGCTTTCTTTAATGTGTAATGCATTTTGAGCATGAAAAAGATCTGCAAACGTTTTGAACGTTCAAGAATGAAAGCCTATTCTAGTAGACCCCAAAAACTAAATCAAGACTTTGTAAAAGGGCATAATATGGCTTCTTTTAATAATTATTTCAGTAAAAAAACAATAACTTCCACATAAACATGCTTTTTACCCCTTCTATTTATAGGAAGCATGTAAAATTCCAGGCATTGGTAAACGCATGGCAGACAAGATCATGGAAATCATGGAAAGCGGACACTTGCGTAAACTGGATCACATTGGGGAGGAAGTACCTGTTCTTGAAATGTTCACTAACATCTGGGGTGCTGGGGCCAAGACTGCACAGATGTGGTATCAACAGGTAA
Organism: Scardinius erythrophthalmus; assembly: GCF_964197995.2. Lineage (NCBI taxonomy): Eukaryota > Metazoa > Chordata > Actinopteri > Cypriniformes > Leuciscidae > Scardinius > Scardinius erythrophthalmus. The sequence continues at coordinate 25,732,202 of NC_138223.1, forward strand.
GACTGTTATACAAGGAAACTGTAGTTCACTGTTTGATATTAATCATATGTAAAAAAAAAAATGCTTTTGTATGTCAGGTGCCACTGTAACGCAACACTATTATTCTAAATTATATGGAGCCCCACACATGACAGAGACAGATATTGAATTAAGAGTTCATCCCCACAATTGATTATTTTGTCCTCTTGTTTTATTTAAATTGTGGTCAAATTTAACTAAACCGAGGGAATGAATTGGTACAACGTGGTCACGATTTATGACAGCCCTAGGAAAAAAGGCTATAGTTGTGTCCCAATGATGCACTATGCACTTATACACAATGTACTCAACCATGTAGTGTATGAATTTTAATATGGTTATTTTGTCATTCATCATTGGAGTCTATAGCCGCGTTTCCATTAAAGATTCGCGCAAAACTTTTGCGATTTATTATTTTTTTTTATTTTTTTTTTATTAAATATTGATAAAAAACTATTGCGAAATGACGGCGTTTCCATTAACCGATGCTATGCGACTAAAACGTCATTTTTTTCTCGCGCGATAAGTCATTCCAAAAATCATGGCAACGGACGTTGGTAAGTTTATATATATCACAGCCACGTACCGCACTAGACATTATTATTATTAATGGAAGGAAACGTAGGCGTGTTATCCAAGCATTAATGGCAAGGAAAGACCTTACTGTGTCTGAGCGGCACATATGAAGTGTTTCTGGGTTTTTCTCACTCATTTCTGCTCCGAGGTCTTGATTGTGGCATTTCTTTGAGGTTTAGAATCCAGTATTTCTGTAATTATTTTGTCTTTTATGAATTAAATAAAGAACTTTGTCTCATATTCTGTCCAAACACACCGTCAGGTGACCTGTAAATGCGCAAAAACTGTTTCCATTGCAGTTTTGCGAAATATTTCTTTTTCGAATTGCCTGAAAAACCACCTCATGCGAGCGTAAAAACTTTTTTGCGATAAAAGCGGGTTTTTGCGAAATTGACGTGTTTCCATTGAGCGTATTTTCAATTCGCAATTTCAATTTGCGCAATTTGAAGGGTAATGGAAACGCGGCTTATGACAGTCGAGCGCATTAAGTGTCCAACGTTCCACACTTTGTTTTTGTTTTTCTCGGTTAATTAAGTCTCTGCCAACTTCAACTAGTAATGTGAATCTAGAGCCGGATTACCTGATTGTCCAAACAATGGGCACTTTTCAAACTTTAGTGTTCTCAGGCATGAAAGTCATCTGTACACTGTCAGTACATTCCATTCAGAGGGAAGCCAGCCAATGCCAGGTTCCCTCCAACGCCTTCACCCTCCTCAGTGACTGCTGTAGCGGTCGAAAATAACAGTCATGCGGAACACACTTTAATGCTATCTTTCCAAGCCTAGATGGGGAATATTTGGTGTTACTAGTAGTGCAGAACATTCACAGCAGCTTTGCACTCTGTGGAACATACAGTTTTCAATAATATTAAGAAATAACCCTAATATTTTACGTTTAAGTTTAAATGGATGATTTGATTTATTTTATTATCAGGGATTTCGCACACTGGAGGATATTCGCACTAAGGCAGTTTTGAATCACACTCTAAGGATCGGACTAAAGCACTATGATGATCTCCTCGAGCGGATGCCGAGAAGTGAAGCAAATGCGATCGAGAAAAAGGTTTGTACAGACCTTATTTTAAATGGCCTGTAGTAAAAGAAAAATGGCTATAACCAAGCAATTTAACAGAGGGATTTCCTTTGTTCCTTCTATCCATAACAACAGCATCCGGTTGTGAAGAACAAGAATGTATCTACTTGATTTTCAAAGCAGTAAATAATAAAGCTGAATTTCTAAAGCACAAGCAGGTTAAAAAAAAAACTATTTTGCATTGGCAGCAGCAATACTGTCAATCTTTCTCTGGTGGCTGATGGACATAACAGAGATTGTTAGTGAGTCTGTCATCCCATAGGAAGAGTGGGAGTCCTTGAAAGCTGGCGCGTCATAAGTCAGAAGCTACCGGAGCTCCCTCACGGAGTCTTTGGCCCAAGGAAATTGTTTTCTTACTTTTACTTGGAACAGCCCCCTGTTTTCCTCTTAACAGACCGACCTGATAGATAAAAAGGGCAGATGAGTGCAGCATGTGCTGTCCTAGCTTGACAGAATGATATGTAGAGCATTTAAACGTATGTGCTCTCAAGCGTTTCAGCTCCAAATTGCCTGAATGCTAGATACAAATAAGCATGGGTACTTTTCAATCACCATGTCCTTGGAACTCTGCTTAAACGGACAAATGTGCAAGTTTTTTTTTTCAAATGAAAATTGTCATATTTGATCAAATATAGTAAAACTAATATTTTGAAATATTATTACAATTTTACATAACTGTTTTCTATTTTAATATATTTTAAAATGTCTTTTTTTTGTGGTGGCAAAGCTGAATTTTCAGAATTTCCAGAATACATGAACCTTCAGAAATCATTCTAATATGATCTGGTGCTCATTTCCTATTATTATAAATGTTGAAAACATTTCTGTTCTGCTTAAACATTTTTTTCCTTAAATTCTTTGAATTGAAAGGATTTTTTGTGACAATGTGAAAGTCTTTACTTTCACTTTTGATCATTTAATGTATGCTTGCTGAATAAAAGTAGTAATAACATTTTTTTACTAAACTTTTAAATGGTAGTGTATATAAATTACTTCAATTATATAATTTTTTTTTTTTTTTTTTACATATGAACAATATAAATTATACAACTTAAAAACATGAATATTTTTGTGATTGACAGGTGGAGGAGGCAGCTCACAGTGTGGACACACAGCTGGTGGTTATGGCGTGTGGCTCATACCGCAGGGGCAAGACCACGTGTGGAGATGTGGACGTTCTCATCACTCACCCTGATGGAGTATCGCACAAGGGTGTTTTCAGCAAAGTGTTGCACTTCCTCCATCAGAGCGGTATGCTGTGATATTACAGAGAAATGTAGAATAATTTAGATTGATTCAATAAACCCATATTTGATATTTATTTTAATCCATCCAGGTTTCCTGACAGACGACCTTGTTAGCCATGAGGAGAACGGTGAGCAGAAGAAGTACATGGGCATCTGCCGGCTTCCAGGCCCTTCACAGCGCCACAGACGCCTAGACATCATTGTAGTGCCCTATGCTGAATTTGCATGTTCTCTTCTGTACTTCACTGGCTCCGCTCACTTTAACCGATCAATGAGGGCATTGGCTAAGACCAAACACATGAGCCTATCAGAGCACTCGCTTAACTGTGCTGTCGTGCGGCAGTCTGGAGTGAAATTGGTGGCGGGAACTCCTTTACACACACTGGCAGAGAAGGATGTCTTCAAACACCTGGGCATACCTTACAGAGAACCACATGAGCGAGACTGGTGACAAGGATAGATTCTTATTTTTTGCATGTGACTGCAAGTTTTACATGGGAACTCCTTATGATTTTATGGAATCATGCTGTTGTAATCACATTTTTAATGTGGGAGTGCATAAAGGGTTGTTCTATAGTGATGAATTGGAATTTTTAATCCTGATATCCATTGTCATCAAAGATCTTAGATAACATTTTATTGGATGTATTTTTTAACGAGATAATTATCTCTTGATTTATGCTACTATAAATATGTAAGTTATTAAAACACCTCAAAAAGTATGAACTTGTGTCGTTCATGAATAAATTGGATGAGCAAGCCATCTTATTGGTGAATGAAAGGGGACGTTATTGAAATGTATTATTCATTGCAACATTTGGCTGTATTGATAAGTTTTTCTATAGTATTTTTTTCCGAAGTCCAGTAGTTGACAAAATGGAGGACATTTTAGAACTACTTTTCATTTGTGGGGAAAACACTCTTTATAGATTCTTAGAAGGTTCTGTTGACACATTTGTTGACTTGGTCATCATAAATGACTGTTTTTATGAATCGGGCCTGTTTCAGAAAGGAGGTTAAGTGAAAACTGAGTATGTTAACCCTGAAATGAGGTAAACTCTGAGTTTTCTGTTTCAGAATGGGAGGTATGTTAAACCTGAGAAAGCAGAGTAAGTCAAGCCCGTTTCTGAAAGAGAGGTAACTTATACTCAGAGTCAGTTACCATGGCAACTTACTCTGTGAATCTAACCTGGTCGGGAGCAGGTTTTCTTCGGTGAAAATACAGTAGTAGATTAGAGTTACATGTAGTTCTAAACAAATAAGAATACCTGTTTATACTTAGATTTAAACTTTAATTCTATTAGCTACTCCACATAAAAATGTGAAATAATCAGAATGTGTAGATTGTTTGATGTGTAGAAACATAATATTAACATAACCTCTGTAGGCCTCTAAAATAGCCTATATAAAAAATAACACATATGTAAACCTCTACATTTTATGAAGGCCCTTGGATCTTCGGGAGTGACTGGCTCTGAAGTCCCTCCAGGAATTCCCTCAGCCAAAAATGCTGCTGCACTGCTAGTCACTGGATGCTATTTAGTTATTTAATATGTCAAATGTTTGTAAAGTCAGGTAGCCTTCACTCAATATGCTCAAGCCTTACCTGATTGAATTATGTTTTTATATTTAATTTTCAGTTGCTGCCATGTTCTTTTAATGCCTGCAGGATTGCACCTACATGAATAGGTTGAATAACATACTGTTCTTCCAGTTTCACCTCTGATATTATAACAGTTGGGTAAGTTACTTGTATTACTAACTACAACTGCCATCTTCAACAGTGTAATTAGATTAATGTAATAATGACTATCTTTAGAAAGCATTGGTCTACTTATTACTAAATCCCATATCAACCTCAACCACTTGAACAATACAAGGAGAGACAAGAAACTGCACGTTTAATGCTTTCAAATAAACAATATACAATTGCATGAACTATTCTTGAATTGACCAAAGTGTGTAGAGCGAAAAGGTTACATTAAAAATATACCTTTTAAAAATGTGTGTTAAAAATACAGAATTGTTCTATAGTCTAATGCAATTACATCAGATTTTACTGTAAATTACAGAAGAATTAAGAGTAATTCCTTTAATTAAATTACAGTATTAATGTTCAAATACTGTAAAATTACAGTAATAATGTTTATACTGGTGAGAAATATGAAGACCTCTTTTTGTCTGGCGCTGTTGCCATGGTGACTCATAATATCTGCGCTCCATTGATAATGGCTTTTTATAGTTGTGGTGCACGCGCTTAACTCAGAGTAGGTCAACTCAGAGTTGATTGAACTAACTAATTTCAGCTATTCTGTAACCAAAAACTCAGAGTTTCCCACCTCAGGGTAAGTCAACTCAGAGTTCAAGTTTTAACTCAGAGTTGGTTGAACCTCCTTTCTGAAACAGGCCCCAGGTAAATAACTCCTTCATAACACAAAAACACTCATTAGGGCCCAAGCCCTAAGGGGCTTTTCCTTTCATTAGGATTTTTTTTTTTTTTTTTTACTTTCGGGCACTTTTGGGAACCTTTACATGCTCAAAAACTCTTGCAGACTTTGCACACACGTTGGACATCTCATGGCCGGGCACAAGTTGTCATGGGGGGGTTCTGTGATGCCCCCTTTTACGTGGTTGTATTTGAGGGTCTCTGTAGCACACCCCTTTTCACATACAGTAACCAAACTTCATACACTCATAGATCTCATCGGGCTGAACAACTTTAGCAGTCTAAGTCATACGCCAGCCCAACAGGAAGTTGGCTATTATGGGTTGTTTGAAAAACGCATGCTCTGGAATTTGATATACTCTTCCTAGGGGATTCATCTGATTGCAACCAAACTCTGAGATCATAAAGTCAAGATATTGAGAATGCTAAATTGCAAGCAGATTTTTGATCTTTTAAATGGTTTGGCCGTGGCGACAAATTTATGGCGAAAAAAGGGAAACAGGAAGTGTGTTATAACTTCTGCATTCACTGACAGATTTTGATGAAACTTCAGCTGTGCGTTCATTGCAGCAGGCCGATCACATGGGCGAGACTATTGTGAGTCAAAGTCAAAGCGCCAACAACTGGCAGCAGGAAGCGTGTCAATTTCAATAGGGAGATGAATGTCTCAAACTCTGTGTGTACTCACTTACAAAGAAATGAAGGGACTATAATTTTTATGGTAGGTTTATTTTAACGGATAGAGACAGAATATCAACCAAAAAAATCCAGAAAAAACACATTATATAAAGGTTATAAATTGGTTAGCATTTGATCAGGTGAAATAAGTATTTGATCCCCTACCAACCAGCAAGAATTCTGCCTCCCACAAATTGGTTATGTGCCCATGTGAAAAACAGATTAGTCCTGTCACTTTAAGAAAGCACTCGTAATATCACCTCGTAATGTGTACAAAAGACACCTGCCCACAGAATCTGCATCTTCCATTCCAACCTCTCTACCACCATAGGCAAGACCAAAGAGCTGTCAAAGGACATCAGGGACAAGATTGTAGACCTAAACAAAGCTGGAATGGGCTACAAGATCATCACGAAGAAGGAGACAACTGTTGGTGCCATTATTCGGAAATGAAAGAAATACAAAATAACCATCAATCGCCCTCAGTCTGGAGCTCCATGCAAGATCTGGCCTCATGAGGTTAGGATGATAATGAGAAAGGTGAGGGATCAGCCCAGAACTACGCGGGAGGAGCTTGTTAATGATCTCAAGGCAGTTGGGACCACAGTCACCAAGCAAACAATTGGTAACACACTACGCCGCAATGGATTGAAATCCTGCAGCGCCCGCAAGGTCCCCCTGCTCAAGAAGGCACATACAGAAGCCCGTCTGAAGTTTGCCAATGAACATCTAATGATTCAGAAAATGCTTGTGGTCAGATGAGACCAAAATTGAGCTCTTTGGCATCAACTGAACTTGGCGTGCTTGGAGGGAGAGAAATGCTGACTATGACCCCAAGAACACCATCCTTACAGTCAAGCATGGAGGTGGAAACATTATGCTCTGGGGCTGTTTCTCTGCTAAAGGGTACAAGATGACTTCACCGTATTGAGGGGCTAATAGACGGGGCCATGTATCGTAAAATCTTGGACGAGAACCGCCTTCCCTCAGCCAGAACACTAAGATGGGTTTTTGGTTGATATTCTGTCTCTATCTGTTAAAATAAACCTACCATAAAATGATTGACCCTTCATTTGTTTGTAAGTGGGGAAACTTAAAAAATCAAATAATTGTTTTCCCCACTGAATACGAGTTCCCCCACTTCTGTTTCTCTGTAATATTGAATGAATCGTTAAAGTTTGAAGTTGACATCAAACATAAGTTGTGACGGCCTTTTCTTCCCTATTGGGATGTATATTCTAGTGAAATGGCTTCTCAAACAAGATAAAATGAGGCTTCCTGTGGCTCTACCTTCCACAAGCAAGCACTTTCGACATGGTCCATGATTTTTAAGCATAATTACTTTATAACATATTATATTAGGCTACATAATTATTTAACAACAATGATATATGACATAAACATAAGACCTTATTTTTTTAAGAATTGGTTTAAAAATGGGATCAATCTGGTGAGCCAGTTGTTTAATAAGAATTGTCAAGAATTTCTATTTCGCTATACTATTTCTTCAACACCCAAGCAGTTTGTCTTGATGAACGTGTTTCTCAACGTGCACATTCTGGCCATGTTCGAACTTGTAATATTTTTTTAAAGCAGACTTACCTTTAGATTTACCCATATTTAATCCTTTAGTTTATTGTGGCCTTGTTTTACTGATATCTTAACTGCTAGAGTAAATTAATAAATGCTATTTTCTATATTATACATTAATAATTTATTTATATGGGTTGTTAAATGTTTAAGTTATTGGCCTATCATTTTCAAAAGTATATAACTTGCACAGCATAGGCTATATTTATAACTGAACACACACACACGCAGAGAGAGAGAAAGAGAAAGAGAGAGAGAGAGAGAGAGAGAGAGAGAGAGAGAGAGAGAGAGAGAGAGAGAGAGAGAGAGAGAGAGAGAGAGAGAGAGAGAGAGAGAGAGAGAGAGAGAGAGAGAGAGAGAGAGAACTTTATTCACTTTCACCTAATAATGTTTTTGTAATTTGGTGTTCAACCCAAACCTTTCATTATCATTTTTTTTTCAGAGCTGTTGTGTAAACAAATTAAAATAAAAGTCAAATTAGACAGCAGGTTAAACTATGTCCTCAGAACAAGAGTGAAGTGTCTGTTTTATCGGTAAAAGCCGATAGCCAACTGGATAGAAACAAACTTCTTAAAATTCATTTTCACTTTGTTTTTTAATCACAAGCGTTGATAAATGTTTTTAAAGTCTAAAAACTGTAACTATTTTAAACACAAATGGAGACATGAGTTCTGCTATGACCTTATAGTTTGTTTGTTTGTTTGTTTGTTGCTGTTCTGTCTCTGTGTTGTTTACAGTAAACTTCGTCTTGGATACTGCAGGCTGATGAGTGCTATAATGAAATTAGTACATTATATTTAAAATATGTAATATTACAGGCCCGACATTTACGCTTGTCCGGGACAAGTGGATTTTTTGAAGGGGCAAGTGAAAGATAATTTTACTTGCCCGACCGGATGAGACAAATAATCGCCTGATTAAAACATCAATAACAAAAAAATACTATTCTGCATTGATTTAGTGTAAGTGCCGGCTGATAGTAGCTTAGGCTATACAATAGCCTAATATAATAGGCTATAGCCTTATAGGCCTACATAACAAGGTTCTGCGCGCCTAATTTGGAAACAAATGAAACATTCAAAATGTGTTTTTATATTTATAATAGGCTATATGATAGCGACCCTACAGTTAAGCAACATCACACGACCAAGAGCGCTGAATACCATCAGGACTGAAAATGTGACAGTGATTTCAGTTCAATAAACAAGTAGGCCTAATTAGCCTAATATTAAGTCAGTTGAATTTTAGACACAATATTGGCTTTTTTTTTCTATTTCAGCAGTGAAAATAGTTCCACGGCGCATCTCAAAAGAAAACTCAACCGTGTTTCATTGCCGAATGATTCAGTGTTTTGAACGAGTCAGTTGAGTCAAAGATTCAATGAATTCCTATTCATTTACAACGGCCTCATCCCTGAATGAATCAGCCGTTTGAATGAATCGTTTGAATAAATGACTCAATGACTCACTCATTAAGAGCATAGACTGTAAAAAATAGATTAAGAGGGTCGCCTGCCGCCTTCTACTGGTGGTTTATATTATTTATATGTACAAATAATATTTCTTATTTGTAAATTCAAAAAAATATTTTAAATAATCTCATTACATTATTTAATGCAGTTTAATTTGATTGGTAACAGCCCTTTAGCATCTTATTATTCTATTTTAATTTATTGATCAATTTTAAATGAAAGATGAAGCATGATTAGGGAAAATTTCGGGGAAAACGATTAGGGAAAAATGCCCTTTAAAGGTTAAAATATCATAAATATGCCAATTTATATATGTTAAAGCTGACTGAACAGTGATGAGAATACTGATTCGGAATAAATTATATTTACAACACACACAAAAACAAAACAAAAACAACAACAACAAAAACAAAAAACAAAAAAACAAACAAACATTTTTTTCCTGGACAAACAAATGTTTTTACTCGGACAAGTGAATGACCGACCGAAGGACAATCAAATGAAAAGGCTTAATGTTGAGCCCTGGTATATATATATTTTTTATTATTATTAGGCTATTCATTTTTTTACCCATAAACACTTAAACCATAAACCATAAGTTACAGTGGCAAGAATAACTTTGTGAAACCTTTGGGGGTGGTGGACGGGGTTTACATTAAGAGAGGAGTATGCCTTAGTTAATCGTGCATTTCTTTTCTTTTATTCCACAGCTGATGTGTGCAGTTTTTTATTGCTTGCATTAAAATAATTTTCTCTTGTTTTTTTTTTTAATTGCAGTCTTTTTCTTCCGCAATTCATGCAATCTTAAGCTTTTCTTGGTTCACTTGTACACAATCTGAAAAGGCAGTTTGCTCAAATAAAAGAGCCTTTCTTTTAAGCTGTTGACTTTTCTACCTTGAGAAAGAACGTTAAACGAATAACTTAAAAAGGCAAGACAAATCATGACATAAGAGACTGACAACACTTGACGACGCATGAACAGATATAACGTTGATGTTTGCATATGTGCATACCAGTATACCATTATTTACGACATCCTTCATGAATAAACCAACATACCATTACGTAACATATGCAAATGTAGTCTCAAATACAACAATTTCATTGGCTGGGACAAACACGGACAAACGGTCCGTGTTGACGCGGTCAAAATTCACGCGTTTCGTTTAAAGACTTTTGACCCCGATCGCCTGCCATAGTGCCTGTTGTTCGCAGGGACTCGCTTGTATAATAGTTAGGGGCAACCAGTGGCACAGAGCTCCTGCTGCTGCTGCTCCTTTTCCACTGCTGTGCCTCCCCTCATGTCGCAATATAACAATAACAGCAGAAGGCGGCGGTGCATTAACAAGTCGAGAGCCTTTTACTGTTCGTATATATTTCCAACACTTGCGCTGACCAAAGTAAACACTGATAAATTGTAATGTTCTATCAGCCTGTTGATAATGGGCTTGTTTTTATATATCGCTGGATCTGCCATCCCCACCGAGGCCAGTGTCTATGAGGTGAGAAAAACATCTTAAATGTCTAGTTAAACTTTGCCGGTTGTTTGTGTCGGTTATGTGTAAGTTAACGTTACTGTTGGGCTCTGAATGCACACTTCAGGCTCAAGCCACTTGTTGAATCGCCGGTTGAACATTATGCATATGTTATCCTCACTTTTTAGGGCATGTTAATAAGTTTGTGTTGTTATTAACACTGTCCGTTTGATTTATTTTGCAATCTGATACATCTGTTCATTACGAGTCTTGCATGCTGCTAACCAGTCTTGCGTCAAGTCACGGAAGTGTGGAGCTGTGTCTCATGGCACTAGCACTATCCTAGTTGGCTGCTTGCTTGACACCGTGTTGGACATAACGTGATGGCCAAAATGCTGTCTAGGTAGACACCTCCCTATGTTTTGGAGACACGGCCTAAGCCTGCGGGCCAGGTTCAGTAAACAAAAGTCTGCAGTGTTAACAGTGGCTAACAATTCAAATGTCACGTATTTCGAGACTTTATAGTGGCGTTTGTAGTAGCTGATTTGAACTAGAATACGTTAGTTGTCAATTACCAGTTGTGTTGAGAATATAAATGATGATTCTATGAGCATGTACAGTAACTTGATTCAACAATGAAGTTGAAGTCATTAATCTAAAGTCGTAAATTTGTCTAGCACACGTATCGTGACACGTGTTTTTCCTTTACCGAGGCTAATGGATTTTGTTATCGCTGTTGAAGATAGTGCTGAGCCCATTGTCTGTAGTTCAAAGAAGTGAATTTATCACTAAAATGTGCTGAGTGAAATGTTCTGAGTGTTTTTTTTTTCCTTCTTGGCCTTTGAGGGATCCCTCTGTAGCCTACATATCTTTTTGATCAGAGTACAACTTGGCTCGTCAAATGTATTTTATCCAGTAAAGAAGTGCTGCAAGTTGCAAAAACAGCACGCAATATTCAGATTTATGGATTGTAAATGGTATTTATGGTAGCATAACAAAATCTGACAATTAGTGTAAAACGTCCCCAAATGCCTTCAGTATTGTTCGAAAAAATAAAGGTAAAAAATAAAAATTGTTTTGTTGTCTGGTCACTGAGTCTGACCTTGATACATAGCCTAACTTGCAAATGTGCTAAAATCCACAAGATGGTAGAATATGTTTACAAAGAGTGGACATTTTTGTGATTATTTTTGAAGTAATTTTCTGCATGTGATTCACATTTTAAATAGCAGGCTAAACAGAATATTAATAGAGTTTACCTTGCATTTATACATAAAAAAAATAGACTGCAAGGGGTATTCCTGTCATCATGAGGTCCAAAGGGCAGTGTGTGTGTGTATTTTATTGGATGCAATTGAGTTATTGGTAAAACAAAAAACAATGCCAGGGTGCTTTTAGTTTGATGGTTCTGAATGTTTTTGGGATGAGAATTATTCCTAAAGGACATGAGCAGGTTGTAATGTTCTAATACAAGGTGCATGCTGGTTTGCAGGTCCAGTAGAAAGAGATTGCTAAGGAACTTGCAGTAGGGTAAAACGATTTAAAGGGCACCTATTATGCAAAATTCACTTTTACAAGGTGTTTGAACATAAATGTGTGTTGGCAGTGTGTGAGCAAAACCACCCTAGAATGATAAAAATCCACCCAGTAGTTTTTTTACAATCTCAATAAATCATAAGCACTGTCTCAGAACACCCTGTTCTAGATTTTCCTCATTGTGACGTAGAATTGAGCTAAGCCCCACCGACGTGATTTGATTGACATCTGGTTTTGGCATAGACCCCGCCCTCGGTGATATGTGTACACCATCGCCATTGTTTCAACGACAGCCGGTAATGTCTCATAAGAAGTGTAGGTGTTCTGTTGTGGGATGTAAGAATGGACATAGTCTTCACTGAGCCACTGAAAACGCAGCGGATGGATTTTATTTATGAAGAAAAGGCACCACTTAAATTTCCTAAATACGAGAATCATGTTCTGACTGACTGTAGTGAACGAGGGTCAAAGTTAATCCTCAAGTGTGGATCGTTGCCTACTGTTCGCGATCCAACGTCACCTCCAGAAGTAAGTGTATTTTATGGTTTTTGAGCAAATAGTCATTTCAATCGATGTCAGCCAGTTCAACAACAAATGCGTCTAAAGCTATTTATTGTCGTCGTCATAGGATGTCTCAACAAACAACGTCAGACAGTTTTATGTCACGTACATTATTTTTTGCAGCAATAACAAATGTAAATAAATTAAGCTCTGCTCTATCTCCATAGACAGTATATAAACGTCTATCTCCCTCCCCTTAAAAAAATAATAATAAATAAATCGTTTGTACTTAGCAAACGTTATCACTGTGTGTGTGTGTGTGTGTGTGTGTGTGTGTGTGTGTGTGTGTAGTTTCAAAAAATTGCGCGAACGTTATCACAGTTCGTGTGTGTGTGTGTTGCACATCCATAATTGCAAAGGAGAAGCGATTAAAACTTTGTAAGTACATAAATTTATCAAATAACCATTCCGAGACGTTTAGATTCTCATTCGTGTTTATTCTGTGCCGGACTCTCTTCATCATCTGGGTCCAGCAGGGCGGGGATATGCAGCTCATTTACATTTAAAGTGGTAGACGCCAAAACAGCTCTTTTTAAAACAGGCCCCAAAAATGACATTTTCAAATGGTTATAATAAATTAACTGTGGGGTATTTTGTGCTGAAACTTCACAAATGCATTCTGGGGACACCCAAGACCAATATTGCATCTTGCAAAAAGGGGCATAATAGGTGCCCTTTAAAGAAACCTGCACTTGAACCCTGTTGTAATTGGTGTAACTTGCAGGGGTGTGGTTTGTAGTACTGCGGGACGCAGACAGACCCTTCTCATAGAATTAAGTGAGTGTGAAACCAGACCAACGCTGTGGGGGGCTCCAGGAACAATTTCACTCGGATTTGGACCTTCCAAACAAACTCTGGTGCGATTTGACTGAAATATGAACTCAGCATGGACCGAAGACACTTAATTGAACCAAAAAAGGACGCAATGTCACAAGATGCGACCCAGAAATTCCCCTCTATTCCTTAATTCACTATTCCCTACATTACTTATAATGTACTATACATTATAGTCCACTTGAATGAGTGAACAAAAACAAGTGAGTGTGCCAGAAAGGGCTGCCGCTTTTGTGTAGGCCTAGTTAGTCATTTGAAACTTAGCAAACTGGCAGCGCCAGACCAGTAGTATTGAACATATTTATCTTGAACTCTGTCATGCTAGCATGTATAACCTTTAATTAAAAAATTTAATAATCAATACAAAAATAATTTACCTGTATGATATTACGCTGTACACATTGGACCAGCGGTTTGGAAAATGGATAGATGAATGGTTTAGCTGTTGGCGCCATCTTCGGGCGAAGCGGGAATTCATTCGGCTCGACCCTCGCAGTGCATTATGGGTATTTTCTAGCTGTTGAGTGTACATCAGTTGTACACATGTTATTGCAGTGAACTATGGGATTGAATGAGTGAGTGCACTCGATAACGTCCACTATGGTTTCGGGCATTACTACAAATGGCGGGTATAGGGAGCGATTTTGGACATAGCCCTGTTTTTTCTTATCATAGGAGCTACATTGCCCATTACAGTTCAGTAGGTGTGGAAACGCTGTCTCCTTGCAGCAGATCTTCATTTGTGCTCAACGGAGGAATTCATGGCACTGTTGTGACTCTTTTAAACGTTTTATAAGCTCTTCACAAGTTCTCAGCTAAATATCACCATCATATGCATAACTTTAAGCGAACCAGAGCTGAATGTATTTTATTTTTTGGTCCTGACCAATAGATCCAAGAGAACGGAACTACAAGTGTGAATAGAGTCTAGAACCGGCCTAAATGTATAAAGCTGTTGAGGGGGTTCCAATTTTATTTAGCCTCACATTTATTTTACTGAACCAAAGTTGCATTTGTATGTCAGCAGTAGGGAAATATTTGGTTGCATTTTGTTTTGTTTTCACTGGAAAAGATTGTAAGTCAGGAAAAAGTAATAGATTGGCAATTTGGCTACTGTCTGGGTCTGTGGTTTGTGGGAGAGAAACTTGCATGTTGTAACATACACCAACAAAAAACTCTTTCTCTATAATTGAAGATGCCTGACACAAGCTATTTTGAGTGGTAGAACAAAATTGACCTTTCCAAAAAGTGCTGGGGGCATAGTACACTATATGCTGCCTTGTAAACTGTATAGGACTAGTCAGCATATAGAATTGCATTGGTTATGCTATGCTATTGGTTCCTTGAAACTTGATGGGCTGTAGACATTTAATAATTTTGGTGCCATAAAAAGTGGCTCAAAAACCTGTAAATCACTCTCAAAGTACTGAAGTAGGTTAGAGTGCATTTGTGGACAGTTCCTCCCTCTAAATAAAAATTAAAATCTCATGTTCACACAAAAGTCTCGAGTTTTTGCTGACTCAGTATTAGTATCATATGCTGTCGCTGATACTCAACTTCTCACTAAGACTGTGGAAAACAATGTTAGCTAGTCAAGGATCCTTATTAGACTGGCCAACATTATCTTCTGCTTTCAGCAACTTCTCATTATAACCTATTAAACTTAATTAGTTTTCTGATATAATGTTTTCTGGCACTGAAACCGGATATGGATAGTCTCTGCAGCTGCAATAAATTAGTTCAATCTGCCAAGGTCTTCACACATCTTTCAGATCTTACACATTCTTTTGGACACATTTAGAACATTTAAAAATTACACATAAAAAACATGTAGTGCCATTTATTTGAAAGATTTTTTTTTTAAGCATGCAATAGAAAAAAAGTTAAACAATAGATGTACTTGTATGGTTTTCAAACTTGGTCTTCATAGTTATTTTGATGAACAACACTTGTGGTTACTCTGCTAGGACACTTGAGGAAAACTGGCATACAGTGACTTAAAGGCACAGTGTGTACATTTCGCTGCTAGAGGTTGCTTTTTCTAAACAACAACAAAGGCGTAGCTTGATGATGCCGTGAAGGAGCGTGGAATCATGGGAGTTGTCGTATTCACCTCCACGGCCGATGGAAAGAAATCCGACAGGACTTGGGCAGAAATTATGCTCATGGATGAGTTACTGTATTAAAGTTGTATTAGCGTTACTGTTGTATGAAGCAGGACGGGGCCAAGAGCCCGGGACATTTTACCTTGCTGTGTTTATTATGCTAATGTGGCACATTGCAGTAGACTTAGTCAATATTATACTATTATACAATATAGACTAACTGTGTTGAACTATATAATGATTCGTTTTCTGTCGATAAAGGTATCCAAACAGTTGTTCACCTGTCTAATAAAATGCATAATATATTATGCGTGTTTAGTGTTTCCATGGTTTCTATGGAAGTAAAATTGGAAATCAAGGGTAGCTTGGATATGGCGTCATCGACAGGCGACATGGGCCGTTACACTGGTTAAAATATCATATTTCTCTGGATTTAAACATTGTTGAAAACATTTGGGATAATGCAAGTAGTCTACACAAATCAACAAAATATATAACTTTGTTCTAGTGGTTTTGGGATATTTTGATCCAAAATATTTATTAAAATAACCTTGACACCATTTGGTTGAGAGCATAAATCCAAAAATGGTTCAGGAAAGTAGAATTAGTTCTGAGAAAAGGTATTGCGTCATTTGTTTGCAGATTCCACATGGTTTGATATTCTGTATTCAGTCACAGTGTAATGTGATTCATACATTTTGTGTGTCTTAAGTGTCCAAATACTTTTTTGGGTCACTGTGTGGTTAATGATATCCAGAAACAGTATGTCCAGTCTCATGTTGGATGTTGTAGAGTCGGCATCGGTTAATTGCTGATATTTGTGGTTGGTGATAAATGACACACTCAAAGTGCCGTGACAGTCCTTGACGTTCTCAAGGGAAAGACACAGTGTCATGGGCTACACTTGACCTGCTCAGCAGAATTGAGTCATTTCTGGAATTTTATGTCTACTTTGGTCTTGAATCTGGTCTTGCTTTTATGGTGGACAGTCATTAAGGCTTGGTAATGGATGTGTGTGTTGTAAGCTGTGGTAAAACAGCTGTGGTTAAAAACAATTTGTGACAATGTTTCAGGCATTATGGGAGGATATTTTTTGCCTGTGTGTTCAGCCTACATGGACATGAACTGCTTAAATGTACTGATTATACTGATACACCATAATAATAATACAAGATGTAAAAAATTATCACATGCACATACTGAAAGCTTATCAAAATTGTGATATGTAAACAGTGTTCAACAACCAATGTTACCCACACAAAGGCAAAATAATTTAATAAATACTATACTTTGTAGATTATAGCCTAATTAATTATAATGAAAATATTTTAAAGGGTTAGCTTAGTTGAAAATTTAAAATTCTTAAAATTAATTACTCAACCTCATGTCATCCAAACCTGTAAGACCTTTGTTTATCTTCGGAACACAAATTAAGATATTTTTGATGAAATCCGAGAGCTTTCTGTCCCTCCATTGACTGCAACGTTATTATAATTTTCAAGGCCCAGGAACATAGTAAATACATTGTTAAAATAGGCCATGTGACCGCAGTGTTTCAACCTTAAAGGATAGCCTAACTGTAGCCAAAATGCAACCTAGTGTCTTTTGTTAATCTACCCGAGGCAAAATTTCATTTAAAAGCATAATTAGAATGGAAACGCCACTTATAAGTTTGTCCGTATTTTAGTTTTTGGTCAAATTGCCTTTTGAATGGGAATGCTTTTGATAGCATCAAAATAGCTATTTTTAAAACACTAAGAAGGCTCGACACAACATGAAACTTTGCTAGAAGTATCACCAGTGGCTCTACGCATGAACTTGAGCATTAAAGGTCCCATTGCATGGATTATTTTATTATTTTAGAATGTTTCCTGGGGTGCCCTTATAATATTAGTATGTTTTTTATAGCAAAAGTTGTTAGAATTTAAAAATAAAAGGCATTTTTCCTAGGCTGATTTTAGCCTCTGATTTGAACACTCTGTTTGAAGGGGCGTGTCTGCTGTGAGACTTCAGTGTAAACGCCCACTGCTGTGATTGGCTGACGTTCTTGCATATGAAATAGCTATCATTACATGTGGAACTCTCTCGAAAACTTTTACTATTACAGCTATTATACGTTTTTACTATTACAGCTATCGAGATTAATGAATCGTGAGAAGTTTTTTTTAAAAGTATTTAGATCTATTACCATCACATAAAAGGTTGCAGTGATTAGCATTGAGCAGATGACAGCCTGTTGATCGCATGAATGAAGATCTTATCATTGCAATGCAGTTTTTGCACTCTCATTAGCCGCGTTTCCATTAGGCTAGGCTACCCTTCAAATTGCGCAAATTGAAATTGCGAATTGAAAATACGCCCAATGGAAACACGTCAATTTCGCAAAAACTTGCATTTATCGCAAAAAAGTTTTTCCGCTCGCATGAGGTGGTTTTTCAGGCAATTCGGAAAAAGAAATATTTCGCAAAACTGCAATGGAAACAGTTTTTGCGCATTTACAGGTCACCTGACGTAGATGACGCAGTGTGTTTGGACAGAATACAAGACAGAGTTCTTTATTAAATTCATGAAAGACAAAATAATTACAGAAATACTGAATTCTAAACCTCAAATAAATGCCACAATCAAGACCTCGAAGCAGATCTGAGGGAGAAACACCCAGAAACACCTCATATGAGCCGCTCACAAGTATAAGGGTCGTTCCTTACCATTAATGCTTGGAAAACACATACATCTCCTTCGATTAATAATGGCTAGTGCAGTGGCTGGGATTAGTACATAAACCTACCAATGTCCGTTGCCATGGTTTTTGGAATGATTTTACTTATCGCGAGAGGAAAAAATTAAGTTTTAGTCGCATAACATCGGTTTATGGAAACGCTGTCATTTCGAAGTAGTTTAGAACATTTAGAAAAAAAATCCAAAAAGTTTTGCGCAAATTTGTAATGGAAACACGCCTACTAATGATTTCACTAATACAAACATGAGGTAAGTACAGTAAGAGCTTCGTTGTGCAGCATAACAGCGTCATTGATTTCATAACGAGTTTTGGCAAGTGTCCAGATAAACTCACGCTGTGTGATTTGACAGCTTGGGCGATTGGAAAGGGATTGTTCTTTGATCGTTTTCTGTATATATATTAATCACAGTTTAAGGAAGATTGTTTTCATCCTACTAAGAGAAACAACGTAAAGTTGATCGTTTAGTCACTGGCTTGATTTACTGATGCATAAACAGTATTGAACGACTTTGAGAGAAGGATTATCTGTCTGAACTTGAACAATTACACATCAGAAATTCACATAACCCACTGGTTCTTCAGAGGCTCGGATGAAGGAATTAAAAAATACTTTTGTGTTCATTTGTACATCCAAACACTGAGCAACTGCCATGCTTCACTCGTTTGCAAGCCATGATGTCTCTCGAGGAAAAACTAATATCGCACTCGTGCAGCTCATTTTCTCATGGGTGGGACAAATTCTCTTTGCGGGCAAAGCAGAGAAAGGGGAGGTAACCTTTCCCCTTATGACGACATAAGGGGAAGATTCTAGATTCGCCCGTCTGAGCTTTCATTTTCTCAAAAATACCCAGGGCTTGGTTTACACCCATCAAAATGTCTAGCCACTGGGGGACCATAGGCAGGCTAGGGAAAGTGACATTTTCATGCAATGGGACCTTTAAGAACATTGTTTGTGTACACAAAGTTTACTAAAAATAAATATTTTGAACAACTCACTGTAGCTGTGACATTTTGACAGTCAAAAATATTTGACCCCCCCCCCCCATTCACGTTATAAAGGTGAAGAAAATGCTGCTTTAGATAAGTTTTAGGATCTAACTAACTGAAACAGAACAAAACATTGTATGGCATTGGGAACAGAATGTTAGGCAATGTTTTTGGTAACCTTTTCATTTTATTTTGTACTGTCTACTCCCATAATATTGAGGGAGCATCTCATTATAATGCAGACCTCCTTACACTCCTCTGCTGCATGGAATTTTCCCTAGACCAATCCCTGTCGTGTGTGTGTGTGTGTGTGTGTGTGTCCTGTGTATCACGACTATTGTGCTGAAAGGACTTTCACAAGGCTGAAGGGCTCTGGAGTAGCATGTCTGTACTGCACCAGGAGACAAGAATGGTAGAGAACCTGATCTCTTAACTTTCTTATTTAATCATTAACTGATTCATGAAATGGAACAAATATGCCTTGCCTATTGTGCCTACCTTTTGAAGGTTTCTGCTTATTTTGTTCTGTTTTCTTGAGGGTAACATGGTGTCCAGTGCTTTTGTAACTGGATTTACTGTAAGAGAAAGGAAGTTAATTGAAAAGATTCTGTAAATTTTAGATTTCGCTGTACACAACATTGGCAGTTCGATGCTGTAGCCTACATGTTCTGAGTGTCCAGGCAGCTTTTTATCTTTTATGTCAAGTAGTTGACATGAATCAAGAATTATGGAGCCAGTGCTTTGTTCAGTGATATGACACTTTTTTTTTTTTTTTTTTACCCCCAGATCTAACAAAGTTATTTCAGGTTGTAAATTGTCATGTGTTTCAGCCCAGAAAAAAGCAATGATATTTACAAATCAATTATTAATATGTCTACATTAATATGTTTAAGGAAAATATGTTGTTTCTGTTTAAACTGTTACTTTACATGACATTTTTGTTTTTCAAAAATGGCATAGTTTTCTAATTTTAATGGGCATTATTATTTAACATTGACCCACTTCTTTGGTAAAATGTTTGATTCAGAGTTTTACCTGACAAAGCATATTTATTGTTTTATTGCACACAGGTGATTAACCTGTTTACTGTAAAACACAAACTGCACCCAAATATTGCACTGTATTTTAGAGTAAATAGTTTACACACTGGATTATACTGAGCTAAACTTATTCATTATTTTATTTTCAAACAGTTTCAAGTACTTTGGTGGTAGAATAGTACATGGTTTAAGATGGAAATATACTTACTGAATAATTATGGGACATGGTATAATTCTACACTTTGCTTAACGATAACCATATTCATATTGGATATATAATGTTAATATAGCGGTTTCAGTCCAGAAAATCACAATGTTACCATACCATATCCAAAGGTTTCTCTAAAAAAGTTTCTTCCAAGAATTCTCAAAACAAAAACAAAAAAACAACAACTTTTTTTTAATTTTTAGTTTTAGTTTTTGGTCAAGATTTGCTGTTCTAGAAATAAACACTGAATCCACAATACATTTATTTTGTATAATTTTTTTTTTATTTTTCAGCAGGTACTTCACTGTGAGGGGGTGAATAATAAAAGCTACGTGTGTGAGACGGGACACTGTTGTGGAGAGTCCCAGTGCTGTAGCTACTACTATGAAATTTGGTGTAAGTGCATCTTCATGTTTAATATCAGGGTCACAATGTTTCATAGGAATTCACAAAGGCTCGTTCACATTCAAGAATGATGACGAAATAAAACTTCCAAACATTCATTAAACTTCAACCTTACGTAACATTTCTCCGCCATCAGCTGAAATTCCTGATCATGCCGATTCGGATTGAGATAAATGTATTTTGCCTGTGGAATTTCGCTGTCCAAGATGAAATGTAACCCAGCCTCAAGAGGTTTAGAAGAACTAAACAATATATATGCTGAAATGAGGAGAAAAGGCTGTTGTACAGGAAGTGAGTTCAGCTTAAGATGCTTGACCTTCAGCAAACTGTGGAGTAAGAATGACATGAGTCTCGCAAATACTTATGTTTGACCATATATGCACAAGCAGTGGTTTTAGTCTAAGAGGAATTAGTCCGGTTTTAAGTAGCAGTATAAAGTACAAAGGCATACTTTAAATGTTTATTTTGTTTCCGTGTGGGATTATTCCATGTTTTTTTTTTTTTTTTTTTTTTTTTTTTTTTCAGGGTTCTGGCTGGTATGGGCCATCATCTTCATCCTGAGCTGCTGCTGCGTGTGTCATCACCGTCGCACCAAACACAGACTGCAACAGCAACAACGACAGCACGAGATCAACCTCATTGCCTACAGAGAGGTTCACAACAACACCTCTATCCCCTTCTACTTCAGTAATATCATCTCTCTTATATACACATTCTGTTTTATTTGTCACTTTGATTCATTTAGCAAAGAACCTAGAAAAATAAGGGAATTTAAAAATGAAAGTAATAATGCTTATTACTTTAAAGCTCAAACGTAGAATGTTTCATAAACTTAACGTATTCTAATACTGGAAAAGCTTCTATTGTTAATATGCATTTTCTTATATTAATAAGAAAATACAAAAAAATATTTAATTGAATTAATCACTCATATCAACATTAAATATATGTGACCTGTGCTGGCAAAATGAGTCGTAATGTGCACGGGCTAATTTCGAGCTACAGACAAAACAAGCGAAAAATGTCTATTTTGAGGTTTTTACAAAAATGAAATTAAGCCCTGGTCTAGTGATCCCAATGCTCCAAATAGCAATTAAACATCTGAAATTATCATTATTTTTACGTTTTCTGGGAGGAGCACCCTTCCTTTGTTCATGAAAAATGCTGACTGACAGATCCGATGCGTGCGCACCTCAGACGCGATCCTGGTATACACACATACACACACACAGACTTACAGTATTTCAAAATATCTGTCTTGGCCAGTATTCACGCAAACATTATCTGTTATGTCTTATGTGAACGTTTGGTTAACTGTTGGGGAAAAACATCTGATGTGTAACATTTTAGATCCGTGCAGTAGGCTACATCAAGTCTAATATACAGGCTGTCTGTTTCATTAATGTTAATCAAACAATTGTGGTATAATAGAGAAAAGAATATATATTTTTGCTATAGATAAATAGGCAATATTTGGTTTGGACTTGGTGTGTGCCACATTTTGTGTTTATTATCATTTCTTTTTTAATTATGGTTGCTATGTGATTTTGTTTTGGAACCTTCAGAAAACTTTAACTTGATTTTTCTCAATTTACTTTGCTGACACTATTGACTTCAAACAGGTGTAGCTCAGTAATTTTTGGTCTGATTCCAACAAATCATACATCATTTTGAAGGTTTTTTAATAGAGAATGTGAAAATAATAATAAAAGTTGCTTATTATGACTAATTTTGCCAGCACAGGTGACATTATAGATTTGTATAAAGTGAAAGTGAATGTGACATGACGTGAAGGCCAAGTATAGTAACCCATACTCGGAATTTGTCCTCTGCATTTAACCCATCCAAGTTAGTGCACACACATTAGGAGCAGTGTGAAAAAAGATGTTCTCAGAAAGCTGTCTTTGATGGTCTTTCTTGCTGATAGATGAGAAATTCACTTACACCTACAACCATTTACTCGGCACTTGCTGCCTTTTGTTTGTTTCAGTAAGAGCACGTGTGAAAGACAGTGTTATCAAACATTTAGCATGAGTTTTTTTCACAAAATGGCATGCAAGGTTTGATCAAAGTCCCTTTTTGAGCCATGTAAGTTTATGTGTCGGGCATGCTCCAAGCAATTATTTTCTATGCAGGCCAATGGGTATGCAAATATATTTGTTCTCTTCTTCATCTCCAAATCTCCAAAACCAGTTTGTTAAGATTCCTTTTCAATGTCTCATAAACAACAAAATCTAACTTTCTTTTTTTAGCTCAAACTAATTTCTCTTGCCCATTAGCTCAGCTAGTAGAGCAGCCTGAATTAATTTCTCTTTCTTTAAGTTTTTTCCCAGTACCACCTAGTCACAGCAATTTTCTTATTTTTAGAATTATTTTAAAATTAGTCTTACAGTAGTCTTATAGTCAATAGTCCTATTTTAACAACATTAAAGGTATAGCGGAGGATCTTTCCGAATTTTAGATAAGACCCGCCCTCTCTACTTTTTGAAAAGTTTGATTGATTCACCAGAATGATTGACAATTAGGAGGACCAATAGTATAGGTGATCCACCCGGAAGTAAAAAATCCTCCGCTATACCTTTAAGCAAACTGAAATTGCTTTAAAGAGATAGTTCACAAAAAAAAGAAAGTTCTTTCATAATTTACTCCAAATCTGTATGAACTGTTTGGTTACCCATATTCTTCAAAATATCTTCTTTTGTGTTCAGCATAAGAAATTCATACAGGTTTGAAACAACTTGAGGGTGAGTAAATGATGACAATTTTCATTTTTGGGTGAACTATCCCTTTAAGGACAAACCTTAAGGACTATGTGGGCAACTATTATCATGATTAAGAGTAATGTCAGTATTCCTGTTCTTAGTGAAAATGTTGTCATTCAGTGAACTGGTTGTGATCAAAACAAGTGCACACAACAAGTGCACAATGATATATGTATGACAACCACTAAAATAATTTGTCCTACAAAGCTATAATAAAACTGTATACACTAATGTTTGAAAAGTTTGGGATCGGTAAGATTGTTTTTGAATGAAGTCTCTTATGCTCACCAATAAACATTGATCAAAAAATACAATAAAACGGTCAAAAAAAAATAATATATATATATATATATATATATATATATATATATATATATATATATATATTAAAATGTAATTTATTTCTCTTACAAAAGCTGAATTTTCAGCAGCCATTACTCCAGGTTTTAGTGCCGTGTGAACTTTTGAAGAAACGTTTCTTCATCTTGTGAATGCATCTATACCAATGAATTAATATAGATGACATTAAAAAAAAAAATTGGGAGTACGATCGATGTGAGTTAATAGTTTTAATCTAATCTGCCCAGACAGGTTAAAACAAAAGACCTGTTGGTCATATTGAGAGCGCTTCACATGACGATAAATACATCAGTTGTAATTGTTCAAAGTTATGTGCCTTATCATTTTATGGCTTTTTACTGAAAGTGCACGGACACCCAGCCGTCTGACACTAGGTGGTACTATAATAAAGCATTTTGCATTTTGGATTAGAACTTTGGAACTCTAAGGCAATTTTCTCTCCCCTGAATCCTTGAGTCAAGCCAAAATCTCTGATTTTTTTTAAGTTTCTTAAACTACTTTTCGAACTCCTCCTAGGCCTTTGGTCCAATCTTCTCTGAAATAGGCACACAACAGCTAGGGACAGCGTTGGCAAAAAGTTAGCAGAAGAACCTTGATTTGTCCATGCATTGCAAATATATAAGTTATTTAATTGGTGAGGCAATGCCCATTTTTATGAGTTGACCTATAGCTGCTGATCGCAATGTCCAAGCTTAATGAAACTTGATGCACAAAGACAACAGGACAATCAAGTTTCGCACAGTTCTGCCAATAAGGGGCGCTGCAACTAAAATCAATTATAACTTCGTACCGTATGATCCATGAAGTTGAAAATCGGTGTGCATCTTCTTTGGTGGACATCCTAACATATGCTCTAATATGACTTGGATAAAAAACATGGCCGTAAGCAGCAAACAAATTTATGACATAAGTCAAAATAGTGAGATACTAACACCATGTCAACACCAGATGCGACTGTTCTCGCATTGCACCATAACAGCTTAGGGCTGAAAATTTTACAAATATATGACGATACCAGCATTTTCCTATAGCATTTTGAGCTTTGTTGAACGGATTCTTAAACCCCTCTAATTGGTCATAATGTTCACGCTCTCAGCATAAATGTCTCTGATTGGCCATATGTTCATGTGCTCAACATATGTCTATGATTGGCTTCAAAAACATGTTGTAAATGGACGTCTTTGACGCTCTTCACTGAGCGCTTACACATACACATGGGAGCGTTTAAAAGCAGGTGTCTATCAGCGGATCTGTTTATCAGCGGTTATATTCGGGGCATAATCAGGGCATCGCATCCAGCGTAGACAGCATCACTGATTATAATAGGTTCTATTGTCTATTGTTCCGTTGCGTCTACCTGCTCACGTCCAGTGTAGACACTGTGTAAGTCATAATTAAATGTGGAAGAAGTCGAAATTTACATATTACGCCATAATTAATTAATTAATTTATGACTTAGTAAGTGATAATGTGAAATTCAAATCTGAGTCAAAAAATGTAAGCCCATTTCTGCCACATTAGAAAAAAAATTGTATTTAAAAAAATCTAAATCAGATCATAACATACAAAGTCGAAATTGTGACATTCAAAACTAGGGGTGTGCAGAGAAGCCAATATCTGTATCTGGAACAATCTCAAAATTATTTGTATCTGTATTCAAATAAATCCGAAAGTGGATGGGGCTTTTACTGGAAGTTCATGTTATTTCATGAAAAGCCCATTTTAAATGTAGGCTAATTCTGTTCCCTTCATAGTTTTCATTTAACAAATAATCCATTGTATAGCTCATAAAATATATTGTTTAATAATGATACAATTTATTAAAATATCTTCTAATTGAAACAATAATACTAAATGTTAAATTAAAGGTTTAATATAAATATACAGCTTTGGGGTTAATACAGAAAAGGCTTTGTCACCTTTAGATTTCAAGCGAGACAACAGGATGGTTAATAACTTACCAGAAGAAGATCTAGGGGATCTCTAGGGCGGAGTAGGGACAAATAAGATATGTAATGGAAGCTGGAGCCAGGCCACGCAAGGCTTTAAATACAAAAGTTAAAACCTTATCAATTCTAAATTGGCCTAATATGGTCTGAAAATTCTACACAGAGGTTTGGAAATTTGAGTCTGGAAAAGTATGGAATTTTGAAATGGAAAATGTGTAGGAACCTTGCATTAGGTTAAACATTTCAAAATTAAAATACTAAAAAGACTAAATTAACAAGTTCAATTTATAATTCAAAAAGTCAAAACTATAGTGTTGTCAATTATGAGATGGTGTCAAAATAAAACAAAAGTCCAAATGTTTTGTCATAATTTTGACTCTTTTTCTTTCGTGGCAGAAATACCCTTCCATATGAAAGTCAAATAGGTTCGGAAACACATGAGGATGAGATAATGATGACCATGTTTTAATTTTTGGGTGAACTATCCCTTTAAAATGGTTAAACTATAGTTCTTAAACCAAAACAAAAGTCTGAATTCAATTCTCACAGTGGTTCTCAGACATTTTCTTGGCATTCTTTCTCTTTCAGGATTCCTACCCAACTATCTCCTTCCAGAATACGAGGAAGCGGTGCATCGTCCTGCTACGCCCCCTCCCCCATATAGTGCCTTAAACACCGGATCTCCAGCCTACACCAGCCCATTAACCACTGACCAGCAGGATACGCACTGCCCACCCAGGCAGATCACTCCAGTGCCCCCCGCATCTGACACGCTCTGTTCCAGACCCAGCCTGGAAGAGATCCATACCTCCAACCGGTACCACCACAAAGACGACAGCAAGAGCAAGATCGAGTTGGAGCGAAGCAGGTCCACGCAGAGTGCTCTTCCCTTAGAGCAGCCTCCCAAACAGAACGAGTGCAGGAAGGAGATGCTCAGGAATGTGGTGATGCCTGATGAGAAAGAGCGGATTCTGGCAAGGCACCGCAGATTTACGGGGGACTCTGGGATTGAGCTGTGCGTTTGTGGGCGAGGCTTGAAAAGCCATGAACCCAAAGAATTGGAGAGGCTTTTGAGGGAGGACGACCAAGGGGACTCTGAGGATTTCTGTGAAGAATGTGGCCTCCATTCCTTCGAAGAGGAAAATCAGGGTCGTCTATCCCCAGAAAACAGAATGGAGTGTGGAGCATCGCCACTGGCCCAATCTCAACCTCATCCTGTTTGCCTCTACTTGCGTACTATTAATGAACAAGAGGGTCAACACAATAACACAGAATCTTAAAGCTGAATGAGATGGTGAACATATCCACATCTTGTACATTTATGTACGAAGCATCTATTTATGCAGTTAAAAGCCCAAAAGTGCACAAGGATGGGCTCTACTTGCTCCAGGAGTTGAGAAGTCGTAATTACAACGTCAGGTGCGTTCAAAGTGGTCGGAGCAAGGTGCCGTTGTGCCTTTTCTACACAAAAATACAGCAAAATGATGAACAAAGAATGCACATTTTATGAAGGTGCTGTAAACTGAATCACAATTGTACAATACTTTTGTACATGCAACGTTGCTAGTTTTAGTTTTTCTCCCCAACTCAATTCTGGGCTCAAAGAAAATCCAGCTTCCCACTTTGTAATTACGACTTTGTGCATTCATCTCGTGAATATATGATATTTCAGACAATGACTTATAAGCATCATAAACCACATCCACAGTGTAAAGATGCGGTCACATTTACAGTTGCTTGCTTTTAAAGTGACTTCTGTGTTCGCTGTGCTTCACACATCGCTACACTATTGACTATGGACCTTTTTTTTGCCCATGGAATACCTTAACTGTGCAGTCTTAGGATTGAGACGCTAAATGCGTAAACACTGGTGTGCTGAAATATCAGTTTTCCAGGAGAATCAGAGAGAAATGTAAAAACTGTCGGAACACCAAAAAAAGACATGCTTTTGAGGCCCCTGTCGACTTTCCCTAATGTAATGGGACAAATTTGAACGGTGTTTATCAAGTTTTTGTTTTGCACAATCACATTGTTCTGAATGAATCATATTCAGTTAATTTTAAACAAAGTATTTACATACCTACAGTCTTAATTCACATATTGCCTGTGTTGTTTTTGCTGCTGTAAGCTCTGATGATTCGCAAATCTAAGCTTTCATAGCCAAAGTAGGCCATATAGATGACATGGGACAATTGTTAGCCTTGGAGCTTGAAAGTGCTTCATTATTATTACTTGCCATAATTTTCTGATTGCATAGAAACACTACATGATGTATGTTCCTTTAAACCTGTAGGGATAAAAGCCTTGCCAAAGGGAGTTTTCTTTAGTACACAAACTGCTGGAAGTCAGCTCTCATAGCTGTTTATCCATTGATGTAAGCTACAAAGTAAAATAAACTGTTTTCTCACTGAAACATATTTAAGTGAACTCCAAAGACAGAAACAGTTTGATATTTTTGAAAATGATAATATAGATACTTCTATTTGTAAAAGTGTCTTGATGAGATTGATGCTATTGCCGACACATTATGGGTACACAAGGCTGTATCGGTGTAACGTGAATTGCCTCTATTCTTTTTGCACTCTGTTACAACCACTCTTAAATGCAATTCACGTGCCAGTTGTCCAGTATCATCTTGGACATCAGCCTAATAGAATGTGTATTTTTATGTAAATACTTTTCTTCATGAAAGCTCAAAATCTGGTGCCTTTTAATTTTCACATCATGTACTTTGGTAACAATTCAAATTGCCTTGATTTTCTGTTCATATGCAAACTAATGAGCTACTTGTGTGATTCTAAAATGATTTATTTTTGTATTTCTCCACCAAAGTGGCTTCAGTTTTAAGTTCCTCCATGACTGAAGCACTCTTTTAACAAATAATTTATTTCACTGCCCTAATGAATGTTATCAGTAGAGAGATGTGCTGCTCTTACTGGTGTCTCTGTGATGACAATCTAATGTTAGAGCTGTGCTTGGAAACAAATACATATGAATCAATCTCTTTCTCTGAAATATTAATAAGCTGCTGATTTTCAAAAAGTTATAGATACTCTGAAGCATTGTGCACTCATGATATGAATATGATATCATTTTGTACTGCCTATTCTTTTGTCTAACATAGCAATCATCCAATGATTTGAGTTCTGGCACAATTTATTTTGTATCGGTCTATCTTTTGTTATGCAAAAAACCTAATCGTGACACTGTCTATTAAACGCAAATCAACACAGCACGTGTCATTGTTTTCCATAGTTTCCTGTTGATATTATCTGTAGGGATTTTGATTCATTCCTGTGCCATCTTTGAATCAGTTCATTAACCAGATCCGTTCAGTGACCCTTTCTGTGGTTTTGGGTGGCGTGAAGATGATGGTGGATCTTGAAAAATTCCAGTGTAGTGAGTCGCAAAAATGGTTTATTCATTAGTTAAAAACACATTAGTTCTGATCGTGACCAAAACATGTCTTATCCTAATAAAATTGCATGTTTACACTTTTCTAATTAAAATTAGAAAGTGTTTAAGCGTTTTCTTATTGTTTTACAGTAGTAGGGTAACATGGGGCAAGATGACCACCCCCCCCCCCCCCAGCCGCCTTCATTTTTTTTTTTTTGCCTGACCATAGATGACACAAAATCTCATCTCAGTACTTTTGATTAATGGCTATGCTATTTTTTAATTTTGTCATTTTATCTGAATATCAACATTTGTGAGATTTAGTCAGCCAAAGCAGTTTTGAGTTTCATTTATCTAATTTAGTGTCTCTGGAAAATAGTTATCATCTATGCCATATTATGTTGAATATCAATGTGTGTCTATTTGTTAATGAGGGATTTGTGGAGTAAAAGTTATTGATTTTATTGTAATGGGGTTGTTATTTAGTATTTACACAAATTAGATGTACATTATACATCTTTGCTTTCATTAAAACCTATAAGTTAATTGAGTGATATAATTCAATTTGATCTTACTGTGTTTCTATTATGATATATCTTCAAATTAAATATGTAAGTATTCATATGACTACATTAGATGAATCTCTTTTACTGGGATTCTGCTTTGTCTGTTATCTGTAATTCAATTATTCAACTAAATTGTCAACATTTTAAATTGAATAGTTCATTTAGTATTTTTATGACACTTTAAAAATGTATAAATATTAACCCTTTCATGCATGAATTATGATAACCTCAGTCAGGATTTTTTTTCCTATGTGTTTTTATTGCTCTTAGGGCATGAAAAACAAGAATTGATTTTTATTTTATTTTTGTACAAATTTTTCAAAGAGATCTTCAGATGTCCACTTGAGTGGACAGTATGAGGTTGGTTAAAACTGAAGATATACTGTATTAAATATAAGACAATAATCAAACAGATAACGTATGTGAATTTAACAAACTAATCAATGCAATTATATCAAATTATGTGAAAAATATAAAATATATACAAAAAATATAAATGCAAAATATTGCAAAGGCTTCATACAACTTCATACAAGTTGCACATCGTGTATCTTTGATATCAGAACATGAGGACGTGATTCCATCAGAATTTTCTGCAGCCTGTCAAGGTACAACTGTGGAAACCACTCAGATGCTCCCTCCAGTGCACCAGAGTATGGAGATTTACCCTTATTAGCTGATAATTCTGATTATGTTCAAGATGGACATTTCTATCAAAGCCCTCCTCTGAGAAAACCTAGCAATACGTTTTTTCAATCTCATCTGAAATGATCAGTGTTGGGGGTAACGCATTACAAGTACCATGCATAACGCATTCAGATTACTTTTTTGATGTTACAAGTAAAGTAATGTGTTACAAGTAACATGCATTACCTAATCAGATTACTTTTTATCTAACAAATAATTAACTACAAGTAATGTGCATTACCTAATCAGATTACTTTTTGATGTAACGAGTAAAGAAACGCATTACAAGTAACATGCATTACGTAATCAGATTACTTTTTGATGTTATGAGTAAAAAAAACGCATTACAATAACGCACATTGCATAATCAGATTACTTTTTGATGTTATGAGAAAGGAAACGCATTACAAGTAACATGCATTATGTAATCAGATTACTTTTTGATGTTATGAGTAAAGAAACGCATTAAAAGTAACATGCATTACGTAATCAGATTACTTTTTGATGTTATGAGTAAAAAAACGCACTACAATAACGTGCATTATGAAATCAGATTACTTTTTGATCTAACAAGTAAAGTAATGCATTACAAGTGTCATACATATATGTAATCACATTACTTTTTTCAATGTCAATGAAAATTACATTCTAATAATACAAATACATTTATTTACAGTAGAAAAAGTCAATGCAGATTAAGTTTTTAAGTTTTAAATTTCAAAAACAATATTCACATTATTATTATGAATTGTAGCTGAAATATAGCAATTGATGCATGACGTCCAGTCCACTACAGTGGACATGTGATTAATCAGAGTTTTCTCTCAATCTAAAATCAAAACTTGGAAAATTTTACTGTGATATGACTCATTAGATATTGCTTTATGCTGCAATATTTTTTTTTTACCTTCAAGAGTCTCCTAGGATAGAAGGAATGGGTGGATATTCTGGAGCAACTTGGCATGTCTGACTGACCCTTGGCCATCTTGGTTTGGAGGGGTAAAAAAATCGAAACACAACGGCTTGCCACTTGGATGCAAGGGTCCAATCAAGAGGCTGATGTGCAACTTTGCCATAAAAACCCGTGCAAATTCAAGAAAATGCTTTTTTAATAGCTGTCCACTGTAGTGAACACTATGCGTGAAAGGGTTAATAAGAAGCTATCAAAAGTAATGTATACATTCTGTAAAAGCTTCTTACTCCTCTTTTAATATCGTATGTCTTATGCTATAACAGCAAATTAGCAAATGTTTCTATTTATTTCCACGTCGGCTGATGCATCATCCTCCAGCAAAATCTAAACTTCCATCTAAATGTGTTAGCCTACTGTTTAAAAGGAAATCCACATTGTTCTTAAGGGGGGCATCTTCCCCATCTATTATAGTAATTATTATTGGGCGTAAACCAGGGTTACTATGGTACAATTTTACAAGGGCACACATAAAGATCAGCTGATTGACAGTAAATGGTTCCTCTCCCAAAACAATTAAAAGTATATATTTTTGTAAATTATCTAAATTTAATATCATATTTTATTACATGAATTTCTGAAGGCTCTATGTTCGTGATAAATGATGATTTTAACTAACAGGGGTTTAAAAATGCCACGATTGTTCTCGAAGAGCGCTCTCTACAGGTCATGCGTTGTATTATTTCATGATAGGACAACAATAATGCAAACTTTACACATTTCAATGGGAGAAGGTATTCTTCTTTTGAGTTTTTTCATTTTAACTATATTAATAAATACATTAACATAAATCATTTTATTTAACCATATTTGGGACTAATTATTAAATCACAGCTAGAAAAAAAGAGACTATATTTTACATAATTTAAGGCTAAAATCATTTTTCAAAAATAGTTTTCTAACTATGATCTGACCTTTTTTTAGGGTGCCGTCATTTACAACTGACGTTGTCCTATTAGGGCAAATTGCCTTAAACTTCACCCTCATTCAAATGCATTTTCACTAGCTGAAAAGTAGTGAAAAGCTCTTTGTTTCAAAAAACATTAAAAAGCTTTATTAACATTCCATTTCATCTTTTGTTACTATACTACATTTGAAACTCACATGTGAAATTGTCAAAAACTTGACACAAATTCAGATGCAACTTCGCTGCCTGGAATTATCAATGATAATTGAGAGATGGACAAATAAATGTTCCCCAAAAGCCTTTTGTGTCATATTTGACATTAACATGAACAAATGTAAAAAATAATTTAAATTTTATTTAACATTATAAAATTATGTATGAATGATCAAGTAAACCCAAGTTGCTTGTTCATCTTACGTACTTTATGATTTCTGAGCAAAAAAAGACTTTACTTGATACAAAAAGGATGAACTATCAATCAGAGGACAGAATGCATGAAGATTATATTATGTACAACAAGTTTTTCAGCAAAGTTTTGGTCGTAGTGGATAATTTATAGGCCCTAGACATTTGCAAATTATACAGTAGGCTAATATATTGATAAATAAGCATTATACTTATTGTTCAACATTTTATAAAGAATGTTTAGTTTAAGTTATGAGGGAATTAAATTGTTTAAAAAGTTGGCCAAAATGTAACACAACGTATCCTGGGGGATACAAACATAAATAATAATAATAATAATAATAATAATAATAATAATAATAAAATGTCCTAATAAGATGGAAAATAGTAATAAATGAATTTTCTCATGTGTTTTTTTTTTTTTTTTTTTGTATAGCCCTATTAGGGTTAATACCGGGTTAATATCGACTTTAGTGTAAATAAAACCATCGGTCTTCTTAATCACATAATAATTTACTCGGGCACTGCATCGTCATCATGACAGTCGTTCATAACTCTCCTGCTGCATGACCAAAGTCCCTTTAAGACTGGTGGCTACAGCATACTGCTCACTGATTGGCTGAACCTCTCAAACTACCGAAACCTAGAAAGACCAAAACACATTTTCGCATATAATCATGGCAGACGCACCTACAGCAGCCAGGTACGTTTTTTGTTAGGTTACTCGAATATTTTACTTGTGATTTGCAGTATCATTCAAGCTGGCAAAGTATGAGCTTTCATTTTGTAATAACAATAACAAAATAGATATTATAGCGACATAAAGTCTTTGCGAGTCGTCCAGTTTAGCTGTAGCATAAGCACAACATATTCTTTAACAAAGTAAATTAGTCTCAGTAAAGTTTCTTATTATTGTTCACAGTAACAAGGCTGTTACAAGTGTCTACAATGAGGTGAAGGTATGTATTTCTCCAAACGTCAAAACTCTGTTGTTGACTTTAAAGGGCTGTTAAACAAAATAGAAATATTAAAAAATGTACTGTAACTTATGTGTGTGTGTGTGTGTGTGTGTGTGTGTGTGTGTGTGTGTGTACCAGGGGAGGCGAACGTACGTCCTGGTGAGCCACAATCCTGCAGTTTTTCTCCAACTCTGATAAAAGCCCTTTAGACCTTGATTATCTTGCTCAGGTGTGTTTGATGAGGGTTGAGAAAAGCCCTGCAGGACTGTGGCTCACTAGGACCGAAGTCTGAAATATATATATATATATATATATATGTGTATGTGTATGTGTATGTGTGTGTGTGTGTGTGTGTGTGTGTGTATGTATATATGTGTGTGTGTGTGTGTGTATGTATGTGTATGTGTGTGTGTATGTATGGGTGTATATATTTTGCATCTCACATCGCGGCCAACTGACACCTACTCACCATTAATACAGGAGTATTATGGAAAGACACTGAAGAAGACATCTGACCTGAAAAGCAATGCCTGTGTGCCGTCTGCCAAGTCTGTCCCTGCATATGTGAAAAAAGCGATAGCTGGGATCCATCCAGATGTCGTTGCAAAGTGAGGTTTACATGATAAATGTTGTGTTGATGCAATACAGGCTGAACACCCTGCTATTTTGCAAGTTCTTCCACTTGGAAATCATGGAGGGGTCTGAAATTGTCATCAGCATGTCCACTGTGAGAGACATAATCTAAAAAAAAAAAAAAACGGAAATCACAATATATGATTTTTTTAACTATTTATTTGTACGATCAACCTATTAATTGTCATTTAAGTGAAATTACTGACCTTAAATATACGAACATGATAAAAATGATCATTCTAGAAGAAAATTTCAGATGACACTTAGAGGCTTTTGCATTTGAACTCTTCATATATATATATATATATATACACACACAGCGGGAGAAATAAGTATTGAACACGTCATCATTTTTCTCTGTAAATATATTTATTTATTATTTTTCCCTGTGTCATTTCACATTATTACACATAACTTAATTTCTGAACTTATTTTTAAGTTTGTTTCTTTGTATGTATGGCTTACTTAAGTTGTTACCAACATCTGGTGAAAATTTCATGTCAATAGCACCTTTGGAAATATATTTACTGAGAAAAATGATGACGTGTTCAATACTTATTTCCCCCGCTGTATAAAAAAAAAAAAAAAAAAAAAAAAAAATATATATATATATATATATATATATATATATATATATATAAAATATACAGTGCAATGCATAAGTGAATACACCCATACTAAAGTTGACTAAAAAGAGGAATAAAAAATGATCTTTTGGAAATTGAACTTAATGCCTTAATTTAAAAAATTAGGAAAAATCCAACCTTTAAGGACACCAATTTTCTTTGTGAATGAATAATGTATCGTAAATAAATAAATGTTCTTCCTTAAAATACATGGTGCATAAGTTTGGACACCCCTATGTTAAATTCCCATAGAGGCAGGCAGATTTTTTTTTTTAAGTATTTTTTTTTTATTTATTTTTTTAGGATACTATGCATCCTGATAAAGTTCCCTTGGCCTTTGGAATTAAAATAGCCCCAAATCATCACATAGCCTTCACCATACCTAGAGATTGGCATGATTTTATTTCAGTTAGCCTAAAAGCTAGTTTGATTTGCATTGAAAGATGATCTTATGGAAAGTACCCCATGCCAATCTCTAGGTATGGGCAAGGATGTCACATGATCCATCATAAATCATCATGTCTTAACATGTAACATGTCTTCATGTAATCAATGTTGAAAGGTTAAATGCAAACGATGATACCTTTCTTTCAGGATTTTTGGATGATTAGAAAATTCTAAAGAACGGCATTTATTTGAAATGGAAATCTTTTGTAACATTTGTCTTTACAGTCACTTTTGATTTTATTTAAAACATTCTTAATAAAAGTAGTAATTTCTTTAAAATGAACCCCACCCCTCAAACTTTTAAATGGTAGTAGACTGTATATATTATTACACCTATTGATCACTGGAAAGGTAATTGTACATTATAAGCATCTTCCAGATTTTGAATGTTTGCTATTAAATAAAGCATTTTAATTTATTTTTAATGAATACCTACTTTATTGGAAGCCTGTTGCCATATTAATAAAAAACAGATATATGAAAAATTATTTAAGTGGTCTTAATAGGGACACTTAATACAAGTAAATAATTGTAACATATTAAAAAAAAAAAAATGTATTTGACTGCTTATACATTGTCTTATAACAGTTATACTACTTTATTCTGAGGATACTTCTGAGTTTTTTTTTTTTTTGCATTTTTTTTTGCATTTTTATATCTAGCCTTTCACCATGTTTCAATGCTTAGCCCTTGGTGGCAGTATAACTTGTTTCTGTCCCCTCAGGTATTATGGCTGTGGTCTGGTGGTCCCTGAATGTCTGGAGGGCTTCAGGGTTCTTGATCTCGGCTGTGGGAGTGGACGGGATTGCTACATGCTCAGCCAGCTCGTAGGAGAGAAGGGACATGTCACAGGCATCGACATGACTGAAGATCAGGTCAATTCCTTGAAACTGCAGATTAGGGTTACAGGGTTTTGAATGATAATGTGCACAGTTAGTAAATACGTAATTTTGTGCTTGTTTCAGTTCCTTTCAGTTTAAAAAACAAAACCTTTTTTAGTCTTCTCCAAACCAATTATGAGATTAAAGGACGATAACTATAATGATAAAGATATAGTTTTCTAATCATTCTAACTAAAAGCATAAATGAGTAAAAGCATTGCAGAGTCCACACCACAACTATAATGACAATGGCACAGAGGAACGGTAACGATAGAGGAAGTCAATGTCAAAAACACTGACAGAATCCACCCTGCTTTAATTTCAAGAGCTCGAGCATTGGTAACACTTTATAATAATGTTCAGTTGTAAGTAATTTATAAGTGGTTAGTTAATGATGAACTAATCATTTACAAAACATTCATAAATGATTAGCAAGTGATATGCTAACATTTTATGTATGTTTTGTAAATTCTGTTACAAGTCATTTACAAGTGATTAGTAAATGATTAACTAATCATTTATGAAACATGACTATGCGTTCATAAATGATTAATAAGTAGTATGTTCATTATTTTATGTATGTTTTGTAGATTCAGTTATAAGTCATTTACAATTGATTAGTTAATGATTAACTAATCATTTACAAAACATGACTATGCGTTTCATAAATGAATCATTTATGAATGTTTTGTAAATGATTAGTTCATCATTAACTAATCACTTATTAGTTTTATGTGTGAACGGGCCTTAATAGTGTTGAATTATTTTAATAGATAAAGGTCCGGTTTCACAGACAGGGTTTAGATTAAGCCAGGATTAGGCCTTAGTTTAATTAGGACATTTAAGTAGCTTTTATAAACATGCCTTAGAAAAAAACATAACTGGTGTGCATCTTGAGACAAAACAATGGCATTGACATATTTTAAAGTCCCCCTGTGGTGAAAATCATGCTTTTAATGTTGTTTATATGTCTACAGTATGTGGTGTTTTTAATATGCTTTAAGACAAACCATGTGCAAATTTATAAGTCAACACCATTGCTGAGCATTTTCTTCTTAAAACTGCGGTGAACCAAAGACTGTCAAAAACTGTTTCTGACATCACAAACTACCTTGTTAACGAGTCAACATGTGATCGACAACAAGTGAATCTCTGAGCTGGTGTGAGTGAGTGGAGGCGGGGCTAATTTGTATATTCATAGAACACATATATTAAATGAGGCAAGTGTGTAGAGTTACATTCAAGCTACTTTAAGGCATGAATAATTTTTTTTTTTTCAAGGAAAAATCATTTAAATGTCATTTTGGTAATCAAAGATGAGTTTTAAGGGATACAATTATTGACTACAGGGTGACTTTAAGATATGTCAGTGCAAGTTGCTTTCAGTTAAAACAGCTCAAACATGCATTTTAGCCTGGGAGTAGCTTAAGCCTTGTCTGTGAAACGGAGTGACTGTCTTAATTAAAAAAAAACTATGTGTAATGTGTGTAATGTGAACTACACTTTTTTTTTTTTTTGCAGCTTGAGGTGGCCCAGAAGTACGTTGACTACCACATGAAAAGATTTGGTTACAAAAAGCCAAATGTGAATTTTGTTTGTGGTTACATTGAGGCCTTGGCTGAAGCAGGTCTAGAGGAGAAATCATATGATATCATCATGTAAGCTTTCAAAGTTTCAAAATAGTTGCCTTAAAGTCACCATAAAATGGAAGTTGCGGTTGTATTTTCATCCCTATTGTGGAGTACATCTGAGTGGCACATGAATTAAAAAAAGAGATTCATAATAAATACTAAAACAAACAGATATGTCATTTTAGATTTCATAGTGACTTTAACATGAAGAAAAAAGTTTTCTTTTCTGACGTGAGACTATTCTCTTCAACAGGCTTCAGTCTGTTCAGTTTCCACTACTAGCTTGCATAAACAGCCAATTAATTGGCGGTTTTCATTCTTTTCTTTCAAAAGATCAAACTGTGTGGTGAACCTGTCCCCAGATAAAACCAGTGTCCTGAGGGAGGCTTACCGTGTACTAAAGGTAACTCTATTTCATACTCGCACCAGTGATTTGAGTCATTTCAGAATTCAATTATTTAATTTTTCAGTTATATTTTTCCCCCATCCCTGACACTTGGATACTATACTATTTATAACAGTTATACGAAGCATTAATTTGAATATTTGAAATAACATTGGACATTTTTGTATATTTAGCTCTTTAACAAACAAAAAGGATTTTAATTTTCTTTGTTTTTAGGATGGAGGGGAATTGTACTTTAGTGATGTTTATAGTGATGCTAGAATCCCAGAAGACCTCAAGGCCAACAGCGTGTTATGGGGTAAGAAAAGACACTGATCCTAATTAGCCTATTTTCTTTCTAATTGTTACAAGGTATAGTTTAACTTTAGTTGTGCTACTGTGTTAAACATAACAAAAAAAACCTGACACTGATATAGGCTTATTTGCATATGTTGATCAGGTGAGTGCCTGAGTGGAGCATTGTGGTGGGAAGACCTGATACGACTGGCTGAAGAGGTTGGGTTCTGCAAACCTAGACTGGTTACTGCTAGTATCATCACTGTGGGCAACAAGGAACTAGAGAAACTTCTTGGTGAGACATTAAAATGGTGAAATGTGCCACCTTGTTATAAAATAAATAAAATTAAATATAAAGTATATATATATATCGAAGCACTGAACAAACTGTTCAAAGAAAGAAGCCCCATTGAAGTCAATGGACGTTGGGCTTCAACAGGGACATGCACTGTGACTCTACGTGAATGTATGAGAAGGAAATCAAGTCAGCCGACCTGCTATATGTAACTGATTCTGAACGAACTCGTCTTTGAGATGAACGTTTTCTAAAGCATTTTTAGTCAGTAAAATGTTAACACAATAGTACATATTTGACCATTATTTTTTTTTACATTATAGGGGAAGCCGAGCTTCATATATATAACTGATGCATTTAACATTTTGGATGATTTGTAGTAATGCTGAACATGTTGGAGGAAAAAAGTTGTTTATATATTGCTAGTGCATAATGCATCATAACAAAGATGAGAATAAACTTGTTCTCTTTGCCTTTGCAACCATCTATCAGCTCAGAGAGCACAAGTGGCTATCTGGTTACACACACACACACACACGCTCAGAGAAAAAAATAGCGATTTCCATCTTGCTGATCATCTGATCTCGTCTCCCATTGGTAGTCATTACATTAAGTCATTCTGCATTTGCATAAAGTTAAACATTTATCATCTTTGTCACATTTATTAAATGTTAAGATATTATAGTTTCATTTTGAATTGTAAAATTTGTTTAGGTGACTACAAATTTGTGTCTGCCACATACCGGCTCTTCAAGTTACCAAAAGGTTCAGAGAAGAGGTCCTGTCTGGTCATGTACAATGGAGACATTACAGGTGTGGAGGAAAGCTTCGAGTTTGATGCCCAGTTTACCTTTAAGGTATGTAGTTACATCCAGTTCATCAGAATCGAACTACTTATTCACCAGAGCTCATAACGCATATCAGATCCTGCACATTCTTTCTCTTATTTGTCCCATTAGTAATAATTAATATTTTTGAATAAATTAACAGTAATGTCATAGTTACATCCATTGATTAGTTGTTTTTAAAATAAGTGTCATGTAAGTCAGTGTGAGCTTAAAAAAAATCTTATCTATTTCTTATATTCCTAGATTTTACTTTGTTGGTCATATGGTAATAATATATGAAAATGACATGCATATAAATGCTACACATGTCATTATTAAGTTAAATGTGTTGCATAAAAACCTTGACATTTTACCGTTCAAAAGTTTCAGTTCAGTATAATTTTTTTTCAAAGAAATGAATGGTTATGCAGCAAGGATGAATTTAATGACTATTCAGCAATGATTAATTGAATAATTAAACACAAAAGTGGCAGTAAAGGCATTTATAATATTGCAAAAATAAATATATGTAAAATTAACCCTGTTCTTTTGAACTTTCTATTCTAAAGAGAATTCTGAAATAAAGTAAAAGCACAGTTTGCACAAAAATATTAAGCAGCATTTTTTCAACATTAATAAGAATAAATGTTTTCCTGAGCAGCAAATCAGCATATTATAAGGATTTCTGAAGGATCATGTGACACTGAAGCAGGAATAAGTTACATTTTAAAATAGATTAAAATAGAAAAGTTATTTTAAATAGTAATAATATTTCACAATATTACAGTTCTACTGAATTTTGTATCTGCCGTACTGAGCATAAGCTGCTTCTTAAAAAACTAACTTTTTACTGATCTTAAACTTTGAAAGACTTGTATTTTGTGAACAATCATAATCAAGACAATTCTGGGTCTTTGTCTAGGTTGATAAAGTGATGGAGGTGGATGGTGATGTGGCCAGCCTCTTGAGTAACTCCAGATTTGCTGAAGAATTCACATTTCAGCCTCAGGAGGTGAACACCTCCAGCTCTGGAGGATGCTGGGACAAACCCAAGGTAATTGACTCATTTCCTACCATGCCTCATTTTCTTGGTCTCCATTTATCAGCAATGCACTTATAGTATATCACACCCATACCTGTCAACACTCGTGTTTTCCTCGGGAGTCTCCCGTATTTCACACCCATCTCCCGCCCCCCTCCCGTTTTGTCATTTCTCCCGTGAAACCCCCGTAATTTGTATGCCCAAACGTCGTTATATGAATAATCACATCAATATATTATTCCAAGGTTGCCCAGGTATGAAACCCATCCTACTCGCGCAATCAACACATCATACAAATTTCAACCCATTTGTGAGCACAACCTGCAACTCAGTAGCATTGTTGACGTGTGCAGATCGACGCGGGAAGTTGAATAAGCGTCACTGGTAGAAATGGGAAGAGAAGACTCTTTTAATTTAAGACGCAATTAACGCAGCATCCGTTTTTTTTCTGTCATCCTTTGGATGGCGTTACATTATATGATGCGCTCTTATTCTTGCAAATGCTTTTAAACCATTCGAGCAAAGACAAATTGAGCGGCAGAATCGAGTTCTCTTTCGGCTTGAAGTTGATCGAACACTAACACGCAATTGTGCCAAAATGTCCATTTTGTCGAGTATGGAGCAGACTGAGCGGACTGAGCACTCTTAAATGAGTTAAATAAAGTCTTAAATGAACGTAAAGAGTTGTGAGAGAATGAGGCGCGTGTGAGATCCGCATCTCTGTCAGCAGCGGCTGCTCTTAAAGGGACAGCAGCCAATGAAGCTTTCTGTCAGTAAAGTTAATCAAAGAACAAAGGGAACAGAGAAAAACACTCACTGCTCTTGACTAAAGAACTTTTGAAACTTTAATAAGGATTGTTTAATAACTTTATTCAATTTCTGTATATTTCCTACATTTTAGACAAATATTTGAAATATACTGTCTTTGTTGTTTCTACATTAATTTGGAGATTAAATGTGAAATTATTACATTATAAAATATATTAAAAACATTCGTTTTTTTAATGGCGATTCATCGTGAGTAATCACAGAAAAAAAATGTGTGATTAATCTAGTTATTTTTTTGCAATCGATAAAAATAAATCTTTAATAAGTCTTATCTTTAATAAGAAAAAGTCTTATTCATGTTTATTTTTATTGAATGTTATGTATTTATTTGTTAATATCTGCGCAATTAATGTGTATTTAGCCTGCCTCTGTCACCCAAAATCGAAGAACAAACTGGTGTGACATAATTTCAAACAAAATCAGGCCAAAGCGAACTTTCCAGGAAAGTTTGCTCCAGCTGGTAAACGCCTTCAAACTACAAACGGCTGTGGCGATTACATAATGGGCTTTATGCGCAGCTGCACTACTTCCTGAACTTCAGCCAGCTCTTTGTTTCCTGTCTGCCATTATTGGACAAACTGATTAATCCAGGTGTGTCTGATTATTGTTACTTAGGTCAGGCACACCTGGATTAATCAGTTTGTCCAATAATGGCAGACAGGAAACAAAGAGCTGGCTGAAGTTCAGGAAGTAGTGCAGCTGTGCATAAAGCCCATTGGTAGGTGTGTGCTGAGGGTTTGTCTTATTTGACATGAAAATCTGCTGCAAATGTTACAGACACATTTTTTTTCGTGTTTAATAGAGTAAAGCTACTTGCTTTAAAGGGTCATGAAACCCCCCTCTTTCAGCTCAAGTCTAGCTCACAATCTTTTTGTGAAAAATGCAACTTAAATGGGCGTGGATGGCTGTGAGAAGAAGGGATGGGAGTGGGTGTGTTATGGCATGGCAGGAGAGAGGGGAGAGGAGAGGTGGGGATAACTGTCATCGGCCAGTGGCCCGTGCATATCGACTGTCACTAAAAATCAGTGGTAAAACATGAGGAAATGCTAGATTTTTTTATAGCTGGCAAAGTTAAAGTCTAATGAAATACAGTGACACCTTATTTTTGTCCTTTCAAAAGTAACTGAATGCCCTGCTACATATATTAGCCTACAGCAATCGTAATTGTATTTAAAACATATTAATGTACATGTAGAGTTATAATGTCATTATAAAATATATATTTGTTTATATACACACTATAAATGCATGTATTTGAAAATAATTAATTTTCCGGTAAAAAAAAAAAAAAAAAAAACGTTCCTTACATAGCCTAGTTCTACACGCCCCCTGAACCCCCATAATAAAGATGGACATTGACATAGAAATTTGCACGAATTAAGCATACGTTCCGTACAATTGAGGTATTATCGAAATATCTACATTTTAAAGGAGAACTTCGGTCAATTTTAACGTTGAGCTAATTTTTTTGTAAATTTGGAGTGCTGTCAATACAGAGAACAGTGACAAAAATCGGTGTTGCCTACACCGTGTTATCCTCTTTTTAAAATTTGCACCCTGTTGACTTCAATGGGGCAAGTTTTAAACCTGCTTTTAGCCTCTTAACATCCACACATTCATTACAAGTGCACAGCTAATGTGAGTGATTCCTTCAGAGTGATCACGGGTGAATCTGACTGCAGTAGATGTGAAAGATGTGAATAAAAATGATGTTATTTAATAATAATAATACATTTTATTTGGAAAAGCGCCTTTCAAGGTACCCAAGGACACTGTACAGTTTGGATAGGCAGAGACAAGGAAATATAAAGACATAAACATAAAGAACATACAGGGTTTAAAATGTTATCATGCACACACAAGACATAGAAATACACTGCGCACAAGGTGTAAAATCAGATCAATCAAGTCAAATTATGGGACTGCAGGAAAGCTAGGCTAAAAAGATGGGTTTTTAATTTAGTTTTAAAAGTGGATAAACCTGTGCATTGGCGCAACTCAAGTGGCAGAGCATTCCACAGTTTGGGGCCTACCACGCTGAA
This sequence comes from Scardinius erythrophthalmus, assembly GCF_964197995.2. Lineage (NCBI taxonomy): Eukaryota > Metazoa > Chordata > Actinopteri > Cypriniformes > Leuciscidae > Scardinius > Scardinius erythrophthalmus. The sequence goes on from NC_138223.1 coordinate 25,776,106, forward strand.
CGCCCTGTCGCCCATGGTGCGGAGGCGAGATGTGGGGACGTATAAGAGGCATGTATCAGTAGAACGAAGGGTGCGTGAGGTCGTGTATGGGGTGAGAAGATCAGATAGGTAAGATGGGGCTAGATTATGTAGGGATTTATAGACAAGTAGAAGGTTTTTGTAGTGTATGCGATAGTGGACAGGAAGCCAGTGTAATTGCTGAAGGATAGGGGTAATGTGATCCCAGGGCCGTGTGCGGGTGAGTAGTCTTGCAGCAGAATTTTGAACATGCTGCAACCTATTGAGGGTTTTTTCCGGGATGCCGTAGAGTAAGGCATTGCAGTAGTCTAGCCTTGACGTTATAAATGCATGTATTAGTGTTTCTGCTGCAGATGAATTGAGGGAGGGGCGGAGTTTGGAGATGCTTTTGAGATGGAAGAAAGATACTCTGGTGATATTTTTAATGTGTGACTCAAAAGAGAGGGTCGGATCAAATATTACTCCTAGATTTCGAATTTCAGAATTTGTTGTAGTGAAATAACCAGGAATAGATACCTGCAGATTTTCAAGTTTCTTAAGAATGTTGGGTGTGGAAATAAGAATAGCCTCTGTCTTTTCTTGATTGAGTTTGAGAAAATTTTTAGTCATCCAGTTGTTTATGGCGTTTAAGCAATGAACCAGATTGGATAATGATAGTATATTGGCGGGTTTGGTGTGAATGTAAATCTGTGTGTCGTCAGCATAGCAATGAAAATTGAGACCATAGTGTTGTATTATCTGGCCAAGGGGAAGGATGTAGATTGTGAAGAGCAGGGGGCCGAGAACAGAACCCTGGGGGACACCATGTGACAGGGTTGAATTTGGAGATCTGTAATTCCCAATCTCAGCCAGCGCACATACCGGTATTTTCTTCCTGTTTTTGGTCGAAGCCCATAGTAATCGATTGTCGAGTTCACACGCATAGGTTTAGTTACCTATGATCACGCGCGTGAACTCGACAATCGATTACTATGGACTTCGACCGAAAACAGGGTGTAAATACAGGTATGTGCGCTGGCTGAATACTAGAGGTGGGCATAGATTAATTTTTTTAATCTAGATTAATCTAGATTAAAATGGCTCATTTGAATTCTGCCGAAGGCATTCAGAATATGTGTGCTACCCAAATAATGACTATAAAAGTAGGCTAAGTCTTTGAGAACGGGTTTCTCAAGCCAGGTGGCGCATTAGACCAGGGGCTCATCTCCTGTTTCCAAAATGCATCACAAACTGCTTGAGAAAGCTGTTCTACTCATAGACTGTAAAAGGTTACTTCTGTACTGTTACCGTCCGTAGGCAACATAGGCCTATGTTATTATCAACTACTATAGGCTATCAATTAGGGATGGGCAATATGGCCTAAAATCTATATTGTGATATATATTGCAGCCTCTTGCGATAACGATATACAGTATATTATAGGCTAATAAAACCATTTCAGAACAGGTTACACAGACCCTGCTAAACAACTGCTAAATTTTTTTTTTAAAGGGTATATGTAGTTTTGAGAACATATATTGTGCAAAACTGTAAGTATACAACATAATTTTGCAGATAAATAAAATTTAAGTACACTAGCTGCAGAGATCTTAAGTAGGTCTAATGTTTATTATAGTTTTGAGCTTATGAAACCCCAAATTTAAAGTTATAATACTGTCTAACTGATGTCTTTTCAGTTAAAAAGAAACACAACAACGATTCTTAAAATCGGGCGTAGACAGAGATTATGTGTTAACGTTACACCACTAAGATATATTGGAATGAGAATAGTACGCGCGCACTGGTATTCAGTGATATCATGTTTCGTTTTGAATTTGAGGTGGTAGAACTGATTAGTCGTGTGTTAACTTACCGAACCGTTACCCCACACACTCGGATAGTTTGCTGCTGTTTGTCGGACGGCTTAAATCCGAACCAAGTCCAAATAATGGATGTTGCAGCTTTCACTTTCAGCCGTGTTTACTTAAGATGATGACGAATATGCGTTGCAGCCGGGTTTACCTCGCGGCCGCGGGTAGATTGCGTCATCATAGCTTGTGTAGTAGAGCCATCTCCCGACCCAACTTGGGGAATAGATTAACGGCGATATTTTTTTATCGCGCGATAAGAGTCTCGCGTTAACGCCGATAACGGCCCACCACTACTGAATACACATCATTTTTATTCATATCTTTCACATCTACTGCAGTCAGATTCACCGTGTTCACTCTGAAGGAATCACTCACTTTAGCTGTGCACTTGTAATGACACATCAAGGATGTTAAGAGGCTAAAAGCAGGTTTAAAACTTGCCCCATTGAAGTCAACAGGGTGCAAATTTTAAAAAGAGGATAACACGGTGTAGGCAACACCGATTTTTGTCGTTGTTCTCTGTATTGACAGCACTCCAAATTTACAAAAAAATGAGCTCAATGTTAAAATTGACCGGAGTTCTCCTTTAATAATGAGTGCTTATTTAACAAAAGGCAAGTAAAACGGTTAGGGTTACATTTTAGACACACACACACACCTCTGAAGGGATAGAAAAGTCCTCGGGACTTGGTACCGCATCATTCGCAAGACGCAACCTGCATAGGTGAACAAGGCCGAAGTCCACCATTCTCCAGTTCTCAAAGCTCTCTCGAAAAAAATGCTTGCTACACACACATAGTTTAGATGTGTCCGTGGTTACAACCAACCAACCGCCCGCAGCCAGAGTCTAGCCCTGGCAGCATTGCGGGGAAAGATGCACTGGAACTTTTACACCACGAAAACAAACACTTGCGTCCCATCATGATTGCCACTCTCATCTACTACGCGATATCACAGTTTGACATGTCTGCCGTTGGAAAGATCCACGTGGTGTCATGAATAATTAAGAGGAAGTGTATTCTCATTGGATAAGAAAACTCAATCTCATGTATAATTATGAGACACCGATGAGTCATCAAAGCTAAAACTTAAAAAATCTAACAGATGCTAACATTGTCTTCAATGATGTTCAACACACATACCTCTGTTCAAATCTCAGAAAATTTGGTTTAGGGTTTCATGACGCTTTAAAGAAATCTATTGTATAAAGTGCCAAATTGCAGAGCTGGTGCAAACATATGTACTTCGCTATGATCAGATGCTTTCTTATCTGCTGTATTCTCACCGCTGTCATTTTTGCCGCATGTTTTTGTTATTGAGAGGAAAGCGAGCAACACATATTCTTCCAAACCGTGCTCTCAGCAGTGTGGGTGGCTTCGAATATTTGCTAACAGTATAATGCTGAAAAGTAATTCAAACTTCTTTTCACCCTTAAGAAAAGAAAACATCTTTTGCCGTGAGTATTTCTGGACTTTCAGTTGCTCTATACACAAGGTCACCCATCTGTACCACAAAGCCTTGAACACAGAGGAATGTCCGCCCTTCCAAACAAAGAATGCCGTCTTATCAGTGCTGGTGGTGATTCGGTCTTTGCAAACACAAAAAAGGACCAGAATCGACTTACAACAACACGCGAGGTGGTCATCCTCCAGGCAGTTTAATGATCACTGTTGGTGCCTGGATCAGATTTACTCCATTCTTAGAAATCCAGATTTGAACATTTAACTAAATGTATGTTTGACCATTGTTTTGGTTTCATTCATTAAAAGATCTAAAAGTTTCTTAAACCTCTAAAGAGATAAAAAGGTTCCTGCCATGCTCCAGTGGATTTTTACTTACACACAGAAAGCCTAAAATATAATCTCATTGGCAAATATCAGAGATATATGTCATAAGTGCTGTATAATTCAAATGTTTTTTTAATATTGTAAACCAAAACAAGATTTACATTGTAATAAGGCATGGGTATGTTCTTTGCCCACTGTTAAAAAAAAAAAAAAAAAAAAGATCAATAAGTAATGGGAATGTTTTTTACACTTGCTTTGACACATCAAAATAAGTTAAGCAATTTTACTAAGTAATGCAAGATTCATCTCATTGTTTTTAAGTGAGTTTAATGCAATTTAAGTTGAAATTACTTAAACATACAAGTTGATTGTACTTAAACATTAAAGGCAGCATTTTTGTGTATTAGCTCTATTTTGTTTTAGTGTTGGTTTTGTCTGATTTGAAAGTGTAATAAGGAAGTGTTGCACCCATATTGGTGCTGTTCCTGTTGTTTTAGACCAAGAGTTTTTGATGCTCTATAGCCCCCCAAATGTGATTTTGTTATATATTTTCAAGTAAACCTGAAGAGGTATATATTGCCTAGTTTTTAAAACACATTTTACACATCATTTTTCTCTGAACTTTTCCATCTGTGTCATTGAGTACTTTGGAACCAAATAGCTATACATAATGATTGATGCAAATACTGTACTTCCAACCACTGAGAATGTTCCTCTCTCTTCAGGCAGTGTCAATGAATCCCTTTGAACTGGTCCAGCAGTTGGCCAGTGCGAGTGTAACTGCTTCCACTGGGGGGTGCTGTCCAGGCCAGGCATCATGCTGCAACTGAATCTTATTTAAAATCAGTTTTGCTTGTTTATGATTTGAAAAGAACAAATTATTGGTTGTAATTTTTAACTGTAATTTTGTAAAAAAAAAAAAAAAAAAAAAAAATACATAATATAATATTTAATATTTAACTCATAATTTGTGAAAAGGTAACAAAAAACGAGGACAACGATCAGTATAGTGTAATGTTTTGCATGCATTTTTAATCATAACGATTAATGTATAGCAATATCGTGTACATCACACAAGTCTATATAGTTGCATAATCTTAAGCATTCACCTGCCAGATTTAATCTTTACTGTATCTTTATTGTATTGCCAGACATAATCTAACTGAAAACTCATGGTTTATTGAACTTCTGTAATAAAATCACTTCCACTGCTGTAATAAAAATGTTTGAGCTGACTGCCTGGCTATTTCTATCAGCTGGAGAATATTCATGGCCTCTCAAATGAAAATCACCTCTATTTAATTCAAATCTAGCCCCTATCCCTTAACATTTCACAGCAGGATTTTCAGGTGAGAAGGGGGGACACATCAACCCTTTGCTGCGAATTTGAGGTTATAGAAACTTAAGGAATCTTGTACAGAATTCCATTGTAGATTAAAACGTTTTTCCAACATAGTTTTCAAAATTCTCTCTAATTTACTGAATATGTAAAGTTTCACCACCTGTGAAGATTTTTTAGGATTGTGAAATAGTTCATACTCAATCAACTCTCCTTTGGTCTGGATTGATCTCTGGCCCTGATAATGATGAAATGCACACTGTACGGAGATCTGAGTCCATGATTATTTTTACATCCTTTCATAGGTTTTGCACCTCTTGCATTTCTTAAGATCCCTCTAATCCCTGTCTTATCTATATAAGGTAAATAGTTACCTATTATACGTTTTTGAGTAATCACAATAAATGTACAGCTTTGTTAATGTTCTTTAGGATGACATGGACCGAATCGCTGTTCAAAATGTCTGCATTGTGGTGTTTCTTCAAATGTGAGAACTTTTTTTCTGCCACATCTTTTTGCTTCTCTTCAAATGATTTTTGTGTAGATGTTATTGTTTCACCCTTGTCCCAGACACAAACTTTCAATCCAACATAAAGATATGAATTATTGTAAGATCTGTGGTGCAGCTGTGCACACGTTCCGGATATATGGGTCTCCGAGAGCCCAACCTGGGACCCCACTTCCCCTCTTACCCATACTTTCCTGTCTACACTTTTCTATTTATTTTTTATTTATTTACTTTTTTTAAAAGGAAATAACCCCCTAAAATATAGGAGATGGTAATACTTTCATAACAACAATTTCATTTGATGTTAAACAAATGATGCTGTTCCTCACTGTGGCATGATTTCCAGCACAACCAACAATTTAGTAAACATTTGTTTTTTATTTTGTATAAAATATATAGGCCTATATTTTGTATTCCTCCCAAGTATAGGCCTACTGGTTACTTAGGAGGAAAAAGTGAAGATGTTTTTTTGAGATGATCTAAGAAAAACCAAGGCAAATATCTGTTTTAGATTTATTTTATTGTGTATCATTTCAGGCTCAGGCAATTTAATTTAGGGTACTTTAAGATATGTCATTTATTTTTTTAAAACGTTTAAAATGTAATTCCCACCACTGTCATTTCAGCACTATCTGACACAATTTAACTTAATTTTCCTTTTGTAAAATTATTAAGACATAATTCTCTTGTGATGCCAAATTACTGTTGGACATTGTAAATAGACTGTAAATTAAACAATCTAGTGAGTGTGATATCAGTCCACAGGTTGTCCCTATAGGGCAGGCTGCCCATAAAGTCTACTGTTGAAGAAACTCTCTAAAATCTTGTTTAGGTATTTATTACATTTCCTGAGTGTATCTCGGCATTATTCAAAAAGGCTGTCACCAAATATCCTTCTCAAAACACCAAAAAACAGTCACGAGGAAACTTCTGTATGTGCTCGTTTGCATTAAGTGCGACTGTTTACGGAGCTCATTGGCTGTTTGAGCAGCGAAGGCCCCGCCCAACGTCCAGCTGCGCCACCGGATTGGCTGCCCTGGTCGCCTGTCACCGAGACATCAGCAGAGGCACGAGTTCGCGCTGCTCTCGCTGAAGTGTGATCAGTTTCAGCCGCGTAGTGGGACTCAGCGAGACCTGATGCACAAGTCAAGGCGACGCGCAGCGGAGATGAAGCCGGATTGGCTCTGATTTTTAAAAGCCCTTTCATTCAAGAGGCTGTCCATTATCAACAGTCGGTTCCAGTACCCCCTCAAAAAATGGCGTCACTTAGCCGGGTCCGAGCCTTTACTTTGATTTTCTTTACTGCAAGCAGTTATTTAATTACTCCCACAAGTGGCAAGGAAGGAGGGGGAGAGGAGACTGTCATCATCGGGCTGAGACTGGAGGACACGGACGACATTTCCTTCATGGACAGGGGCTATTTGCGGGTCAGTGAGAGGTCTCGGGTGAGATTGAGGGTGTACGGGCAAAACATTAACAACGAGACGTGGTCCAAAATCGCCTTTACGGAGCACGAGAGGAGTCGAGTGATTGGCAACATCGACAGCTCCTCAGGAGACAACAAGAGTCAGGAGGACACGTCGGGCTTGCACCCCTGTGGCATCAGGACTTCAGATATTCTGATCTTACCCAGCATCATTTTAACCCGCAAGACGTCTGGCATCGTGGAAATCGAGGTCAAACCTTTGCGAAAGACTGAGAGGAGCAAAGCGTACTACCTGTGCATCGCCACTTCCACACCTGCTGTGGCTGGCATGCACGACCCGTGGACGGAGACCACGTGGATCTATCACGATGGAGAGGACACCAAAGTGATCGTGGTGGAGGAGAGAAAGTTTCTGCTCCCTTTCTGGCTTCAGGTCACCTTTATTTCCATGCTGCTCTGCCTCTCGGGCATGTTCAGCGGCTTGAACTTGGGTCTGATGGCGCTGGATCCCATGGAGCTCCAGATCGTCCAGAACTGCGGGACGGAGAAGGAGAAGAACTACGCCAGGAAGATCGAACCTGTCAGGAGTCAAGGAAACTACCTGCTTTGCTCGCTTCTTCTGGGGAATGTTCTGGTCAACACGACCCTGACCATTTTGTTGGATGATATCGCCGGTTCTGGATTGATAGCTGTAGTGATGTCAACCATTGGCATTGTGATATTTGGGGAGATTGTGCCTCAAGCTATATGTTCACGACACGGTCTCGCTGTGGGTGCGAATACAATCTTCTTGACTAAATTCTTCATGCTGCTCACTTTCCCTGCGTCCTATCCGGTAAGTAAACTGCTTGATTATCTCCTCGGACAGGAGATTGGCACCGTGTACAACCGAGAGAAGCTCTTGGAGATGTTGAGGGTCACGGATCCCTATAATGACTTGGTTAAAGAGGAGTTAAACATCATTCAGGGCGCGCTGGAGCTCAGGACTAAGACAGTGGAAGATGTGATGACCCCGTTGCGCGATTGCTTCATGATCGCCGGCGACGCCACGCTCGACTTCAACTCCATGAGTGAGATCATGGAGAGCGGCTACACGCGCATTCCGGTATTCGAGGGCGACAGGTCCAACATCGTGGACTTGCTGTTCGTGAAGGACCTTGCGTTTGTGGATCCCGACGACTGCACCCCGCTGAAGACGATAACGAAGTTCTACAGCCATCCCTTACATTTTGTCTTCAACGACACTAAACTCGACGCGATGCTGGAGGAGTTCAAGAAAGGTGAGAACGCGCTCGCGCTGAGAGATGTGCTGAAGATGTGTCTTTAAACAATGTTGCATTGAGTGTTTTCCTACTATTTAAGCCTACTCTACGTTGCATATAGGTTTTATTGTCATACGAAAGCTAGACTATCAATGCATCATGTCTATATCAAGGCAGTCGCGTGCCTTTTACGCACCGGCTGTATTACGCACGACTAGATTTCATTTACAGGTTCCACATTTCCTTTTCTTCAAAAAAGTTATTTTTTAGTTGTTTTGCCCCACATATGTCTATTCAGGTATTTAAACATTGACCTGGAAGGCAACCTACATAGTCCATTCATTCAGTTTACTTGAAAGTAGAATTGATTGATTATAGGTTAATGGTGTAAAACCATACGTATAGGCTATTATGGTATGTCCCCCATCATTATTTCATCCCACGTTATGTATAGTCCTCGGTCTTCCCACTTTTTATCCCCTATATTGATTTAAACTCGCTAAATAGGGATATAATTTAAGTTTAAATGCCTTAAATGCAACTTCCATTAATACATAGATTGCATTTTTTTGGATAATTTTTAATTTGGATTAGCTTACTTTAGAATAAAAAAGCATATCAACTCTGTAAGCACTATATATATATATATATATATATATATATATATATATATATATATATATATATATATATATATATATATATATTTGTTATAATGTGAACTTTTGAGATTTAAGGTCTAGTTTGTCATTCATGGTCATCCCATTTCAGAGTTTGCTAAATACTTCCTACTCTCCATACCCATTGCTTGCTCTTTCTTGAGTGTTCCTGCACTATTTAAAACTATTTTGAGTTGTCAGCTTAGGCCTGTTTGACCTCACTTGCTGCCCTCAGGACCCTACAAACGTATTACAATGTGCCTGAGTGCAGGGAAGTGCGGTATCTCGATGTGCCCTCACATAGCTAAGGGTTAATGCTTGCAGCAGTGGTGAGAATGTAGTGATGCAATGGAAATACACTGCAGGTGTACTCACAGTTGCTAAAGGATGACTCAGGGGGGTTATTAGGTGTAATACTTCATAATGCATGAAATAACATGCCAGTTCAGTGATCTGTATTTTGTGTTATGTGGTAAAATGGTGAGTCTTGATGGGAATTTTCTAAGTAGACAGAAATTTCTTATACATTCTGAAAAAGAAAACTGTAGTATTTAATAGCTTATTTCCCACATAGATTTAAAAAAGACAGAGTAGATTTAAAGTTTAATGGTGTGAAACATACCGACCAAACTTGCTAAATGTAATTACCAATTTGCCATCATTATCAGTTCGCATTAGACACAGCCTCATACAATCTTATGACATTATCCACACTTCTGCAAACCTGATGTTTTATTTAAAGTCAAACCAGCTTACAATTAATATAAAAATGTAGTAGTTCATGTAATGCATTAATACATTTCATTTATATATATATTTTTTTTTTGCGGGAAAAGGCATCAAAACGTTGACATGACTTAGCGACTACAAGAATACACAGCCATTATAACAATTTTAGCAACCTTTGCTATGATGATTGTGACTCTTTTGTTCTTGGCTTCTCTCCAGAGGAAACTCACGATTGGCTGTTGGTATTCTAATGACTGATTAGGGGAGTGGGCACAAAGTTTCACGTCAATCTGGATGTGGTTTGGGCACTCTCTCAGTTCAAACTTAGTGCTTTGTATTGTAAGTCAGTGTTAATTAATCTAATGCCTCTTGTGGAGCTGCACAGCCATCCAAAGTAGGAACAAAATACATCACTCCTGCCAAGCACACCAAAGTGTAATTTGTTTCTCTTTTATTTTGCTTTTTGAGTGGCAAAAGTTGCTTTTATTATTTCTGCAGCTGACTTTCACGATAGCATTTGAACATGAGGTAGATGATGCTTGGACTCAGATGTCTTATAATAGTCAACTAATTTGGGTCCGAATGAGAAGGACTTCTGACTGCAATCATGACCTTGAAGGTCAGCCCTAAAATTCCTAGAGCTACAGACTAGCTCCTTTATGATTGAAATAATTAGTGTGTCATAAAGGGACCCCTGCCAAACAGCAGTTTTGTGTTTAATGAGAATGGCATTGTTCATCATCTGGGCTTAACCCAAAGCTGTGCAGTTCAGGAGGCATTTGCTGCTGTTGCAAAGATTCTTACATGTTGAGCGGGTATTTAGTTTTTTCTCTCTTAGTTTACAAGTTTATTTGTAAGAATATTTTCTATGCTAAACAGAGTTGCTTTTTCTTATTTGTGGGTATTTATAAATTATAAATAACTAAAGGGCTCAACAATAAGGATTGCCCACTATCAAGGGTCAGGGTGAGACAGTTGAGAAAACTGTCAATGCAGCATAGAACAATTTGCATTTATTGAACTTGTACATCAATTGTTTTCTTACATTACAAACTTTTTTCTGTAAAGTAGTACATTTTTGTTGCAAATTCTGCTAATTTGTCACCAAGATTAATACATATGGGGGTTTGTCAAAAAAAAAATCTTACTTATAACTATAATTTTCAGCTTGTGGTATATATTATTTTTGTCAAAAAAAAAAAAGTGAACAAATGCACAATTGCAAATATCAACATTTACGCACTCTCATGTTGAAAAAGGTCATCATAAAATGAATCCATATGAATCAAGCAGCTTAATCCAAGTCTTGTGAAGAGATGATCGCTTTATATGAACAGATTTAATTTAAGCTTTTATTTACATCTAAACAATGGTTGACACATACACATAGACCACATAAGATGCTCAAACGTGTGTGATGCACGAGGACCAACAAGGTTTGTTCTAGAACGAACACATGATGCGTGCTCAAGTTTCTGTTTACCATATGTGATGTATACAAAGTATGTGTGTATACATGGAACGACATGTCGCAATGTTTGGAACAACATTTTTGGCTTTCCCGTCAACATATAATGAAAAAAATAAGATACTAAAAGTGGCTTGCTAAACATAAAAATCATTATTTTGTAAAAATCAGACCTACTGGCCCAATTGGCCATAAAAAAAATCCATATTGTTGATCCCTGAACTTAAAGTATTAGAGGTCATTCAAAATCCAAAGGAATGGATCACAGTGCAACTTCTTTCAAAGTTAAACTTATTATTATTTTTTTTACCTTGACAGAGCTTTATAAAAATGCAACGCTCAATGGCGCAAGATGCTGAAAAACAACAAGATTGATTGCAGCAGGCAAAGGCGTTCATCTACTCCATGCTTTTTTAAAAAAAACTGTGCAAATGGAAGCAAGTACACATCCTGAGTGACCAGCCCTTGGATGCTTTCATCGTACTTGATCATATCTCAACATACATCTTGTCAGTTAATTTAGTGCTTAATCTAGTACAGAAAGGTTACTGACTTACTTACCTCATCAAACTCATTTAGCTGCAGAAGGATGTAGAAAACACTCTCTGCAAAAAGTTAGAACAAAGTACGTAAAGACAAAGGTCATGAAATCAGAGCCTAACTCTCCTGAACTCACTAACCCTCCAAAATGACTTGGTTCAGTGCCAGCATTGCTATCACACGCTTGAGGCGATCAATCTGTTAATTTATGCGAGATAGGAAGATTTGTTATCATTTTAAATCATGCAGATGTACTCTTGGCCTTCAGTGATTCCACACTCATCTGTATCTCCAAAATAAGTGTTTTGCGATCATGTTTTTGTCATTACGATTATAGGAATCAGTAATTAAGAGACTTAATTAATCTGATCTCACATTCATGTTGCTATACCTTCAAAATGTATCACAAATGTTCAATACTCCTTAAAAAGCCTGCATACGTATTAGTTTGCACCTGTCATGTTATCAGTAGTGACATCTATAGATGTCATAAACCACAGTAGTTCATTTACAGTACAGTACTATTATTGTAACGCAGGGCCACTGAAGGTGGTTGGCCTCCACATGAGTTCTTGCACGTATTGAACCAATCCACCCGCCTGCTAATGTAGGCCAATCTATGCTTAATTCAGATTCAGCAACCTCCTTTCCCTCTTGTTTTAACGTGGGAATTCTTTTTTACTTCACTTGGCCTAGTTATGGCTGCATTATGTCTCATAATAGATGACATCCCTCCTTCTTTCACTGCTCAATCCAAATAACATCCTCTTCAATTAAATCAGATTCATTTTTGTGGCACCCCGCATCTTAAATTTTGACATTGTTCATCTGTTGAGCAATCAATCAGTGTAATGATTTCTGCTGAGATGTTGGAGCGTATACAGTACTTGGTAACACTTGCTTTTGCTGGTGGGGATTATGTTGCGTCATATTGGCAGGAACTCTGCTGGATGTAGTGTGTGGGATCCCCCTTTGAACACACTATGGTTTCACACTTATGGCGTTTTTACTCTGGGCACTTTTGCTGCAGTCCGTGTCCGAGCGTGATTGTTCCTGGCGCCCCCCGCTGTGTTGGTCTGGTTTCACTCTCAATTTTATTCTATCAAACCCTGGTGCACTTGCGTTCATCTTACTTCATCACAAACGTGCACGGCGCATGATAGAAAAAAGAACGCGGGTCAAATATATTGTGGGGTTTTTTTGGTGCTATGCACAGCTGAGTAAACGACACTCTGAATGTGTGTCGCATGAAGGCATTTTCTGCTGCTTGCAAACAGACTCTTTTGAGGATAAAAAAGTGGATTGCCAATAATTTGCTGCCTTGATTGCACTCGCTATGCGTGAATACACTGCAGGCTCACTCTAGCTCGTACCCGAGGTAAATCATCAACACTATCATCCCTTACATGTGTTTTATTGAACTAAATACATCGTAATCCATTAAAACCCATGCACAGGTTTCTTTACAGTACTTCCTGAACAAGTTTGCACCTGTTTTCACATTAACGCGAATCGCGGCACAAACCACCTCCTCTAGGTAGTCTCGGGTTCGGTACATCGGTGCACACCCTGGTCCGCATGCCATTACCAATTTTTAATGCAAACCATGCCCTGTTCCGAACTAAACTGCAAGTGTGAAAACGCCCTCAGACTCACAATTCAATATTATACTAACTCTAGCTAATTCGTCCCGAACCGTACGGTAAGTATAATATTCAATAAGTTATGCTCATCTTTGCTCACTCCTTTTGAAGGCATCTTGAGTAACAGCTCTATATTTAACGAAGCACATTCAAAAGACCTGAACCCGAAATCATTCAACCCGTTTTACAGAATACTTACGTTTGTTGCGCATAACCCCCATTAAAATAACTTCCCTTCCACAACGAAATCCTGTCTCTTCTCTGATGACGTGCTTACTGGCGCAAGGGCAGGACAACCTGTCATTCACATGAGATCACAGCAATAGCAAACCACAGCAATCCAACCAATTCCCGAAGGACAAAATCAAGTCCCGTCCTACATTTTCTCACTCAAGAAGCCTTTTCACTCAGATATTTGTAACAATAGGGAAGAAAAAATAAACGTTCTCAGAATTAAAGTACTGTTGTGATGTCTTGTTTTGATTTTGTCAAGCTATCAGCAGTAGTAGTCAATTATGTCAGGACTAGGGTTAAATGTTATTGAACATGCTCTCCATTGTCATTCCACGTGTGCAGCTCAAGCGCATGCTAAGACGTGGCTTTTCAAATGGCCTACATTCCTCAAATTCTGGTACATGAACATGAAATGGCCTCAAAAGCGATTAGTTAAACAATTGAGTAGTGCCAGTACCTCAACAAAGTCTGTCTGATCTAGCATTACAAGCCTCTGTTGTGTCTTTTAACAAAGATAACAAGCATATATTGATGTTTTACTCAGTGTTACTCAGTGTTTTGAAATAGTTATTTAGAAGTTGCTTGGCAAAATCACTTCTAATTGAATCAGGTTGAGTCTTGGTCAAATCAAAGATTGAGTGCTGAGTAATGGCCTTTTATTTTTCCTGACTATTATGCAATCGAATTGTTCTCTGATTCAGACGTCTGCTTGTATCCATTCCTTGGAAACTGGAAACCTTCCAGACAAATACAAATGGAAACATGTACTTTCCAAAAATACTTTTTGGATGTTATTATTTACAGATTGTAGTATTTTTGAGAGATTTAAGGAGAGTTTGAAGCCGTTTGAAGGACAGATTGTTCATGTTCAGAGTTTAAACGGATTTTATGTAGCTATTTTTTACTTTTAACAGGTTTTTTTTTGTTTTTGTTTTTTCACACATCATTAATCTTTGTGAATATCAGAGTAATATTATGCCACTAATTCTGTATTTTGAGACTCCCTTTAAGCTTCTGCCTAAATTAAGGTCTGCCACTGTACTTCAATTCTTGGAAAGAAAATCTGGATCCAGCTCTCCTGCTTTACTGTAATTAAAGATCAAGCAAATTCGACGTAAGACTTCTCTTCCAAACACTCTTTCTTCTGCCTTTCTCCCTCTTTCTCTCTGCCATCTACTTCACAACACATTCAGAGTTGCAGAACCCACTTGGGTTTCAAAACTACCCCCTGGCATTCCCAAGGCTTCCGTGCCATGCCCCCTCCCCCGACCCCCCTCCCATATTGTCCTTTTGCCCGTTTCCCTCAATGTCGTAAATTACAAGCGACACAAACCCTTGCCTAATGCTTTGGCATGGAAGTCTTCCAACCAGAAGAGCTCTGGCTGGCAACATTGATTGCGGTAAGCAGTTCTCTCTCCCTCTCTTAGTGAGAGGAAAAACAGCCATGCCAAACGGGTGCTTCCATGGAGTATAAAATACAGCGCTAGTGTCAGATAAAGACATGACTGAACTTAACTCACGTTAAACAGCACGTCATGCGAGGCCCAAAAATTCATGGTTGAAGCAGGCTGCCTCTTACTTGCATCTATTATATTTCACGACCAGTTGCATGGTGTATGATAGGCCTACTTGTTTTATGTCCACTTTTTACTACTGCTAAAGTGTTGTAATTTGAAAGACATATGTTGAAGCCTTAATTTAATTTAAAATAGTTTAATATTTAATTTTTTTATTTTTATTTAATTAATGTCTGCTTGTAGAGGGTAAGGCATGACAGTTAAAAAACTTTCTTTTCTTATTTTGCTTTTAGCTTACTGGAGTCCAGCCACTGTGAATTGTTTTCAGTGTGGTATCAGTTGTTATTTGCAGCTTAGTTGGCTTGGATTGAAAACGTGCTCATTTGCATGTATCAAATAGTGTTTTGTGACGGTAACTGATGCACATTTAAAAGGATTGCTTGCCTAGAAATAAAAAACTGTCTTCATCTTCTCATTTGCACATTTCAATCAAAGGACATTTCATTTGAGTGCTTGAATTGGTCAGGAAGAATAATTGTTTCTTCAAATCATGGAACATGAAAAATAGCAACTGAGTGTGCTAGAGAGGGCATGCGCATGACGTCAACGTCGGCCGGAATGACTGTGGTTACGCCCACTGAGTGGCAGAAAGACAGAGCGGCAGCATTTGGTTTCAGCGTGAATGCTGCGAAAAACACACAAAGCACATCTAAAACAGGAAAGAGCTTTGCGATTGACTACAAATAAATTTGACAAGAAATCTGAGGTATATTTTTACAGACTGCTGAACAGAGAAGCAAATGGATTGTTGCAATTCATAGAAACAACTGGACTCCAAGCATGGAAAAGCTGGATTTGCAGTTATCATTTTGTGTCATTATGCTGCATTTAGGGGTAACATCATACCCTATTAATTGTATTGCCAAATTAGCTTTATGTATTTCCCAGCTTCGAAATCAGGCACATATAAATGTCAGGAAACACAATTCCTGGCTGCATGTCAATATCCATGGATCACTGGATCTTTGGTAAGTTGTAAGGAATACTATATCGAGTCCAACCTTTAGTTTAAACTGATAATTGTTTGTTTTACTCGCGTATCCACAGTTTCCCCTATGAAATCCAGTCATGCAGCAGCTCTTTTGCCACTCAGTCCGGCTGAGGGGGGCGTGTTCCGGCGGGAAAGTGACATTAGTGCATACCCTCTATTGAAGTTGGCATTGCATTGATTTGGATCTGGATATTTCTGATCATTATGTTATTGTTTACATTTCAGTACTACAGACCTGATCTCCTAATTAATGCATGACAGACTACTTAACAAAACATTAAATGATTGTGTTAAATTATATGTGCATAATCTAATTTATATTAATTCGTGCGTAATTCTTCCCACCACTTTTTAAGGTGTGATGCCCATGATTCCCAAAAGATTACAAAAAGTGACATGCTGTGTAGAAAGGCCCTGAAGTTCTTTTTCATTCAGCGGTTCTTTTTGTTCTTTGCTTAGGGGTAAAACCACATCAGCAGTTGTGCTGCATGCTTTTCTTTCAATAACGCACAATAAAAATAAAAGTAAACACAAAAACAACAATGACAGCGGTCTGATAAGGTGGAAATGTTTGCAGCTCTGCAATTCAGTTCCATTTCGGCGCCCAAGTCGTCACAATTCTTTATATAGCACTGTATACAATATATTGCTTTGAAGCAAGCAGCTTTATAATATTAAACATAAAAAACAGTGTTGGTGTCTCTTTCAATTAATATTACAACTTCAATATTTTAATATTAAAATTTCCACGTTAAACAAAGTAAAGCCCCAGAGCACACCTACTAATCATGTAATCGCCACTCACCAATGGTAGTTTGAAGGCGTTTACCAGCTGGAGAAAACTTTTCCAGAAAGTTCGCTTTGGCAAGCTGTTTTGCACTCCTGAAACAAAATCCGAACAAACTTTGTTTTGGCCTGATTTTGTTCAAAATGAGTATAATGCATACCAGGGACTTTAGGTTGAGAACTGATCCTTATTCAGAAACACAAAACTAAAACACAATTATATGTGTGGCTCTGTTAACAATCAAATGTTAAAGTTCTTTCACTGATGCAGACAGACAGTATTTCCTGCCCCACCATTCATTGGCTGTGCCCTGTTGTTAGGAGAGCAATTCAATGGATAGTCCACCCCAAAATCAGCTGTCATGATTTATTTACTCATCCTCATGTTGTTACAAAACTATATGACTGACTTTCTTCTTTGGAACATTAAATAAGATATTTTGAGAAATGTGTCCACTAGCTTTCTTTATTTTTTTTTATTTTTTTTAAATATATATATATATATATATTTTATGGAAGTCAATGGACTTCAATGTTTGTTGGTTCCCAAAGTTCATCAAAATATCTCCTTTTGTGTTCAGCAAAAGAAAGAAATGCATTCAGCTTTGGAACCACATGAAACCAACCACCATTCAGTTTGGATGGACTATCCCTTCAAGAAACATAACTTTTCAGCGAGGATTTCAAAAATGCTATAAAAAAAAAAACAGAATGAGAAGTTTTCCCCCCTCTCATTATTATTATTTTTAACATTTCTTCCCTCTCTAAATTCAACACCACAAAAAATATAAAACTCACTATTCGACCTCATTAATCCACACAGCATAGTCACTGTAGTCATAGTACAAGAATGCCATGTGTAGCAACTTCATATCAACTGTATTTACTTTGCCAGTCTTATCTATAACTCCTTATAGTTCATCATTCCAACAGACTGGATGTCACAATGAAACCGGTGTTAGATAAATGCACCAAGGACACCTATGAAGATGATGCTTCCTGAATTGTCCTAATCAAAGTCCTGCAAATCCTGGGAATGGTGTGAGGGAGTCAAACCCATGGTGATAAAAAGTTAAGGGAGTATATGTGTTCTCTATGCAAGGAAATGAACCTGAAGAATCCATGCAGTGTGTTTTGCAGTTTTTCTATTGTTAGTGTTATCTAGCCTCAATTTTATTTATTGTATTACATTTATTGTATGACTACTGGTGGATCTGGAGAACAATACAATTGCTCTTTTGACCCACAAAAAAAGTCATTTCCAAATAAACAAGCACTTGTTGTTGATCAAATCAGTAACTTGAGTAGAAATGAATAGAATCAAGCATTCTCTAAAATATTTGCTGAAAGAAACTCACTTGTAATGATGCTGAATCTGTAAGCAGCATTAACCCAGAGCTCAGGCTCCTGTAACGCAACGCTCACAGACAGATCACTGTTATTCATTGTGAACCTTCACTGAGGAACCAAAGATGTTGGTTGGTTTAGTTACAGAGTAAAGAAATGAATCTTTTTTAACAAGGAGGTCAGTGTAGTGAGTAAACTGAGTTTTGCACTCGGTAGTTTGGTTTATGTAAACAAAGCGATGAGATGAAACTGCTAAATTAGTTTTCTTCAGATGATATCAATCTTATTTGAAGTCCATTTATATTTGTCAGGAAAAAAGGAACAAGTTTAGTGACATGCTGCAAAGGGGGCTTATATTTAGAAAACGGGCTGATTTGCAGCAGCGTTATCTGGAGGTTGTTTTGGCCGGAGTTCATAATCACTGTGGGGGTTTGCACTGGGACTTTAAAATTACTTAAAAAAAAAAATATATTATAAACTTGACTTGATTTTTTACAACATTTTGGGGGGTTAAAGAGTTTTTTTTTTTTTATAAGAGCTTAGTATATTATGTAGCATCCATCTTTGATTAGGATTCAACAGCACATTAGTTTCAGTATTTCTTATTAAGTAAGCAGAAGTTTTTTCATCCAGAACAGCAGTATACCAGTTGCACGACTCTTACATCTAGTCCATTGGAATAGCCTGGGGTTAGGAGTCTTGCTCCAGGGCACATTAATAACAGAGTAACGTCTCGGTTACGTATGTAACCCTTGTTCCCTGAGGAGAGAACGGAGGCATTACGTCAGTGAATGACGAAATGGGGGTTTAGCTTAGAAGGCTATCACCTTCGAGTTCTACAAAACAAGTCAATGGCAATGGAAATGCCATGGGTCTGCGGAATTTGCATAACGCAACTCCGTCCTACCGTGTGGGTATAAAAGGAGGATGCTGGCAATCTCGCATCATGTTTTCCGCTGAGGAGCCAAGACTGAACTCCAGGCCGTTCCGACGGTACAGCGGTTGTGGCAGAGGGACGTAATGTCTCTGTTCCCTCCTCAGGGAACGAGGGTTACATGCGTAACCAAGACGTTCCCTTTTGTTCAGTCACTACGAGTTATGTCAGTGAATGACGAAATTGGGGTCCCAATTCAATCACACCACAGCGACTGTCTTCCAGTGCCCTGCGCAAGACTGAGCTCCCTGTTGTGAGACTAGCACGGACGAAGGGCTAGGCTTAATGCAAGAATACCAAGGTACACTGGGTGGCATATCCCAGGTGGAATATGTAACACAGCGCCTACCCGTAGGGAGGACTTAGAATACACATATGACCCGAGAGCGGGATGCATATGGGAAACTCAGAGGTATCCAGCCCACAGGGTGGAATGTTTCAACCTCGAGATGGCAAGAGGGGGATTACCGTGGAAATACACATGTGGGGGTTGCCCAACGGGGGAACCATGCACATGGAGCACCTAGCCAATCACGAGGGCTGACCAACTCCGGTGATGGCATCAACAGTGCCGGAGGAACTCAGGGTCTAAGGAGAGCTTATCTGAGTGAAATAGCGCACATATCCAGTCTGTGGAGTGGAATGGCGCAGCAAGCGATGACACCGAGCAGGTCCTGTTACCGGCTAGTGGAAGTGAGTACATGAGAGGACACTGGCTCAACGCGGAGATTATAGAATCTCGCGAAAGTATTGGGTGTCGCCCAGCCTGCAGCTCTACAGATGTCTGTTAGCGAGGCGCCATGCGCTAGAGCCCAGGAGGAAGCCCTTCACCCCTAGGGGGCATGGTCGACCTTGCATCTGGTAAGCCAAGACAATGGCGTCCACTATCAGCTAGTGCATCCGTGCCGAGGGTCCCCTCGGTCAGGGAATAAAACAAGCGGCAGTGGGAAGAGTCTAGGGAGGCAAACA
Organism: Scardinius erythrophthalmus; assembly: GCF_964197995.2. Taxonomy (NCBI): domain Eukaryota; kingdom Metazoa; phylum Chordata; class Actinopteri; order Cypriniformes; family Leuciscidae; genus Scardinius; species Scardinius erythrophthalmus. The sequence continues at coordinate 25,796,173 of NC_138223.1, forward strand.
GATCTACCTGTGCGTCTCCGAACAGCGAGAAAACATAACTGCATGTTGCCAGCGTACTTCCTTACATACCCACGAGGTGGGGCGGAGTTACGCTATGCAAATTCCGCAGACCCATGGCATTTTCTTGCCATTGGCTCGTTTTGTATTCTTGAAGGTGAAATAATTTTTAAGTGAAACCCCATTTGTCGTCACGACGTAATGTCTCCGTTCTCTACTCAGGGAACGAGGGTTAGGGTAAACGTACCTATTAAGCTCAAGTACCCATTAAGCACACTACCATCTTGGAGCTCAGATTATAAAAAGAAACAGCAATGTATTATCCTATTTGATGTATTAACCAATTGATGTGTTTGTTACTATATACCTCCTGTAATTTTAAACCAATCAGACCATTGCACACTGAGATATGTGTGTCCATGTGTTCACACTGTCTGGCGGCTATTTTCAAAGCTGTCTGAAAACTTTCACCAGAAGAGGAGCCCCTCAGATGTGCATTTTTTATATGTTTAAGCCTTTATTTTGAAGAAGTACATCTTCTTATTGCAAAATTAAGAGATTAATGTTTAGACTTTTGCATATTATAACCTGGAACCTGGATGTGGGAAATAATTACAGTTAGATCTAAAAGATAGTTTTAGCAACATAGCCCAGATGATACGAACATAGCTAGCTTACTAGCTGTATAAGATTGTGTGCTACATTAATATATTACTTCACAGGAATTAATGGCTTGTACTTTTAAATCCATAATATTATAATTTTACATTTTATTGATAGTCTGTGGTTTTAAACTGCTGTAATTTTTAAAGAATTCATATTATTGTTAGGTGAGCTTAAAGGGTGCACTACTATGACAATCACACAGCTTCAGTGTGACATCAATTAGAAAAAGCATAATTTCATAGATATTGTCTATAATAGTTGTTCATATTAAAATTGGTATAAACTTAATACATTACCTAGATTATTAATTTAGCTAAATATTTTCCTTTAAATTTTAATTTAATATTTATTAATTAAAAAATGTTTTTGCTCCAATTAAGCACAGTGTGTGCTCCCTTTAAGCTCACCCACATTAAACGTCTATGTAAATACTTAATAATCAGAATTTAAATATTAACTGATGGTTGTCACTATGTTAATCTTCAAAAAAATGATTAATAAACTTATTTTCACAGTCTTAAGATGACAAAAGCTAGACGAAACTATAGTGTATGCCCAAAGATGAAAGAGGCATGTCATACAAAGAAGGAGCCATCAGAAACCTGTCGTATCTGTCCAAGAAGTTTGGAGTAGACAGGAAAGCTCTGACCCAGAGAGTTAAAGGGATACTCCACTTTTTTTGGAAATAAGCTCATTTTACAACTCCCCCAGAGTTAAACAGTTGAGTTTTACCGTTTTCGAATCCATTCAGCCGATCTCCGGGTCTGGCGGTACCACTTTTAGCATAGCTTAGCATAATGAATTGAACCGGACAAGACCATTAGCATCTCTCTCAAAAAAATTACCAAAGAGTTTCGATATTTTTCCTATTTAAAACTTGACTCTTCTGTAGTTACATCGTGTACTAAGACGGACGGAAAATGAAAAGGTGCGATTTTGAGAGTATAGTTCCTAGCCATATCAGCCTATAAAATTTAAACTTTACATTTTCCGTCGGTCTTATTACACGATGTAACTACAGAAGAGTCGAGTTTTAAATAGGAAAAATATCGAAACTCTTTGGTCATTTTTTTGAGAGAGATGCTAATGGTCTTGTCCGGTTCAATTCATTATGCTAAGCTATGCTAAAAGTGGTACCGCCAGACCCGGAGATCGGCTGAATGGATTCGAAAACGGTAAAACTCAACTGTTTAACTCTGGGGGAGTTGTAAAATGAGCCAATTTCCAAAAAAAGTGGAGTATCCCTTTAAGGAGCACATTGGTTTGTTTTGTTATTTGATTTTTCAATATGGGTTACATAGCTGAACGTGGACTAGTCTAGATGTTGCAATGAGTTTGAATGACACATCACTATGAATAGGATAGGCTACCTGATCAAATTGAATGCCTTGTTGCTTGATTTTAGTGTTCTGTTTTTTTGTGATTGACTCTGTACCTTCAAATAAAACTTTTTTCAATTATTCCTTAAAAAGGTTGTTTAAAATAAACAAGATTTTTTAATAAAACTTGTTGTGAGCTTATTGGGAACAGGGGTGTGCTTAACCCTCTGGGCTTCTTCATAATTGGGTCACACTTAGCTTCCTCCCGCCCGAAAACGGGCGAAGCCTTAAAATTGTACTTAACTTTGTCCTAGGATAACCATTCAAATATTGTTTTGTTCTATAATGTTTTCTGATTATTATATAGAATTTTTAGAATTTTTTATGATACTTTGCATTAATTATGTAATTTTTATGAGCTATTTTTTCCATTAGAATTAATATATATATTTTTATTTTATTTATTTTATTTTATTTTTCAATAAATGCAACATTTCACATCAAATTAGAGTGCAGGCCTAAAAAAAAAAAATATTTCAAGTGAGAAGAGCGCCACCTAGTGGCTTCAAAATTTATTAATTTGTGTCATGTCCTATAACCGCCCATAGGCGGCCTATAGCTTTTTTATTTATTTATTTGATTTATTCCCATTCGGAAAGAAAACAATTTATTACTAATCAACCACTGAATGGAACAACACAAATTATATATCATTTTAAAGCTTAGAATCTCAGCTTTTTAATGCATCTAATTAAATGTATTAATTCCTAACGAGTGCTGAGTAATCCCTCAAAAACCAAGTGTACCGCCAGCAGGCGCCACCTAGCTGCAAAAAAATTTATTACCATATTTTTCAAAAATCTTGCCTTGATAAACACAAAGTTGATGTCATTTGAAAGCTTAGAGTCTGAACTTTACAGTGAATGTATCCACTTTGAAAAACTCTTAAGTATTGCTGAGTTATTTGCTGATACATAGAATTTCTCTTTTTTTCATAATCTATAAAATAATGTACTGCAATGTGTCAAAAACATCATACAGCTCATGAAACATTCTCAGATAATTGAAAATGACACTTCATTTTTTACAGCATATTATTACAATTAAAATGAGCCCAAAATTAACATAATCTATTGCTTTTATGACAAGATATTCTTCATGGAGAAAAAATTGCCCATGAGGGGGTGTGAAAGACTGTACAAAAAGGCTGTCTCTTTTCAAAATGCTGTAATTTTTGATTCCTTTATCCAAAAATTATTATTTTTTTATCCAGATGCAGCTAACATGTAGGGGGACTTCACTAAAAAAGAATTTTCCTCCTACCTTATTTCCTTACTGAGTTATTCCATGACAAATATGAAAGATATGCAAAATCATAATAAAAATTATATATATATATTGTCTTTTATCCACCGTTTCTTGGCGGGACAATGTCCAAATGTAATGTAATTTATATTTTCAAAAAATTTAAAAAGAGTTCTTTCAAACGATACCTACCTTTTGACTCTCCTTGCTATAGTTTTGGAGTTATTATGATTATATCATTTTTATATAGTTTGGGGCAAAATTTGCTGTTTCAGTCTTACCAGTTCATTTCTCTGTGTGTGTGTGTGTGTTTGTGTGTGTGGGTGTGTGTGTGTGGGGGGGAGGGTGTCTTTTTTGCACTCTTGATGTTCTAGAGTGTCACCCCTTCATTGCTGTACACTTTTTTTCAGCACAGTGGCTGATCTGTAGCTTGTACCACCAAAAGTTTCTCTGAGTTTTCCTATTTTTTCGTATTTCCCATTCATTTCCTATGTCGCCCGTTTTCGGGCGGGAGGAAGCTAAGTGTGACTTTTTTTTTTACGACCCTTTAACATATCAGAATCATCTCCTTGATTTTTTTGTGTGTTCATATAGGTAATAAAAGAAAAGTCACCAAGTTTCACCCCCATCCGATGAAGCAAAAAAATTAAACAATTCGAAACGTTCAAGTTTTCGCCCGTTTTCGGGCGAAGAAGCCCAGAGGGTTAAAGGGTACAAAATGTACCCATTAAGCACAGCCAGACTTTTTATATTTAATGATGTACATCTTAATTGAAATACTTTTGTCATTTAAAATAAAATGAAATATTATAGTGTGAGAGATTAATATTTTATTTTAAAATAACTTCTTGTACTAAAACCAATATCTTGTGCACTAAAAATGTCTCAATGTAGATTTTGGTGAGCTTAATAGGTACGTTTACCCTACATATGTAACCGAGACGTTTCATGTAGTTACAGGGTAAATGTGACATCTGCGGGCTGTAAATGAAAGTGGTGCTTGTTACCCTCTTGTTCCATTAAGTTACAGAGTATGTACAATAAAATCACACACACACAATCTGATATCACACTGACTCTGAAACCTTTGTTTGAAACAACTTAATTCAAAACACATTACTTATTCTTATTCATTTAAAGCATTTTAATTTCAAATACTAAAGTCCTGACAGAAAGTAGCACTTTCGGAGCCAAGCAAGAGAAACAGAAAAAGAGAGACAAACGTGCTACTTTCTGTCAGCACTTTAGCATTTGAAATGAATCAGATTGTGTGTATGTATTTTTATTGTACTTAACCTGTAACTTCATCGAATAAGAGGGTAACAGGCAATAGTTTGTTTTACTTGCCTTGAAACAAAGAAGACCAAACTTAATCAGAACCTTTTTGCTATAAAAAAAAATAAAATAAAATATACTGTATAAATGCCCTGATATGTACCCTATAATTTTTAAAAAGCCTATGTGTATTGGTACATTTTTATTACAAAAAGGTATGCAGTTAATGTTCTCACTAAATGCTCTCAAACGTAAGATTGTTGCCCAATAGTAGAATAAGTTCCCCTTAGTTCTAAAATACTTACAGTATAAAATAATTTGTTAATTTTTCTGGTTGTAACCTCTTTATTCCCCAAACTGTAAACATACATAGGGCCCTATCTTGCACCCAGCGCAATTGACTTTGTACACCGTAGCATGTATCATTCCTATTTTGCACCCGCGCAAAGCGGACTTTTCCCTCCACAGAAGCACATCGCTAAACTAGGGAATGAACTTGCGCTCCCCAGGGCGGTTCAGCGCAAAAAAGGAGGCGTGTTCCGGCGCAAACGTTCCTTCATGCTATTTTGCAGGTTTAGAAAACAATTGCGCCACTAACCAGGAAAAAATAGTTTAAAGTCAGTGGGGCGTTGCGCATGTTATTCATATGCTATTTTAAGGGCGCATGCTTGGCAATAATCAATGTAGCGTGTGCACAACGCGCATACACTTTGATTCTCTCATCTACACAGAAGCAGCAGTTTTCATTTTTGCAAATCATACATTATTACGATAGATAGATAGATAGATAGATAGATAGATAGATAGATAGATAGATAGATAGATAGATAGATAGATAGATAGATAGATAGATAGATAGATAGATTGATAGATAGACAATTTATTATAAAAGCATACATGTAGCTTACACATTTACCCAAATTATCATACGCCTTTTTAACCGAAGTTAATTTGGGTGGGTTTCTCCATCCCCAACGTCCCTGACAAGAGTGTTGCTCTCCTCGGCTGTGAACCGCTCCTGGCGCGCGCCTGGCAAATCCGCCGTTATAATAGGAATCCGCTTTAGAAAAAGCGCGTCTGCTCTTAAAGGGAATGTGAGATGACGCTCTGATTGGTTTATTTTACGTTACGCCCAAACCACACCTATGAATAATGAAGCTACTTCAGACCAACCCATTTTAGATTTGCGCCTGGCGCAAGAGTCATTTATCCCGCCGGGAAAATAGCAACAGCGCCAAGACCCGCCCACAAAGTTACTTGGCTTTGCGCTTTGACACTTGCGTTTCAGATCGTTAAAATAGGGCCCATAATGTTGAAGTTACGCTGTCAATTCGTTTTACTTATGCAATACTTTGCAGGCTGTAATTTAAGGCGTTACCAAAATCTTTTTAAAAATGTAGTTTAAAATGCATGTGCCAAGTTCATATGTTCATAGATTTTTTTTTTTTTTTTTTTTAATTTTCATGTTGGTTTCATAATTTGAAAATCTATTTTCATACTATTTAATGACTCCCTGTAATCATAAAATAATAAAATAATATATTTTCCTTATACATTGAATACATGTATACACATCTAAGGCCCTAATCATAAAAAAAAAAAAAATCATTATTTTAAGGTAAAAACATTTTTTCTCATAATATCTCATGAATTATTAATTCTTTTTGGGGAGTTGCACCACATATTATTTTACGATCTGAACTAAACTTCCTTTGTCATAAAAAGGTCAAATATGTGGATATATTAAGATTATTATTCATCTAATATTATTTACTGATCTTGACATAAAGTCTATGTATAAATAGCCAGATTTTTTTTCCCGCCCTTTATTTGATCACAATCTTTTTAAAAGATTAAAGCTATTTATAGGTTATGGTTACAAGGTTACAAATGAAATTTAGGGTCAAGCATTTGGATAACAATGTAATGATTTTCTCAGAAAGTCCTCTTATGAAATACGTCACTTAATCTGTGATATCCCACCGCTCATTTCCAGTGTCCCAGTAGCTGTCAGAACTAAAATATTTTCTGAGAAGGCTGATCACTGTCTGTCTGAGACTGTTTCGTGACTATTTATGGTGGGAATTAGGCTATGGAAAAATATGACAAACTGCATTCCAAGACTTAAACTGGAAATGGTGGAAAAGAGCACACAATGAGTCTCAGAAGAGCTGAGGGGGAGCAGTAGATGTTCTCATGCAGGGTTGTATGGCCATCTTATATTCACAAATTACTGCTTATCTATTATCCCTACTAAATGATACTAAATGATATACAACGTGTGTAAATGTCTCAATAAGGATGAAGATGACGTTGACGACGATAGTGCTGAAAATTGTAATAGTGATCAATTTAAACAAATGTGACCAAATGATCCACCATTATATTTGCCTATCTCTTTTTACCTGTATTGATTTATATTGAAGCAATAATATTGTTTGTGAAGTTTTATAGTTTTTTTTTTTTTTATGGTCAATGTACGGTTATGGGGAGTGTTAATGTGGTCATAGGCGCCGATTTATGTTTTCCTCCGTGGGTGCTCATGGGTGCAAGCCCTTTAAAAAAAAAAAAAAAAAGTAGTCAAAAAATGTTTGCATTTCAGAACCTTAGGAAATGGACAGCGGCCGACACGAACACACACACACCTATTTAGCCTACTTGATAATACAGCCGTAAAGTACGGTAATCTTTCAAGGACAGCGCCACTTCTCACAAATACAGACAGGATTGGAGATGGAAAGTTTAACTGACACGTAACCGCGATCAGCTTCGTGTGAAAATTACAAAATGTAACAGTGTTAAATCTGACAAATACTGTTCGATAGAACTGCTTGGTTTGTTACTACAGAAACAGTTATCTGCGTGCTTCCTCAGCGATGAAGTTCTACATTTGTGGCTATCCAACACGAAAATGCATGCAGCAAAGCCTTTCCCAACATTGTTTTCTTCAGTTTTGTCGACAACTTTACCATCTCCACTAGCTATTCTTTTCTTCAACTCCTCAGACAGCATCCATCTCGATGACTGCAAGCAGATCGCGCGCGCGGTTATGATGACTTTTTAAAAGTGAAAGTAGGTCTAGAGACTCCTGAGAGGGCGTGGGCACAAATAAACTGATGTGGATTTTAAATTATTTTATTTACTTGAAATACAGGCAGATGTGTTCCTAAAAATGTGCATATATGTTTACGTCTGTACGTGATTGTTTTAAACCCGTGTTTAGACCTGTGTCCGACCCGCACCCGTTTGAGCAAAATTTTTGTTGACTCACCATTGCGGTTAATTCTTCAGGAGGATATACTGACTATGGGAGCAACGCGTCTCTGCGTACAAAGCGGGGTCACTAAATAGGCGTTTTCATCCGAGAAACACTTCACATAGCACCAACTGCAATGTTTAATGGCAGTCTGGCACACGTGGGTGCTCGGTATTTTCCGTGGGTGCTCAGTATTTTCCGTGGGTGCTCGAGCCCCGGAGCACCCACGGTATCGGCGCCTATGAATGTGGTTAATGTGAGATTTTACAGTGGGTTTGGGTGTGTGGCAACTAGGGCTGAACGATATGGACAAAATTTCATATCTCGATTTTCATGCCAGATATCTCGATATCGATACAATACGATATGACTACGTAAGGACATAAAAAAACAATACATTAGAGTTTGTAAAATACACACTGATGTCTATGGAAGAGGTAATAATAATCCTTTCCATTATAATTTGACACGTTTTATTCATATCAGATACACATTGTGTAAGTAACTTCAATGTTTACTCTATTCTATTCCCAGTTCACCAGCCACTTACTTTTAAGTATTTCGGGAGAAGTGGATGAATTCACGTGTTGTAAACATAGAGGTTGTAAATCCAACAGATCCGATTCTCTGAACTGCGTCTGCGGCACAAACTAACACGGCGGCGCCCATCGCGCATACAGCTCAACTAACGCGATCGTTATAAAGGTGTTTAAACAACAATATACTTCCACTTGCATGTATTTGACAATCGGAATATCAGATATTTCATGCCATAGCTAACACATTTGTGAATATTCTGAATAAAAAAGGAAAAATGACATAAAAGCAGATCATCATTCATTCAGCGCTGTTGCTGCTGCGGTGTGTCACGTGACAAGCAATGACGCGTCACCATGGAAACGCCGCCCCCCCTCTCACAATATAGTTCCTACGTCCCTGGTAGTATGTGCGCACTGGCTTTAGCGGTGCATTCACGGGCACTCGTAAAACTGATGTTTGTTGTGACTGCCAGAGTTGTATGCAGGGCGAGCGCGGAGAGGGGAAATCTATATCGTCGATATCGTTGCTTTTTTCGATAGTAATATCTTGAAAGTTCATATCTCGATATAGATACGATAACGATATATCGTTCAGCCCTAGTGGCAACCCAGTGGGATGTGACAGAAATAAAAATAAGTAAATAAATGTCGTAGCAGTTACAACTACACACATGCATGGTGCACACACACACACACACACACACACACACACACACACACACACACACACACACACACACACACACACACACACACACACACAAACAAACAAACAGTGGTGGACAAAATAATCAAGTACTTGAGCTAAAGTACAGATACCCTAAAAATATTGCAGTAAAAGTACAAGTACTCATTTTTAACTCCTGTAAAAGTTCTTGAGTACTTATGAAACACAAGTAAAAAGCACTGTTCGATGAACCATGTTCGGTATTTATTTATTATTTTAGCCAGCACTAGTCATTATTTAGCACTAGTATGAAAGATTACTACAGACATTTAATATGTATTGAACTACAAATAATCAAACTTTATATTTCATTACCAAAACTCATTAAACACAATTAAAACATTGAACATTGATTATACTAAAATATCAGTTAATTTTAATTCAAGTGTACAAACAAGTGAAATAATATACCATGTAGTATTTAAAAAAATTGGAAAAACACAATTATGTATATAAACACAATTAATAAATATGTACAGATGGTATAAAAATGTAATGTACAGATATCACAATAATATTTAAAGAGAAACTCAATGCAAACATACTAGTTTTATGTCATTTGAAACTTCTAGAGCAGCAGGAAAGATGCATGGGCATTAATTTGTGTTATTTTACCTATAGCCTTCCCTGTACAGAAAGTGATGCACAAATGCAGACATATCCACATTCATTTGTTTCAATGTGATTCAACAGTTCACCCTTTTACAGCAGATTTACTTATAAATATTATAAATTCAATTTCGATTCACAAGCTTGCAATTCGATTCGATTTTGATTCGATTCAATATCGATTATTTTGGATATCAGGTACAATACATGGAAAATTTTCTCAAGGAAAACAAATCTCTTAACTAATGCTGTAAACAATGGGAGTCAGTTGTAGCCTACTAGGCTTCATTAGCCTACTATAATATTGAAGGTAAAAATTAACTGATTTGAATACAAACACTTAAATTACACTTTTATTTATTTTTATAATAATAAAGTTATATGAAATATAAACATTTAAATGGTGGCTGTCATAAAAACTTGCCAGATTTATTCAAACATGCATTAAATATTGAAGAACATTAAAAATTATAATGTATATTTAATATGGTGCATATATTTAGCAAAATGCTCCTCTCAAGAGTTAATTTTTCTAGCTGACTAACGAGTTTATGGTCACTGGATATGGTTTTTCTGAGGTAAAGGTGACATTACATGACATTGTTTACAAGCTGTTTTACTGACGTCTTTCCACGGTTGAAATAATGATTGAGCGATTCCATGTGACATGATACGGATTTCGAGTTGTACTCTATCTTTTAACACTTTCAGATGCTCATTCATGTTTATTTCGCGCTGTAACTGGTATTATTAAGGCGGAAGAGAAGATCATCTGCTGCTGCTCTTGAGCTGAGCTGCGCCAGAGCGATCTCACGCCACAGCTCCAAAACGGTATTTATGTTTTTGAATTTCGTAAGAAAATGGACGTAATTTGAAATCTGAGACTTTGTTTTATATCAATAGTAACAAAGCACAAAGATTATTGCGATTTATTGGATGGGATGTGCGCTACAATGTTCCATTCATTCATCAACTGAAAACAGGATGACTAATCGATTCTTGGGATTTAAGAATAGATATCGGTTCGTAAAAATGAGAATCAATTAAAATCGAGAAATCGATATTTTTTTACCCAGCCCTAGTCTGTGTACCCTCAAGCTCCGACAATATCTTGGTTTTTGGCTAATTTTAGTTGTTGTAATTTAGAGTTGTTGTCTCAAGAACAGCTACAGTCGGATCAGTCAGATTCACAAAATAATCTTTCAGTGTGATTTGTGAACCAATTCAACAGGTTAATTGGAAAGAATCAACTTGTTCACAATTCAGCTATCGTTTTGCTTCTGAGAGGTGGTGGCGATTTCTTCCGTTTGAAATTACAAGGAACGATATGTTCCCTTTTGAGGGAACTCAGCGCTGCGTCAGCTGTGGGGACACGTCCTCGTGGAACTGAGGCACATGGAACTTCACGCCCATACCACAGGCCAATTCAGTGTGATGATGTCACGGGGAGCGCCCAAGGGTATAAAGGCGTGCCTGCAAACACGTCATCAGCTTCATTGTGTGGAAAAGTCTTGTTTTTTCAGCAGTTTTTTCTCTGAGCCTTGCGGTTCTGGCCCTGCGTCTGCTGCGGCAGCACGCCGGCTGCGATCGTGGGGATCTCTCTCCCTCGCTTCTCTGGCTAGATCGGCGGCTCTCGTATATGTGTAGCGGCTTCTTCCAGGTTGGACGTGAGCAGATTGCTTGCTTCTGGTTCTGAGGAACTAGATATGGAGTCAGTAACAGACATTACATCTAAGTCTAATACTCTCCCCTCCTATCAAAGGCCTGCATACAATGAGCTATTCGAATATGTGATAAGCAAATATCAAGCTATCACTCCTCAGGGATGCCAGATAACATCTAGGCTGGTTGGCCAATAGTATGCGGCAACAGGTCAAGCTTGTGCTGCCCTGTCCATCATGGTGGTGCTGCAGGCATACCAGGCTGACCTACTCTAATACTTTGTACCATGGTGAGGGTCTATCCCCTAAGGCAGTCACTTGGCTGCTCACAGCCACAGACCTGGCCCCTCCGCACCACTAAACAGTCAGCCCACTTCATCGGCCTATCCATGGCGGCATTGGTGGTGATAGAAAGGTATTTGTAGGTTAACTTGTTGTCCGTTAAGGAGGATTAAAATACCGTCCTCCTTAATGCCTCAGTCTCACCTTCCATGCTTTTCGGCACTGCTGAATATATAATGAATTAATATATAGGGAATATATAGGGATGAATGTATAGGGATATAAAATATATCCCTTGCCGGGTCCAGGCTCTTCCAAAGTCTTCTGGTCCTTCTCCTTGTACAAGTTCTCAGAGGAGTAGGGGGAAGAGGCACCGTGCTGGGAAGAAGAAGGGAAAGACAGGTGATTGAGCTTAATAAAATTTAGGCTTTTACCCCTCTCTTTTCCTTCCTGGTTGCTTCATTCTTCACTTTTATGCACACTAGGAGCTTACTGTATGATGAGTATTAAGTGGACTTTATTTAAACTAGTTTAAAGCCAGATGAAACAGCGCTGATAAATGGGATAAACACTGTGCGCAACAATACAATCAGAAGGCTTTTCAATCTACAAATCACCATGGAGCATGGATTTGCTGTAGTAACACAAACTGCACCATGGAATTGTGGCAGAAATGTTGGTTAATATAGATGTGTTAAATATGTTAAAGGAGCAATGGAATATAATTACAGTATTTTTTTGATTAAGCAATAGCATTTGTGCATTTATACTCAATGTATTTAGGCTCACACAAATACCATATAAACCATAGTTATATTTTACCATGGTAGTAAGGTGCTATAATGTGTGGTTTTAACTATGGTTATTAGAATCTAAATGTATGCTACTATGGAAGACCAATTGTTAAAACAGTCAGAATATATAATTTTACCATATACCATACCAACAGATGTTACTGTTTTTGTTATGGAACATACATTTACATCTGCATCCAAACTCAAGCTATTGTCAAATGTGCATTTCTAAGAGACAAAACATGTAATAATATTAATATTGCAGCATGCACTGCAAACTGTGCCGAATAAATGTGCCATCAAAAATCAGGCAACACAAACCTGTTTTATGACTTGAAACAATATCACCCATAAGCACATATGCAGAAACTAAGAAATACATTTTTTCTATTAAGATGTTTTGTTATGGAAAAATTACTGGAAAAGTGTAAAGAATTCAAAAACATGAAGTGTTTGTTATGTTCTGATAATAAAGAGTAGTTTCAAACCATAATTAATGGTCTGGTTTCTACAAATTTCACTAAGGCAAAAGTATGCCTTTAAACTTGAAAGAAATAAAGATTTGACATTTATCGTGATAATTATCAATATCGACCGAAATGAAAAACTTTATAATGATAGTGCTATATATATATATATATATATATATATATATATATATATATATATATATATATATATATATATATATATATATAATATTATTATTATTAATTATTATTTATTTTTTATTTTTTCTTCGATATCGCCCAGCCCTAGTTGAGCTTGACACTCAAGACCTTTCCTCTCCAGTCTTTATTAGGACTTTGATGTGTTGATGTGGTCCAGATTTCGGTTTGGCCCATTTTTCCACCCTGTTAGCCCTTCATCGGGAGACCCGAGGAGTTTGTTGCCCTCCCCACTGTATTGTAAAAGATGTAAGCAGGGCTGTGCTCTTCGACAGATGTCTGGTGAGTGGAGATGACTGGTGAATAGATAGAATAGATAGGAATAGGGGTTATGTTTGGGCTTATGCTCCCCTCCTGATGGGTAGAGCAATATTGTAAAAAATCTTAAAAGTAAAGCTGTACGGATTAAGGTTGAGGTGGTTGACTCGTGAAGCGACCCACTCCCTAATATGTCGCCTTCTCCAGCATGGATGTTAAAGTAAGGCTATGCTCCTTTCTAGATCTGTAAGGTACAGCCTGGCAGACTCTTAAGCAGAATGGGCTTATCAGGGAACCAGGGCTACATACGTAACCCTATGACATTTGTATGGAATGTAGTGGAGTAAAAATGTACAATATTATGCTTTGGGAATGTTTATTTTGGGAAAAAAATTTTGTTACCTCACTACATTCCAAAGCATAATATCGAACTTTTTACCTCACTACATTTTATAAAACATATTGTTCCTCGTAATTTCAAACTTAAGAAATCACTGAACAGACACTTGGAAAATGTACTTAAGTGCTTACTTAAATACAGTAACAAAGTAAAATTACTTTACTGTCCACCCGCTGTATACAAAGCACACAGAGTAAGAAATAAAACGTGTAATTCTGAGATCAACTTTAAATAATTTACAGTATAAGATATAAAGTCACAATTATGAGGAATAAAGCAATCATGAGATATACATTTGAAATAAAATGATTGAAGTCTGGAATTCACACTGAATGTCATGTGTTAACCATTCAAAAAAGGTTAGGTTTTGTACTGTACATTTATGCTTTAACTTCTCTATGTTTTAAGTTTTTCTGAATATGTGAGTAAAGAATTATCATTATTTACCATTGTTTGGCAAATTTTCAGGGGTAAAATTATATTTTCAATAAGAATTCACACTATTAGGAATTACGTGTGAGGGCGAAAGATTTCTAAAAAATTTCACAGCAGATTCCACTTGTTAGGTTTGAAAGAGTCTACTTTTTTGAGCAGTGCTTTATACATTGCAACACCATAATGGACCGTTTTGCCCACAACATTTATATGAAATATAAAAAGTGTCAAAGCAACATTAAGGGCCCTATTTTAATGATCTGAAACGCAAGTATCAAAAGCGAAACGCAAGTAACTTTGCGGGCGGATCTTGGGCACTGTTACTATTATACCGGCGGGATAAATGACACTTGCGCCCGATGCAAATCTAAAATGGGTTGGTCTGAAGTAGCTTTATTATTCATAGGTGTGGTTTGGGCGTAACGTGAAATAAACCAATAAGAGCGTCATCTCACATTCCCTTTAAATGCAGGCGCGCTTGTTCCATGTCGGATTGCTATTATAACGGCGGATTTGCCTGGCGCACGCCAGGAGCGGTTCACAGCCGAGGAGACCAACGTTCTTGTCAGGGCCGTAAAAGACAGAGAATTGACATTGTATGGGGATGGGAGAAACAATAATTTGGGTAAATGTGTAAGCTAGATTTATGCCTATTTTTTCACATTTTCATGGACACCACGATGATTTCCCTTGTGTGGTAATATTTTTCCTTGTAATTATGTAGGTTTGCAAAAATTGGAACTGCTGCATCTGTGTAGATGAGAGAAGCAAAGTGTTTGCGAGTTGTGCGCACGCTACATTATGGCCAAGCATGCGCCCTTAAAATAGCATCTGAATAATGCGCCACTGACTTTAGACTAGGTTTTTCCAGGTCTGTGGCGGAATTGTTTTCTGAAACTGCAAAATAGCACCAGGGAACGTTTGCGCCGGAACACACAACTCTTATTGCTGAACCGCCCCGGGAGCGCAGGTTCATTCCCTAATTTACCGATGTGCGTCTGTGGAGGGAAAAGTCTGCTGTGCGTCGGGTACAAAATAGGAATGATACATGCGACGGTGTACAAAGTCACTTGCGCTGGGTGCAAGATAGGGCCCTAAAGCTGCTGTGTATATTTCATGATTTCATAATGCCATCCGATTAAATTGCAAATATATAATGACTGTCTGTTTTCTCCATCTTCCATTATTCAAACAGATATTCATTAGAAACCACTGCAGTGATTTTATTAAAAAAAGCATATTTATCCTCAGAATTATAAAACATACCATTTTTTTTTACAAGAGTATAGCTTAAATCCAGTGAGTTTTCTTTTCTTTTCTTTTTTCAAGCTGTGACCACAAATAATGAAACAAAATTGTAATCTTTTTTTTTCTCTACCTTGGGATAGAAATAATCCCAGCAGGAACAGAGTAGAAGCTAATATCCTTGTTTCCTTGAAGGGGTGAGATATGGTGTACTCAAGGGAACCTATGAAGGAAAATACATAAAGTAAACATGTTTTTTCCACTGTGGCCTGAATAAACCCTTATTTTTGTGCTGAGATTTAATGCTTGAGCACTTATTTGTTTAGTCTTGTGACTTCTACTACCCCTTGACCCTTGCTCTTACGTCCTCTCTTTAAGGGTGATTCATTTCCACTTGCATACAAAGGATTGACTGATATTATTTAAATACTATCTTGTGGAGTTGTTTTCTGTGGTAACACTGATGACCTTTGTCATCAAGTTACTTCATTGTCACATATCACATAATCACCTTTATAACTAGTGTAACTTTGTTTCCTAGTAAGTGTTCTTTTTGACTGACAAGGTTTATCTAACCTTAAATGAGATTTAGTTTATAGTGTTGTGCAGATGGGTTCGGACAAGGATTCTAGATCAGGTCATCGGTCTAAGTGACCTTTGAGTAATGAGAATGCAATTTATAATTAAATTACATTAGATAATAAGACAGTTTTTTAATATTTTCATTTACTCCAAAATTTGTTGATATAAAAATAACTCATAGGATTGCAAACATAAAGTACACTAGTTCCAACATATTCCTGGATGTTTAGGGAATCAAGCTACATGCCTTAGGTTAATTGAAGTCCTTGCAGTGGCAAAATAAGGAAAATAAGGTACACACACTCAAGTTAAGGCCACACTCCTTAAGCAGAGATTTATAGCCAATCATTATTTGTGTGTTGTCATGGGGTTTGCCACAAGTGCGTCCCAGGCTTCCTAGTATTTCAGCAAATGGCCATCTGCATATAAACGACCAGCTCTGAGACAGATCAGATCACCCAGCAGTCGCTTTGGTGAGAATATTGCCCAAGTGGAATGGAAACTTCATTTCAGGTCTAATATTAGCCTGGCCCTCTGGAAAATTCCTTCTAAAAGTTCACAAGCTGAGAAAAGGCAAAGAATTTGTTTGGTGTTTTTCCTGATAGAATAAACAAAAAGAGGTTTTCACTTTTGTCTTTGGGATATGTATTAAAGCTTCAGGAGAAACTTGAAAGTTTCACCCTTGTCCTTTTACAGGGTTTCAGTTTTTATTTAGTTGAAATAAACACCAATTATCAGAAGCAGGAGCTCATTCAATCTTACTTTAAAAGTTTTTTTAGACAGCACAATGCTTATGACATGTTTGTCCACTCCAGTGGAGATATCTCACCAGGACTGGACTACTTTTGTTCAAAGACACAATACACTGTATTTTGAGACTGAACCCAGTTACTCTAGACCTCTAGACCTTCAATATCAAAGACAAAACACTTAGGTGTTTTGGGAAACAGGGTCAGACTTTTGAACTTAGCAGAGTGAGAGAGTGTGTCTTCTTGCCATAGACGCTCTGATATACTCTAGAGTGTTGGTTGTACAGGTACAGTACATATGTTGGATAATTTGTTAAGATTTGGTATAGAAACCACTATAGGATTGTTGCCGTTGCCAAACATTTTTATGCTAATACCATTATCAGGCTGCCAACAGCAGTTATACATTGTAGGATATGTGCGTGTGGTCAGAAATGAAAATTCTGACATTATTTACACACATGCATGTCATTTCAAACCTAGACACCTCTAGCCTAGAGGTGTTTGTCTTTCTTCAGCATTCATTTTTTCATATGTTTTGGACCCCATTGACTTTCTATCTATGGACAAAAACTGTTCTTACTTACTGTTCTTGTTCTTATTAAGATTTAAAAAATCTTATTTTTTTATTCTAAAGAGAAAATAGTCATATTTACTCCTAAGAGTAAATGATGGCAGAATTTTCATTTTTGAGTGAACTATAACTTTAAGCTTGATTACATTTTGATACAGTTCGAAAACACATTAAATATTCCTTTATATGCAAACAGCTTAAACTTTCAAATAAGAATGGTGTGTGTCTTAATCGATTTCTAAACAAATGTATATTTTCTAGGTAAATCTCACCTGGCAATAGTCCAGCGGGTTAACAACGAAGGAGAAGGCGACCCCTTCTACGAAGTTCTTGGCATTATCACCTTGGAGGATGTCATTGAAGAAATCATCAAGTCTGAAATCTTGGATGAAACAGACTTATATAGTATGTGCTATGAATATCATGTACTTTTGTAATGTAGATTTTGTCCTGTATCTAATGTCTTATGAAATAGTTATACAATACTAGCATTTTTAATGTAGTAGTTTAATGTCATGCTATTGAAATTTACATATTAAATTACAAAAACCTTTACCTTTCATGATAACACTTTACTACAAGGTTTAATTAGTTAACATTAGTTCTCTATCGGTCGACTCATTTGACATCTCACAATGGGAAAGGCCTCTTGCATGGCCATCGTGAAGCCCTATGCAACCACACCTCCCAGGAAGCACACCCCATCCTATATAAACAGCAGTGCAGTCTCAAAATTGCATCCTACCTCTCTTTACTCGTGGCATACAAGCTACGAGCCCTTTTTTTCAGTACACTTAGTGTTAGTTTGCCAAGACTAAACTGTCCAAAAGACAAGCTACCACTTGTCATAGAGCGTCAGGCCAAATAAAAAAAGAGGTGTAGTGAACTGCTTAACCAAGCATATATAATAGACAAAAAGTTAACTTACCACTTGAACATGGCTTCTTCTATGAAGCCTAACAAGTCCAGAGCACCTTCACACACTTGTTCTAGGGAATGTGAAGTCACAACTATTGCAACTAGGGATCTGCATGTGGTATGCCCGGCGTGTCTGAGCCCAGGGCATGCCCAAGCAGCAATACAGGCACCAATCTCCTGTAAGCAGTACAGTAAACTTTCACCTGGAGTGCTGCGCAAGAGAGTGGTGTACATGATGTGTATTGCAATCCCTTACAGGGGAGAGACAGCACGGCATCTCCGGAGGACACAAAATCTCCTATGTCGATAACTAGTTAGGCTGACCAGCTTACTCCTTCAGATGTGCTTGGGGAACCGGACGCTTTCAAATGGAAATCGAACCATTCCTGAAGGTCTTACCGGACAACGATTCCATTTTCATCACTGACTTGGAAGATCTGTTTGTTCCCCAGAGTCAACTAGTTATCTTACAGGGGTAGACGAACAGCAGATGGCAGCAGGGTGTGTAACTCTGCACGAGGCTTGCCGTCGGGTGGTGAACTGGTTGAAATGCTAAAGCCAAGACAAGAATTTCCTCCTTCCTACCACCTTGACAGTTCATCAGACACTTCCACCTTTCCAGAATTGCATGGATGAAATACTGGGAAAGACCACTGTTATCCAGAGTCCCAGTGTATGGCTTTTCTTTGCTAGACATGGGGGAGTGCAGGAAATTGGCTGGTCTCACATGTTGCCAGTGAAGGCCTAATTGACAGGCCATCTGGATCCCCCATCGGGATTCGGATTTTCCACCGTCGCCCCTAAGCCACCTCAAAGATCTGATCAGTTCTAAGCATTGATTTTTGAGAAGGGGTGGGGGTTCTGTATGAACAGGAAAAACAACCTTCCTCCTGGCAATGAAAGTCATTTGATCAGATGGCAAAGGCCAGGCCCCCACCCATCTCAGCTGCGAGGGGCAGAAGGAAGAAACAGGCGGTTTCACAAACCCAAATCTTTTTCTTGCTGTCTCCACAAATCCCCCGGAGAACAGTGGTGTGAAACAAAAGTACTCACCAACGACCGCATACACCCCAGGATCGAGTACAGAATGTCAAGAAGTACTTTCACACACTCGTTTCCCCTGTGTTGTCGAATCAAATAAAGCAGTTTACACACAAAAACACAGTGTGGCCTCTTGTATTTTCCCCTTTCTAAATTCAGACAATTTTATCATACAAAATCTCATGAAGAGTGATTGTTTTCATCACAGTACTGTTATACACAAGCACCCTGTAGAAACTGTATTGGTCAGAACGCCACCCACAGCACTGGTAGAAAGCAAGTCGCACTTGCTTGCACAGACTTCAAGTGGTTATTAAGCAGAATCCAAAGGGCATACAGGCTGCAATTTGACTGTCAAAAGTGCAGGGAAAGAATGCAAACATTTTGAGACAGAAAATAAATTCTCTCCTTCTCAAAGAAGCAATTCAGGTGATACCGGCAGAGGAATAAAAGAAGGAATCCTTCAGTCAGTGTTTTTTTATTCCAAAGAAATGGGGAGGCATACGCCCTATTCTGGACCTCAGATGTTCACAATCCTGACACAAAAATGTCTGCTTCATTCTGTTGAGAGGGGAGACTGGTTCACCTAAATAATCTAAAGGATGTATATTTCACATCCCCAGCACAGACAATTTCTTAAGTTTGCATTCAAAGGCCCAACATATGAGTTCAGGGTTCTCCTGTTTGGCCTTTCTCTAGCACCCTGCATTTTCACAAAATGTGTGGAAGTGGCATAGGCACCATTGAGACAATAGGGCATAAGGATATCAGCATTTCAACTGGTTAATCTGTGCCAGATCAAGGGAGATGGCGAGGGTGAATACATGGGTAGTATTAATACATTTGAATTATTTGGGGTTCGTAGTGTACCAGAGGAAGAGCTTATTAACCCCAACACAATTTGTGGTATTTCTTGGTTTGGACCTGAACTCAATAACTTACTGGGCAACCCTCTCGGAGCAGAGCAGGGAGAGTTATGGAACTGTGTGAATCAGTTTTGCCTGGGTTAGACAATCTCTTTTCGGCTTTGTATGATATGACTGGGACTCATGGCTTCAGTCATGGCAGTAGGGCTTTTGGGGCTGTTGTTCATTTCATGAGAGATTGTCAGAAATGGACCTCGTCTCTGGAATTAAATTCCTCCATATGTCTGCACAAGAAGGTGCACATCTCAACCCACTCTCTTAGGGCTCTGCTCATTTGGCGAGACAAATAATTCCTGAGGGAGGGGTTGTCAATGGGAGTGATTTCAGACTGCAAGGTGGACACTACAGATGTGTCCTCACAGGGCTGTGGAGCGATCATGGAGGGAGTGGAGTATGGACAGAACCAGTCAAACTAATACATATTCATTGTCTGGAGTTCCTGGCAATATCTTTGGCTCTTAAACACTTCCTCCTGCAAATAAAAGGCTGTCATGTTTTAGTCAGATCAGACAGCACAACAGTTGTTTCTTATAAATAGAGGCATGGAGGCATCTGCTCGAGAAATCTATAACACTATAGGAGAGTGCTGCTATAGAACAGGAAACACTTGCTGTCCCTCAGAGCAGCAGACGTTCCAGGCCTAGTAAATATTGGGGCAGACCTGTTGTCGAGGGGTAATCATCACTCGGGAATGGAGGCTCCACCCAGAGGTGGTTCAAGAGGTATTGGATAAATATAGCCAGGCAGATGTGTATCTGTTTGCTTCGGATGAGAACACCCATTGTCCCCTGTTCTTCTCACTAAAGGAGACAGTTGCGTCAAGGGATGGATGCATGAGCACATCCTTGGCCAGAGACCCTGTTAAATGCCTTCCCACCTATAAGCCCCATCCTCCCCACCTATAAACCTCATCCTCCCCACTCTGTCCAGAATCAGGTCGCAGAGGGATAGAGTGCTCTTAATAGCTCCATTATAACCATGGAGGCCATGTGCAGAGGAGATGATTTTTCATCCACATCCGCAGAGGTGAAATTTCTGGGTCTGGCCTGTTAGAGGTTTAATCTGAATGCTCTAGGCCTGCCCCAGAATGTGATTTTTACCATCCAGAGTGCTAGAGCGCAATCCACCAGATCTCTATATAAGCTGCAGTGGTGAAAATTTGAAGCATGGTGTCAGGAAAGACAAAGGATACCATTCCTTTCCTCAGTACCTGACATTCTTCCTTTCCTCCTTCAGGAGATACTAGATGAAGGGAAGGCCATCTCTATGATCAAAGTGTACCTGGTGGCCATTTCATCATGTCACATGGGATTTAATGGTGAATGGTTTTACAATGAGGTCCATTAGTTAACTTGGATTAAATTTGGATTAAAATTAGTTTATGTCACAGTTCTGTTCTGTTTGGATGCTTTTTTGATCTTAGTTTAATTTTCATGGGCTTTTCGTATGTTATTTTCAGTCACATGTGTTCCTTTGTTCAGTTTCCCGCCACTCATCTGTTTCCATGGACACTTACTCAATTATCACAGCTGCTTATTGAGTTCATTGTTTCGCATTGTTTGGATTGTTATTTCTCTGCCTATTCTGAGTCATTTAATAAATCTTGTTTTATTTCCTAATACTCTTTGTCATCTTCGGATCAGCGTTACAAAATACTGGACCCAAGAATGGATTATGCAGCGGAATCTGCTGCCCTAGCCCGAAAAGGGCTTCTTCTAATGGACTTTTCGCTTCAGTTCTGTCAGCTCGCTTTAAATACTGCCTTCAAGGATGAGATGTTAAAGTCTCTCTTCTGGGTCGGGGAAAACTACTACTATCCTGTAGACCTCCAAGACACCACAGGACTTAATTGGAAGGAGGCCATTATCCGGTGTCTGGAGAGCGCCTACCCCTGATCCAGACCACAGCCGGACCCAGAGCCCAGCCCACCACCACCCCTAACCACGGAGACGACAACGCCAGAACCCCCCGCAGACGAAGAGCTTCCACCCGCCGCAAACACTGAGCCTGTGACGACAGCGTCTAATAACAGCATATGTCTGACCAGGGGTGTGAGCCACCAAACATCGTCCAGGTAGCAGTCCTGGTGGAGCTTGACACAGGAGACTGGTTAATTGATTGGGACTTTGAAGCGGTGCTTCCCACCCTGTCCTTTCATCATCAGAACTATCATCAAAGTATCATAACCCAGCAAAAACACGGATTTACCAATGATCCCACCCACCCAGCCTCCCTCTCCCACCTCCACTGTAGATCTCAGCCAGTCCTTAAGCCCTGCCTCAGCTGGTTTCCTGCAGCCCTTCACCTTCCCCTGTGACACCTTGTTTTCTCACCAGCTTCACCTAAGCGTTAGTTACCCTCGGCTTAGCTACCGGCCACTGATCCCTCCGCTCAGCCACTGCCCGTCGACCAGTCAGCGACGCCTTGGCTCCTCCCACCCTCGGCTCCACCTGAGATCCTTGGCCTTGTGGCTTCACCAGGCTCCCTCAGGCTCTGCGCTGTGGAGTTATGATCAATTTGCGGCGCTCTGGCTCTCTACCCCTTTGGCTCCACCTGGGTCCTCGGGTTTGACCTCGGACGATAGTTGCCGCAGCTCTGCTTTGGTCTCCAGCACTAGCTGCGTCGCTTAGGTCCATCAGCTTTCTGTCTGCGCCCTGGGATCCCCTAACATCAGCTCTGTCTCCGTTGCTCGTCCCGTGGATGTCGTCGGCCACGTCAACATCTTGGCTCCTCCCTCCATCGACTCCGCCGTGGGCTATCGTCTTGGCTGAGCTTAGGGTCATCACCATCAGGCTACTCCGTCCATCATCTCCTCCTTGGCTTCTTCCTCCATCATCAACTCCTTGGTCTATCCTGCCTGCTTTTACCAGCCTTCCGCCATATCCTCTCATCAGCCCTTCATCGGCTCCTCGTCCACCCCCCGAGCCCCCACCTTTCCTCCCTCACCACATCTGTTTTGGCGTGAGGTCGCCTTCTGACAGGGGACGTACTGTCACAGTTCTGTCCTATTTGGATGCTATTTTGATCTTAGTTTCATTTTTATGGACTTTTAGTTTGTTATTTTCAGTCATATGTTCAGTTTCCCGCCACTCATCTGTTTCCATGGACACTAACTCAGTTATCACAGCTGCTTATTTAGTTCATTATCTCTGTCTATTTAAGTTCTTCTGTTTGTATTAATCATTGTCCGGTATTGTTTTTGCGTAGCACACCGTCTCGCATAGTTTGGATCGTTATTTGCCTACCTATTCTGAGTTATTTAATAAATCTTGTTTTATTTCCTAATCATCTTCGTCTTCTTTGGATCAGTGTTACAGTTTATGCATTAACATTAACTAACAACAGTATTTATAAATCTTTGTTAACATTAGTTATTAAAAATAAAACGGTTAATTGTTAGTTCATGTCAGCTCAGGTCCATTAAATAATATTAACAGATACAAATTTAGATTTTAACAATGTATTAGTAAATGTTTAAATTAACATTAATTATGATTAACAAAGGCTTTAGGGTATTTTTCATTGTTAGTTCACGTCAACCAATGGGGTAAACTAATGTAAAAAAATGGAACCTTGTTGTAAAGTGTTACCCAAAAACCTTTTTTGTCATTGCAAATATTTTCACAAACATATGAGGCAAGATGTTTTACACATCATTCAAGAATTTAATTAAAAAACTTTCTTCCTCTGTCATCATTTTTTTCTGACAGCCGACAACAAAACAAAAAAGAAAATCGCCCATCGAGAGAGGAAGCAGGATTTCTCGGCTTTCAAGCACATGGACAATGAAATGAAGGTTAAAATATCACCTCAGCTTCTACTGGCTACTCTGCGTTTCCTAGCAACAGGCAAGTGCACTGCATTGCTGCTTGATTTACCCCAGTGTGTCCTGTGACTGTAGTATGGTTAGGGTGCTCACACAGGGGAGGAGATTTGCCTCTGGTTTTGGTGAAAGTCATGCCATGATGTCTTTTAAAAAGAAGCAGCTTGGTTGGGTTAATGTATAGAAGAATGACTTCCTGCACCTTAAAAACCTAGCTAAGAGAAAACATCTTTACCCACTCTCTCTATCTTACTTTTTGTTTGTTACTTTTTTGATTCATAGTGTGTTTCTCCAAGAAAGGAAAACGATTTAGTGTATAAGCCAGAGTAGGATTTTTTAGATTGTTAACGTTTTTGTTGCTGTACTGCTTTGACAGATGTTTGTTTTAAACCCAGACTGGGGGAACATTTGATTAAACATGAAATCTCATATTAGATAAATAACATACAGTCCTTTTCAAAAAGTTGGGGTCTCTTATGCTTTCCAAAGCTGCATTTATGTGACAAAATATACATTAAAACAGTAATATTGTGAAATATTATTAAAACATTAAAATAACTGTTTTTAAATTTTAACATATTGTAAAATGTTATTTATTCCTCTGATGGCAAAATATATTTTTAAGTGGAAGTCATCACCGGTTTTTGGTGGAAGTCACAATGTTTGATGTTGTTTGTATACTAAGGTTTGGGCTATATTTAGAGAGTGGTGGCCTGCTTTATTAGTGTATAAAATAATGATCTCTATCTCCAAGCCATGGAAAAAGCCAGCAAACAGCTGAAAGAAGTATTTAAAACATGTTGTTGTTGTTTTTCACAGCAGAGATCATCTCTCACACAGCTAACACATTTTGTTTCATGGTTTATGTGTCTCCTAGAAAGCACTTTATATTTCTAATGTATGGAATACATTTGTTAATATTAGTGTAAATAAATGTTTTATCTTAAGACATTACTACCTCTTCTATTGCAACAAACCAGTGTCTGCCTGAAACTGTAATTTGTTTTCTGTAAGCTGTTTTTTAGTAGCCATTTACAATACTAATTAAAACTTTGAGGTCAGTAACTTTTTCTTCTTTTTTTTTTTAAGAAAATGATACTTTTGTTCAGTAAGAATACATACAATTTATTAAAAAAAAATTACACTAAAGACATTTATAATATAAATTCAACATTCAAATAAATGCTGTTCTTTTCAACTTTAAAAGAACAAAAATATAAAAAAATATATCAGTTTCCACAAAAAATATTAAGCAGCATGACTGTTTTCAACTCTGATTGCATATCATTATGATTAAGGATCATGTGACACTGAAAGCTATACTAATGGCTGCTGAATATTCAGCTTTGCATCACAGGAATAAACTACTTTTTAATATATGCTTAAATAGAAAACAATTATTTAAAGTTGTTTTACTGTAATATTTGATCAAATAAATGCAGCCTGCATTGCTGATTCGTGCATTCTTCTAGAAATCTTCAGGCATTTGGCACAGCCCCCTATAAGTCATTACCCTTTGCGTTACTATCCATCAAGCTGCTGTTAAATGGTCCCAAGGGTGTTTGTGTATAATAGAGACAAACCATTCTGAGTGGTATTCCCCTTTAAACCTAATTCCAGGATTTGGTCAAAACTTTCCCCTTTGTGGCTTACGCTAATCATTGATTAACAAATACAAAGCTATTAGCGTTCCCTGGTCAAGGAGCGATCAGCTGCCAGGTGACACATATACTGTAAACAGAACAATGTTACAGTGAGTTATTTGTGTTGTGTTAACAGGAATGAACATTTGTTTTTGCTTTTGTTTGTTTCAGAAGACTTTAAACTGTCAGAACAGTGTCACCGATGGATAAGCAGTTATTAAAACAGAGTATTTGCCTGCTGCAAGCTGTGTTCGTCCAAATGTTATTTTGTTAGAGCATCATTTACCCAGGGTTTACTAATATACCGTGTGACGTTTTGAAACCTGAAAATGCAATATTACCTTTACCCATGGTTTCGAATGGCTCTGAGGTAACAATTTCAATTGTGAAAAACCCACAGGAACAGGAAGATGATGTCATGTCTTCTTTTGCCTTACAGAAGTTGAGTTATTCAGTCCCAGCCAGATGTCTGAAAAGATCCTTCTGCGTCTTCTCAAGCACCCCAACGTCATCCAGGAGGTCAAATATAATGAGAAGAATAAGAAGGCCATCGAGCATTACCTTTTCCACCGCAACAAGCCCGTGGACTATTTCATCCTCATTCTGCAGGTCAGCTTGGTTGTTTGGTCCAGGGCCGTGGAGGGCATAGAGAGAAAGGATTGAGGTTATTAGCCTAGAACAAGCTGGGATTTTCGCAAGTATTTAACACACCCAGTATGAAAGAACTAGGGTACCTACTACGTAAAAGATGAATGTTTAGTTCAGTGAGTATAGCTAAAGACAGACATGCTTCTAAAGGAAATACTGAAAGCCTTATTTTGCACAAAACTCCATTAGTTGTAAAACTATCCACTTGAAGTTATTTAAAAAAATAAAGCTGTATTGAAAGTCTGGCCTTCAATGTGATCTGTTCTCTAAGGGGAAGGTGGAAGTGGAGGCAGGGAAGGAGGGAATGAAGTTTGAAGCTGGAGCTTTCTCCTCGTATGGGATCATGGCTCTCACCGCTTCTCCAGGTAAATACAAATAATACATTCATTTGCATACGGTATTTCTACAAAGTACGAAAAGTAACCTATATGCTATGTGCGCTGTACTTACTGGTATTTAAGGTTATGTGTTTGAATTTTATATAAACTTTTCTTAGATTTGGATTACAGTTTTAACATAAACTAATAAACTTAATATGATGATGCATATTTGTCTGTCATACATAAAACGTAAGAAACAGGGAGGATTTCTGTAATATTACTAAAAAAACTGAATGTCTTTTAAATACACATTTACCAGGTTTATATATTTATCATCAATAAGACCTTTTTTTTAAATCATGCATTTAACTAATTGAATCTTACTTGTTCCATAGCTAGACATGTATATATACTTTTTAACTGAATAAATGTAATTGTTTTCACAATGAAAAGATTTGTGCTTACTCTAAGCCATTTGAATAAATGCTTTTTTGAAAATATGATTATTCAAATAAAATCTAATAGAATTTCCAAAAGGACAATAAACTTAAACTTATTAAAAACTATTCCATGATTTTTTTGGAGTGCAGAAATCTTGCTTGTTTCTAGCCCGTTTAACTCAAGTATGACACATTAGGTATATTAGTTTGTTAATGTTAAAACTGTAAACCAATGCAATTTAAATACATAAATCTTAAATGTAGGCCTAAATATTTTAGAAAAATGGCACACTTTACATTAGATGTTTTATGCTGGTTTAAAACAAAATAATAATACTGCAATACAAAATTCAGTCGATACCACAGGATACACCCACATACCCTGCAACAGTGCAAGCAGTTGTGGGCAGCATTAGCCCAAAAAGTATATGCACGGATACATACTTTGAAGATCCACAGGAAGCACATTTGACATACTGTTTTCAATGTACTATGATTTGATACTATGATGCACTAATCCTAGTCAGGCATTATTGTATGATTGTATACACTCTCAGAACATAACACCATGTCACAGAAGCTTTGTTCCAGAGGTCACATGGCATTTAGAATGGCAAGAGAATTTGAGACTATCATTTGTTTTGCACTCAGAGGAAATCTGTTAAACAACTGAGATATTGTGTATTCCACAGTAGACTATTTGTGCAGCTATCAGTGTTCAGTATTCATTAGTATATAAATACAAATGATAAAAGACTCTAATGTTCAATAAATAATAACATTTATTTATTATTATTGTTATTATAGCAATCATGCATAAGATGGATGGATGAGTAGAAATTTGTATTATTTTTATTCATAATCATAATAAATCATTATACTGCCAAGTATTATAGTTTAAATGCCCCCTGAAATCAAAATGCATGTTTTTTTTAGCTTTTAGTATGAATATGTTAGCATTAAGGTTATGAATAAGCTTGTGTGT
The DNA here is from genome assembly GCF_964197995.2 of Scardinius erythrophthalmus. NCBI lineage: Eukaryota > Metazoa > Chordata > Actinopteri > Cypriniformes > Leuciscidae > Scardinius > Scardinius erythrophthalmus. The sequence continues at coordinate 25,824,258 of NC_138223.1, forward strand.
TCCAAAACAATGACAAAATTCGCATTTAGGAGATATAATCATTCAAAACTTAGTCTCTCATTTCCGCTAAAATGGATCACAGATTTTTATGACCGCGGACTTCAGCTTCTCATCACATCTTCTGTCCAATCAAATGCGCGACTCCCGCCCCCTATGCTATAAATACCACCTGGAGCAATATGGGTTGGATTATGTGTGTTCAGTTGCTCAAACGCTCGAGTTTTATTCCGCTTTCCAACTGTACGTTGCTTAAGAATGAAATGAATGAATCCTCTACTATTGAATCCAAGGTATCATCAGCACTTGGATTCGCTTCCATGGAACTACTTGCAGTCTGTGAGGTAAACTAAACGCTATTGGCTATTTGAAAAGGGGGAGGAGCCATTCAATATGTCCTGCCTTACTGTAGCTTCCTGTTTCAGTGGAAATGATGTCAATCCACTCTTTTTTAGAGTGTTTTACTCCAGGCTCTTTTTTAAATAACTTTAGGGTATTTTCAAATAAGTTTTAACATAGATCCATCAGAAATTGATAGGGGTTGAATAGTATGGCAAATTTTAACCAAGTGTCACATGAGTTAGGGGACTATCACAGAACATAGGTGACCTCTGGTGGTGAGAAAATGGGCCTACAGTAATACTAAAAGTGCTTTGTTATGTGGGAATGGAGAATATTTTCTATTGTGGATTAAAACAAGTGGTATTTAGTGATTTATTTACTCCTAGAGCTCTTCAGTTCTACCTTTCAGTTCTACCACCTTTTTGTTTCCCTCATTCTTTCGATGCTTTTCTTTTCCTCCTATTCTTTATTCTTCCCTGCAGTTTCTCGTACCTTTGTGGTCATTAGGGCTGAGTCTGTTGCTGGATCTCCAGGTATAGTTAAACCAAAATGACTAATCAAACAATGACAAGGTCAGACATTAGTCTGTCTGTTACTTACTGTAAATCATACCGTATGTTACAGTAAACCCACAGAATTCCTCCCACACATTTCTACTTCGCAGGCCTCCTGGAGTAAAGGGCGACAGCGGGGCCATACGCACACACACACACACACACACCTCTGTGCATAGTCACCCACACACACACTGTTCCCGGTTCTCACAAACCTCATGCTGACTACCAGCATGTAGGGTTCAGAGTTGGGCCCCTTCAGGCCAGCATTGGAGCCTTGAACTAAAGATGCGGTGGCTCCCCCACTCCACTCACACATCCAAACACGGATTACATACATTCCAACCAAATTGTGGCATTAACACACCCCACTGTGGAAACCTGTGTGTGTGTGTATTTGTATGTGTGTTTATGTGTAGGAGAAACAAAGAAAGAAAGAATAAATATATGTGCTGGAGTGTGGAAGTGTGCTCATATGAGTGTCTGTTAGCAAGTATTTTGTGTGTGAGTAAAGTCATTATGTTTGTGTGTGTGCACTTGTAAATTCCCCCTCTTTATGAAGTGGAAAACATAAGCTGTGTTTAATTAAAAAAACAAGCCAGTCTTCACTTTGAAAGCTCTTAGGCTTTTTATCATACTCTTGCCAGCGGCAACCCTTTTACATACATGAAACACCCCCTTCATAACTAGCAATTATTGAGTTCTAAAAAGCTGTTACAAGCTATTATAAATTCATAATATACCATGTGCTAATTATTGTCTCTATAAAGCTGGATTTGAAGGTCTATTCACTAAATGGTTCAGTGTACTAAAAAGCCATAAACATACACTACCGTTTGAAAGTTTGGAGTCTTGTAGAATTTTTGAAGGGTTTTGAAAGAAGTCTCTTTTACTCACCAATGCTGTATTTATTATATCAAATATACAGTATTAATATTGTGAAATATTTTTAAATGTTTTTTTCCCCCTATGATGCATTCCTCTCGTTACTCCAGTTTTCAGTCTCACGTGATACTTCAGATATCATTCTAATATGATTTGGTGCTCAAAAAATCTTTAAAGTCTTTACAGTCACTTTTGATCAATTTAATTCATATCAATTATTAAAAAAGTGCTAGTGTACTTAAATGTTAATTGATTTGTAAAGTGTGTCATTCAGATATAAAAAAAGCAGTTTTCAGACAAGTTTGGAAACACTCCCCAATTCTGTCATTACTCTGACAAACAGATAGTCCCGCCCCTAACTCATGTCATTGGTTGAGCCATTGTTGCTACATCAGGTCAGATAATTAATATTAATGAGCAAGGCTGATAAGTTTTACATTGTGTCCCCCCTCCCTATCGTGCTCTTGATTTTTTAGTGTTTATGTTTGTCCTGTATATTGAAGTCACAATGCTTTTCTTTTTCCTCTGCAGAAAACAAATCCCCTCCTCGGCCATTTGGACTGAACCATTCTGACTCGTTAAATCGTAGCGAGCGGATTGAATCCATCACACCGTCACTGGGCAGCAGTAACAACCAGCTCAATGCCTTCCTGCAGATATATGTGCCAGACTATTCCGTCAGAGCTGTGTCAGACGTACAGTACATTAAGGTAAACAGAATTGCACTTTTTTTTGGTCATTACATAACCAACATGCCCAAAATATTTAGAATCTATTTAATTCTTCAGAAGACATCCACTGCACATTATTGGTGCCATTGTGGCTCTTGGGGTTCAGACTGTGGCCTAATGGCTGTAGTTCAGAGGTAGACTATGGCTCATTGGCTAACATAGACTGTTGTTCAATTACAATATTTGGCTGACTTAATGGCAGATGTGGATTTAGGTGTTGGCTCTGGGACAGATGTGGAATTTGGCGCTGAGTAGGGGTCTGTGACATACGTGAGCCCTGGTTTAGTGTCTGTGGCAGATGGACACGAGCTGACTTTGGTGGTCATTGACATGGGCTCTGATGTGGCTATGGAATGAGCTCAATAAAAGAGGTTTTCACAGTGATTCCTCAGAAGAACCATTTTTGGCTCCCCAAAGCCCAAATGCAATGGAAAGGTTCCATGAATGTTAAATGTTCTTTGTGGAATCTGATATATGAAATAATACAATCAGTTTATTGAACCTTTCAAAATAAAAAATATTATTTGATACATCAGGTTTTTATGGCTCATAGTATGATATAGGAGAATGTGGAGCTCGTATTAGAGGTGGAAAAACACCTACATTTTATTTAGATTCACAAAACCTACCGAAAATATGCAATTTGGTGCATGTAAAAAAAAAAAAAAAAGATTCTGATAGCTTGTAATGTGAATCAATAAGATCTTAACAGTATAACAGACTTTTTACATAAAATGCATATACGTATCAGTAGTCGCTCAGTATCTCCCAATAATATGCCTTAGTAAGATGATTAATATGTAAGACAATTTTATGATCAAAGTAGTTTTTATTATGTGGGGCAAAACATATAGTGCAATGCAATACACTGATGAGTGAGAGATGTAAAAAAAAAAAATATCCTCAAAAACCTGATGAATATTTGATACTCACATTATAATTTTTTTTTTTTTTTTTAATGATGTATGGATAATCAAGTAAACCTAAGATGCTTTAGTCTAGTAAGTGCTCATCTTTGAATATAGCTCACAATATAACATTATTCTTACCTTTACTTTATAAAATCAGACCATTTTGATCATGTTGATAATTTAGAGGCCTTAGAAATGTGTTTATCAAAAATGATACAGGAGGCTTTATAGGGTTAAGAGTGTGTTGTCATTAAAGAAAGAGGAAAAGACTCATCCTGGAACTGAAGCTGTCATGAGAGAAACAGGAAATGCAACAGGAGTGTGCTCTGGAACCGACAACTCGGGCGCATGAACCAGAAAATGTTTGTTGGAATGGAAACATGGCCAGCCCAGTCATGGTAATATGGTTAAACAGAGGCAGGATTTAGTTTATTTTTTTTAAAAAGAGCACCAACAATGTGTCAACCAGAAGCAATACAATAATAATCAAACAGTCCCTTTCACATATAGAGCTGGTAAGTCCCGCCCATCCGTAAAACCCCACTGGACCTCTAGGTTGAAAAATCGTCAATGCAAGTGAATGGGAGAAAAGAATTATTTTCTGGTCCCGTTTGAATTGTGCCATGAATGTGAACATATGTTGTCTGTGAATTTTTTATATATTTTTTCATGTTACGAGTTTGACAGTATATTGTACGATTCTTCGGCTAACAGTTGTGGAAAAGACGTTACGAGAAAGACTACATGTCGCCTATGTGACGTCACCCCATAAAGTTGACTTACCCGTGGTTTTCGCCAACCTCAACGGTTTTGTCCTCTCCCTGAAAGAAGGCGGTGAAGTGCACCAAAGACACAGCCATATTTAGCGGGATCCGTGAGCTAGTGTCCGTGTGCGAGTGGTGTTGACGTTTCAAACGCGTCAAAGGAGCGAAGAGTTGTAGTCCACAAAGTGCTCTCACACAAAGTCTAACCGTATCAAACTTCTACCCGCTAAATTGTAGCATTCTTTACACGAAAAATTATATTAAAAATTCACAGACAACATATGTTCACATTCATGGCACAATTCAAACGGGACAAGACAATAATTATTTTCTCCCATTCACTTGCATTGAAGATTTTTCAACCTAGAGGTCCAGGGGGATTAGCGGAAGGGGCGGGACTTAACAGCTCTATACAGTCTTTACTGGTAAATTACCAGGGACAGATCATGTGTGAATAAGACATTTTAAAAAATACCGGTAAATTGGTTCCGGCAATTTACCAGTAAACGAAGATGTAACATTACCAGTAAATTACCTGTATATACACTGTGTGAACGCGGAATGAAGATTACCGGTATTTTGCACGTACGAGTTCAGAACGCGCTGACGTAAAAAGTGATTTGGGCCAATCAGAAGCTGTTGAAAGAGCAATGCAGATGACACGTTTACCCAGGACAGTTTACAAATGTCTTCAAATTGGAGTGATACCGAAACTAAAGCTCTTCCCCTCGTCTGGGCGGATGAAGAGATTTGTCAACAACAGTTAGTGATACTGTCACATATGATAAAATGACTAGCTTACTTCAGGTACAAGGCATAAACTTCCGGTTAATTACATCATCACAGAGTTTACTGGTATTTTGGAACTGATGTGAGAATGGTCTGTTACCGGTAAAAAGCCAGAACGCTGTTGCTTGTGTGAACAGCACATTTTTGAATTTACCGGTAAAGTCGTTCTGCCATTTTTACGGTAATTTCCCGGGATTGATGTGTGAGGGGCTATTACCAGACGTCCCACAGCTCTGAGAAAAAAGGAATCACAAATCACAGCCAATCAGAAGAGCATCATCTTTGTCTGAATAGATGATTGTGTATCCTTTCATTTATTTGCATGATCTGAAGTAAACTATCTATTGTTGCTTCAGTGTGGCTATAAAGGTCATGTAAAATTATATTCAAAATATAGACCCTTTTACCATTAAATAAAGCACATAATCAGTAACTGAGATTATCATTGTCATTGTTTGTATGTTGTTGTTCAAGCTGCAACGTCGCAGAAATAGAAACTGCTTCTAAAATAGAAACGCTTGTTGTCGTGGCTGGCGAGAACAAAAGCTCTGATTACCATGGAAAAATACCTTTTATCCCGTGTTTGCGCCATCTGGTTGGGAGGACACATTGTAAGATGTTACAAAAGGTTATTTTGTAACCCCCTTTCCCGTGTGTTTTGACAGGTAACACGCCAACAGTATCAAAACGCCGTCATGGCTTCACGTATTGACAAGACGCCACAGTCCTCAGAGAGCGAGTACACCAAAATCGAAATGACTTTGACAGAGCTCCACGACGGAGTGACCGATGAAACCACCGCTCTGTTCAACCAGACACAGAACTGCGTCGCCCACATCAAGTCGAACCACACAGGACACAGTGAGGGGGCCATCTAGCCCTCAGCGGGGTGGTGGAGCGAAGCCGACAGCAGAACCCTAGAGCTGCCTCACCACCCCAAACAACTCTAATCTGGTAGTGCAGTACTACTGGGGCCAGAGCTTGGGTTGACCCAAGGCAAAATGGGATAGTCCAGTGACACGCTTCGGTCCCGTTAAGATTCCAGATAAACCACAGTGTTTATGTCCCCCCAGCCAAAGAGTTTGGAGGATGGACAGTCTTGCGCTCGTACGAGCCCCTCCAGCTACACTCAAACTGCCCTGTGATGTTCACAAACACAGAGGAAATACTCCAGGCAGATGCTGTAATAGGGTAAATCAAAGACTGCTCCAAATACTGCTTTGAAGGAAACCGTGAACCAAGAGCATTCTACTCACATATTTATTTATTTTGTATGCATTTGTATATATACGTGCATGTCTGAGGATATAATTGTCGGCACATGCAAACACCTGTCTGTACTTTGTGCATGTGTGCCTCTATGAGTGTCACTGATATCATGCACATGCTATACGTAGTTTCAGAAACATCATTGTATGTGTACTGGGAAGGGTCTTTTACATGTATATTTCAGAAATGGTTATTTTTACTGTTCTAAATCTGGTATATCCCACAGTACCTTTTACACTTTTTTTTTTTTTTAATGAATCATTATATTGCCTTTTAAAAATCATATTAATTTTTTTAACAAGTGCAATGAAACACATTTTATTTAAAATATGATTTATCATGATTACTGTACTGTAAATTATAGATTATTTGTATGCATTCATTGTATCATATTTGTATATTTGATATTTTGGATTCACTTCCAAGGATGAACAGGTCCTATTTGTCTGCTTTAAAAGTTTAAGTCTGTCAAAGACACAATAACTTTACATTTAAAGCCGAACGCTTTCTTATTTTAACTAAACGCAAAGACCTGTCAGGACTTTATGCAAGGGAGAATCCATATGCATTCATGCGATTCCTAACTGAAAATGAGTCTTTACCACGTCATTAAAACAACTACTACATTAAATTGTAATACCCATCACACGTCTGTAAGAGAGGTCGCTCCTCCACTCAGTCTTCTTGTGTTACCTTTATGTCTGTAATGTTGACTTCAATGGTTATTTATATGATCGCTGGAAACTCCTGCTATGCATACAGTTGTATTTAAAAATGGATTTACTGTTTTGTTAATGATAACCACTTACATTTTCTCTTTGAACTGTCACTGAAGTGACCCTTTGCCATACTCCAAATGACCAATAGTGGCAGTAAGGTTTTGCCGAAATGTTAGTGGTCACATTTTCCTTTGCTTTCTCCCCCTCCCATATTCTCAGAGACCCAAAACAGCTTATCAACAAACAGCATATAACTCATTCCAATAACTATTCCTATATGTTCGTATAGGTGGCAGCTGCATGACCCTGTTTCTACAACGTCAGACTTTGTGGTAAATCTGATTCAGGCAGCTTTTAAGACTTCGCCCTAGATGTTTTCATGTGTTCCAATGGTTACTTGAACCTTAACAGATAAATAACAGGAATGCATTGCTTGTTGTATTCTATTATTTATACATGGGTCAGTACCACAGACAGCCACTGCTTGGCACTACGGTCTAACAATTTAGCAAAGCTCAACCTTGATAAGGTACCTTAAAATTGTTGTTCTTTATACCAAAGATTTTACATTAGAGGTGAGATCAGAGATTGTTGGGTTTTATTTAGTAAATTAAAGCCTACTTTGATTATTTTTTCCTAGAAAGATGCTCTTGTGGGGTTAAATACAGGTTCTGGCTTTTTACATTTATTATTTTTTTTTTCTAATTTGCTTTGTTAATGAATTGTAGCTACTTTGTTACTAAAATATAAACCCTAGGGAGTAAAATGGTTCTAGATAAAGCGCTATTAAACATTCATCAGTTTCACTATGGTACTGTGTTCTTTCTGAACTTTTTTTGCATATTAAACATCAAATATATTCTGATTGACTGTGATTGTTGCATCATATCATTTTTGCTTTCAGTATGGATAGACAAATGACTTGTCAGGCTCATGTTTTTCAACCATTTTGCTTGTGATTGATAGCCTGGTTAAAACCAGACCATTCTCAGTAGTAACGGAGTTATGGTCTGGCAAAGCTTCATTAATAACTCATTTCCAAAGGGGCATCACCAACGGACATCGCTCAAATGCCTCTGGGCGCAATTGGATAGATCTAAAACCAATCAGAGCGATCGTCATTTTGTAAAGCCCGCCCCAACGTTTCTGATTGGTGCCGCGATTTCGACGGATTAGAAATGGGCTTGAATGAGCTCTTTGCCAGACTACTTGCAGAGCAAATCTAAATTTGCCGGAAGTTGTCTGGGTTTTCCCAGGCTATGTGATTGATGTTTTATACCATGTTTAATGTGCAATATGCAGTACATTGACATGTAGCAGTATTTTGGACAAATTACAGAAATCAGAAATAGAATCCAAGTGACTGACTTATTGTCCTTGTTGGAGTGGAGAAAACCTGTTATGAAAAATAGTCACACGCTCTCAGAAGTAAACACGACAGGAGACCAATGGTGAATTTATTAAGGAAAATTATATTTATTTTACATTGCAATGCAATTTCCCATTTGTATAGGTTTAGAACTCTATAAATCAGAAACTATCATAATTCAGGAAGCAAAATAAAAAATTGGAGACATGAAATCACATGCCCTAAACAAAAAAAAAAAAGAAAAAAAAAATGAGATTAATAAATGCCATGTCTATTTTGCTCTTGATCTCTTTTTACAGATGCAACCGTTTTGCACCTTTGCTAATCTGAAAGCTAATAAAAATCACAAAAAAAAAAACATCATGAACTAAAAAAAGATTTCAGAAATTAGGAAAAAGGTAAAAAATAGAAAGGAGGAAAAACTCAGTATATTAGTTATTGTATACAGTATATAAGTTATTGGCATGTTCAACACACAACTGTAAACTATGCCAAAATATAATATGAAAACACTGGTCGAAACAGATGTATGCAATGCAATCTCTAGGACTAAACGGATGAGATCTTCACCCGTTTGGAGATAACGACTACTGGGATAATTGGATGAATACTGTTTAAACTCGATGCCTTTTCTATTATATTATTCTTAAATATAATCTAAGCCAGTGTCCCTTGCATAGACAACTAAAAAGGACAACAGCCAACACCAGTGCAAATTAGCCCAGGACTAGTTTTAATCCATGTCCAGGGAGCCAGCCACATTATATACAATGCTGAGTTTGTATAAAAAGCTAATGAAAACAGAGGAAAGACAAATGCTGGATCTTGCAGGACAAACACTTTTTTTTTCTATACTGCAGTCTCTAAAGACTGGGACCAAGAACAAGAGCTGCCCCATTTTAGGATGTCCAGTTGTTTTTAAGCTACAAACTGAAATTGACACAGATAAAATATGCATTGTACATTTAAAAATATCTCTAAACTTCTTTAACTGGTTCCTTGAAACAGACGCTTGAAAACCTAGAAAACTATTTTTTTTGTGCCTAACCACAAACCATTATACTATAAGACCTACTTGGTCTTCCCTTTTAAAAACTGACAGTCAGACCCATGAAAAACTATATTCTCTGAAATAAAAAGAAAATAACATACAGTTACAATATGTATCGAGTAATACATGTTACGCTATGGATTGGGTAGCTTCTTTCAATCAGATCCTACCTACTATTATCTTTGAATAACGCATATAAAAGTCACACTAACCATCCTAATACCTGTTTTGTGCACTTGGAACACTTCCCAGCGCTAAAACCACTTCCTCCCTAAACCGTGACCCACCGTAACACTCAAGAATGACATTTATTTCTTAAAAACTCCACATACTTCCTGTGGGGACACCTAAAAGTGTCTATTGAGACCCTTCAAGCTAAATCAAACCCAATTTCTTGACACCGTTTTGGTCCACATGGGAGTAAACCATCAACAGAGTTCACACATTAGCCAGGACTACATTAATTTCCATAGAAACAGTCACCAGAGCAACAGCACTCTCTTTCTCAGTTTCAGAATGCCCAGCTGTTAACTTCATTTTACTATTTTCTCAATGACCGATACATCTCGACAAGCTCCTCAGGCCATAAAACAGTTTTATACGTTTTAGTTTTGCATATCAAGGTCACTTACTGTCTACATATGATGTTTGAATAGTTTACTTTGCATCTGTCAAGCAACATATGAGACAAAACTAAGACAAAACTAAACCCTTCTGTTTAGCTCATGTAGGAGTATAAAAATACAGTATGTCACTGTTTAATGTGACATTGTAACGGTTTAAAACAGGAGCTGAAATGACGCGTCTGTGTGTGTTCGGAAACATTTTGCGCCTATGTGAACCCTAATAAGACAGGCATCTGTTCGCTACTCTGTAGCACTAGCTCTAGCCAAAATGTTTGCATGAAAAAAATATGAAAAACAAGAGGTTAACAGCGAACCTCTAAAAAAAAAAAAAAAAAAAAAAAGTGGCTACATGCTGTTGCCAAGTAACTGGATTCTTGTGTTGGCCGCATTTCCTCATGCACGTCACAATGGACCATGCTTCGGTTTTTCTGTGCTTCATTTAGATTCCCAACACATGCAGAACTTCAACACAGACACTCTGCCAACATACACACACGCATAGGCGCCGATACCGTGGGTGCTCCGGGGCTCGAGCACCCACGGAAAATACTGAGCACCCACGGAAAATACCGAGCACCCACATGTGCCAGACTGTCATTAAACATTGCAGTTGGTGCTATGTTAAGTGTTTCTCGGATGAAAACGCCTATTTAGTGACCCCGCTCTGTACGCAGAGACACGTTGCTCCCATAGGGCCTGCTCACATATCGCGTCTTTTGCGCGCGCAAGTTCGTTATTTCAAATGTAGCCGCGCGGTATGCGCGCTCATAATGGAAGCGACGCGGTCGCGGTGCGACGCGCTCGTTTTTTCCAAGCGCGTCCGCGCCGCATCGAGATAAAAACATCTCAACTTTTCAGAATGCCGCAAGCGCACCGCAGGTCACGTGACAAGAACCAAGCTTAGCAACGACAGACGCCTCCGGAGCGCAACCACCCGAGCGCTTTGGAAAAAGGAGAACGCGGCGCGCCTAGCGTTTTCGACGCGTTTTTATGCGCGATATGTGAGCGCGGCCATAGTCAGTATAACCTCCTGAAGAATTAACCGCAATGGTGAGTCAACAAAAATTTTGCTCAAACGGGTGCGGGTCGGACACGGGTCTAAACACGGGTTTAAAACAATCACGTACAAACGTAAACATATATGCACATTTTTAGGAACACATCTACAAAAATATGCCTGTATTTCAAGTAAATAAAATAATTTAAAATCCACATCAGTTTATTTGTGCCCACGCCCTCTCAGGAGTCTCTAGACCTACTTTCACTTTTAAAAAGTCATCATAACCGCGCGCGCGATCTGCTTGCAGTCATCGAGATGGATGCTGTCTGAGGAGTTGAAGAAAAGAATAGCTAGTGGAGATGGTAAAGTTGTCGACAAAACTGAAGAAAACAATGTTGGGAAAGGCTTTGCTGCATGCATTTTCGTGTTGGATAGCCACAAATGTGGAACTTCATCGCTGAGAAGGAAGCACGCAGATAACTGTTACTGTAGTAACAAACAGTTCTATCGAACAGTATTTGTCAAATTTAACACTGTTACATTTTGTAAATTTCCCACGAAGCTGATCGCGGTTACGTGTCAGTTAAACTTTCCATCTCCAATCCTGTCTGTATTTGTGAGAAGTGGCGCTGTCCTTGAAAGATTACTTTACGGCTGTATTATCAAGTAGGCTAAATAGGTGTGTGTGTTCGTGTCGGCCGCTGTCCATTTCCTAAGGTTCTGAAATGCAAACATTTTTTGACTATTTTTTTTTTAAAGGGCTTGCGCCCATGAGCACCCACGGAGGAAAACATAAATCGGCGCCTATGCACACACGTACACTTTTTTTTTCAAAGGGACAATTATTGTATACAGCCTTTGCAGGAGGTAGTAACCAAGTTAATCTGACTGGATGGACTGGCAACTCAAAAGTTGTCTAAACTGATAAAAATTATAAAATAATAGTACAAATCTGACTATAACATACCTATAAACTAAGTTGTGTACCTGTAAGGATCCAATAACTGACTTAAACACTCATCCTAACGGAGTCTGAGTGTTTGTATGAAAGTTAATGCAAGATTTAGCCAACATGCTACATGTATGATACATACATGACCGTCTCATGTAAACTCATGAGTGTCCTTCCACAGTGTTTCCATGGGATGTTTATCACATGTGCTTATATGGTGACTGATAAACGATTCCAGATAACATCCAACGTATTTTTGAACAAACTTTCGTCCATTCTTTTTAGTCATCTTTACTGGAGGGTGAACTGAACTCTACTATGAACATCAGCTTTTTGAGCTTGATTTGGCAATTAGTCTACTTCATACATCCACTCCTCCTTTTCTACCTCACTCGATATCATCATCATCACTCTCTCATCATCGTCCTATGTATCTTTACCCTAGAATAGGCCAAAACATCTACTCTTCCTCCTCTTCTTCCTCCTCCTCCTCCTCCTCTTCATCGTCATCCTCATCGTGGCAGTGTGTGATTTCCTGTGGCGGCTGAGCGAACAGATGGGGCGGTTTGATTTCGCTAATAGAGCGTGTGAGCTGGTTTCTTTTGCAGTCGATGTCCTTGCAGTCCACACAGTGGCGGTTGCGTGTGGCCAGAGGAGACTCGGTCTCTGTGTCTACATGGGCGTGCTCCACTGTGGACTCATGGGGCATCTGGGAAAGAGAGAGAAAAAAAGGAAGCATGTTTAACAGGTACGTTAAATAGGTCAGCAGGCACAGAAGAGAGAACCAAGTGAACAGGAAAAAAAGTGGGTGTGTTTGTGTAGGCAGAGCCGGTATTTCAGTACCAGTTGATACTCGAGTTAGAAAAATGTAACCATATTAGTTTTTCATTCCAGGTTTTTCTATTTTTAGCACAGCGTGACTTGTATAACTTGCGCTTATGCCTAGTACCTTTTGAACTACCATTCAAACGTTTGGGGCTGCTAAGTCTTTTATGCTCGCCAAGCCTGCATTCATTTGATCAGAAATACAGTAAAAACAATAATATTGCAAAATATTATTACAGTTTAAAATACATTTGTTTTCTATTTAAATATGTTTTCAAATGTAATTTATTCCAGCATTTTCAGCAGCCATACTCCATCTTCAGAAATCTTTCTAATATGCTGATTTGGTGCTCAAAGAAACATTTATTATTATCATCAATGTTGAAAACAGTTGTGCTGCTTATCATTTTTGTGGAAGCAGTGATGCATTTTTTCAGAATTCTCTGACGAATAGAAAGTTAATAAGAGCAGTCTCTGCTGTCACTGTTGAACTGGAGAAACTGGAGAAATAAAACACTGGACATGTGTCAAAATACTAGATTTGTGTCCAGTGTTTTATTTCTCCAGTTTACATTCACCAGACCAACTGTCTCTTCATTAATATTTTGCCAAGATGGCCATTATGACAATGAAAAGTGCACTTGATAGTTCATACAGTACACAAATGTTTGCAGTGCAATGATTTTTTATATATGGACACAAATCCAGTATTTTGACACATGTGTAAATATAATAAAATCATTGCATTGCATATTAAAGGTGCATAGCGCAAGTCTCTGAGTTTTTGCAGAACTATGCCCCCTCTGGCGACAAATGAAACTGCAACACTGGAACTGAACGCGCATGACGTCACGCCCAGTCTCAAATTCGGCCCGAATCCCTCTTATTTATTTTACTGTACAGGATTATAGAGGCAATTGCAGTGATCAGAGAAGGGCTCATTCAGCCCATCAGGCAATTGTTTAAGCATGTATGGGTTAGAAAAACGGGTATTTTTAACATGAAAAGTTGCTTAATGCACCTTTAATCAAACAACTTTTACAAGAAAAAGAAAAACCCAGACACTCACTTTAATTTATTTCTTTATTAACTTTTATTACTGACACTATATTTCAAGAAATACTTATCTAAGTATAAAGTAAAAACCTATCTAAGCATGTTTAATTGACAAATATTATATTAAGGCAACATACAATTATTATTATTATTTTGTATTGATATGAACGGTTAACCTTAAATAATGATATTATTATTATTATTATTAGTCTGGGGCATAGGAATTGGTACCAGCTATTGTATTGGTATTTGTATCACTAATGCAAGCCTATGTTTATGGGTGTGAGTGTTTATGGGTGCGTTCTCACCAGAACATGGGCGGCTCTGAACAGGTAGCTGAAGGGGTAGTAGAGTAGGTTGATGAAAGAGGCAGCATACAGATCAGCATAACGCATCACCTGAGAAGCAAACAGAGTCTGCCGAGAGCCACTGCGAAACAGGCTTCCCATCATCCCGTAGCACATGTCCATGTCATGAGTCACTCTCTGATGAGCCAAGACGCACAGAGAGAATTTGTGAATCAACCTGATATATATATATATAACATCACTCTTGTAGCTAATTAATTCCATCCAAATATTTATGGACGGCATATGTGCCAGGCTGTTGATTGCCATGGGCAATAATTAAACTTACAAGACTTATAAGCTGCCATTACAAGCATTGATGTAAACACATTTCCTGTTCGTTTATGCAAACTGAGGAACGAGTCTAAATTATTGTCTCAAGAGCATTTCACAGATACTCTTCATGAAAATAACCCATAATATTTCTAAACTCTAAACTCTTTAAAAGTTATTAGGGCACTTAAATGTACTTGCATAAATAAAAAAAATATATTGTTAGGTACAATGTACTAATTGTGTTCATGCTGTATTGCAAAACACTTTTGCTGCTACTGAGGTGGGATACGGGTAAATTTAGGGACAGGTTTAGTGGTGTGGTTAGGTTTAAGGGTGGGTTAAGGTGTAAGGGAAAGGTCAACAGTGTAATAATAGATGTAATTACAGAAATTACTGGTATTAAGTATTATAAATCTAAGTACAATGTAAAGACATGTATGTATTAAGTGCATTTAATCAAATGAGTCCTTTAAACGTTAGTACATAGTAGTTAAATACACATACGATCGTTGGATAGATACTGTAAAATCAGATCATAATTGAAATATGTGGAATGTGCGTGTGTTATTCAGTGTGTGTCAGTGTGTACCTTCATTCTTCTCTGGATGGCACTGATATCTGGCCTCTCATTGCTGCTGCTGTCCAAATGCCTAGAGAAAGAGAGAACGTGAGAGAGAGAAAAGTACAGTCAGGGTGCTGTCCTCTGCCTCTGGCCTAAGAAACTGGGATAGGCTCCAGCCCTATGACCATAGAAGGTCGTATAAGGACAGCGAGAGAGATTATGGTGTGTTATTACCATAATGTCAACCTGGATGTTCTACTCGGAGCGGTTCACATAGGCTACCCGGACTTGGAATTATGCATTTCTACGGCCAAAATTCCAAAATGAATATGAAATATGAAATGAATATGAATATGCTTATTTTGAGTATTCAACAGACAAAACTACAATACAACAACAGTTTTTATGCAAATGCCTTATTGATAAACTAGTTTATTTAGCAGGACATTAGTCATTAGTTATCAAACTCTGTCTTTTTTTCAGATTAATCTGGCCTTAATAAAATACCAGCAAAAGACAATTAGAGGAATTATGAAACAGAAATATTATGAGATCAGTTAAACACTTGACTTAACTATATTTTACTGATGAAGCGGAACAAGTCGGAGCTCAGAAAATTCTAGTTAGTAATTTGTAATTAAAAGCGCTTTAGTAGGAATCTCACAATTACAATAATTCAGAAATGGCGTGAACGCCTTTAATAGTTTCAAATGTCAACATTTTATTTTCATAAAACTGATCTAAAAACATATATACTCACCCGATCACGCACACACAGGTATTCCTATCATTATGAGGACATTATATAGACAAACTGAATATTCCATCCCCTATCCTTAAACCTACTCCTAAACCAACCTATAACAGAAAACTTTCTACATTTTACATAATTTATTATGATTTATAAGCTGTTTTCCTCATGGGGACCAAAACATTTCTCCACAAGGACAAGGATTTAGGATATTGCCATCTTTGTGGGAACATTTTGTCCCCATAACATACCCCCCCTCCCTGTGTTGAGGGACACACGTGTTGAGGGACAGAGGCAGCTTTACTCACTTGTATAGTTCTGCCAAGAAAATGTCCAAGCCCTGCAGTTCCTCGAACAGAGCTGTGAATGAGAGAGCAGAACCCTGTCATGATTGGGTTTCACATCTCTTCCTTAGCCTTTCAATTGTTAACATATTATCTGACACTCTTTTTCGTCTTTCTCTTTCTGAGCATTCCTTTCTTTATTGAGTTTCTCACAAGAAGGTCTGTTTCGTGACAGTGTTTGCGTTGTAATAGAACTGCTGCAAAAAATGTATACAAAACTTTAAGTAGTTTCTAGGTTACGACACTAAGTAATTAAAGCAACAACATGTAACTTTTCAACCTTCATAATATATTTCCAAGACCCTTGTGATAGTACATCGACTTACAATAGGTTGAATGAGACGTCTGCCAGAGCCTGACGGGGTCTGTATCGCTTTTACTGGCACTATGTAACTTCGGGGTGCGGGTAGTAACCAGAGCTCAAAAAGAACTACAAAATTCGACTGCTTTACGGCATACGTCACTTTGCCCACCACTTCCTCAAATGTGGCCAACCAGCGCGTTTGTTTTCGTACGTCTGTTTTCGTCATGGCTGAAGCAGCAGCGAAACGTAAGAAGTCCAAGGTTTTGTCAGAGTAGAGTCGGAAGAGGAAAAGGGAGAGTAATAAACTGAAAGTCAGGACGAGGATCAATATTGGTCGAGCGTTTGCTCGCTGGCGTTAGCTTATGGAGGAGGAGAGTTACCAGACCGATGCTGACTTGGCCGTCATGCTGTTGAACTAGTAAGTAACTGTAAATTGCTTGCATACTATCTTTAGTTTTTCTAATCTGTTGTCTGCCTGGCTACGTTACGGAAACTATCTGGTCCTCCATTTATCTTCATGAATCAGCTAGAAGATGAGCGAATTATCAATCTGGTAGCTAGTAAACACTAACATGGTAGTTTTAGATGGTTAGGATGCTATCGCTATCATTCTCGTTCAGATTTGAGCATTGCAATCGACATGCAAATCGCAAATGTTTGAGTTAAAATGTTTAGTCTACTAAACATGTATAAATTATGAAAGGGGGAAGATTAATAATATTGTCATTGCCCATATGAAAAAACCTGCATGCTTCATATACAGTAACCGTAAATCATTTTACGACAGCGGTAATGGACAATTCTGCTTCCAACCTGTAGGGCGACCGCAGAGGAAAAGTTCCATGTTGTTGCTTTAATTTAGTAATGATCATAATATAATTAATATAGCTGCAAGCAGCAATTATCGGGGCCAAGCAGAACAAGACGACAAGACGTGTCAGACCAAGTGCAACAATGAGCAAAGTTTGGCATCAATATGTCAAGGCATTGCAGAGATAAAGCCTGAACAGTCTTTTTGGCATCATGCCTCAACTTTACTGCTGCGCTATATGAAAACAGTTTCGTCTATCGACACGAAATCCATAACTTTTCGTCGGCACAGTCTGGAGATGATACGATTCGATTATGGTGAAAATCGGACAAACGGTCTAGGAGGAGTTCGAAAAAGTAGGTTTTGAATGAAAATCAAGATGACGGACAGGAAGTTCGGCCAAATAAGGAAAACTTGGTATCTATGTTCTCGACGTGACCCAAGGAATCTATTAAGACCAGTGGCATTTCAATAGCCAGATTTATTCAAAAGTTATATGCCTTTTTGTAAATTTTGTTATAACTTTTGACCACTAGGTGGCGCTGGTTCGAAACTTCTCATGCTCCTTCACATCGTGCTGATGACCCATACTGAGTTTCGTAATGATACGTTCATGCGTTCATAAAATAGAGCTTTTTAAAAACAGAATTACCCCTAAAAACAGAATTGATAGTCAACAAATCTAAATACGCAAAGAGGGATTACATTTACATAAAAATGGCAATGTAACTTCATGGATTGAAACCCAAATCCCAAAATATAGCTATAAACTGCTCTAAATCCTATATTGCAAAAGATAGGTTTACATAGGATATGTAGTTCAGCACCAAAACTCTACTTGCAGCTATTCATCGCCAATGTGCCTATGCCAACCATGCTGTAACCTATTACTAATGGGCAGCCCAAATAAATGTGTGCTGCTTACGTGCTGTGTGAAACAGGCTTATTTTACTGAAATATGGCGACACTCACAGCTTTTGTCTGTCCACACGTGCAGCTCCTGCGCCAATTCAGGAATCACCAGGAACGTCCGCCAACCCTGTCGCTTTTTGGACTTAAGAATATCTCCAAAAATATGATCCCCAATGTACACAATATCCTTCCCTTTCACTCCGAGTAAATCACACACAGTGTCAGAGGAACCTGGGCAGAGATGACAACATACATTTTTTAAATAATTACATATAATGGTAACACTTTATTTTAGGGGTCCAGAATAATGCATTACTGTAGTTAAGCAATAATTAATAATTGACTTATTCACAATTAAGCATTAGTTAAGCACGAACACACTAGTAATTAATGATTAACTTTAAATGTTAAGGCTCCTGAATTATGTGTTAGTTAAGCATGGACACAATAGTAATTAATGATTAATTGAATGTACAGTAAACACCTTTTAACCATTATTTACAACTTAATAAGCCATTTATTATTTTTGTGTAGTGATGTAATATATTTATGTGCCATTCTATTAAGTTAACTGAACAATAAACTAGTAATTATGTTTAATTACTGCTGGTTTTGCAGTTGTAAATTGCTAAAATATTGTAATAAAGACAATTTGACTCCCTATTCTTAAGTGAGAAGTATATCCTCATTAGTTATGGCACTTATTGAGTGATATTCAAGTTTATTAACCAGAATTAGACAATAATTAAGGCTAAACTGCCATCAATACAGTACTAATAAAGACGATTTTACCCTTTGTTCTAAAGATAGGTTCTAATTTACAGTATTGGTTTGTTTAGTTATTCTGCCACGTTACCTCACGAGAATGTGTATTTTTACGTAAAGTGTGGTTCTACAACACATGCATTTACTTATGTTTTCATACACTGAAACGTACAATATTGAGAGCACTAAAAACATTTCACTCTGTTTGTGACTTCTGCTGCAGACTCGTTTCAAAGGATTACGTTAAACAAAATTGCACTTTAAAACCTTAAAATGAATAACATTTCTTAATCGTTTAACCATTATTTTTCTTGTAATACAAATCTCAAGCTTGTTATGAATTAAAAAATTGCTGCCTCAAAAAGCTAGACACAACAAGTTTTACGGCAAATATCAAACGCTCATGGGTTCTCGCCTGCTTCGTCACAGATTGTGATATGCCGTGAAGTGAAGTGGGATACCCTTTTCATGGATTAATAACTTAAATCCTGCCAGAACCAGAGAGGACTGCGACTGCAACACATCGTCATTCGGACTACTATTGGTACAGCTTTTAATAAATAAATTATTATGATTACACTTTTCTGTCTGTTATGTTTTTCTTTATAACTCTATATTTTCAAGAAATGTGTATGGGAAGGTTTAGAGGTTTGAGTAGGATTAGTGGCTCAAAATATATTTTTAATACTATATTGTTACAAAATTTTTCCTTTTCCTAAATAATCCTAATAATTTCTATCAATTACGTTGTGTATCATTTTATATTCTCAATAAAAAGGTTTAGTTTGGGTTAAGGGATAAAACATTTCTATAAAATGGTAAAAAGGGAAATTATACAGATATCTTTATGATATAAAAGATTCGTAAATAATATAAGTTTTTTTGCTGTAAAAGTGCAATATGTTTTTGTTTAAATGTTGCCGATACATCCATGTTGTAGCTTACCTTTCACCATTGATCCAAACAATGGTGTCTGTACATATTAATACTTATATAACAATGAGACCACCTAATAAGTGCCAGAATTGAGGATATAACTTTCACTTTAGAATTGGGGGTCATATTGTCTTTATTAGTACTGTATTAATGGCAATTTAGCCTTAATTATTGGCTAATTCTGGTCAAACTTAAATATCACTCAATAAGTACCATTGTACCAACTTATGAGGATATAACTTTCACTTTAGAATAGGGGGTCAAATTGTCTTTATTACACTATTTTAGCCATTTATAACTGAAAAACAAGCAGTAATTAAACAATTACTATCTTATTGTTCAGTTACCTTAATAGAATGGGACATAAATATAATTACATCACCACACAAAATTGCTTATTAAGTTGTAAATAATGGCTAAAATGTGTTTACTGTATATTCAATTCATCATTAATTACTATTGTGTCCATGTGAACAAGTAAATCATTAATTACTAGTTTATTTATGCTTAACTAGCGCATAATTAAGGACCCTTAAAATATAAAGTTACAAATTAATTATTAGTGTGTTCATGCTTAACTAATGCTTAATTGTGAACAAGTTATTCATTAATTAATGCTTAACTAATGCATTATTCTGGACCCTTAATATAAAGTGTTACCCATATAATTTATATTTATAATATGAATTTAAACCACAAGCACTATATTTGCCAAAATAATCTCAATATGACTTTATCATGAATATCTCAGCCAATCAATGCTCTCACAGGTTTTGCCTTCAGTGAATCAGAACTAAGGATAACACTTTACACCACGTCCCTATTAGTTAACATTAGTTAATGCCTTAACTAACATTAACTAACAATGAGCAATACATGTATATTTGCACAGTATTTATCAATCTTTGTTAATATTAAAGTTAATAAAAACCACCCGTTCATTGTTAGTTATGCAAGCTCAGGTCCATTAAATACTATTAACAAATAAAACTTGTTATTAATAATGTATTAATAAATATTAAAATTAACATTACCTAGGATGAATAAATGCTTTAGAAGCATCTGTTCATGTAAACTAATGTAGTTAACTAATGTCAACACAACCAAACCAAACGTGACCACACATGCAGTTAAAAAATCATGTGATAAAGTGTGGCTCTGTAATAGACTTGTGGTCTAAATGTTAGTCATCAGCGGAATATGTTTCAGGGCCTTCAGGGAGATACATCTGTGAGTGTGTTGTTTGCATCTTTATCCAAAAAATTTCCAGTACCTCCAGAGTAAACAATGCCATGTTGTAAAGGTCCAGTGTATGTTCCTATTTTCAGCCGCCCTGTGGTCTGGGATAGAGAACAGACCGATTAATATTTAGATGTCCAAACTCTCTGAATATTCATTCAATGTACTTCAGTGGTTATAAACAAAAGGGCTGGGGCCCACTCGGGGGCCTCAACATGACTTAAAATAAGACAAAAAAGCTTTAAAATAAGCTAAAAATCTAAGCAGACATTAGCTGCGTTTACAAGGACCCTAACTAATCCATTTGTAATCAGACTACTAGCACAGTCCGAATAAAGAAGTCACACGTATCAAATCCAATTCAAATTTAATTTGGATTGTAAGGGGTGGTTTAAACCTTTTCTAAACTGTTCGATAGGACATGTAAACACTTGACTTGATCAGATTAAAAACAGAAACGGGAAAGCTCTGCGAAATATGCAATGACGTAGAAATGGCGTATTCACATATGATGCACGAAACGAGCCGACGTTCTTGAATATAGTGTAAATTCTCATTCCATGCATTGTCTGTGAAGTGCTGCTGGACAGCGTTGTCCCATCAGTACTTGCTTCATCCACAGACGCCTTGTTTTGGGCGCAGGAAGGGTGCGTTTTTCTGCTTGATAAATTTAAGCAGCATGGCACAATGATTCATCTGACCACTGTCTCCTAATCAGGACCTCGAAATAGATAAATATTAAGTCTGCTTTATTACAAAGAAACAAAGTGATGGTAGGTTGATGGTTAGTATGCGCCAACAGCAGGAAACTCTGTATATTCATGCAGTGTGCGCATGCCAAAAGATCAAATCCAATTTGAAGCTTGTGACATATAAACGCGCACATCAACCCGATGACTTTATTCAGCGTTCATGTAAACACTATGTTTGGATTCATCAATTGGAATGATTTCATTCCGATTGAAACAAAAAGTGTCCATGTAAACGTAGCTATTGTATTTCCTATTTGAATTTGTTCCCTCAATGACTGTCATTTTAATTTATGAACCACGGTTCTCACAGTCTCGGAAAATCGGGAAATGTGTCATGACAATTTTTTTTAAACTAAACATTAATTGGTAATGTGTAAACAATAAAGAACAATCAGTTATTTAGCTATTTTAATTATGTATAATTACTTTATTTGAAAATATTGCCACTATTAGTTACTGTACATACAAAAGTTTGAAAACAAGCAGCTTTTCCATTACATCAGAAGTACCAGAAATATCTTGGTTGGCCTTTGAATATTTTCTTGGAAGATGAGAGGTATTGCAGTCAAAAAGTTTGAGAACCACGAAT
This sequence comes from Scardinius erythrophthalmus, assembly GCF_964197995.2. Taxonomy (NCBI): domain Eukaryota; kingdom Metazoa; phylum Chordata; class Actinopteri; order Cypriniformes; family Leuciscidae; genus Scardinius; species Scardinius erythrophthalmus. The sequence goes on from NC_138223.1 coordinate 25,846,686, forward strand.
TAACTTTATTATTGTTAATTTTTACCTTTTTTAATGTTACATTTTCTCAGCACATATAAATTACAAAGAATCACAAAGACACAGAGGGGTGTGCCTGCTTGATGTGCACACACACACCGTTTGTGTTGTTTAGCATGCAACGCAATCAACAAATTATGCAAATCAGGCACTAGTGCAAATACACCCACAAAATAAGAACTTTTTGCACTGCTCAGATTGGCCAGTTATTGATGCTGTGAGATGTTTAGCCCCTTAAAAGGAACACTCCGACTTTCTGGGACTTTAGCTTATTCACAGTATCCCCCAGAGTTAGATAAGTCCATACATACCTTTTTCATTTCTGTGCGTTCTGTAAGTGTTATTTGACGCACCCACCGCTAGCCTAGCTTAGCACAAAGACTGGATGTAAATGGATAAGGTAGCATACTAATCCCAATAAGTGACAAAATAATGCAAACATTTTCCTATTTACATGTTGTGATCTGTATAGTCACAGCGTGTACAAATAACAAGGCTATATGAGATAGAGACCATTTTTAAATCGTATAAATACTGGGAACTATATTCTCACTAGGCGTAGGAGCACAGCTACTTGGGCGGAGTGATTAGCGCAGCACACGAGACGCCCTGTGGTGAGGAGCAGAGAGTTCGCTCAGAGTTGGAGTAACAGAGTCAGGAATTACTAGATAGTAAATTTATAGTTTACAATCATGGGTGTTCGCTGTATTGTAAAGAGCTGCGACAATAAACAGGGGAGACCAGGTAATACTATGATGTTTCATAGAATTCCAACCAAAAACTCTGACCTGATGAATCGATGGCTACTTGTTCTGGGTATAGATCCAAACACACCTGTAAACAGCATCAAGAAGTATTTTGTTTGCTCTGAACATTTTACTATAGACGACTATTTTGAAAAAATGCAAGTTGCCACACGGACCATGAAACGTGTGCTAAAGGATACAGCCATCCCATCGATAATAAAGACAGGACAAATTGGATCACCTGTTGCTGCGGTAAGTGTTCCGTTATGTTTTGAGATGACTAACATTAGCCATACTGTAACAGTGCCATGCTAATGTAATGTAACCTTAGTAGTGACACTATTACGTATTACGTAACTTTGTATGAATAGCTAAGCTACAAGTAAACAGGTGATCATGAAAGGCTATTTCAAATGTGCTATGTCAGTTGACGTGTGCATATTTTGTGTATTGACACACTGTATGCAATGGCTATACTGCCATTTCATTGAACTATGAATGATCATTATAACAAAATCACTTACTTGGTGGACAGCTGACCATTAGGTTCACTCGGCATGGGGCGTTTCTTCCAGTTGATCTTGTCACAATGGGAAAAAAAAACGACAACTGCCGGGTGTATTAGGGCAGAGAAATCTTCCGTGGTAGTGACGCAAATATTTTGATTGTCATCAAGCCTTGACATTGATGGCAATACCCGGTCCCATTCATTACAACAAAGGCACTCGGTTTCTGTCGGCATAGGTTGGCATGTTCCACATTTACACCACCAGTCCGTGTTCGTTCTGATTCTCCCCTCGACATCAATCTGTTCGGCATCTTGTCTTACAGCTTCCAAAGTTTGTAACTCCTCGTCTGTGTATTCTGGCTCAAAACTATATGGTTCTGGATCTTGGTTTGATACCCAGTAAAATTCCTCTGACAATTCCTCAAAGTCAGCCATGATCACGAGTCACGTTCGCTACTAGCTAGTTAGTCATGTTTGTTTTGTTTGCGGAACCATCAACAGGGCGTCTCGTGTGCTGCGCTAATCACTCCGCCCAAGTAGCTGTGCTCCTACGCCTAGTGAGAATATAGTTCCCAGTATTTATACGATTAAAAATGGTCTCTGTCTCATATAGCCTTGTTATTTGTACACGCTGTGACTATACAGATCACAACATGTAAGTAGGAAAATGTTTGCATTATTTTGTCACTTATTGGGATTAGTATGCTACCTTATCCATTTACATCCAGTCTTTGTGCTAAGCTAGGCTAGCGGTGGGTGCGTCAAATAACACTTACAGAACGCACAGAAATGAAAAAGGTATGTATGGACTTATCTAACTCTGGGGGATACTGTGAATAAGCTAAAGTCCAAAAAAGTCAGAGTGTTCCTTTAATATTGCAAAGGGAAGACAGGACGGTGCTCAGCTTTCAGCTTGTATTGTGCTCAGCAGACTTCAGTATAAACGCTCTATACTCAGTGCTGACTAACCCTCTTTGTGATTGTGTTCAGCAGGATACAATGTTCCAGAATGTGCAATTCTACACCTGCTGACTTGGAAAGTTGGCTTCTGTTTTTTGTAGGGGTTTTGGTGTTATTTACTCACCGTATCCACCTGTCTCAGAACCGTTCCCTCTCCAAAAAATAAAGGCTTTCGAGCATCCACTAGGATGAGGTCAAAGTACGACTGCCAAGGACGGTGTGGACTGCCATGCTACAACAAAAAAACATTACTATGAGCAACAGTATATGGCAGGAAACTCTTTAGAAAAGTTCAAAGAGAGGTTGAAAATACCTTTGGGCCATGGGGGAAGTCAAACAAGTATGTCATAATTTTCTGTAAAACAAATCAAAACAAAAGCTGGGTTTGTTAAAAGATGATGATGGCTTAAACAAATAGCTTCATGAGGCAGATATTATGTGCGTCCAAATATGAAACAAACCAGTTGCATGTGTGGTTGTTTGTTGCTCTGATCCAAAACCTAAAGAGCTGCATACAGAGGGATTTTTAAGGAATCATGGGCACAGTTCTGACGCAAAGCTGTTTGAAAAGCTTTTTTAATTAATTCCCTCAACAACCGTCATTTGAACCAGGGTTCTTCCAGTCTTGGAAAATCCGGAGATATGAGGGAATTTTAAAAGTGTCTTTACTAGACCATAAAAAGTCATGGAAATTTAAATATATATACATATATCAATATATGAGAGATTGATGAGAGATTTCTATGTGAGTAAAAGTTGGTTTCTACCAATTGCTAAGGCAGAAACATTCATGATAAAATAAAATTATATTGATTGCAAAAAGTGTTGATAATACTAAAAGGCACTGATAAAAACAGTTAAATGTAAAAATGAGGCTGTGAGGTATAGGCTAAAAAACAGTGTGTTCAATGGCTTGTACTGTTGTTTAATAACATAATAACATAATAATTGTTTAGCTGACAAAATCTTTCCAAAAGGCTTTCAATACAAAAAAACGGTTTTGAAAGTTGTGAATTGTGAAAATAACATGTGATCTAGGACCATTATACAGCTGATACCTGGCGTCTACCCTGTCGAAGTTCATTTAAAATTGTATATTTTTCCCAACATTTGTGTGTGCTATGTTACTGAGCTGTTAGCTTACATAAAGCTGCCAATGTAAGCATTCCAAATCTTTCCTTATAGATAGCATGCTGCCATAGATAGATAGCATGCTTATAGATAGCATGCTGCTGTGTTGCCTGTATGCAGCAAGGCAGCTCACTAGGTTCTGAAAGAGAGCTTAAGTATGTGTTTGCATCAGTAAACTCACTTCTGTGTATTTGTAGTCACTGTTGGTGGCTAAGAAAACTTTTGCGACTTCAGTCATGCGGCTCAGCAGCAATGGCAACTTTGCCTTTAAATGAAAAAAAAAAGTTTTTTTTTTTAGAATTACACTTCCCTTGAAAAACTGTAGCACAAAAAGACAAATCAGTAACTTAAAAGACAAACTTACATCTTTCACAACATACTTCTCCAGGTTTTCCACTGTTTTCTCCTTCAATGTTCCCTGAGTAAATCAGCAACGGAGCAAGTTTATGACATGCATCTAAAACACTTCCAATAAACACCTGCTGTTTATATTCATTTTACTATCAATCCTAGCTGCTTGCTATTAAATGTCCACAGCAATGTTACCCTGGCAGATTACTCTGACTTACTGACTTCCTCCTCTGACAACTAATATTCAACAATATTGTTGATTTGACTGCACTAGCATGATGATGAGAACTGGATAAGAACTGAACTGAGCTGGATGATGACATCACTGTTTTTCTGTAGAGCTGCTTATAACTGAATTCAACTTATTACATAATTGATGAACTTTAGACAGTTCTTGAACCGAACTGACACTTGTCTTTTTAGAGCTGCTTTACAGCAGAATTGAACTCTGTGTGCATCACTGATCATTATTTGCTTTATCTGTGTATAAAGTGCTATATGAATAAAGGTGAATTGACTTCAGAAAGAAAGAAAAACAAACAGAAAACATTTGTACCTTAAAATGTACCCAGTCTACAGCATCTCGGATATCTTGGAACATGCTCTTGAAGGACATGAAGAGGTCTCCATCCTTGAAGCCTGTTTCACAGCTAAAGGTTTAGAAGAACAAAGGGACAGCAGAGTAAGACGCCGAGCGCCAGCCATGACACATTTTATCGACAGTCAGACATGTTTAAATGGGACAGTCTTCCCTTGTTTGAGGTTGTCCGAGCCAAACAGGAAAGCTCTCTCCCCCTAAAAGGACCAACAGGTGTTTCAGAGGACATGCATCCATACCAAAACACAAATCACAGACTACTATGTTTTAACAGATTTTATCTACATAGGTCTGGCTGCTTTTTTCCCCCCAGAGCATGAATAAAGTTATTTCCATGCCGTTTAAAATGTATAATTCTATTTGACCTACTTTACATGCACTGTGATTAGTCATTAGTAAGTTACGGTAAACTGATGATAAATTATTTCATGCATGAACATGAACCATAGTTGAATCACAGACAACAATCTGCTTGTGTCATCATGTTTTATAGCATAGTTGTAAAATTGTTTTAAGATTTTCTTATCAAGTTGTAGCGTGCTTTCTGGTGGACTAATATAGAGCGTCAAATAGTCCTCACCCACAGTAAATGATACTGATTATCAATCACTGGTATGGCTGTATGCAGTGTCCATGGCAACAGAGCAATAGAATCATAGTCACTGGAACTCCTACCTGGAATATCGGTCACAGTTTGAGAAGAAGTCAACCAGGCAGGCTAAGAGGTATGTTTCTGTGCGGAGAGAGAGAGTACAAGATATAGAAAGACAGAGAGTGTGAAAGTTGTTCTCAAATTTAAGCATGAACAACTTAATTTTTTTTGCACATAATTTAAATTATACACTACCGTGTATACCGTCTAGTCAATAAGATTTTTTATTTTTTTTAAGAAATTAATTTTATTCAGCAAGAATGCATTAAATTGATGGTTACAGTTAAGACATTTATGATGTTATAATTTCAATTATTTCAAATAAATTATATTCATTTGAACTTTCTATTCATCAAAGAATCCTGAATTTTTTTAAATCAGTTTCCATAAAAATATTAAGCAGCGCAACCATTTTCAACACTAAAGGATCATGTGACACTGAAGACTAGAGTAAAAAGTTATTTTAAATTGTAATCATATTTTACAATATTACTGTTTTAACTGTATGTTTGATTAAATAATTGCAGCCTTTTTGAGGACGAGACCACTGTCTAATATTAAAAACTCTTACTGACCCCAAACTTTTGAATGGTAGTGGGTGTAAAAGTAACATTTTGCCACACCTACCAATGACTTGAGAAAAATTACTGGCTGTAAGACTGGAAAAACTGCAAGAGAGGGCAACTCTCTGAGAGAAGAAAGGAAATTAACATTTGAACTCACTCTTGTGCACCATTCGAGATGCAAGTCTCACCTCAGAATCATCCTAATCTACATCTTTCCCTCTTCCCCCATTCCTTCTCTCTCATGCTGAGATAACCAAAATTCACCCAAGAATCTATATGGTTTAATGTGAATAATTATTATACAGTATTACACGTTTGGTATCATTTGAAATGTCTCAGTGCGACTGGTTCAAATGTCTCATTCCCAATGAAGTAAACCAAAATAATAAGGTATTTAAGAGTTTAGAGAGAACTCGCACACAGAGGAGAGTGTGTCTTCCTGGCAAATGGCATCCTGCTCCCAAAAGGTGTAAACTCTGAATGCAAATTCCCATTGTTAGCAAATGTTTCCATTTGAAAGAAGTTTCCGTCTATATAAAGAAATGCAACAAGAGGCTCAGGGCGATTTGTAGCTCAAATTAGCCCGTGATGCTGAGAGTGGTCAAGACAGCATCATGTATTTTCCAATGTCAGGTTCACATCTTTTCTCTTTATTCCAGAGCATTTGATGTTTTGTATTTATCTTGTTTGTATCTTTGAACTGATCATGAAATTGGCATGATACATTTACCTGACATAATAAATTGTTACAATTGATTTTATTCCGAATACTCTGAAATTGTTTTCCCAAGTAGATTAAACGGATTTGTATGTTACCGCAAGTTTTGCATCAGATTAGTGACGACTAATATTAGGCACTATTTCAAGTGTACGTGTTTTGCAAAGACAAGAAGTGAATTTCCATTTAGGGCAGCAAAAGTGCAGCTTGACCAACCTAAATCTGGGTGTGTCTTACCTCTGTTTTAATTTAACATTACTTTAGATAATCCAAAGCTATTATAAGACAAGTAAAGTTGGTTGACTTATATGTGTAGTAGTGGCCATACCTCTACTGAAGTAAACGTTACTTTAATTTCAAGTGTATGCAATCACAGGGGCAATACCAAAGTATCTTTGATTGTGCAAGCGTGAATGCGACCGATCTCATGTATATAGCAATTACCTCTGTTTAGTGACCGAAGCTGGCGAGATTGTGATCATGAGACCCACGTTAAACAAGGCGTGAGGAACTCTGAGCGACATAGCTTCCTAATATGAATGGGTAAAATATAAGTAAAGAGTTAAATAGAACAATCAAATGTGTTGTTAAACTATTATATAACTGACCAATAACCAACTGGCAATCTAACTTAAATTCGAGGTCGTGATAAAATGGAGTCAGATATAAAATGGAGTCAGATAAAAGCTTAAATGGAATTAAATTACTTTGCCACGCAGAAAGACAGTAACACGCAGACACCTTCACCCATTCTATCGGAAACAGCCATTGGACTGATTTAGACGGGCTGATTTACACTGGGCATAAATATTTTTTATCAGCCATTAAACTGTGTGTGCATTATGTGAAGGAAGGAAGACACGCAGGCAAGCCTGAAGCATGGCAATGCAGCTTCTCATTCCCCTCTCAAGGAACCGGGGGTTACATAAGTAACCAGAGACGTTCCCTTTCGTAGGGAAGTCAACACAGCGACACTATGCCACTACGCCATGCTGACTAATGAAGGTTACCAAGCACAATTTTGTCAGGCTTAAATGCGTCAGTAACAAATAAGGAAGCAATCTGTCTCACCACAGCCTTGCTCCTGAGAAAGCTAGTGTTATAGGGACAAGGAAAAAAAGCCCTGAAGCATCCTTGCTCAACCTTTCCTGACACGGGTACTCTTTCCCAAACCAGTCCGAGCTACAGCTACAGGAGAGCCCAGAGCCCCGAAGAGCAGAGCTATCAGGGGAGACTACAGACATAGCCTCAGCTAAGTCCATAGCACAACAATCCAGCAGCCAAACCAGTCAACAGGTAAACTATGGAGTCACTTGCAGCAACTCCACACTGTTACACCATGTCTACACTTGTCATGTCGCATCACGTTGCTCGCATCCAAAGACAATGGATTATTATATATCATATTTATTATTACACATTATACTCAGTGATGTTGTCTTCATGACACGACGAAGCACGACACGACAGATCACTGACAGTAAACTGATGCCTCGTTCTATCTATGACGTGCTCCAAGCACTCACCATACTTCTCATAGGAAGGACAAATTTGCAACGGTTGCTTTATCGCGGCGTGTAGACAGCTTCTAGTTGTTGATTAGATGTGCAATGGTTGCGTCCGGTGTAGACACAGTGGTAGATATCGCTGTAGATTTAGCAGCACAGTACTGTAAAAACCTACAGTACAATAACACATTTCTACATTACAGTAAAATACCATAATTTTGATTGCATTCTGGATAATTTCGATTTAGCAGGAATATTTTTGTGTTTCTGTAACCTTGCTGTAACCTGGCTGTAATACACCAGACAATAATACAGGATTTCTGTAACTTCCGGTGACTGGAGAAGGAGAATGGTGGATTTCTGGAAGTTCGGCAAGTTAAAAATAATTGAATTATTACGCTATAGTTTTTACACTACAGTGTACATAGTTTTTGGTGTGGAATGAAACGGCAAATTTAGCCAGCTAAATTTGCAAACTCCTCCCTCACTCAGTAATTTCTGATCGAAAACACAATTACAGAGTTAGATGTCTAACCCATTGTTTCACCTCACTGCTCTCCCAAAATTTCAAATCTGACTCTCAAATCCGACTTTCAGAGCAAGAGAAAGTGGAACACTCATCTCAAGCTCCGCCCACTCAAACCAATAGCAGATCAGAAGAGGCCACTCCTCAAGCGTGATTCCTGGTTCAGCATGAGAGCAATAGAGCTAGTGAGAAAAGCCCAAAGAAGGGAAATACACCTCCATCATTCTGCCTACAATCCCCAAGAACCTCGAGGTGCTCGACTCTCATCCCTCAAGAGAGAGTCAAGCAAGGGAGGAGCTTCCCACTGCGAATGCTCCATCGAGAGCCTAACGCGCTCCGTGCAAACACTTGATTCTCATCCCGAGAGAGAGTCAAGCAAGAACAGATCTTCCAACTGTATCTAACTCCCTCGAAAGCTGAACACGTTCCATGCAGAAGCTTGATTTTATCCCCCTGAGAGACAGTCAAGTAAGAATGGAGCTTCCTACCTTGAATGCATCGCAATGAGTGTATCCTGCTCCCTCAAGAGTCGAACGCGCTCCGATGGACTCCTAGCTTCACATGCACATACAAAAAAAGTGGCTTCCTGAAGACAACAAAGCTGATCACGTGTAATGCAGGCACCCTTTTATACACTCGGGCACTCAATGTAACTTAATCGGACTGCCATCAACCAATAAGACTGGCATGATTTCACAAGTGCTTGAGACACCGAATTCTGCAGGTCAACAACTGACGCAGAATTTAGTTCCCTGAGAAAGGAAACCACAGGGAAACTGCTCTTTTGAACTGCTTATCTTTTGTTGACAGCAGATTTATAAACCATTCTCATTACAAACTTAGGAAGATGTTTGGCACGTTGAAATTTCAAATGCACGTTATAAGCGATAAACTTACAGCACTTGAGTGTTCATATGGAGCAGCATTTACTGCAACCGAGCCACTTTGAGACACTCAAAACACTCATGTGAAAAGATCCCAGTGCTGTGCATCACTCTGTAACATGCAGCGCATAACATATTACATGCAACGCATTGCATATTTATATAATTACAATAATCAGGCTAAAGAACATCACGATCTCAGGCATTGTTAGAATGAATAGAAAAAGTTACCGGCCAACTGGCGAGTAACAGTGTTTCATATACTTGCCAATGTTGATTTTTACTTGCATTTGGCGCTTGCCTAGAGTTATTTTTAGGCCTGGTAGTGTATATGTAGGCAATTATATACTAAATAATTTTTGTTTTCAAAGTGCATTTTAAATGCAACAAAAATGATTTGTATCTTTGAAAATCATGTATGCATATTGTAGGTAAAAAGGTTTTTGTCAAAAATGTCCTACTAATTTTTTTTTTCAAACAAAATGACAAAGCTGCTTTTCCATATGTCTCATGGTGTGTAATGATTACTGAATTAAGTTCAGTAGTAACTTTACTTGGTTTATTAGAAAAGATCCTGTAAAAATTAATTATACTACAATTGCAACTCTAAAATGCAAACCAAGCTTGCATTTTGATAAGTATAAATCACTTCATTACTCACTCTGTACTACTGTACAGCAAAATTCCAGCGAGAATAACTGCACACAAATACAGTAGAACCTGTTCCTTATTATTATATACAATATGGCAGCAGTAAGTCAGTCAGAACAAAGATCAGACTTTTCAAACACTTTTCAACTAAGGATTTCAAATACACACTCCTCACACACACACACACACACACACACACACACACACACACACACACACACACACACACACACACACACACACACACACACACACACACAAGTATTAAGAGGTCAAAAAGACACTGTTAATGTGTCTCTGAATGGCAGCCAGTGACAGAGATATGTAGGACAGTGATGAAGTGCCTACCTGGAAGGTTAAAAAGTGTGTTGAGGATGTAGAAGCGTTCTGTGTCATCACGCTGAATAAACTTGTTGGAATAGAGCTCTCGGATGTCAGGGCTGGCATGGGACACAGAAACATTTTGAGCACATACTCTACAGGCTTCAACAGAGATCTGTAACCAAGCCCATCCATCGGGGGCCGGGATTACTCACCCTCGCAGGAAGTTAAAGCCATGGGCACAGACCAGGATGTTTCCGTAAGCATCAACCTTCAGGAGGTTGCCATACATGGTGTCAAACACAAGACCTCTGTAATAAAAAGGACAATAATGGGTTAGATGTGCTAATTATCCAATAAATATAATATCATAAGATAATCTTGGTACTGATAACAAATGGTCTGCCAATGAGAGTCCATTACCTTGTAGGGAAAGTGGGGTCGTAAACAAAACCAAGCAGTTCCTGTGGGTAGCCAATGGAGACCAGCCGTTCCACAGTCAGATCAAAGCCCAAAGATTCATATTCAGGTGATTTGTATACTACAGATAGAGAGGCATTCAGTGAGACACACTGGACAACATAAATAAAAATCAACAGACTACTAGATAATTCCATTGGTTACATCCAGTATAGTCCTGTAATAAGTATTAATATACCATAGAGGAATAGTTCATTCCTTAGTTCATAGTTCACGAAAATTCTTCATTTACTCACCCTCATGTTGTTCAAAATCTGCATTACTTTCTTTATGCTGTGGAACACACACCAAGGTATTTGTTGTTTTCAACATTGAACAGATTTTTTTTTTTTTTGTGTGTTCCACGATAGAAAGAATGCCATACAGTTTTTCAATGACATGGTGAGTAAATTATGACAGAATTTTCACTTTTGTGTGAACTATGCCTTTTAGTATGATGCCTTACAACCACTGTCACTTCCCCACATTAACATTTTTGAAGATTTTTGGCTGAAATTTCTGTAAATTAAAAAATTTAAAGAGAAGGGAGGGAGCTCAATAACCACTGACCAAAAATAAAACAGAAAGATGCATGGATGGCAGCGTAAGTGTTGTATTTAAAGACACTCTCTGGGAGCGCTCTTTGGAACAGCACCTGTGATACGTGTCGACCTCAACCTTGTCCTTTCGCAGAGCAAGCAGAGGGTACCAGAACATTCATATTACAGAGGCTTAGTGATCTAATCCAGTATGAAACCAAACCCACTTGCCCTAAAAGTTTTAAACCCAATTAGACCCCAAGCCAGTGCAGAGGGATTTGAGTGGTATTTAAGCAACAAAAGGCATTTTGCGTGACTCTAACTCCTATATTTGTTGTTCCATCCTCACAACCGCATGAAGGAGAAATTGAAATAAGACATGTCTAGAACAACAGCTTCAGCAAAGCTGGTTGGTACTGTACTGTACACAGACACTTCAGCTCATGTTACATGTTGTTATGAAAGAGCTGGAAATGTGTTAGGCTTGTTGATGAGACGGCAGGTCAAAGGGCAGAAACCCAGAAGGATCTCTTGAGAGTGAGGAATGAGAATCAGAGGAGTGCCTCAGGGGTGAATTCCTGGGTCCGTTGATACAGACGACGGACACGTTTGACTTCAACAACCTGCTTGTTTGTTTTTTTGCAAGATTTCTGTTTTTCTACACTAGGCTTGTGTTTGTGCATGTCTGAAGATTTAGCATTATTCTGTTATGTTATGTAAAGGTTCTACACTCTGTCGTAAACCGTTGTTGAGCTTTGACCAAAACTCTGTGTTGTTTAAAAATATTTACAAGCTATGGCAATCTAATTTTACTTTATATTTTTTCTACTAATTCATTTGTTATTTTCCTAAACCATACAGACTGTCATAACCTATTTTTTTTTCCAGTTCAATCAAACTGACTTGAACCAACCACAATTTACCAATCTGTGAGTTAAAGGGTTAGTTCACCCAAAAATAAAAATTATGTCATTAATTACTCACCCTCATGTCGTTCCAGACCCGCAAGACCTTCTTTTTTTTTTTTTTATGAAATCCGAGAGCTTTCTGACGCCTGCATGGACACAGCAACGCAACTAGGGCTGAACGATACATCGAATTTTCATCGTCATCGCGATATGAACTCCCGCGATGAACACATCGCAACAGACAGCCTGACACAATGAATAAATGCCTGGTTCAGATTACAACATTTTTGTGTCTGTTAAGATAGTCACGGTGTCAGATTACACGATTTTGACTCCTAAAATCTTGTCGTGTCGTGGACAAGAAACATGTCAGACTACACGTTGCTTTCCGACCAGTCATCGCGTGCCGTCACACGCACACATTACTCTCGCTCACATACTCAACCCGTCATGGTGGAACGTTAAAAAATTAAACATGCTAGTCTTTCTGTCACGATGTCGTGAAGCATCGCAGACGCTACGTAGGTTATCGCCCACTATGACACACTATACGAGATGAAACGATCGAATCTTGCGTCCCGACGCCCGTTGAATCCCCACAACACCCTACATCAAACGGATCATGCCAAAACCAATCTGAACCAGGCAGGTAATAAACGTTCGACCTATCATGCAAAGAACCTAGTAAAGCACTAAGACATGGGAACAGTATAGCTAACAGTATTCACATTTGAATATTTATCGCAAGTCATATCGTCATTGCAATATTAAACAATGTTATCGCATATCGCAGCTTTTCCTCATATCGTGCAGCCCTAAACGCAACTACCATTTTCAAGGCCCAGAAAGGTAGTAAAGACATCGTTAAAATAGTCCATGTGACTCCAGTGGTTCAACCTTAATGTTATGAAACGAGAATACCTTTTGTTGAATCACTTGAGTCACTGGAGTCACATGGACTGTTCTAACGATGTCTTTACTACCTTTCTGGGCCTTGAGAATAGAGAAACGTAGTTGCGTTGCTGTCAATGGAGGGGTCAGAAAGCTCTCAGATTTCATCAAAAAGATCTTCATTTGTGTTCCGAAGATGAACGAAGGACTTACGGGTTTGAAACTACATGAGGGCGAGTAATTAATGACAAAATTTTCATTTTGAGGTGAACTAACCCTTTAAATGAGACCAAGTTATTTGTAGAATTGCATCCAGTGAGTTTCAGGTCTGTTCCAGGCCTTGTATCTTTACAGATGTATGATAGACAGGCTGTTCAGGGGGAGGTGGATAAAACTGAATCCCCCACAGAGCCACAGCAGAAGTACTGGCGCACATAGGCCTAGGCAAGCAAACCCCAACAGAGTCACTAACTCAGGCCAGATTCTTCCACCCATATAGCAGCTGTAGATAAACCCAGCTGCCCCTTTCCTTTCTGTTTTTCTCTCTCCTCTTCACTATGTTCCACGAAGCTACAGCGAAACCTATTTTGAGCCTCTTTTTCCTCCTCAGTCACTATTCCCATCATCACTCTTTGCTTAACTGCATACCAGTGTTGACCTTGGACAATTTTGTCCCTGAGCTAGCACACTACTATTAGGGAGAAAGGAAAACATTTTACTGAGGTCTGCAAACAGAATATCTATACCTCATTATATGTGGCCTACATAAAAGTGGGATAAAGGTTTGAAGGGTGACATTAGTTTATGATTATTAATAAAAAAGAAAGGTTATGAGGTATACATTGCTGTGAAATACAGAAAAAACTCAGAACCTCAAACCTAACATGAACCATACTGTTCAATTGAAGCCTCAGCAATATTACATCAATATACAGAACCACCGGCACCACTAATCAGAGTCTGTGCGATTGCACAGACAAAAATGCAGAGTGCCAAATACAGAAGGTAGAAGATAATCAAGATAATTTATTTTGGATATATAAATGCTTGGACCAGATCCATAAAAGGAGATTTGCTGTATCCACAAACTTGAACTTCATTCTCCACTTCAAAATGGAAAGGTATACGCTAACCTGTGTCTTACGCTAACTATAAGCGCCTTATAGTTAATACTAATATCTAGAGAATATAATGTTCAAAACATCATGTTTTTTTACAAAAGCATACAAAATTATGTTTTCAAATTTAACATAAGGGACCCTATTTTAACGATCTAAGCGCATGGTCTATAGCGCACGACGCAAGTTCACTTAGGTCGTGTCCAAATCCACTTTTGCTAGTTTAACGATGGGAAAAATGGTCGGCGCGCCAGACGCATGGTCTAAAAGGGTTGTCCCTATTCTCATAATGATTAATGGGTGTGTTTTGAGATTTACGTGCGTTAAACCAATTAGAGTCTCATCTTCCATTCCCTTTAAATGCCAGTTGTGCTCGTGCCATGGCAGATTCGCTATTTACATGACGGAATTTGATAGTGGAAAGACCAAACGCGTCTCAAGAGCGCAAACGGAACTGCTCAAGCAGACCATCTACGGGACAAGCCGGATTCACCATATCTTTATGTACACAATAATAATCTTTTACATTGTAATCCTTTTATTTTAAATATTTGGCATGTTTGTGGGCTGCTGTGCGTCCCTGTGTGTTAAATAAGCAGAGTGTACACGCGTTGTGGACCCGCCTATAGGCGCACATTACTAACGCGCTCATTAAATAACAAAAAAATATTGCGCCGTTGACTTTAGACCAGGTTTCAGTTGGTCAATGTCGCTGTCTATTTCTGTTGCATCAAAATAGCAACGCGCCAACAATGCGCCAGAACACACCTCGCTTTCAGACCAGCACGCAGACCATGGGCGCCCATTTTAACAACATGGCGCAGGACGTAAAAATGATAACTGCGTTGGACTTAAACTAGCAAAAAACACTTGCGTCACGCTTGGCGCTGCATTGCGCCGGGTGTAAGATAGGGCCCAAGGCCTTTCAAGAAGTAAATTATTAACGTTTTGTAGTTAACATGCCATTCATAGTGTAATTTGTTAAAGTAATTCGCTGACATTTGCCTCTTCAAATCAACAGTCAACTTGTCAATCAAGTCAACAATTCGGAAAAAAATAATAAAAAATGCATCGCTTTCTGCCAGCACAAAGGGTTTCAATCCAGGGTTTTGAAAAAACGTTCCTGAATGAATCAGCCACTTTAAAATAAACGTACATGAATGCTTCTATGCTTCTATACTCATTAAGACAATGACTTGCCACCACCTTTTTTTTCCCACATAATTTCATATTTCTGTATTCAGAATTGTTTTAAAACATTAATCTCATAACATTGTTTATGCAGTTGTAATTTTAGTGCAAATGCCATTCATGCTACCACTATGATGATGCATACATTTTAAAGGTCCCGTTGCATGCGATTCCATGTTTCAAACTTTAGTTAGTGTGTAATGTTGCTGTTAGAGCATAAATAATATCTGTAAAATTATAAAGCTCAAAGTTCAATGCCAAGCGAGATATTTTATTTAACAGAAGTTGACTACAAAAAACGGCTCGATTGGACTACACCCCTCTACATCCTGCATTAGTGACATCACCAGAACCGTTTCTTGACTAACCTCCGCCCACAGGAATACTCCCTCAACTCTACTGGCTACTTGCGCACTTCTTATAACTTAGCCTACTGTGTTTACTCAGCTCTTACGGTGATTTTCTGAAGTAAAACTGACGCTTCATCTTTTGTGTGATGTACAATAAACTTTATTAAACTCATCAGTACATGTTTGATCATCATTCAGACCTGGTCCGAAACAGCAGACTTGTAGGCTATTAATAAATAATGGATACATAGCCTACAAGCAGATGACAAATACGTTATAATAACTGTAATTAAACTACTAAACCATACCTGTTCCATCTCTATACAGCAATCTGACTCTGTAGGCATTATTGTCCGACTCGAAATGAACGCCGTTACTGAGAGTTTCTGATATTATTATCATTCCGTGAGATGAATTTTTCCTGACAGACTGAGCACGAGCTCATGAAGCTCCGCCCCCTGTGTCGTCCAGCAGCACCTCATTTGCATTTAAAGGGGACACACTGAAACGGCTCGTTTTTCTGAGCCCCAAAAAATGTCAATTTAAACATGCTGTAAAAAATGATCTGTTGGGTATTTTGAGCTCAAACTTCACATACACACTCTGGGGACATCAGAGACTTATTTTACATCTTGTGAAAAGGGGCATAGAACGGGACCTTTAAAAGTTTGGAAATCAATTGAAGGGGGCAAATATCGGCACTTAATGGGAAAGTTATTTTCTCAAGTCTATAATCATAGAAAATATAAAAGCAAAGTTAAACATATGAGTTACTAAAAAACTTGACTTGGTTTGTGTGCACTGCAACTTGAGATTTGACCCGAGGCGATGGTAGGGACTTGGAACTTGAACTTGTGTGACTTTCTCCCACATCTGACGCTGAGATCAAAGAACAAAGACTGCTAATGGAAACAGTTACTTTTAAGGGTGTTTACACTTGGGTTCACTCTTTACAAGAAAAACTAATACTACAAGTTACAATACAAATATTTGTCTTAAATTCTTTACTTTCAAAGGTTCGAACCTTTGAGTTTTTAACACGTCAAATCTTAAATATTGGTGAAATGCTGTAAACTTCTGTCCACAAAAATGTTGGAAATTATGCAAATGTGAATGCAAATAAAGTGAACCTATAGTGCACATTTCATTACCAAATGACGTTAAACTAACAGCGCTTGCAGTAGGGCTGCACGATATTGAAGAAAATTGTGATATGCGATAACTCATTAAATAATGCGATATTCGATATGCAATACGATAATGCTTAAAGTGTGTAAAATAAACTTAAATTATCTTTAAAATATATTTTCAATTATATAACCTACATGCGTGTTTCACATTCTTTTTGTGACAAGAAAACATCCCTACAACTTCTGAAAGCAAACAGCAGTGTTTTACTGTAGCATAAGAAGTGTTATTTTAACATCAGTGTAAACCACGGGGCTTAGGGTTTCAGGTAGGCCTACATTAGGTTTATTTAACAACAGAAACTGAATAATCAAATGTAAAAATTAAACGCTGCTTAGTTTTCACTGTATGAATGAAATATATACTGATTCTTATTAAAGTTACAAAAATTATTTAGCCAAGAACAGTGAGTGATTTTCGTCTTTTGTTCATGACCCTAATTATAGCAAGCCGTTGCGATATGCATATCGCGATATATACATTTGCAATATTACAATACTTTCGATATATTGTGCAGCCCTAGCTGGAAGGAATGAAGTTAGATTCAATTATTGAATTATTAGCTTTTCAGAAACTCACAAACCCCAGTTTGCCAAACCCAACCAAAGATGGCTTGCTAGTCTCCTAACATGACAAAGCTGATGTTCAGCTGGTTTATCTGGTCTGTGGCCAAAACCTTGCCTGGTCATCACTGATCAGCAAACCCAGTAAAGACCAGTAAGCCCCCTTTTTAATGGGGATATGAGTTTTAATGGGCAAGATCAAATCTTCATCATAACTAATTTAAGCTGTCCCCAGAGAGCTTTCACCTTCATGACTGATGACAGTAAGACGATGCCAGATAAATAATGCCGTAGACTTCTGTATAATATATGACAAATACGCCCACTCTATTACTTTTAGGTAAACTGACTAGTAACAGTTGACAGAGAACATGAAATTCAAAACACTTTTTGTATTTTGCTAAGCTCCATAAAGTCCCCATGCTTCGATTTACAACATCTTATATTTGTCATTCCAGATTCTATTCTGTGCATCACCCTATAGGTCCACTCAGGCCATGAAGATTCATGTTTCTTCCATACACCGAATACACTCCTGGACAGATTATTACACATGCATACGTGATCAGCATGAGGGTATGATGTCAGGCTGGAGCTCATAGCTCATGTTACCTTTCGTAAGAAAATGTCATTTATATTCGTTGTACAGGATAAACAAACTCCCCCAACCTTTCAGTCCGTCCATCAAGCTCTCCCTCATTAACACGTTCTGGCTGCATTAAGCCTCTGGTTGACTTTGGACTGCTGTCAGGTTCTTAAACAACAGCATATAGACTGTACTGAATGTGTCTTTCATATACTAAATTAATAAAAAAAATCTAAGTTCTGAAGTAAATGTTTCTCTGCTATTTAAACAGGGTTTTATTTCTCTGTCCTGTGAAAAAGACTTTAGTCTATACAAAGAATGCAGAGGTGATGGGCTTCCTCTGTGATTTAATGGACTGCCAGGTTGAAGAGCTGTCAACACCAAGCTTAGATGGAGAGTTTGTTCCACAGGTCTGTGCACGTGCAGGGTATTATCTTGCAAGCTGTTCCCAATCACAAAGGGGATTTAGTTGGGCAATGGACTCAATAAGCGACAGGAAATATTAAACAGGGCTTGGATCTAGCATTGTGTTGGAAAGTGGTCCTAAAACCCTGTATGGTTTGGTACAATGCTTCTTTGTAGCCTGGATTTGAGATCAACAACGAATACTAACATCTATTAATATTCCATTGTAATGTCAAAAGAAAATTCGTCTCCACCAAGAGTGAAAGGTGTTTTTTTTTTCTTGAGAGAGTATAATATTTTAATGGTATAAATAAAAGATAGACTGGTAATTAAAGAATTTTAAAGCGATAGTTGACAATTATGTCATCATTAATTATGTTCCAAACCTGTATGACTTTCATTATTTTGTTTAACACTGAGACATTTTTTCAAAATATGTATTTCTTGTTTTTCAAATGTCATGTTTTTAAATAAAGTCAATGCGGCCCATTGTTGTTTATGCAATAACTTTCATTGTATGGACAAAAACAGTTAAAACATTCTTTTAAATATCATCTTTTGTGTTAGCAGAATAAATCAAGTCATATAGGTTTTGAACGACATCAGGGTGAGTAAACGATTTCATTTTTGCAAATTTTTTGGTTAACTATCAAGAGTGATGTGTTAAAAGTTAGATGGCTAAAAAGCTCATCTCAAGATTGTAAGACAACAGTATGTTATGTTTGCCAAAGAATTTGCTGTTAATGACTGATATTGATTTTTGAGGACCTCTGAACTGTGGTTGCAACCTGATCAGAGGATAAGAAACAACATAGGGTTTGAACTTGTAAACATTTGCACTTGGTTACAGCCAGCTGTAATGTGGAGGATGTCAACAGCTGAGAAGCCTTCAGCTCAGGGCACATTAGCCGGTTGGCTACGATACACGCTATCCACCTCTTAAGAGCCATCAATTCTAACTGTCAAAGAACTGATCTGCTCTCTCATGGCCCACAGCCCGGATTTAGTGAGGACTTTATCCGCCACCAGCAGCTGAGTCCCTGGGACCAATAACAGATAGCAAAGGGATTTCGGAAACCCAATGCATCTGATCCATGTTAAACTGCTGCACCATAAAAAACAAACCCTCTCTTATTTCTGGTTCTTGGATCACCTAACTGACACAAATATATTAAGCTGTAAATAATTGGCTTGTTTATGTTGATAGTCATTTAAACAAACTAAGCCCCTAGCCAACAAGACAAACTATGGTCCAGATCACATAAAATAGAACACTTTAAGCCAGATTTACAAAACAGGGCAAATTAGTATGAGAGCAATTCCAAAAAAGTGCAGATGGGACTGGACAGTTCTGCATTTGATCTACTGACGACGCACAAATTAAAGAACACAGCTGGATCATTTCCATAATTACCGTCGTAATTACCAAGAGCAGCGCAAATTAGCATCTGGTTTAAGACATCCTTTTTTTTGGGCGGTAAATAATGGTGCAAATACCAGTAAATTGACTAGCACAAACTATTGATAATAGTAAATCACCTTGTATGATTCATTTAAATACTCTTCTCCCATAAAGTTTTCGTCTGAAAGGGAAACTCCAACAAATGCATATGCAATAAGGTCAGCCGCAAAAACAACTGTGTCCACGCCTTTTCAACGCTAATTTCCGCTGCGTGTCTTTAGTAAATTCTGACAGTAGTTTTTTAACGCCAAAAGAGGGTTTGCGCTGGCGCAAGCTGTTAGTAAATCTGGCCCTTTGTGTATAAGAGACATCACCTCAGTTTTCCAGATTCCAAAACCAGACGAGGGGTAGCTAAATATACCCAAGAATCCTACTGTATGTTTACCCTGAGATTCTAAGCAAGAGTGTTACTGGATCCATTTGAGGGACATAAACATAGGGACGGATCTATCAAAATAGACGTTTGACTGTAAACAATTATGTGTGATCATCAATTAAAGTTGGAAACACCTCACCTGCTAAAGTGTAGTCCATGTCAAAGCCAAAGCATTTAATCTTTTCCATGGCCAGACTTCTGTTCACAAACACTCTGGGGAAGAAGGGGAGACAGTCAGAGGTATGTTTGGTTGCAATATTCTGCAAGGATTAGGAACCAATTTAAAAAGTTTAAAAACAAGACTGTGACTTTCCAGAATTTCGTAGGAATTCAGGTCTATAAAACAAACGATTTAGCACCTAAGGACCTTATTCAAACATTCTTGAAGTGAAGGATTTATATCAATCAATCAATCAATCTCTGCAGGACTAAGACAAACTCCAGACAGATGCTAAATCATTTCATAATAAAATAAAATAAAAATAAAATAAATGTACATTTATTCATTTAGCAGACGCTTTTATCCAAAGCGACTTACAAATGAGAACAATAGAAGCAGTTAAACTAATAGAAGGACAACAATATGCAAGTGCAAACTGACAACTCTATGCTTTAGTCCATAAGTCATGATATTTAATGCCAAGATATGAACACAAAGGAAATTCTGAATCACTCTCTGTGCATGCATATAATCTGATACTGACAGAGATAAATCACAGAAAACAACAGACAGATATTTGTGTATGCACTGCCATTGCATCCATAATTTTACAAAAGTGTTAAAGTTTATATTGCATCCGGAAGCAATTTCAATGATATGAAATAACAAATTCAAAATTGTCACACAGCAGCTGAATATGTTTACAATATTTTCACTACAAAAAAGAAAATATCATTAGAGACTTAACGCTTAACAAATTTTCAACCCGATAAAAATGTACAAAAGAAAAGAGAGAAATTCTACAGAAAAAAAGAGAATTATCACTACCAATTTTTATTTATCAAACCTACCTTGTGGTGGCATAACATTGGACTACATCCCATGATTCACTTTTCCAGGTAGAAACTGTGCGCTGCATTCTGAGTGGATGTCACTGCTCTATCTGGTCTGTCAAGCCCATTTCCCTGTTCACCCTGTTACCCCCACAGTTCAAACAATAGCCCCCTCTCTCTGCTTTCTTGTCATTGAATTTCTGACTTGTTGCAAAAATGATTGTGCCAGTTCTATAGCATTCTCTGTTGTTGTGCCAGTTGTTGAGTTAGGGGTTGTTTGCTTCCCTTGAAAGACATCTAGAACAATCAACAACAGCACGAAGAACCAGGCAGGCGCAGCGGCTCAGACAACAGAGTGTGCATCACTAGTTAGAGACAGCTGGTAAACAGATTACTCTTGTATCTCAAATGGATCCTCATTGTTGCCCTTTTCTGTAATAGGCTACCTATACTGTACCAGAGACATTATAATGGGGAGGAGGCGGATCACTAGTATAGAAATGAATGGAAAAAATATAGCACCTGTAAACTGGGTGGGAAGTCCCGCCTTTTTTAGTTTGTTTACTCACGAACTTGCATGTGAAAATTAAAGCTTTAAAAGACCCCCTGTGATAAAAATGAAGTTTTTAATGTTGTTTATATGTGGTGTTTTTAATATGCTTTAAGACAAACCATATGCAAATTCATAAGTCAACACCATTGCTGACTGTTTTCTCCTCAAAACTGCAGTGTTCATGTTATGTTAACTTAACTACCTTGTAAGCAATCACGTCAACATGTGGGTGGGCTTTATCATATCATTACTATGCTCTGAAGAAGGGGAGTCTCAAGAGAAGCCAAGTTATCCCGGTGTGTTTTTCTGTTGATATGAAAAATCGGGTACATTTAGCAATTTAGAGGGTGAATTGTGTGTATGATGTGTATTACGATGTTATGATGAACTACACTCACCTAAAGGATTATTAGGAACACCATACTAATACTGTGTTTGACCCCCTTTCACCTTCAGAACTGCCTTAATTCTACGTGGCATTGATTCAACAAGGTGCTGAAAGCAGTCTTTAGAAAAGTTGGCCCATATTGATAGGATAGCATCTTGCAGTTGATGGAGATTTGTGGGATGCACATCCAGGGCACGAAGCTCCCGTTCCACCACATCCCAAAGATGCTCTATTGGGTTAAGATCTGGTGACTGTGGGGGCCATTTTAGTACAGTGAACTCACTGTCATGTTCAAGAAACCAATTTGAAATGATTCGAGCTTTGTGACATGGTGCATTATCCTGCTGGAAGTAGCCATCAGAGGATGGGTACATGGTGGTCATAAAGGGATGGACATGGTCAGAAACAATGTTCAGGTAGGCTGTGGCATTTAAACGATGCCCAATTGGCACTAAGGGGCCTAAAGTGTGCCAAGAAAACATCCCCCACACCATTACACCACCACCAGCCTGCACAGTGGTAACAAGGCATGATGGATCCATGTTCTCATTCTGTTTACGCCAAATTCTGACTCTACCATCTGAATGTCTCAACAGAAATCGAGACTCATCAGACCAGGCAACATTTTTCCAGTCTTCAACTGTCCAATTTTGGTGAGCTCGTGCAAATTGTAGCCTCTTTTTCCTATTTGTAGTGGAGATGAGTGGTACCCGGTGGGGTCTTCTGCTGTTGTAGCCCATCCGCCTCAAGGTTGTGCGTGTTGTGGCTTCACAAATGCTTTGCTGCATACCTCGGTTGTAACGAGTGGTTATTTCAGTCAAAGTTGCTCTTCTATCAGCTTGAATCAGTCGGCCCATTCTCCTCTGACCTCTAGCATCAACAAGGCATTTTCGCCCACAGGACTGCCGCATACTGGATGTTTTTCCCTTTTCACACCATTCTTTGTGAACCCTAGAAATGGTTGTGCGTGAAAATCCCAGTAACTGAGCAGAGTTGTTCAAAGTGTTTCTAAGGATGCTGCTTTTTAGAAGGCAGCGGTCTGACTATGAGATGGCAAACGGGAACATGGTTTGTGTAACAATAGCGACACATTATATTAGCTGTTTAACAACTTAGTCAAGCAAAAGGCTAATCATATTAATTACTGTAGTGTCCAACGTTGTGGAGAACGATACATAAAACGCATTATCATTCTGATACATCGACTTGTAGAGAGCCTGTATGAGTGAGTGGAGACGGGGCTAATTTGCACATTCATGGATCCGCGAAAAACTTTTAAATAGGTTGGAAAAAATGTTTAAATATGTCATTTTGGTGATCAAATATCAAATAATATATATGATTTTAGAATGGTTGCTGACATTTTGGGGCATCACTGAGAAAATCCCTGAGCCTAGAGGCCTGTGTAGAACTTAATCCGCCCCTGGATGGTTTTCAGGTTATTGTATGCCTATTACCTATATAAATAGCCTGGGAGTGTTACAAAGATGGTCGCTTCATGAACTGAGTTACCTTAAAATACTTTAACTGTACTAAGGGTCACAGATTTAGTCATTCTACAATATACATGGACTATAATCTTGTTTCTATTTTGTATATTCAACAGCTCCACCACTAAGTTTCAGAGAGTTGACAAATGTTTCACTGCACATCACACACACACCAGATAACACCACTGCCTTTGGACCTCAAATAGACTGTACAGACAGTGGAATCCTTGCCTTGACACTCACATTTACTTTTCCTTATCTCAACCCACTTATCTGGATAATGGAAAAAGACGGTGAACTTTTGGCTTCACTACGGAGAAATATAAAGTCAAAGTTCATGTTAAGTAGGAAGAGTAAACTACACTTACAGGCATGACCTTTGGTTGGATTAATGCCACAAGTGTGACGTCATGTAATAAAGAGGCAGTTTTTTGCAAAGAACCGAATGACCCACCTTTTATATATTGAAGATTGCATAACTCCACTGCATGGGATGTTTCTCAGTCACGTGTGCCACCATGCCCATTTCCAGTATGTAGTTTGAAATATAGATGCAGGGTTTGGCCTATAATTAGGTAGCTTTTTTCTTATTTTAGCTGAATATCCCAAATTACCAGTGGAGCTGCTGTCTAAATACTAGTAACCTTTCTTGAAAGAGTTGCTTACATTCTTAAAGCAGCACACAAATCATATGTGCTAATGGAATGCTCAGTTTACAAATATAACTATTATACACTCTGAGACTCAATGGGCTCTTCTAACTCTCTAAATAGAAAGAATTAAAGTGAAATCTGTGTAAATATTCAAAATGCTATTTCCTTCAAAAGGAAGCCTAGCGCCTTAGTCATTATACAATACAGTCAGTCTGTTCTTCTTTCATACCTATGGTAGGCCTCTCTCCTGTATTTCTTCATTGCCAGGCCATCCATGTTTGCCGGAAGGTCTGCATAGTCCTGAAGTCGATCACTCCATGATGTCGTCATCATTAAAATTGTCAGTTCTGAGTCTGTAAAGAGATTTAAAAGACCTATTAAATACTTAAAGAAAAAAAAAATAAAGAAAAAGAAAAAGCTCAAGCAATGCATTTGAAGTGATTCTCTGTTCTTATCTATCTTAGGCACCAAAAGATTCCATTAAAGAATGAATGCACTTGATTTCTTTGATTGGATTAGTTATTATCTGGAGATTCTATCACCTATTAAGCAAGCCAATACACAACTTCTGGGCCCGCTTATGTGTCAACTTCTAATCTAATTGCATCAGAATCAAGAAAGACAAGAATAATAACAGCTGACTGATTTAATTATCTGAGGAATTTAAATAGAAAGTGTTAAACCTTGAAATGCTTTGTCTGACTGTTTCTCACATACTGTAAAAAAAAAATAATAATAATAATAATTAAATAAACAGCAAAAGTCATTGTGAAATCGATTTTTTTGTTTACTGCTTGACAGGTAGTAGCCTACGTCTTGTATTATATTTTCACAACTTCTGGTAAAGAAGTGTCTTCCTAATTAGTTTGACAATATGTGTCTAAAATACTTCATTTTTGTTATGGAAACAGTTTAAGTATGCGAGCAAAATGCAAGCAAGCAAGCAGAACACAGACAACCTAATATGTTCTACCCTCTTTCTCTTGAAAGACGTTAAATTACACTTCAGAAAAGAAAATTAAGCACCATCCAAACTATTGAAGCAAGATGAATGACACGCAGCATAGAAGCTTGAGTCAGCAAACTGGGGCCAGTGGCCTTCACAAAGGCTGACGTGCACAAACAAGCTGGAGACCTTAAGGGCAAAGGAAGGAGATTTTCCCACCAGCCATCTATATTATGATCCTAATGTTGAGGGAAAAGGGGATGTCATTGAGACAGTAGGGTTTGAAAAGAACTCCAGGCGGTGCTGACATGTTTTTTCTCAGATGTAATAGGACAGCTTGCTTTTTAGAAATGCATTTTATCATTCCTTCTCTTTTTTAAATATTTAGACATGCTCCATGTCCTATACAACAGAAAAAAAGTCCTCCATCCTAGGTTAAAACTCTTACATTTATTAAGCAAAAACGTAGGCTACCTTTGTGTGGTCTATCAGACAGATTTGCATAAGAATATTTGGGAAAACCAGAAAAAGAAAGAAGGTTTTTCTTCTTTTTTTGAGAGCTTTTTGTCCTTGAACACCAAATAGACACACACAAAAAAGAAAGCCCTTTTTTTCTGCAAGTTGTTTATATTGGCAGGAAGTTCAGCTGTCATGGGAGAAGTTGGAGGTTGATGGGTTTTGGTAACCTTGCAGCGAGTAGCTCTCTATTTCGCAATATGAAACTCTTTTTCACAAATAGTGCAGTTTAGGTATTCCCAAAACTCTAATAGTTTGACCCAGATTGTGTTTCGAAATGTTATGCCAAGTCATTCAGTCTTCTTAAATCTTACAGCAGCAGTAAAACACTGGAGATGAAAACGTACTCATTTAAGCAACTAACCTGAACCAATTTGTTGCTTACCCAATTTAGATGCTTTTTTGCACAATCATAACCACAAAAAGTTACATTCAGCAGCTAAAAACAAGGACAAAGCCCCCGAGGACGTTATATGGGCTGGCTAAGGCCAAGCAGCTATAGAATCCCCCACGAAAATGGCTGAAATAGAGCTTGACAATCAACCAGTATTGATGTGTAAAGGATGTATCAACGTTGAGCATTCATAACATTCGGTATCGCGTCTGGTATCTTGTTTATTTACGCTGTGGTAAAACATATTTTGACTGGAGTTCGTCAAACGCTGACTGAAGCACACAGCGCACTGCTAAACATCATTTTGAGCTTCGCGCAGAGCATCAAACATCACCGATCTTTTTAACAGTAGCGAATAGACATTCGCACAAAGCCTACAAACAGACCGTTGACATTAACAACAACTGTAAGTTCAACCCGATCCGCTCACTCACCTTCCGTCAATGCACAAAAAGCTCAAGTGCACCGGCAGCGCTGTAAACCGCGATCGCTTCAGGAAATAACCTATAAATAAGACCGAAATCGCTGCAGTAGCTACTCAAACTAACGTTAGTGAAGCTGCGAGTCTTACTGCTAATGTGAATCAAAAGCTCGTCTTTTCATAACCGTGTTGTAAGCAGTTGTTGAGGGGCAGGACGAGGCGGTGCTTGCGCTGTGCTACATCCAGAAGAGGAGGAGGAGCGAAACCTGTCAACACATCAGAGACGGCGAAATGCGAAGGCGGGACAGCAGACTCTTGAAGATGGTTGGTCTACTGGCAGATCATTGTTTACCTGATTGCTTACGGTAATACTTTAAGGTGCAACGCAATAGTTTAAATGAGCTAACTAAATCTAGTAAACATATTTAGGTGCTTTCAAAAGGAGGCCACAAAAGGGAGTGCTGGGGGTCTGTGTAAAAATATAAACAACAACAATAAGAAAGATTGAACTGACTAAATAAATAAAAATTGATTACATTTAAAAAAGAAATGGATTTAACTCAAACTAGTACTATACTTGGGGAAAAAAACAATTATAGTAGAAACTACCCAGTCAGCAAATTACCTTTGGCACAGATGTGGGCCAGATAAACAGCTGAGCTGTGGCCCAGATTAGTTTGTGTTTGCCGGCCCAGATATGGCCCACATCTCCTTTGCCAGAACTGAACCAAAGGACTGCCATAACTCCACCAAGCATGAGCCAAATACTACAAATTCATGTGGCCCATATGTGGGCCTGGTATGCAACTTTAGTATGGTTGAGTTCTGTTAAAATCTAACGGCCCTTATGTGGCCCACATGCAGCTGACAGTATTTAAAGTCTTAACTCACAGGTAAATTAAACACTCAACAACAAATGTAATCAAAACTATTTATTTTGACAAGCATTTAAATAATTATAGCTAAAGTGTTGTACTTAATTACAGCAGTATTCAGTTGAAAACATTTATCAAAATAAATATAATTACAGCAACAGAGTTGAATTTAATAATTACAGTAGTATTCATAAGAAAACATTTAAGAAAACATAATTACAGCTACTCAGTTGTACTTATTTTAAGTAGAATTCAGTTGAAAACATTCAAGAATACAAATTAATAATATAAATAGCATTCAAAGCTAATTTTTTACACCAAAGTTCAAAACACTCGATCAAAGCGTGTATTAATGTTATGTTCTATTAGTCTAATGAGAGTAATACAAATAAATCACAGTTGGTAAAGAGAACTTTAAAGAGAAATTGAGAAAGTTAAAGCAAACTTGAAAGGTAAAGAGTTGAGAAGTGTGTTGATGTGCAGAGAAGTCTCCAATGAGGGCGGCAATGTTTTGATCTTTTCCAGAATCCAAGGGGATTCTGCCTGACTGCACCTGCAATAAAGAAGAATTTAAATAATGTTAGCAGCATATAAAGTCTTTATTTTAGCTTGTTTTGCGCACAAAAAGTATTTTCGACACTTGATAAACTTAAGGTTCAGCCACTGTATTCTTGGACTATTTTAACAATGTCTTTACTAACTTTCTGGGCTGGCAAGTTTCAATAACAGAGAAGCCTATGGAGGAGTGAGACAGCTCTCAGATTTCATCATAAATATCTTAATTTGTGTTCCGAAGATGAACGAAGGTCTTACGGGGGTTGGAACAACATGGGTGAGTAATTATTGACAGAATTTCCATTTTTGGGTAAACTAACCTTTTAAATACACAGTGATAATGAACTAAATACAGATAGTTGTAGGCATGCGCTGGTATGAGACTTTGACAGAATGATAATCTATTATTGTGATTACAGCTTTAAAATATATGATTGAAACACTATGATTCACAATATATAAAAAATAAGTTTCTTTAAAAACAAAACATAAAACTTCTAAATAAAAAAATGCAGTCACTTAAGTGAGCCACGGATGTGATCAGGTAATGACAAAAAAAGTTGTTTGGTTCGATACTGAGATAACAGAAATAAAAATACAATGTTCTGTAAAGCGGTTTTGAAAAGTTGTGAATTGTGCAAAGTGCAATACAAATAAAAGTGACTTCTAAAAAAGGTCTCACCAATGACAACTTCCTTTACGACCAGGCGTTGGACACCAATCTTCCCATTGACTTCTCTCCAAATCATAACGTGCCACAGCAGTTGTAAAAGTGCCTTTCAGCACTCTCCACACGGTGTTATCCAGGTCAAAGCCACCAACCAAACCCACATAGGTAATCTGATAGGAAAAAAAAAACTTTGTGTAAGTGGTTGAAATATGCATTTAAATAGACCACCCTAAAATGAAAGTGCTTTTATATTCAAAAATGAACTATAAACTATTATTTACTCCATCTGAAACCATATTTTCTAGGTTTTTAATATGGAAATTATTGTCATTGCCCCACCCATACCACACATTAGGGCTGGGTGGTATGACAGTATACCATAGCATGGTAT
Organism: Scardinius erythrophthalmus; assembly: GCF_964197995.2. Classification (NCBI taxonomy): domain Eukaryota; kingdom Metazoa; phylum Chordata; class Actinopteri; order Cypriniformes; family Leuciscidae; genus Scardinius; species Scardinius erythrophthalmus. The sequence goes on from NC_138223.1 coordinate 25,875,705, forward strand.
ATAAACTATATTGTGAGAAATGATAAACTATATCGTGAGAAATTAGAGTAATTATAAGAATGTCCTGCCTCTTCCAAGCTTTATAATGGCAGTGAATGGCTGCTCAATTAATTGATAGTTAACAGAAATACAGCAATTCATTGTTTGTTCATGTTAGTTCACAGTGCATACTAAAGTTAACAAGTACAATTTTTTATATTGAATGTGTTAGTAAATGTTGAAATTAACATTAACACATATTAATATATGCAGTAGAAGTGCAGTTCATTATTAGTTCATGTTAATGTTCAGGTATTGTATCGAAAGTCATCATTTTGGTATTGTGACTTGACACTAATAGCCTAACGTTAACATTACAACTTTAATTTTAAAGAGGGAAAGGTCATGAGAAAAAGTCTTGGTTGAATATCATTTCAGAGTTAAATAAAGATACATACAATAATGCACACGTACTAATGTGTTTATTCTTGGCATTTTTATATAATTATGATTAGTTGAATGATTGTGAACACAAATTAGGATTTAGGTTTTCTGACAAACAGTAACACCGACATTGGACCGCGTCGCCTTAATTCACAAATAGGCTACTACACAATGACAAACTATACTATTTTATTGTGTACGACAGTGAGCTGTTGATTTATAAACAAAAACATCTTAATTTAAAACGGCAAACCAGCGAACTGCTATAGCCTAAGTTAACGGTTAAGTTACATTAAACTTTATTGTAAGTTATAGCAGTAACTGAGGAAAATATTAGCTAGTTCAACCCCTTCCTCGATGGAACGAATAACTAAACGCATAATAACATGCAATATTGACACATAATGCTGCATATTTAATTTATATGACTTTAAAATGCCCAAACATCACTTACCTGAATGTACACAGTCGTGAGGAAAGCAGAGTAAAAGGCGTCAGCTGGCCAGCGTCGCAGTTAAACTCGCGCCGTAGTCTCACTCCACCAATAGGAGGGAAGATGCATAGCAACCTGAGGTGTGTAACGGCGGATGTTTGCCGCACTTGATTTCAGGATTCCTGTGTTCTCTTTCAAGCATACGTTTCGGTGTCTCACTATGGGATACGCCCCTTCCGCGGATTCCACAGAAGTCCTATTACATTACGCCAGCCCCAATTGGCTGGCAGACATGACGCAGTGTCTGGGAGTGGCTACCCAACCCCTCAGTATAAGAGGAGCAGCACTGCGTCATTACGACATTCAAAAACCTCTTCTCGCTTCACACCAGAAGCCTACGAACCTCCGGACGAATTACTGGCCACCACGCCGTTTTTCGCCTGGCTCCTTCGATTAGCATTCCAGCCGATTGCAAGGATTGTTCGACACTATGATGGCTGCAGCAATGCAGACTGTCCCGGCTAGTGGGGGAGATTCTGTGCGACTCTGTTCATGCGGGAACAAAATTTCATGCAAAGACACACACCAGGTCTGCTCTGCATGTCTCGGGCTGAAACATGCTCAATTGGCTATCGAGAATCCCGGTTCATGTGAACATTGCGCACGCTTCACCATGAAGAGCCTTCGTCGCAGGCTAGCACGCCAAGCTAGCTTGTCTGGCATGGATCCCCTCATGACACCTAGCCCCGCGCCAGCTGCCACCCCGCAGGTATCCATCCCTGTAGAGCTGCCCACCACAGCAGCTCTATCCTGGAGTGAGCAGCTCGATGTGTGCATGCCTCTACCTACCGAACCCAGTCTGAGCTCGGACGAGGAAGAGGACGCGCTTAATTACGAGGGAGAGGAGCAATCGGACTTCCTTCTTTCCGAAGAGGAAGATTTCGAGGACTCACCATTCCTCACCTCCGCACAACCGGCACAGCTCCTCGCTGCGGCGGGACCCATGGAAGAGGCGGGCGGGCCACCACCCTCCCCGCTCGTGAGTGTTGATCTGCAAGATGTGTGCAAACGCGCTGCAGGGAAACTTAATATTCCGTGGCCGACCGTGGTAGCAGAGACTGCAAAGTCTCGCTATGAGGGGAAGAGGCTGCCGAGTGCAAAACGAGCAGCACGGCAGCTCCTTCCTGTTTTCCCAGAGCTCCTCGAGGAGCTCGCGGTTACATGGAAGGACAAGCCATTTACCAGCAAGATGCCAGTGCAGGGCGGCTCCGTTCTCGATGTGGAGGGGATGGAGAAGGAAGGCCTTCTCCGATTGCCCCCCATGGAGCCACTGGTTGCCGCGCACTTGCAACCGAAGCGCACGGCGGCTGCAAATCCGACCTTGCCATCTAAAGCTGACCGTTTTCAGTCCAGCATGACGGAGCGCGCTTATAAAGCAGTCGCACTCTCTGCCAGGGCTATGAACGCGATCTCTCTGCTGACCGCATACCAAGCGGAGCTGCAGGATGAAGTGTCTACCACACCAGGTCAGACACACTGGGAAGAGATCTGTGTTGTCACGGATCTCTCTCTGCGTCTTCAGAGATGCGCGGTTCAAGCTGCTGGGAAAGCCATGGCCACAATGGTTATCCAAGAGAGAGGGCGATGGCTTAATCTGGCTAATCTCTCTGACAGGGAAAAAGAAGCCATCCTGGATGCACCGGTCGTTCCAGAGGGCATTTTTGGCTCAGCTCTGACACTGATGCAAAAACGATGCGAAGAGAAAAAGAGGGACGACGAGGCTTTGCAACTCTGTATGCCTAGAAAGACACAGACTGCACCTCCTCCGCCACCCCGGCAGACCTTCGCGCAGGTTACGGCCCGCCCACCTCCCAGCTTTCGCATTCCGAAACGGCAGAGACCTATCGTGAGTGCAGCGGGTCAGAGTGGAGTGCAAGAGCAGAGATCTGGCTGGCATAGGAAGAACTATCCGCCTTCAGCAGCTCAGACGGTCCAGCCAGCCCCTCAGCCTCATCCCCAGCCCCATCTTCAGGGAGCGAGGAGGAAGAAGAAGGCAGTTTGACACGGTCTTCCCCAAGGGAGGGAGTCAACAGCCCCCCAGTTGGCTAGCTCCCGACCCTCAGTCGTTCAGCGTTCAACACATGACGAGTTCCTCGGTGCACAGATGTTCTGTGGGGAAAACAGCGCCCGGTTGGGCCGGGGGAAACAGAGCGGTGAAAAGGAAAAGACACGGTGCAGTGGTGCACACCCACCCACTAGTCACAAGCACTTTTCATGTTCAAAACTCAATAAAGTTTTCACTGTACCCCCAAAGAATGTTGCAAAACACATTTCCCCAAAAAATGTTGCAAAACATGTTCACAGAGCACACTATAACATCACCTCGGGGAGCGTTCGAGCCCTTAGAGGTGATGAGCCACACAGACTCAGTCCAAACTCTAAGTGTACACGCATGCGCAGTACAGACCACAAACTCGTTCATGACTCAGCCACACGATGGCGCCAGAACGCTACAAATAGATTACTGGCGAGAGTGCACACAGTCCCGCTGGGTATTAAAGACAATACAATTCGGGTACAGGCTGCAGTTTGCAAAGTCCCCCCCGCACTTCAAAGGGATAATTCATTCTCAGGTGCGGGGAGAATTAAAGCACGTTCTTCAGGACGAGATAAACTCCCTGTTGAAGAAAAGGGCGATACGAGTGGTCCCACCCGAGGAAAGCCGCAGTGGGTTTTACTCGAGATACTTTCTAGTCCCAAAGAAAGGAACTCGTGCTCTTCGTCCCATATTAGATCTACGTGCGCTGAACAAATACCTAAGGAAGTACAAGTTCAGAATGCTCACTCATGCCACACTCCTAAATCTGGTGCGCCCGGGCGATTGGTTCACATCAATCGACCTGAAAGACGCATACTTTCACATAAACATATACCCACCCCACAGGAAATTCCTGAGGTTTGCTTTCCTGGGAGTAACATACGAGTACCTGGTTCTACCATTTGGCATGTCTCTCAGCCCGAGAGTATTTATAAAATGTACAGAAGCGGCCCTTACCCCGCTCAGGGAAAGGGGCATTCGTCTCGCTACCTACATAGACGATTGGTTGGTGACAGCTCAGTCAAAGCAAGAAGCGAAAAATCACACAACTATGCTTCTGGAACACATTCAGAAACTGGGTTTAAAGTTAAACACCGAAAAGAGTGTTTTGACTCCCGCACAGTCTATAACATATCTGGGGCTGTTACTGGACTCTGTGACATTCAGAGCGCGACTGTCAGAGGACAGGGTGGGAAAATTCACCCTATGCCTGGCCGAGTTTCAGAGGGGGAAAACTGTTTCCTTCCGCACATGCCTCAGATTATTGGGTCTGATGGCCTCAGCCCTAATGGTTATTCCCTTAGGCAGACTATTTATGAGGGAATTTCAGCGCTGGGTAGCATCTCTGAGACTGGACCCACTAAGACACTCCCGAAGGAGAGTGAGAGTGACGTCAGAGGCAGTCTTTGCACTGCGCCAGTGGAGATTCCCAACCTTCTTGGTTCAGGGGGTTCCTATGGGTGTGGTTCGAACCAGAAAAGTCATAACGACGGACGCGTCGTTGTCCGGTTGGGGGGGCATTCACGAGGGCAGGATAGTGAATGGAAGATGGGGTCATCATCTGACCGATCTTCACATAAACTATCTGGAAATGCTGGCCGTGTTTCTAACGTTGAAGCATTTTCTTCCTTTTCTGAAAGGACATCATGTTCTTGTGAGAACGGACAACACCACAGTTGTGGCGTATATAAATCGACAGGGGGGCCTAAGATCGCTTCCCTTACACACGCTGGCACGCAAACTGATTTTGTGGAGCCATGCCAATCTTTTATCCCTGAGAGCGACGCACGTACAGGGCGTTCTGAACCAGGGTGCGGATCTGCTATCCAGGGGAAATCCACTCTACGGAGAGTGGAAATTGAAAAAGGAAGTGGTCGAACAGATTTGGGAATTATACGGCAGAGCGACAGTGGACCTGTTTGCGTCCCACGACAATGCTCAGTGTCCTCTGTTTTTCTCCCTGAAAGATCAGAGCGCGCCTCTGGGGATAGATGCGCTGGCACACGACTGGCCCCGCACTCTTCTGTATGCGTTCCCACCGATAGCATTAATATCCCCAACACTCTACAGAGTGAGGGAGGGGGGACTAAAGCTGATTTTAATAGCTCCGAGGTGGCCAGGGAAATACTGGCTGGCGGAGATCATACGTATGCTATACAAAGACCCGTGGTCTCTCCCGTTACGCAGAGATCTACTGTCACAGGCGGGGGGGGAAATCCTTCATCCCCATCCAGAACGCTTGGCACTATGGGCCTGGCCTGTGAGTGGTTAAATTTGAACACAACCGGTCTGTCTGACAGTGTCATCAGAACTATACAGAATGCTAGAGCTTCGTCGACTAGGTCTCTCTACGACTGCAAATGGGGCGTGTTTGAGCGCTGGTGCGCGGCTAAGAATGAGATTCCTTTTCAATGCTCAGTGGCAATAGTTCTATCATTTCTACAGGATTTGATAGACCAGGGAAAAGCGTTTTCAACCGTCAAGGTGTATCTGGCCGCTATTTCTGCTTGTCACATAGGTTTTGATAGTAAAACCGTTGGGCAGCATCCTTTAGTGTGCAGGTTCATGAAGGGCGCGCGTCGCGTTTTGCCAGTTTCAAAACCGCTTTCCCCTTCATGGGATTTAGCACTGGTACTTGATGCGCTCTCAATGTCCCCGTTTGAGCCACTGGACAAGATTGATTTTAAAATAATGTCGTTTAAGACGGCGCTGCTGTTAGCTTTGGCTTCAGCGAAACGCGTAAGTGAGATTCATGCGCTTTCGGTGCATTCAGCATGTATGCAGTTCATGCCCGGGGATGCAGGGATAGTTTTGAAGCCTAATCCTGCATTTATGCCCAAGGTAGTTAATTCTGTCACTCCTTTTGAGCTAAAAGCTTTCTATCCACCACCTTTTGCTTCATTGAGACAGCAAAAGCTAAATGAGTTATGCCCTGTGCGTGCTTTACGCATCTACATAGAAAGAACCAGAGGGTTCAGGGAGAGTGATCAGCTGTTCGTATCTTGGATGAAGCCAAGAATGGGGAAGCCGATTACTAAGCAGCGCTTGTCGCACTGGATAGTGGAGGCGATTTCATTGGCATATTCCAGTAAGGGCCATGCGCCCCCGACTGGTTTACGTGCGCACTCAACACGGGGAATGTCAACTTCGTGGGCTTTCTTTAAAGGAGTCACGATACAGGATATTTGTAAAGCGGTGAGTTGGTCCTCACCGCATACGTTTGCAAGGTTTTATAAACTGGATGTTACAGCTCAAACTTTGGCGCATGCAGTTTTGAGCGTTGGAGTTGAGTCATGAAACTTTCAGCCCTAGAGGTGGTGCTGTGGTTGGCAGGAGACTTCGAGGCAGGCTATCTGGCATTACGGGAGTTAGTATATCCCATAGTGAGACACCGAAACGTATGCTTGAAAGAGAACAATAGGTTACTTGCGTAACCCCGGTTCTCTGATAGCATTAAGTGAGGTGTCTCACCAGATCACCCTCCTTGCTGTGTGAAGCGAGGAAGAGGTGTGCTTGTTTTGAATGTCGTAATGACGCAGTGCTGCTCCTCTTATACTGAGGGGTTGGGTAGCCACTCCCAGACACTGCGTCATGTCTGCCAGCCAATTGGGGCTGGCGTAATGTAATAGGACTTCTGTGGAATCCGCGGAAGGGGCGTATCCCATAGTGAGACACCTCACTTAATGCTATCAGAGAACCGGGGTTACGCAAGTAACCTATTGTTTTTCCACGTATAAGCCAAATGTTTACCACAAGTCGGTGTTTCTTACTGTGTGGTAGTGCTGGGCGGTTTGACCAAAAATCAACATCACGGTTTTTTTCTAAATTATACCGGTTTCACGGTTTTTACCGGTTTTTTTTTGTGTGTGTTTTTTTTCTCAAGCATGATGGGTGTTTACCACATTTTCTACTGAGTGAGAGAGGAAATAGTGCAGTAGATTTACTTATAATGCCCTATTTTATTGTCATGAGTGAATATTATAGAAAAAATCCACACTAATATTAATAATACAGGTTTGCAAGGCTGTTTACAAAGAGGTGCCAGCAGGACGCGCTTTAGGAGCGGCAGAAACAGTGGTTTCCCCGGTAACGGCTGTACACAAAGCAGCAACGCTCATAAACACTGCTTTATCAGGAAAGATAAAGAAAGATTCAATCGTAATAACAAAGAAACTTTTCTTAAGACCGTCAGTTCACTTCAGATACGTTAATACAGTATAAAAACACGCGCGCCGCAAGAAAAAAAGACTCTCACCCCCACACGTCTCGTGCCCATTCTAGTCAATGCTTGTGTTTCAGATCGAAGCTTCCCAGAAGCGGCTCTCCGCGCCGCTTCGCTAAATATAGGCGCCTGGTCTATTTTGACGCACCACGTGGAGGACGGAATAAAACCTTGTCGCAGCTGTAATGCGCCGCAGACGTGTGTTGTAAATGAGGGGTGAGACTGTGTCGCGCAGCGCCGCGTTCCGATTAAAGCGACATACACCGGTTTTGCGGTATATAAAAAATTCATATCGTAACAAAAATAAACACCGGTATTCGGTATGAACCGGTAAACCGCCCAGCACTACCATAGCTCAACCACATATGGTCCTCATGTGTTCGTTGTTATCTGGGCCATATACCTCAAAATCAGTTGTGAACCAAGACAGCATTTCCCGCAGATTTTAAAGTTATGGCAAAACAAATATGGCTACGATTTGGCCCATATCTGTTCAGCCATGCCACATCTAGGCCATATGTGCCAGATAATACCCACATGTGGCCCACATGTAATTGCTATCTGGGTAAATATTTAAAGGGGGGGGGTACACTTTCAGTCAATTTGAGTTTCAGTCAATCTCATGTTAATCTTGAGTACCTATAGAGTAGTATTGCATCCTTCATATCATATCTCCAAAAAGTCTTTAGTTTTATTATAAAAGAAAGATAGGCTGTACCGAGTCTTTCCGAAAAAACCGAGCGGCTGGAGGCGTGCTGTGTGGGCGGAGCTAAAGAATCACGAGCGCTGTTCACTGTTTACTTGCTGTGCTTACGCGCCGATAGCTAACAACACAGACATTTGAAGCAGTTTTACTCACCGCCTGCGGTTCCAACGCACGACCGTGAACCTTCCCAGATTGCATGTATAATCGGCCCGAGCTCGGCTGCCCCGCGGCGCCTGCGGCTCAGACTCGGCATCGGCGTGTGTTAACCGGGCCGATTGTGGCCCGCAGCTCGCTCTGGCACATGCATTTTTGTTACGGCTGTAAGCACTGGGCCGATTCATGTTCACCGTAACTGGTAACTCGGCTCTGCTGTATGATCTGGACCACTTCTGGAAATGACTCGGCTTAGGTTAAATCAAGGATGGTTTTAATGTAGCAATAATTAACATAAAAATTATTTTAAAATTGACGTAAATTCCTGACTGTATCTTAGGATGTTATACTCGTCGAATGTCGTTGTCCAAAACAAAATATCTGCGGTAAATAATAATAATAATAGAGTCATTTTGCACAGAGCAATTTTTAATATTTATAACCATAGCAAAAATATTTAGTTGTCATGAAGATTCTTTACGTGTATTTTAAAAATGCATGGCCGCTTGACATCACTCGCACAGTCATGGTGATTGCAGTCGCGCATCGGCTGAGTAGTTGGGTAGTCTAAAATTAACACCGAGTCTAAAATTCATTTTACTGGCTATTTCAAATGTTTACCAGCAGTGACGGTTAAACTCTGGGCGCTCGGCTCAGATGCGTTTACCGGTATGAAGCCGATTTCAACAGTTGCTGCAGCGAGCGTCAGCACGCAAGACCTGTGCACAACTTTCGGTGAGATAAAACGTCTCCGGTTACTATTGTAACCTCGGTTCCCTGAGAGGCGGGAACGAGACATTACGTCACTGACGTATATGGGAACTCCCTTCCTCCTCATTTTCACTGAAATCTTATAGGCTAACGCCAGCTGGAGACAGCTGGCCAATTGACGCAAAACATGCAAATGCTGACCGGACCGCGGGCAGTATAAATAGCATGGGCGCGGCAATAACGTCAGAATCAAGACTGAACGCTAGCACAGCTGATCAAACGGCGAGCACGGCGGCTGACGTAATGTCTCGTTCCCGCCTCTCAGGGAACCGAGGTTACAATAGTAACCGGAGACGTTCCCTTTCAAGGCGGTCACTTCGACATTACGTCACTGACGTATATGGGAACTGTATAGAATCCCGCCGTGAGCGCAGTGAAGATAAGCCCTGAACGGGGTCAAGCTACACTCCCACGAGAGACAACAGTTCTAAGCCAGCAGCGCCGCTAGGAGCACTCGAACTGATAGGCGAAACTAGAGTAAGAAACGTCTGTTCCGACCTACCCAGTTGCAAATCCAATGCAATGAAGCGAAGGCTGCACTGGACAGGGCAGCACAACACCATAAGCACTCAGCATAAGAGTTAACACAGTGTCAACGGCAAAGCGGTGACAGCTGCATAACCTTATAGCCATACACAGAGTTAACAGTACATTGAAAACTACTGTGTAATGCGGAAACAGCTATGTATAGTCATTATATACATTATAGTCATAACACAGAGTTAGCAGCAATGGTAACTCTGGATAATGCAGACTACTGTACAGCTGGTGGTAACAGCTCATGAGTACATTAATAAAACTCACCAACCCACGACGCTATAGGCAGTGCATAAAACTTGAAACCCTGGCGAACGTGTTCTGAGAAGACTTCCAGCATACCTAAATCCCGTGGGCATTAAGCCAGATTGAAAAGCGTCAAATTCAGTGAGAAAGTCTCAGTCCCTAGTACCATCCACCAAGCACACAATCAGCTAGTCAGACTGCTGCCTAGTGGTCCACGTACATCCGCAAAGCCCTTACAGGGCCAACAGCACTCTGAGTATCAGCATCATGTGAGGCTGACGGCTCAGCAGAAGGCGGGCAGGGATCAATCTGTGCTCTGAACGGTGTAAGCAACTGGAACGCAGCCTGGTATTGGACGGAGAGTGACGCTGCAGTCACTAGGTCCGAGACAATGCAACATCATTCATGTAGAATGAGCGTAGGTCTCCAAGTGCTTCGCTGGGGCGAGAGCAGGTGGAAGGTCATTCTCAAGGAGATCTCTCAGCACTTATTAGTGTGAAGTGTCTTGTTCAACTAAGGACCTAGCAGCGGACACACAAGAAGGTTCCACACCTTGGGGCTGGGGTGCCAATCATCTGAGGGGGATAGTCATGGGGGAGCCCCATAACTCTCTCAGGTCCGTGAACCGGGGATGATAGGCCAGTAAGGGGGTCACGAGGAAACTGACACTGCCTTGTAGAACATAGCCAATGTTCTAAAGCCGATGTACCGAAGTGCAAATTAACACATAACTGAATGTACATAAACACAGTGCCAGTGGCCGAAGCGACAACAACCGTGAATATACGCAGTTAGATAATAGCCTTCCATAATAGCATAGCACCTCAGAAGTACACAAACACAGTCGTAGCCGTAGCTAGAACTGTGAGTATACGAGTTAGTACAGAATAGCCAGTTGCACTGAAGGAAACGGGGCAACATAACAGCATAGCACATGTACGTAACAGCATCGGTCGCTGTAGCGCCAACTATACGCAGTAGGAGGCACTGAAGGATACGGGGCAACACCGCAGCATGAACACATCCATGTGCAATAATGCAGCGCAGGTCGCAGGTCGACAGAGACTGTGAATATGCACAGTTCGACTGGGATAGCTAGTCGCACTAAGATACAGGGCAACATGACAGCATAACACAAGTGCGTAAGAATAGCGCATCCATGTATGTACATAACGCAGCGTAAGTCACCGTAGCTGAGATGCACGGTTAGATCAGGATGGCTAGCTGCACTGAAGGAAACAGGGCAGCATTACAGCATAACACATCCGTGCACATACATACATCCAGAAACTGTGAATATGCACGGTAGATTAGGATAGCTAGTTTTGCACTGAAGGAACAGGGCAACAAAATAGCAAAAACACATCCTTGTACATAAGTGCAGTGTAGTCGCCGTAGCGATAGAACTGTGAATATGCACAGTTAGATAGGACAGCTGGTTGTTGCACTGAAGGATAGAGGGCAACATAACAGCATAACACATCAGTGTGCACATTTAAAACATCTGTGTGTATAATGCAGCGCTAGTCGAAGCGACCGAAACTGCATGAATATGCGCAGTTCAAACACAATGGTCAGTTACGTTGAGGGCAACATAACAGCATAACGCTTCAGTGTGTACACAGATGAAGCGCAAGTCGCCGTAGCGACGACTGTGACTATGCACAGTTAGATAGGATAGCTAGTTGCCCTGAAGGATACAGGGCAACGTGATAGCATAGTTACATTGATGTGTACAAAACACAGCGTCAGAAGCATAGCGACATCGACTGTGAATACGTAGTTAATCAGAATAGCCGGTTGCACTGAGGATACAGGGCAATATATAACGGCATAAACCATAGACACATATCAATGTACATAACACAGCGTCAGTGGCAGCGCACAACAACTGTGAATACACAATAAGAGTAGCCAGTTGCACTGAAGGAACAGGGCAATATATAACGGCGTAATCGTAACACATATCAGTGCGTAGTGTGTACACAGCGTCAGTTGCATCGCATAACAACTGTGAATATGTAGTAATCAGAATAGCCATTTGCACTGAAGGATACAGGGCAATATATAACGGCAAAATCATAACACATATAGTGTGTACGTAAACACAGCGTCGGTTGCATCGGGCAACAACTGCGAATACGAACTGTGTAGTAATCAGAATAGCCATTGCACTGAAGGATACAGGGCAATATATAGTGGCATAAATCCAAACACGCAGTGTGTAGTGTGTACATAACAGAGTCAGTTGCACCGCGCAACAACTGCGAATACGTACTGTGTAGTAAACAGAATAGCCATTGCACTGAAGGATACAGGGCAATATACAACGGCAAAATTCATAACACATCAGTGTGTAGTGTGTACATAAACACAGCGTCAGTTGCATTGCGCAACAACTGTAAATACATAGTAGTCAGAATAGCCATTTGCGCTGAAAAATACAGGGCAATATATAGTGGCATAAATCCAAACACGCAGTGTGTAGTGTGTACGTAACACAAAGTTAGTTGCATCGCGCAACAACTGCGAATACGTACTGTGTAGTAATCAGAACAGCCATTGCACTGAAGGATACAGGGCAATATACAACGGCAAAATTCATAACACATCAGTGTGTAGTGTGTACATAAACACAGCGTCAGTTGCATTGCGCAACAACTGTAAATACGTAGTAGTCAGAATAGCCATTTGCGCTGAAAAATACAGGGCAATATATAGTGGCATAAATCCAAACACACAGTGTGTAGTGTGTACGTAACACAAAGTTAGTTGCATCGCGCAACAACTGCGAATACGTACTGTGTAGTAATCAGAATAGCCATTGCACTGAAGGATACAGGGCAATATACAACGGCAAAATTCATAACACATATCAGTGTGTAGTGTGTACGTAAACACTGCGTCAGTTGCATCGCGCAACAACTGTGAATACGTACTGTGTAGTAATCAGAATAGCCATTTGCGCTGAAAAATACAGGGCAATATATAGTGGCATAAATCCGAACACATAACAGTGTGTAGTGTGTACGTAACACAGAGTCAGTTGAATCACACAACAACTGTGACTACGTAGTAATCAAAATAGCCAGTTGCACTGAAGGATACAGGGCAATGTCGTGGCATAAGCATAACACACACATCAGTGTACATAAACACAGCGTCAGTGGCATCGCACAACAACGGTGAATACATAGTTGAATCAGAATAGCCAGTTGCACTGAAGGATACAGGGCAATTTATGGCGGCATAAATCATGAACACATAACAGAGTGCGGTGTACACACACAGCATCATTTGCGTTGCACAACTACTGTGAATATGTTGTAATCAGAATAGCCATTTGCACTGAAGGATACAGGGCAATATATAACGGCACAAATCATAGCACATAACAGTGTGCAGTGAGTACATAAACACAGCGTCAGTGGCGTAGCGACAACAACTGTGGATACGTAGTTGAATGGCCAGTTGCACTGAAGGATACAGGGCACAAACATAGCACATATCAGTGTGCAGTGAGTACATAAACACAGCGTCAGTGGCGTAGCGACAACAACTGTGAATACGTAGTGAAATAAGCACATCAAAATGTAATGTTACGTAGGCCCAGCGTCAACAGCATAAGCGGTAACGACTGCGCAACCCCGTAGTCAAGACTGACTAGGGGTAAACAACACTCACCGGATTGTGTGGCTGTGCACTTTCCATTGTCAGAGCGAGGCGGCTAGAGACCTCTATGCTAGAGACTCATAACATCCGTACTTCCCTTTTTTCTTTTTGGACACGGAGCCATGGGCTTTGCCTCGTCTCTCTAGACGCGCGTCTTGCGCACGACTACCAAAGGACGCCGTGGAAGACGGCGTCTTTCTTGAAGTAGCCTGGCTGAGATAACGTACCGGGCTAAGTATCCTTATCGACAGAGCCTCTCGCGTCGAGTCCTTCTAGCGAGCCCGCGAAAAGGACCGGTCACCGGAGTGGCGACGGGCGGCGTCAACTCGTCTTAGGGCGGGAGAGGGCCCACCAGCGGCCTGCTGGCGGCAGTGGGCCTCGTCTCCGCTGATGCCCGAGTTTATTCCCCTGAGGGCGCGCACTGTCCGGCACATGCCCGCCGTCGTGAGTGCGGCCTCGGTTGATCCTTGTAGGGTAGAGCGAGTCGATAGGACCCGCACATATCTGGCATGAAAGTTAGCAGCCATCGGATGCGGGGAGGAAACATGCTGAGTAACCTCTATTGCAACTTCCACGATGACTTCAGATAAGACTTCTAGCGTGAAGAAAGAGATTCTGACGTTATTGCCGCGCCCATGCTATTTATACTGCCCGCGGTCCGGTCAGCATTTGCATGTTTTGCGTCAATTGGCCAGCTGTCTCCAGCTGGCGTTAGCCTATAAGATTTCAGTGAAAATGAGGAGGAAGGGAGTTCCCATATACGTCAGTGACGTAATGTCGAAGTGACCGCCTTGAAAGGGAACTCAACGCCTGACTTAAAATCATCCCTTTTCGATCATGCGTCATTACAGTGAACTTGAGGTAAGTTGTGTTCAATTTCCTTAAAAAGCATCAACATTTCACGCCGAGCATATCAATCGAGTTACGTCGACCTACATATTTCGAACTGTTGCTGATTAAATGTTGATTATTATCGATCCGTTTAAACTTTGTTCATGTTCATTTGACAGTGCTTCCCTAGATGAAACGAAAAGAAAGAATTCAGAACTCGAATTCTATTAATTAGGACAACAATATATCTAAAAAAATTCTGAGTAAAGTAGTGCAAATGGGGGTAATATGAAAGCTTTTATGGCGCGAACGAAGCTAACATTGACTAACGTTAGCTGCGCTGTTTTTGCGCTAGCAGCTCATATTTTCGTTCTGCTAGTTAGCAAAGAATTAGTTGCTAGGCTAGACACCATTTTATTGAATGCAATTTACGTGAATAATATTTACGAGCACAGTCTTTGATCTGTGGAAGAAAATAAAGTGGAACAAATGTTAGCTGGCTTAAGGCCAATTCCGCACAGACAAACGCCAACAAACACGTTTTGTCCTAAAGTATGTGCACATTTTGATCCTGTAAGAAAATATTTATTTTACTTATATAGAGGAATGATGTGGGATTTTGGTCTGCTGAAAGCTGGGTCATGTCTGTTGCTGAGTGAGATCGGGACTTATGAAAATGAACTGAGGACTCTTATAACGGTAGAGGAGCAGCTGCGCCTGCGCCGGCGACCTCACAGTTGCTGGGGATTATGATTACGCTGACACGTTGCTCCTGGTTTTACAGGTATGATACAACATATGTTCATGCTGCAAATATTTTGTGTATTAATGTTCTGGGTTGTGAAGATCTATGTGCAGACCGTCCGCCATTTTGTGAACGCTGTGTATGACGTCGTGAAGTGCATTTAATGGCCTTTTGCACAGGGGCCTGTAACAGATGCACTCTCGACATTTAACAATATAAAACGAGAAGAAAGTCGTGTCTGAAAGCAGCAATCTTTTACTTGTATTGCTAAAATGAACGAATATCTCGTGTTTTTCCATGGGTGCTTGAGTTTGTCGGTGTCGGTTGGGGCAGTGTGAACATGACGCTTATTTTTCATAACATTCTGAATACAACGGCCAACTTTTGTTGGTGACTTTTTTTTTTGTTGGTGTTTGCTGGCGTTTGTCTGCGGTGTGAATTGGCCTCTAGTTGTACTTTTATGGCGCAAACTGAAATCGCACTTTATAGCTAACATCAACATTACCTTTGGCTAAATGCGGTCTGTACAGACAGGTTTGAAAAGTTTATTAGCTACCCTAGGGCTGGGCGATATGACTGAAAACTGTATCATGATGTAAGCGTTTCATATCAGTCGATAATATTGATATTTTTTATGACCTATTTAAAATAAGGACCAGGAGAAAAATATATTACATTCAACATTTTTATTTTAAACTTAACCTTCCTGATTATAATCCCCTCAGTTATAAAGGCAGAAATGTCAACACAACCATGGAAAGCAACACCATGGAAGACACAAAAAACAGGTCTTCTCGGGAGGCTGTGCCTACAGGTAGGAATTCTACAAAGTGATCTCTCTCGGTTTACTCTGATCTACGTACAATGTTTTGCTACTAATCTGTTATGCCTGCTTTTTCTTGTGTCTTACAGCAATTGCTAAGGAGATCCTCATCCAGCTTGATTCTATCAGACAGCAGCAGTTGCTCATCCTGATGCAGCTCCTACAAATCTCCAGCAGTTCCAGACTTCATGCCAGACCCAACACATTTTGGGCTCCTACTTTCAACTATTGAGGATCTACAATGTTTGGAGGAGATGTTAAAGAATCCAGAGGAGAAGAAGAATTTGGTGAGTTAAATTATGCATTAATCAGATCATTCCTAAAAGTCAGTCCCCACTCTCACTCATGCTATATTCCTTAAATAACTAATGAGGTACATGTCTTTGTTTCAGACTGTTCTCCTTGGAATGGTCGGAGGCATGACTCTTAAAGACACTGTGGGGCGGGTCCTGAAAAGAGCAATGAACACTTCGCTGGCGAGACACACATTATAAGTGTGGTTCTGGGTGAGTGTCAGTGCTGGATAACTGCACTGTGGTGACATCCCATGGCTCTACAGTGCAACCTATTTATTTATTTATTTATTTACTGGCTGTGACAGTGACAAAGTATTTAGGAGCACCAATGCGACTGACCTGATCAGGTTCTATGGGTGCACCCTCCATTGAAACTAGAGCTGCAACGATTCCTTGATTAAAGTCGAGCACTCGATTTAAAAAAATTCTCAATTCCAATTTACCCGTGTTGAGTAACCGGCAAAATACTGGAAGTGGCGCATTCCACAGACGAGAATCCATGAATAACATTATTACACCGTTTTCTAAGGCTACGCGATCTATTTAAAACCATTTACAATCATAATATAGCATAGTGCTATCATGAAATCACAAAGGCTGTGATTTAGTTAAGAATATGCGCTTTAAAAAAAAAAAAATGCCCCGGCAAGTCATTTTATCAAATATCGCCTTTTAATGGGTAGGTTAATTTGTCATTGATCAGAAGGTGCTCCTAAATTTTTGACTGTGCTCCTAAACTTTTTAAATTAAAAAGAAATGTAAGTGTAGAGCCCTGCATCCAAATTAAGTTTTGGTGGTTGCTGAGTAACATCACATGGTCATGCTGCTCTCTTCTATCTTGTGTTTTTCTCAGATGCAGTCCGCCGGAATGCCCTGACCAAAGATTTTACAGAAGAGGAAACCGAGCTGCTCATCACCAGGTGGCTGTGGCTAGCCTCTGATAGGGATGGTGGCCGAAGCCAAAGAGGGCGAACAGGCAGACAACGTAGACAACTCAAAAATCGCGGTGGGCCAGAATTAAATGTTTCAAAGTTAAAAATGTTGATATTGGAAAATGGTATTTGAACTCCTTGATTCTACATAATGCTGTGATATTATTTCTATTCTATTCTATTCTTTTCAATTCAAATCTGTTATTAAAAAGTGTGTGCGTAGACTACTCAAAAACGCATCTGGGCCAGAATTAAATGTTTCAAAGTGAAAATGTTGATATTGGAAAATGGTATTTGAACTCCTTGATTCTACAATTAATGCTGTGATATTATTTCTATTCTATTCTGTTCTATTCTATTCTATTCTTTTCAATTCAAATCTGTTATTAAAAAGTGTGTGTGCGTAGACAACTCAAATGCAGTGGGCCAGAATTAAATGTTTCAAAGTTAAAAATGTTGATATTGGAAAATGGTATTTGAACTCCTTGATTCTACATTAATGCTGTGATATTATTTATATTCTATTCAAATCTGTTATTAAAAAGTGTGTTTATCCTATTTTTGTAGTGTGGTCCAATAAAACATGCATTAAACATGAAACCTGTCTTCCTTGTGCTGTTTTACTTTGTTTATCTTGCATAAATAACGGCTGCTAAGCAATTTTAGTATTAACCTGATATGAATGGAATTCAAAGTTCAAATAAGCCCAAATAAGGAACGGGATTGGAGGCGAGCTTACGTCCTCTCACTCGGGGTTCCGCAATCGGGCCGTGTTAAAACCGAGCGCTCGCAGAGCAATCGGACCTAGATTCATGCCGAGCATTGGCCGAGTGTTTTAGCCTTAATCGGGCCGCGTTAAAACCGAGCGCTCGCAGAGCAATCGGACCTAGATTCATGCCGAGCATTGGCCGAGTGTTTTAGCCTTAATCGGGCCGCTTTCGGCCCGCACAATTTTTGCTAGCTGGGTTTATCGTCGGGACTGCTCCATCCTTAAGCATTAGACGATCTGCAAATCCGACTGGGCCTTGTTTATAAAACAATCATCGTCGAAATGCAGGGAACAAACAAGAATACTTGCAGAACACCGTTGATGCTCTGGAAAAACAAACTCCATCCACTGGTCCCTTAACGCTGGGTTCTTTGGGAATCTGTGCAGCCGATGACTTCCCTAAAGCCGAGCACAGCGATTTGATGGGCGGACTGCTTTCGCTCTCTCGCTCTGGGGTGCGTTTCCCGAAAGCATCGTTGGCCAACTATGGTCGCAAGTTCCGTCGTTACCAATAGAGTTCAATGGACATTGCGATGAACTTGCGACCATAGTTGGCCAACGATGCTTTCGGGAAACGCACCCCTGGTCTATGGGTGCGCGCGCGCCCTTCCGGGAGAAGTGCCCTTGGGACCTGTATAAGGAAATTCCGCCCCATCTGACGTCACACAGGCCCATACTCGAAAAAACTTTCCGAAACTTGTGACAAACCGGAAAGAGTATTTGCGAGTATCATGTTTAGCATGGGAATCCAACTCTTTAACAGTGTAAAAAACTCAGTATGCATGAAATAGCATTTCACCCCCCCCCCCTTTAAAAATAAAATAAAAAATGTACACGTATATAATTCAAATTGAAACTATCATTTTCACATATAATTATTTTTACATGAAAGGATGATCATATTGTATTTACACATCTAAATTGTTGTGAACGATAGCATACATTATTTCTTTAAGAAATAGGCCTATTATGAACCATGTTTATAATCTTGGTTGCACATTAGTTTAAGGTGTCATTGTTAGAGTGTAGGCTAATTATTAATTACTATAGGGATATTGTGGGATTAGGGTTTGGCTGAGGGTTAGTTGCATGTAATTAAGCATAATTTACTGTTATTACTATGGTAAATTCAATTATGCACAAGAATACATGTTAAATATGTAAAAGATATGTAAATAAGTCAAATAAAGTGTTCCCATATTTTTTATTAGCCAAGATTAATAAATTATATAAAAAATATTGTTCACCAGAATGAACTAGCCTATTTGGAAATTTGGATACCACTTAACAATATAAATCCATCTAATATGAACTAACAATGAGCAATATATTTTTTTACAGCATTTATCAGGCTAATCTTTGTTAATGTTGGTTAATAAAAATACAACTGTTAGGGTTATGGGTTATATATTTTAAGTATGTTATTTTGTTAGTATCATTGAGATACTACTAACATTTGTATTAACATTAATATTTCTGCTTTCTGTTTTAATTTAAGTTTTAGTAATTTTGTTGTGTTTTATGTTTTTAAATATATCTTCATATGGTTTCCGTAAAAATCACTCTACTTATTTGGCTTTGCTTCACCTGTGTAACGATCACCAGCTGGAGTGCCCTTGAGAGCCACCAGAGGGCACTCCACACTAGACTCTCCTAATCACTCACAAACTACATTTCCCATAACTCACTGCCTGGACTCATCACTCATCACTGATCACATTCACCTGTACCTCATTCACTGATTGCATTCACCTGTCTCATCCTCCTGTTAGCCTGTCTATTTATACCATGTTCATTCATTCACTCACCGCGAAGTCTTGTATGTGTAGCACTGCATCTCTGAGCATTTCCTTGTTGTCATTGTTATTCCTGGTTCTTGATCTCTGCCCGTGTCCTCCTGTTTCTGCCTCACCCTCTGGATTTGTCTGTTTGTTGGATTGCCTGCCTGTGTATGACCTTTGCCTGGATTTTGATTACGATTCTGAATAACACTTTAAATAAACTGCATTTGGATCCTCAACCTTCGTGTCTCGGAGCAGTACGTAACAGAAGACTTCGCCAACATGGATCCAGCAGTTTGTCTCTTCAACCTCCACCAAGGTAACCGTCCAATTGAGGATTTTGTCAAGGAATTTTGTAAGCTTAGCCATGGGGTTAACTTTAATGATGCTGTCTTAAAGGACATTTTTCACCATGGACTTAATGACATTCTTAATTACCTCATGCCTGACAATACCCCTCACTGGACTCTAGTACAATATATAGACCTTGCCCTTTTGCTGAGCAGCTCATCATTTACTGTGGGCTTTACGGATGTGGAGCCCTGCAAGCTCACAGTAATACCTAAGCCAGAGCTTCACGTCAGTCCTGCCGAGCCAGAGCTTCACGTCAGTCCAGCCGAGCCCGCACTTCACGCCAGATCTGCCGAAGCCAAGGCAGTATGCGTCGTGCCCGCCGCCCCTGAGACAGCAAGCGACATGCCCACCGATCCAGAGCCCTTTTCACCGCTGGTCCCGTCCAGCACGGAGCCTTCACCGCTGGTCCCGTCCAGCACAGAGCCTTCTTCACCGCTGGTTCCGTCCAGTTCAGAGCCCTCTTCACCGCTGGTTCCGTCCAGTTCAGAGCCCTCTTCGCCGCTGGTCCTGCCCAGCTCAAAGCCCTCTTCGCCGCTGGTCCTGCCCAGCTCAAAGCCCTCTTCGCCGCTGGTCCTGCCCAGCTCAAAGCCCTCTTCGCCGCTGGTCCTGCCCAGCTCAAAGCCCTCTTCGCCGCTGGTCCTGCCCAGCTCAAAGCCCTCTTCGCCGCTGGTCCTGCCCAGCTCAAAGCCCTCTTCGCCGCTGGTCCTGCCCAGCTCAAAGCCCTCTTCGCCGCTGGTCCTGCCCAGCTCAAAGCGCTCTTCGCCGCTGGTCCTGCCCAGCTCAAAGCCCTCTTCGCCGCTGGTCCTGCCCAGCTCAAAGCCCTCTTCGCCGCTGGTCCTACCCAGCTCAAAGCCCTCTTCGCCGCTGGTCCTGCCCAGCTCAAAGCCCTCTTCGCCGCTGGTTCCGTCCAGTTCAGAGCCCTCTTCATTGCTGGTCCTACCCAGCTCAAAGCCCTCGCTGCTGCTGGTCACGTCTGCCGATCCAGAGACTGTTCACGTCACTTCTGCCGATCCAGAGACTGTTCACGTCACTTTTGCCGATCCAGAGACTGTTCACGTAACGTCTGCCCATCAGGAGTCTCGTCCTACTGAGCCTGAATCTGTTCCTCTTCTCTCCTCGCCTGTGTCTTCGGACAAGATGGCCGACTCCACGCCTGTGTCTTCGGACAAGATGGCCGACTCCACGCCTGTGTCTTCGGACAAGATGGCCGACTCCACGCCTGTGTCTTCGGACAAGATGGCCGACTCCACGCCTGTGTCTTCGGACAAGATGGCCGACTCCACGCCTGTGTCTTCGGACAAGATGGCCGACTCCACGCCTGTGTCTTCGGACAAGATGGCCGACTCCACGCCTGTGTCTTCGGACAAGATGGCCGACTCCACGCCTGTGTCTTCGGACAAGATGGCCGACTCCACGCCTGTGTCTTCGGACAAGATGGCCGACTCCACGCCTGTGTCTTCGGACAAGATGGCCAACTACACGCCTGTGTCTTCGGACAAGATGGCCACCGCCGCTGAACAAGTGTCTCCGGACAAGATGGTCGCCGCCACCGAGCAAGTGTCTCGGGACAAGATGGTCTCCGCCGAGCCAGTGTCCTCAGCAGAGTTACCCTCAGCAGAGATGGCCGCCGACATGCCTTTCCCTGAGCCGGTGTCTGTTCCAGTTCCTGAGCCGGAGCCAGTGTCTGTGTCTGTTCCAGTTCCTGAGCCGGAGCCAGTGTCTGTGTCTGTGTCTGTTCCAGTTCCTGAGCCGGAGCCAGTGTCTGTGTCTGTTCCTGAACCTGAGTCGGTGGTTCCAGTGCCAGTTCCGGTGGTACCAGTTCCAGTGCCTGAGCAGTTGGTGCCAGTTCCAGTTCCTGAGCCGTTGGTGTCTGTTCCAGTTTCACCGCCGTGGCCGCCCGAGGGGTCTTCACCGCCGTGGCCGCCCGAGGGGTCTTCACCGCCGTGGCCGCCCGAGGGGTCTTCACCGCCGTGGCCGCCCGAGGGGTCTTCACCGCCGTGGCCGCCCGAGGGGTCTTCACCGCCGTGGCCGCCCGAGGGGTCTTCACCGCCGTGGCCGCCCGAGGGGTCTTCACCGCCGTGGCCGCCCGAGGGGTCTTCACCGCCGTGGCCGCCCGAGGGGTCTTCACCGCCGTGGCAGCCCGAGGGGTCTTCACCGCCGTGGCAGCCCCAGAGGTCTCCACCGCCGTGGCTACCCGAGGGAAAGTCTCCGCTCTGGTCGCCCAACGGACTGTTGTCTCTGCCTTGGTCGTCCGATGGACTGCTGACTCTGCCCTGGTCGCCCGAAGGTTCGTCTCCTCCCTGGCCGCCTGAAGGGTTGTCTCCCCCCTGGTCGCCTGCACAGCCTGCTCCACCCTGGTCGCCTGCACAGCCTGATCCGCCCTGGCCTCCCATCCTGCTGCAGTCTCCAGGTCCTCTGCCGCTCCACAGGCCTGGCCCTCCATCCCGCCCCCGGGTCCGCCTCCGCTCCACCTCCCTCCTGGACAATCTTAGGAGCGTCTGGAATCCGCTCCTTAGAGGGGGGGCTATGTAACGATCACCAGCTGGAGTGCCCTTGAGAGCCACCAGAGGGCACTCCACACTAGACTCTCCTAATCACTCACAAACTACATTTCCCATAACTCACTGCCTGGACTCATCACTCATCACTGATCACATTCACCTGTACCTCATTCACTGATTGCATTCACCTGTCTCATCCTCCTGTTAGCCTGTCTATTTATACCATGTTCATTCATTCACTCACCGCGAAGTCTTGTATGTGTAGCACTGCATCTCTGAGCATTTCCTTGTTGTCATTGTTATTCCTGGTTCTTGATCTCTGCCCGTGTCCTCCTGTTTCTGCCTCACCCTCTGGATTTGTCTGTTTGTTGGATTGCCTGCCTGTGTATGACCTTTGCCTGCATTTTGATTACGATTCTGAATAACACTTTAAATAAACTGCATTTGGATCCTCAACCTTCGTGTCTCGGAGCAGTACGTAACAACCTGATTGACAAGGTTGATTTATCTTGTTTGATTGTGAATTGGTTTGGGTAGTTACCGGGGGTAGGTCTTGATAAGCCTAGGGCTTCTACCTATCCCTTTTCGAACAGGTTGATTATTATGCTAAAACTTGTTTATTTATTTGTATGGATATTTTATACGCATTGCTGTCCTTTTAATTTAATTGCATTATTATTTTTATTAATTGTTCGAAATAAAGATTTCATTCACTCAAGGTTAACCTTGCACTTAAAAACCATGCATTTACATGTAGTATTTTTATAGATCTGTCAAAAACTTTTGATAATTATTTCATTTTATTGGAAAAGCTGTATAAATATGTTTTTTCATGATAATACGTACAAATGGCTGAAAAGTAAAAAAAGTAATAGAAGACAGTTTGTTTGCTTTAAGGGTTGCTATTCTAGCAAAGAAAGATCACTCTGTGGGGTTCCTCAGGGGTCATTCTTGGACCCTTACTATTTCTCATTTATATAAATGATTTGTCAAATGTTTCAAATATTCTTACTCCAATAATGTTTGCTGACAATACAACGTTCGTTTTCTCTCATTCAAATTTTAATTTATTGATTGAGAATGTAAATTATAGTTTAAAGGGTTAGTTCACCCAAAATTTTTAATTCTGTCAGTAATACTCACCCTCATGTTGTTCCAACCCTGTAAGACTTTCGCTCATATTAGGGAACACAAATTAAGATATTTTTGATGAAATCTGAGAGCTAGCTCACTGCTTCTATGGGATCGAAATTTGCCGGCCCAGAAACGTTAGCAAAGACATCGTAAAAATAGTCCAAGTGACTACAGTGGCTCAACCATAAGTTTATCAAGCGACGAGAATACTTTTTGTGCACAAAAAAAAAAAAAACACGACTTTATTCAACTATTCATTTTCTTCTGTGTGGGCCTGGGTGAATTCACGTAGTGTAACAGCGCAGCGCTTCTGTGTTGTACGTCACCACATAGGCTCACGCATCACACACATGACCAGCGTCGGCCAATAGGCTATGTGATGCGTGAGCCTACGTGGTGACGTACAACACAGAAGCGCTGCGCTGTTACACTCACTGATCTATATAGAATGCCATTGTCATTATATGTTGAGGTCGTCTCCTCCTATGGAGGAGTGATCCAGCTCTCAAATTTAATAAAAAATATCTTTATTTGTGTTCCGAAGATTGGAACAACATGAGGGTGAATAATTACTGACAGAATTTTCATTTTTGGGTTTTCATTTCCTTTAAGGGGAGGCTTTAAATAAGCCCTTTTGGATTTTCTGTCTCTCCCTGTACAGTATTTGGATTGTATTTTCTTGCTCTTATTGTATATGTAACTAAACTAAACTAAATTAAACTCTTTATACCAATGTATTTTAGAGTCAAATGTGAGGCCATCTGTCCGACAGCTAAAGCTTGGCCAAAATTGGGTCATGCAACAGAACAATGATCCCAAGCAAATCTACAACAGAATGGCTGAAAAAGAAAATAATCAAGTTGTTGCAATGACCCAGTCAAAGTCCAGACCTCAACCCGACTGCCCACAAACCTCTATGAACTGAAGCATCGTTGTAAAGAAGAGCGGGCCAAAATTCCTCCAGAACGATGCGAGAGAGTGATACTGTCATACAGAAAATTATTCATTCAACTTATTGCTGCTAAAAGTGACTCTACAAGCAATTGAATCATAGGGTTTACTTAGTTTTTTTTTTTTTTTTGTTAAATAAATAATGACACAGTGTAATATGTCATGTGTTGTTGTTGTTCATCTGAGGTTGTATTTAAGAACTGCTAACTGTCAGGGGGTGGATGCAGCAGAGATGAAACAGGATCTAAGTGCAGCTGGTTTACTGAAAAACAAAGTCAAAACTTCCAGAACAGAACAACCAACTTGACACAACGCAGAACTGACAAAGAACTGAGACACAGGGCTTAAATACACTGTAAAAACTAAAGGAGCCTCAAATATCCTGTCGGATACTCAAGGAACTTAAAAATGTAATTTAGGTGCCTCAAAGCTCTTTCTCCTATAGTAGGGTTACTGGAGGAGCATTGACAATATTTGAGGTTCTTGCTGGAACTTATGGGATCCTTTAAGCACTTTGTATTTAGTTCAGAGGTTCTGGAGTCACCTTTTCATTACCATGAGTCCTCAAAGTGCTTTGGGGGAAAATAGAGGAACTTGAATGTGATAAAAGGGTTATTGGAAGATCTTTTAACATTTAAGTGGTTCCTGGAGGATCTCTTATGTTAAAGCCAGCTTCTGGAGGAACCCAGTGGTTCAGTGAGGCCAGAATGATATTATTATCCTATTATTACTTAAGTTTGATTCAGTATATATACCCAGGTGAAAAATACGTATAGGCTACTATTAAAAATGAACTTGAGTGTGTTTTTAGTAGGCCTTCAATACAAATATAACCTACTTTAATGCATTTTAATACATTTAACAGTAGCCTACGTCTTTTTCACCTGGGTAGTTTACATTTATTTAGTATAGGCCTATTTTATTGATTAATTTAAACCTTAAACAACAACACTAAATAATAATAATATTAATAAAAAAAATCATTAATTATTATTGAATAAATAATAGTAATAAAATAATATTTTTTACTTCTTCATAAATTATTATTTGATTATATAAATTATATACATCCTCTGCTGTCGTCGCTTCAGTGGTGCTCGCGCTGCTCGCGCGCAACAAAGCTCAGCTGATCGACATATACGATACGTCATCGCGTTTGAAAGGCCTTTAAACGGCTCTCCTCATCAAAGCCTGCCGCATCTTCCGCCGTTTGTTCGGCTCTCCGTTACAAGGTTTGTAAACTCGCCAACGAAATATAAATACTCACTATTCAAACACACACATATATAAACTAAATTTACTATACATTACTACGTTTTTACAGTGTTTACCACTCGTTTATTGCTATGGTTTATTGAACAGTATCTGGTATGAAGGTTTTAGCCGCGATGCAAACTACGTTGATCTAATGAACAAATTGAAATTATTGACTTATTGTCTTAGATTGATTTAAAGTTAGTCATTCAATTCAACATATTCTGTACAACTGTGTCTTCAAATTGCTGATATAACTTACAGCCTAACTAATTTAGCTGATTCCTGCTGTCGTCATTGGCGTTTGTTATGAATAACAAAAGCAGATTAATATAGTTTGGTCTGTTTTTGTTTAGCCTAACTTTACTTACTACAGCCTACATGTCCCCTCATTCTCTCAGATATCATTTTGAATCCATTTAGTGGTCAATATATACTATGTTGTGAATAATCAGCTTTGTTATTTTGTTTCCCCAGAACAACCAGTAAAATGTTTCAGTGGCAACATTGAATTACAGTAAGTACCTGCACCACATGCAAGTACTTTATTACTATGAACTTTCTCTGTGTGCAGTTGTATTGTTTGACTGTGTACTTGTGTTTTTTAATCAGTTATTCTCTGAAAATCTTCTTCCCTCATGCTCTCAAATCTCATTCATGTTACATTCATGTAATATCACTGGTTTGGAGCCAATAATGCTATGCATTTTTTATAGGCTATACCTTAATCATATGCATTTGAATATAAGACATTTGAACCCTGAATTATAACTTCAAGTTTGGTCTTTTTCGACAAAAAAAGGAAAAAGCTATTAAATGGCTTCATAAGACTTACAACACAACCCATAACACATGAGTTGTGAATTCATTGATTATTTTTAGGATCTTTTCTGGGACATTTTTGGAGCTTAACCATTTTTATATAAATTGTTGCATTGAATTGAACTAGACAAGTGTACATAAGAATGGTTTCATGAATGATTTACACAATTCTTTTCTGCTTGTGTTTCATGCAGTGAAAGTGAATGGTGACTGGGGTTGCATTATGCCTGAGATCTGCTTTTGGGTTCCACAGACAGAAAGTCAAACAGGTTTGGAACGTCACAAGGCTGAGGAAATTATTTAAATTTCACAACAATCACTTTAATAACCTTACTAACAGTAAATTTTGTATTTTGCAGGGATCTCGGTAAGCTGAAATACAAGTTTGAAGAAGAATAAAAATCCTCCTGTAGACCTGAAAATCACTGAAGTGCCTGGACCATCCACCAGAAAAGAGGAAAAACAAACGGAAAATGAAGCTGATGCACCTTTTCACTTTTCTAACTCGTTAAAGGGATACTCCACTTTAAAATGAAAATTCTGTCATCATATACTCACCCTCATGTTGTTTCAAACCTGTAAGAATTTCTTTCTTCTGCTGAACAGAAAGGAAGATATTTAGAAGATTATCAGTAACCAGACAGTTTTTGGGTCCCATTGACTTCCATAGTATATTTTTTTGCTACTAAGGAAGTCAATGGGACCCAAAAACTGTCTGGTTACTGATAATCTTCTAAATATCTTCCTTTCTGTTCAGCAGAAGAAAGAAATTCATACAGGTTTGAAACAACATGAGGGTGAGTATATGATGACAGAATTTTCATTTTAAAAGTGAACTACTCCTTTAAGTACCTCACATGTCCCTTGTGAAGATTTTATAATTGATTGCATTTTATGTTGCAGCGAGTAAAGGTGCGTCACATTTGTGAATTTCGTGAAATTACACAGGCAAAAAGGTCCATTGACCATTGTCAGCAGTGTAGCAATGTAATGTATGAAGCACCACACAAAATTGCTGAACAGTAGCGTCAGACTTAAGCGAACTGAAACACGTTTTAAAATTAAGTGTAGATGGACATTTTAAATTAGTCAATTTTAATTTTTTACATTGATTTATTACATGGAACATGTGTTTTCCATGCATTTTGTTGAGATGTCTTTTCTTGTGTAGCCTATTGCATACACATGGTTGATTATTCATGTTACTTAGGCCTATGTATTATACAATTTTTTTTGTGTGTATTCATTGATATTAATCTATTACTAGCTTTTTTCCCCAAGTGCATTGAAGTGTATGTATTAAAATGGATCTAAAATATGTAATAAACAATTCTTATTTTGTATTTGGTTCAGTTTGTTTATTATAATAGAAGTTTATGGTAACCGTAGTAACAACATGAAATTAATTTAATACAAATAATAAAAAATAATAAAAAATTGAAATTTGGTTCCTGGAGGCACCCACAGTGGTTCCACACAGTGCTTCATATAAGAGTTCCTCAGGAAACCTGTGTGGTTCCTCAGAGAACCACCCCTTTTTAAAGGGTGCCTAGAGGATCTACAGACGGTTCCGCCGGTGTGGCAAAGTGAAGAACCCCAAAAGGTTCCTCCAGGCACCTTTAATTTTTACAGTGCATAGTGACAAACAGGGAGAGAACTGAACCAATTAACAGACTGAAAACCTAGAAACAGACAAGAGCAGAACAGATACAAAACAAACTCTAAAGTGAACAAACACAAACCATAACAACAACATCAAGATGATTTTTTATTATGCTTTGATACGCAAAACCATACAATTCTAAAGAGTGTCCTTTCTTTTTCACATGACTGTATGTTCACCACATATATATTTAGATATATTTATTTTATCATCACAAAGCACCTGTCAGGTGTTTTCCCAAATGGTCTCCTGTGTATGATGACACTGTTTGTCATTGTACTGTGCTGTCTCTGTTCAATGTTGTTCTTAGACAAAACTAAACTAAACTAGACAAAACCTGATCAGAATATATTATACTGGTTCTCTGTTGAATAGTCTTACCCCTCAAGACATCTTGGTACCACTTCCTTGCATAAGTCATTAAATGCAAAATGACTGAACTAGTTGTCATAAATTGTCATACATATTTTCTATCTCTATCAGACTTTTTTGTCCTAAAGTGATGAATTGCACAGGTGAATCTTGAATTTCACTAATGAAGGGAAAGGTAAAGCAATAGCTCAGAGGTGCGTCTCATGAGGCAAGTATACAGTGGACAACTTAGTGTTACAAATTCTGACAGTGGAAGAACAACAATGAAACAAACAGGGTCAACAGTCGGGAAAAAGAAGTGGAGTAAGTAAGTGTGGTGGAAGGGTGTGGAGGCAAAACAGATGAAGAGTTAGAAGAGGCCAAGATTGTAGAGATGTTTCTATTGTCCTATTGTGGACCATGTTATCAGTCATGACCTTACGGCCGAGGCGGGTTGAAAGGTGCAGCTGAATGTTGGGAGAACAACCGTCTCCTCAATCATTCAAACGTTTGTAGACAGAACATGTAATCAGACAATGTTCACTATACTGTAGCACTGTATACTTACTGTAATGCTATCTAATTGCATTTTACATTATACAGTAAATATACTTTATAGAGACATAATGAAACCCACACACACATACATATACAGTATATATATATATATGTGTGTGTGTGTGTGTGTGTGTGTGTATTTATATATATATATATATATATATATATATATATATATATATATATATATATATATATGCTTGCCAATTGAAGGTTTATGAGATGCACCTATAGCTATTTCAGAGAAACTGGTTTCTCATTGGTTGATCTACATTCTCTTCATTAATGAAAGTCAAGATTCACCTGCATAATTCATCAATTCATGACACATTTACAAAAAGTCTAATGTGTAGAAAATATGCTTGATAGTTTATGACAACTAGATCAACCATTTTGCATTTAATGACTTATACGATGAACTAATGACTAGATGTTTTGAGGGGTAAGACTATTGCACAGAGAACTATTTAATACATTTTGAGCAACATGGCATTAGCAACTGATAAACCGCAGACAATTGTACATAATCAACTGCATGAATGTACCAAAGCAATCGCGACTTATTCAAAAGAATGAAAAAACTGCTTTTATGATGTGCACAAGTGACTAGATGATGACGTGGAGGTTGAACAAGTAGTTTTGAGAATTTCATTTCTGATCTGAGAAATGCACCAAAGTGACTGAGAAAAACGTGTATTTTTTGGCATAAAAGAAAAATCAATAATGTTGACCCATACAATGTATTATTGGCTATTTCCACAAATACACCCGTGCTACTTGTGACTGGTTTTGTGATCCAGGGTCACATATATGTATTGTCTTTTTCTTTATATCGCAATGACATTGTACTGTAATTTATTGGCAGACCAACAATACAAATGTAACTGTGAATCCTGACCAGTCTATTGCAATTAATATAGTTTTCATCTAAAAATACTGACGAGTATATTGACAACATGACTAAGCATTTGCATTTGCATCTTATTTGTGAGCAATGACACAAGGGCTTGTCATTCTGAGGGCACTGATATGTTTATTGACATAATAAATACTTACTTTTAAGAGATGGACTAATGATTTTGAGCAAGTTACAGACTTTTGCAGGTAATCCATTGTGTGGCTGTTTGTACAAATTGTTTTGAGAAATGCACCTGGTTTGCAAATCTTAAGGATGATTCAAGGAATGTACCAAAGAGACTGAGAAAAACTGTAAATAACCTAAAAATGTATCTTGTATGGTGTTATTTAATACATTTTATTTTATTATAGAGCCCTATATGCCCCATCATACTCTTACTGTGGAGTTATTGAGTTCATGTGGTGCATTAAAAACAAAACTCCTGTCAACCCAAATTTACAATCTCAAAAAAAAAAAAAAAAAAAAAATCTATCACAAATACTGTCTAAATATGAAGGCCACACAAGACATGGAACGTTTGCCAAAAATTTACCTTGTTCGTTTGTCTTCAATCTGTTGAGATCTCGAAGCAGCCAACAGATGGCAGCAGTGTATAACTGCTATGAGATGGCTGTTTAGCCCGATCTTACTTTTACACTTACAGTCGTTTCGAGTTTAACATAATGGCATTCACTGACTAAATCTGTGATAGGCTATCTTTGATTTAATATGTGAGGAACCCTAGTCACTACGTTTATGTCGACTTCCTGTTGCATTAATATTTTTATAACTCGGTTCAAAATGGACAAAATGAAACTTTTTTGTTTTGTTTGACTATAATCTACACTGTACAAATGTTAATAATTATGTTGCAATAATTTAAAAATAAAAATGCCACAGTAAAAAACTGGATCTACAATATGAATTAGCCTACCAACAATAGAAATATCAAACGTATTAGCCATACAAAAGTGATGGTTTTCATTAGCAATAAATCATCGTTTTGTATTATTACTATATTCCCAGAAGTCTCTGCACCAACCATGGATGTAGGTAGCAGAAGCTGAACTCAATGAACTCGTTATTAGACCTATTTGAACTTCCATACAAGCATATTTTACGAACAGTTCTTAATGGCATAATTATAATACATTTGTGAATTAACATAATACAATTGAGCAATTATTATTATTATTATTATTATTATTATTATTATTTTTTATTATTTTACAATAAATAGGCTAATAACAATAATAATAATAATAGCCTCATGATAATAATAATACAAGTTAGTGCTCTTATCACAATGAAATGTGTATGGTCTGTGTACTTGATATAGGTGTGATTATTTTCACAGATGGGATGGCATAAGGTATTTTCCACATATGTGACGTTATGATGTGTGAGTGAGTAAATAAACGATAGATGTAGGTATTTTGTTGACATCAGCACTGCGCCAAAACGGACAGTTCCATCCGCTCGCTGCTGCCGACCTGTTTCCAGCGAAGGACTTAGCAGAACACAGGCAGAAAGCACTCTTTGCGCTTTTAAAAGTTAAAATTAACCAATAGATCAGCTAATTTGTCGGATTTCTTCGGGGTCTGTCCATCTAAAACATCTGCAGTGGGGAAGGTTGAATGCGAAGAGTAGCCTAGCACGGACCCGTAAATTATTGATTGGGACGGTCCTGGTATAAAAGGAGACGCCGCCTGTGTTCTGCTCTCTTGTCTTCAAACGCCAAGATGAGCTACGGATCCGACATCTACTCTGCCTCTTCCTACCGGAAGATCTTCGGGGACTCCACCCGCTTCTCAGCCTCTCCATCCCGGATGAGCAGCTCCCGAAGCGGGTTTAAGAACCAGTCCGTGACCCGCACCAATATCCCAAGCTCCTATAAGCGCTCCACCCGATCTGCCTATCCATCTTTGACGCTGGAAAGCTTAGACTTCACCCAGAGCACAGCGCTTAACAATGAGTTCAAAATCATCCGTACCAACGAGAAGGAGCAGATGCAAGGTCTCAATGACCGTTTCGCGATGTTCATTGATAAAGTTCGCAATTTGGAGCAGCACAACAAAGTGCTGGAAGCCGAACTCGTGACCCTGCGCCAGCGCCAGACAGAACCGTCCCGTTTGGCCGAACTCTACCAGCAGGAGATCCGGGAACTGAGGTCCCAACTCGAGGAACTCAACGCAGAGAAGAATCAGATGATGTTCGAGCGCGACAGCATTGAGGACGAACTTCAGAAACTCCAGGAGAAGTTCGAGGAGGAGATGAGAATGCGCGAGGAAGCTGAGCAAACGCTTAGAGCTTTCAAAAAGGACGTGGACAACGCCACCATGGTGCGCCTAGACCTGGAGAAAAAGATCGAATCCCTTCTGGACGAGATCAACTTCACGAGAAAGTTGCATGAGGAGGAGGTGGCTGAGCTCATGAACATGATCCAGGCTGCCCAGGTGTCCGTTGAGATGGAAGTGGCTAAACCCGACCTTACCTCCGCCCTTAAGGAGATTCGCGGCCAGTACGAGGTGATTGCGAGCAAGAACTTGCAGTCCGCTGAAGAGTGGTACAAGTCCAAGTTCGCCGATCTTAGCGAACAGGCCAACAAGAGCAACGAGGTCATTCGCGCGACTAGGGAAGAGCTCAACGAGTTCAGGAGACAGGTGCAGTCCAAGACCATTGAAATCGAGAGTTTAAAGGGAACCAACGAATCAATGGAAAGGCAGATTCGTGAGATGGAGGACAGTCACAACGCTGAGGTCATGGGTTACCAGGTTGGTTTCCTCAATTTTGATTTTACGCGTGTTCATCTGAGTTAAGGCAAACATGTAAAGAGTTTAACTTTTTTTAAATGATTAAAATACTGAGAATATTGGCGCTTTCTTAAAACAACACAAAACAAATAAATAGCCAAACAAATGTTTTTAAAAAATAAAATATGCTTCTGTTAATCAAACAGCAGACAAAAGATCCCTGTGAAATGGGCGTGACCACAGACTGTGAATGTTACTGCTCTGTCCATGGTGCTAAAATTAGCTACTTCCCAGACATAACTAAATCAAAAGCCCGTATTAGATATTTTATTTATAAGGTTTTCCAAACCTTTTAATATATGGTATCATGAAATAATGACAACAAAGTGTTATTAAATAATGCAAAAAATGAGTGCTTTAGCCCATGAAAAAAATCTAAAAGCTTTTCCACAAGCAGCACATTTTCATTTATGTAAACGGAACCCAGTAAAATCTTTCTTTCTTTCTTTCTTTCTTTCTTTCTTTCTTTCTTTCTTTCTTTCTTTCTTTCTTTCTTTCTTTCTTTCTTTCTTTCTTTCTTTCTTTCTTTCTTTCTTTCTTTCTTTCTTTCTTTGCATTGAAGGTTCCATAAAGATCCTTTAAAATTCATGGAAACTTTCCATTGCACAAAACATTCTTAATAGTGGATAAAGTGTTTTTTAGATTATTAAAATGCTCTTCACACCAAGAACAATTGTTCTTTTGAGAGCTGTTTACTGAAAGGTTCTTTGGGGAACTCAAAAATGGTTCTTCTATGGCATCACTGCAAAAACCTCTATTTTTTAAGTGTAAATATTTATGTCGATCATCCAATCAAATCATTAAGTCTTTTTTTATTATAACTATATCATGTAACATCACACAGGATTCAATTGGGCAGCTGGAGAATGAGCTGAGGGGCACTAAGAATGAGATGGCCCGTCACCTTAGGGAGTACCAAGACTTGCTGAATGTCAAGATGGCTCTTGACATAGAAATTGCTGCTTACAGGTATAAACAACTGACATGTGACATGTGACAATTGACGTGTAGGAGAATGCTAGTGAAATGTCCATCCTGTAATTTGATCTATTTTTATCAACATACCTAAAATGAAAATTGTGAGAATTAAGACATCTACTGATGTGATTTTCATACAGAAATGTATTGCTCTTTCATCCCACCTTTTCCATCACACCCTGCCTCACCGCCTTCTCTTTGTTCACCCTCTCCTTTATCGCCCGTCTCAGGAAACTGCTGGAAGGGGAGGAGACACGTATCAGCACTGGGATCAACTATCCCACCCCCGGCTCGATGTCCGGCTACAGCTACCAGTCCCGTATGTATAGCAGCACTAGCGTGAGCAGAAAGAAAGAGGACAAGGATGATGACGACAAACATCAGCAGAGCAGCAAATCCGTCAAAGGCTCCTCCCAGTCTGACGACTCCAAGAAGGGTGACAAGATCGACTCCGGAGACTTGAATCCCACCAACCAGAAAAACTAAATGTCTCACCCCTCTTACTTTCATCCTCTCCTCCCTCTGCCTTGTCCATTACTCTCTTTCCTTTTCCCAAATAACTCAGATCCCCTCCACACAGAGTCTCAGAGAGGAATCTAGTGTATTTCAACTTATTCTCCACTAATTAGCCTCACACTCAGTCACAGGGCAGCAGTCCCTTTGTAGCAAACCATTAACTACTCAAGACACCCCAGGTGTCACATTGTTTGATGCATATATTTCTGTGGATGCACTGTTTCAGAGTCCTATCGCTCCTGTTAACTGCACTGTAATGGGTTTCTCTCAGCACACTCCGTTAAGGAAATGTTTAAGTGTTTAGCTTCAGTGAAGGTAGCTTTTTGTGCTGCAGTTTTCCCAAAAGCCATCGCAAAACTTGTCTTATAATGTAAGCATAAGAAATGACAAAGCAATTATTGTTGTCTTCGCATCATGCCAGCCCTTGTAACGCTTGCATCTGTTTCTTGACTCCAGTTAACTTCTCGGCATGCTCATACATTCCTGCTAATAAATAAATAAAAATCCAGAACTATACATATATACAAATTCCACTCAGCCAAATTCCTCTCCAAGACTGCTCTTAGTTCCTTTTTAAACATTTCTTCCAACCCACACCCACTTACCCTTTAAAATGACAAGGATTTGAGTCTAAAAGCAAGTCCTCACTGCATGAGGTGTGTCTGCTGTTTGCATGGTGACTGTATGTAGGTCCAATAGCAGTTTACCAATACTTTCATAGCAGTGTGCCTGCCATCCCTCTCAGTACTTAAGGCTGCATTAGTTCACCAGCCAATGGGCAATACTGGGAGCGAGAATGTTACACAACACTGCTGAAGCCTTTCACATGCTGCTAAATGCTTGTGAGTAATAAACATTTTGACAAATACTGTAAAGCCAATCAAGTCAGGGCACTTAAATGTATGTAAACAGCATCTCATCCATATCAACTGTCGTAACAAAATGGATAGGGTAGAATTATTTGAGAAATAGGGAGATAGGTATTGTGAAAAGAAAGTGTAAGTTTGAATGGGAAACAAAAAATGGCACATTTTTTGAGCCAGCTTTAAGTTCAGTATACCCTGCTGCTTCTGAGTTTGTCCAGAATTGGTTGTGTTTGGGCGGATGAAACAAATGTTTGGAAATTGTTAAGAAATCTAACTATCTTTGGAAGTTAGAATATATATAAACATCTCAACATTATCTTTCTATACTTAAGGATGCCTGAAGCACATCGACAGCGTGGAAACGCCGTCACCAACACAACTTATCACAATGCATCTCGAACACCTAAACTTCATACTTGAATCTAGTTCTCTACACTCAGTGTACTCTCATGCAAAGAAGCCACTGTCATAGTGAAACCATGGCTCAACAATAAATCCCTTTGGTAAACGTATAACATATTAAATGTAAATGCTAGTGAAATATCCGCATAACACTTCTGCTACACTGCCAGGTTTTGATACCACTTACCTCTTGCCTCTATGCCATGCTTTGTTAAGCCTGACTTGCTGCACCCTTTCAATGGATAGTTTGAACAGATTTATATAGTTGGGCTTAATTCAATTGAAGAATTGTATTATAGAAAACAAAGTGAATGGACTACTTTTTCTGTCGAAAGTCATTTTTTCCGATAAACACTGTGACATTGGCATACTTAGCTGCGAGGGAGTGTCAGGCAAATCTGGAAATTTGTCTTTCCATTCTCAATGCTCATTAACTAGACCTGGTAACCCAGTCACAAAAA
The DNA here is from genome assembly GCF_964197995.2 of Scardinius erythrophthalmus. Lineage (NCBI taxonomy): Eukaryota > Metazoa > Chordata > Actinopteri > Cypriniformes > Leuciscidae > Scardinius > Scardinius erythrophthalmus. The sequence goes on from NC_138223.1 coordinate 25,911,665, forward strand.
TCAGCATCAAATCTGAACGTTTTAGGAATTGTTCCATTATTTTTGGGAGGGCCGAAGGTGATTGCAGAAAGCGTAACGACACAATGGAGTTTGAAGAAGAAGAATTTCAAACCTGCACTGCCAAACTTTTGTAATGCATGTGCGATCAACATTCCTCCATAAAAAGGCAACCCACTTTTACACCAGTATATAACAATCCATCTAAAATGCTACTGTTTATGTATGAATGCTCTAGGTTTTTAAAAATGCCTTAAGCCACCAGCAGCTTTCTCAATCTGGCAGGGTGTGCATTAATATTTTATTTCTGTTAAGAATGTGACCTTGTTTGCTATCTAGTAGTGTGTAGGAGCCACTGTGTACTGGATGACTGAAAACTTTAGATGCCGAATGTAGTTAATGTCATTTATTAATCATTATCTTATTGCTATATGGCACATGACCAATAAAGACTTGACATTATGAAGCCCATCTCAATGTGTCTGTTGTTGGTAATTTAATGTGATTTTGTTTCATTGCACTTATTTTAGTATTGCACTTATAATTCACTGTTGCAGTAGAACTCAAGGCATTACATGCAGTGATCAGTTGACAACTTAAAAAAAAGTGAGGAAACCTCTTGCCTTAAAAGTTCCACAATTCCACATAACTTTTTTTAAATTTTTTTTTATGCATGGAGTTTATTTACTTAATCATTTTAAGGCAATTCCTCACTTTTTTTAAGTTGAGTCATCATGATCACTTTTTACAGTTTGTCACTCTTGATCATATTTGAAGATGTTGTGGTTAAAGACAAGTGTGGAGGAGACTCAGTGTGGAGGAAGGAGTTTCATTGATATAACTAGCAATTAATGCTAAGTATGACACTTAAGCTTGATTTTGAGATACTATTATAATTTTTAATAATATTTAGAATGTTTTGTCTTTATTATTATTATTATTATTTTTTTTTACTAAATATATCAATAAGTTTGTTTAACTATAACAATCCTGACATATACATGCCTTTATAGCAAATTATGTGAAAGCAATTAAAAATCCCAGAATTTTTCATTGATGAACAAATGACATTTTATAAATTATTAACAGTAAAGTACATATATAAAAAACAATGTGCCACAGATTTCTCCACAGACAATGTGAGTAAGAACAAAGCAGGAATTCCACCTTCAGCTTTGTGCCTTTTGAGATGCAGCGACCCCACAATCCACCATATTTTAGTTTATGTGAGTCTTTGGATCAGGAGTGGAAGGACAATCTGGGTCCATTGTGGATTTTTCTCCTAGTAAAAAGCAATGGATATGAAATACATTCAGAAATTAAACATATTTATTGTACAAAGGACACACAGAATCAAGATACATCTCTGCCATGTGAACACATACACAAGCACACACAACCTTTGCCTTTATCAATCCCACATACCGTGTGGTAACACACTCAGGAATGCACCTCTGCACTGTTAGCTGATGTAGAGAGCTGTGTGGGCTCTTACATACACTGCAGTTCTTCAAAGATTTATATCCCTGCAATGCTGCCGACAAGCTATGAATGTCCCATTGTGACAAACGCTCACCATGACCCACCTCACACATACCAGGCTTAAACAGAGGCCTTATTTTACTTATTTTCCTTTGCCATTCTTTGTATTCGTTACATCTGTTTCCACCAAACTAACATCATCAAAGACTGTTTAATTTGTACATCGATGAATAACTTCCTACTGTATAGTGTCAGCATTTCTCTGTAGTATGGACAGACATACACATACGATGTATAATTGTTTATCTTATACACAAATATCTCTTTCTCTGTATCTCCTTTCCTTCCAGTGACAACGTATAGAAATTGACTTACTTGGAGTTACTTGGATGTGTTATCCACACCTCAGTGCACATAGACTCTAAATTACCTCTTCAGCTATTCTGTATACTATAGACCAGTCAGAGCAGACTGCCATTTCAAGAGAAAAGAGAGTTTAGAGATGCACCCTAATGTCAGAATGATAGACACTGTTTTATTGCATGTGAATGTGTAAAACCTATTAGATCAGGTTAAATGAACAACAACAAAAAAACTTTAGCAGTTGGGAATAGATGGCGTCTGAAATGTTTAGCTATCCACTTTCATGTCACATGGCCATTACGGTGCAAGACAGATTGTGACATGTATGATGCATGACATTTTTAATGACAATTTTGTTTTAAATTATTTGTTTTACATAATATATAAATAATAAAATTATAAAACAAAGCCCAACTAAAATAAGTTAGATAAGACACCATTGGAAAAAAATTGTTCCTGCAATCCAACAAAGCTAAGAACTCATTTTCACTACTGAGCATATAATTCACACAAATAAAGTTAAAAAAAGGACTATTAAAATCAGTGACTGAAATTTTATTGTAGTTCACACAAAACACTTCTATATGTACATAAGTGCAACAGAAGAACGGACTTTTAACTATGCATATACAGTATGCATGTATAATAATTATTATATATATATATATACACAATTATTATAGCCCCAGAAGAAAAGTTTTCACAGGCCAAAAGCGGACGTTATTTTTATTTTTCAATAATCTCCATCATCCAGCCCCACCTCACACCTGCCATCACTCCAGACCCATGAGCCCAGCCAGCCATGGCCCCGGTGCACAGACATGATGCTAGAGCCCACCAATGATAGAGAGCCAGAGCCTGCCTCTATGAGTAAGCCAGGAAAAAAAGGACTGAGCCCAACATTGCCCTGGAACCCAAACCCCAAAAAATGTCTGACCAGATTATTGTCTGTCTGATTATGTTTTGCCGTGGGACTGCTAGTGGAGTTCGAGGGTATGGAAGAAAGCCCACAATCCTGCTGCTGTGGGTGAGCTAAGACTGGCCTGTGTGAATTATAATTTTTATGAGGATTAAGAAATGGGCATTTCACGAGTTTCCCATTTCCGCTGGTTCTGCCCAGCTCAGACTCTTCTTTGTTGCCGGTGGTACCACCCAATTATTCGTTTCGTCCCCCAGCACCAAGTTGTCATAGTCACTGATACTGCCCAACCTCCCTCTCCCGCCTCCTCTTCTAAAATCAGCCAGTTCGTCGGCCCCACCTCCGCTGGTTCCCTTCAGCTCCTCCTTTGTTTACTATGCTGCGTGGATACACCTCGGACCTCTGGCAGGAGGATCCCCGGCTCCGAACACCAGCCACTGAGCCCATCACTCCACCTCGGCTCATAGACTTGTCAGCTATTGGCTCCTCCCTCCCTCTGCTCCACCTGGGACCCTTGTCCTTACAGCCACCATATGGCTACTCCTGCTCTAAACTATTGTTTAGAAAACCTGGAATATAGTTTCTAAAGTGGTATAAAAGTTAATATTTTATGATGTTTTTTTTGGTCCTTTTTCAGTATGAACCATCACTGTGTGGGAAAAATTCTTTTAAAAAAGTGTTTGTGTTCCAAAGATAATATAATGCATGGTTTGGAATGACATGGAGTTTCAGCTCCCGCTGACTTCCATTTTGTGGACAACTGAAGTCAGTGGGAAACTAAATCTTCTTTTGTGTTCCGCAGAACAACATGAGGGTGAGAAAATGATGACAGAATTTTCATTTTTGGCTGAACTGTCCCTTTAACACAATCAAACATGCATATGCACACAGAAGCTCTACTGAATTATTCATGTTTTTCTCCTGGTGTGTCTGAGCTGGTGTGAAGACTGGAATGACTGGATGAGGCAAGAGAGGGGAAATCTCACCTCAAAGTGTCCTCACCCTGACCTTCTCCTCTCAGACAGCGGTCATCTTGCACATGGGCAGAAGAGGAGTGGAAGGATGATGAGAGAGTCCTTTTCTGAAACAAAATGGCAATCCATTCTTAAGGGTCTTGAGAAAAATACTGATAATTCAGCTGATGTCATTTAATATAATCACCTTTGGTGAAAAAAGTAGTAAAAATAAGTAACTATCATATGATAAGACACAATCTAAATCATCAGTCACTAACAAATGCTGACTTTATCAGTTCTTTAGTCATGCCCAAGGCACAATGAGCCAATCAATTTGATCATCACAAATGCCCATCAAAATGACAGAGAGATTGAACAGAAAATCAGTGAAGAGCACAGGGCTGACAAGTTACCTGTCAGCAAAGTGTTAACCAGCCTGCTGCAGCAACTGTTGCCGTGGATACTGTTGCCAAGCCCCATCCCACTGTGCCCTTGCAGCACTGAGAGATGCTTGTGGGAAGCTGCACGCACACTTCAGAAGCCCACCCTCCAGAAGGTGAATAATCAAGACAAAATGGATTTATAAGGAGACAGATGAAGGAACAGCCTGAAGATCTGCAAAAAAAATAGACTTTCATTGTCCTCAATAAGTCTCTTAAAATATTATGCTTCTAGCGCTGTGTTCCACAAAAAATGTTTCATATGTGGTTGGAAATGTTTATCCAGATGTTAAAAATAGGATGAGAGCCATTTCAATCCATACTCAGACCACAGAATGGATGCTATTGCTATTACTGTACATTAAACAATCGTTTGTCGATTTAAGTGAACAAGTTCAAATGGAGAAAACAGCTCAGTCCTCAAACATATCTGGATTAGATGGTATTTCCATGTGGATGATAAATAATACAGCCCCCATGATGCAGCTGAACTGAGTTCTCATCAACATTACTAACCTGCAGGGGCTTTCCTGAGGGAAATCACTAGATACTGTGTAATGAGACTGCATAGAGTCTACAATGAGTCATCAGTTTATGGGTATCCTGGGGAGAGAGGGAATGAGAAAGAGTTCTTGAACAGATATATCTGACGTATGCAAAACAACTGAGGAAATTAAGAAGAAGCAAAGCTATAGTTCATTGATAATGGGAGTTACAATAGGAAAGTGTTGGGAATGTGTGAGATAGCGTTGGATCCTATCTAGTGTGCTTCTCAAGAAAGCACACGAGGATGGTGTCTTTTTCTGGGTTGTCTGTATGTGTGTGTGGGTGCGAGAGAGTAAGAAACTGAGCTAAAAATAGTACAAACAGACACAACAGAGCGAGAGAGACAGTTATTAAGCTCTGTATACAGAGAGACACTGTCACTATTTTACTTGACAAACTACTACACCATCCCCAAACACACACACATATCAAAATACAAAAGAATGGTATTATTTATGTGAGTGTTAAGGTTCTATGGGTATATTTCATTCATTACTCAATCATTGTCATGGTTATCTGGACTCATCCATCTCTAGTTTCACTTTCAGTTTGTTTTCATCAGTCACATGTTTCTTGGTCTTTGTTTCCCGCCACTCATCTGTTTCCATGGACACTAATCTTCCACCACACCTGCACATCATTTAGTTTGTTACTTCTGTGTATTTGTTCAGTCTTTAGTTGTATGTGTTAGTGTTATGATTATGCTCTCGTGCACACTGTTACTTCTGCCTGCCTTCTAGTTAATAAAACATTTTTCCTCAGTCCGTCTTCCCTCATCCTGTCACATTCATCTGTCATCAATGTTTCATCATAGGTCTTTTAAAATGAATTTTTATAATACAACACTTAAATATGATTCATGTTTTTCCACTATCAACCGCCTACTCTGCCTACCTGACCCTCCTCAACCATCTGACGCTGCTGGCCTTTGCTCCAGATTCCTGGATTACTTCCAGAAAAATGTAGAAACCATCCACCAACAACTGCAGCTGTCCAGCTCCTCTCACCCAACCACACTACCGCTGCTTGACACAAACTCTTCAACTGTCTTCACGCCGCAGGACTGCCTCTCCTCTTTCTCCCTGCTCAAAACAGCTAGCTCAAGAACTTGAGCTAGTGTCAAAAGCAAAGGCCAAGGCCAGCAAACAGAATCCAATGCCAACTGCCTTGGTTAAGGCATGTCTTCCAACTCTGGGTCCCACACTGGTCAACATCATTAACACCTCGCTGTGTTCTGGGGTGGTCCCCACCAGCTTTAAAACTGCTGCGGTGATCCCTACACTTAAAAAACCAGGCCTGAACCAAGATGATCCAAATCACTACCGCCCAATCTCCAACCTACCTTTCATATGCAAGTTATTGGAAAGAGCTGTGGCTTCCCAACTCAACCATCATATGCTACAGCACAACCTCTACGAGCCATTTCAATCTGGTTTCTGGACACATAGCACAGAAACTGCGCTCATCAAAATCACAAATGACCTTCTCATGGCAGCTGACTCTGGCCATGTCAGCATCTTAATTCTTCTTGACCTCTCTGCAGCCTTCGATACAGTCTCCCATTCCATTCTTCTCAACCGCTTCTCTGAACTCATTGGCCTCACTGGTACTGTGTATTCCTGGTTTAAATCCTATCTCACCAACAGGCAACAATACACCACCCTTAAGGGCATTTGCTCTGAACTAGCGGCAGTCTTACATGGTGTGCCACAAGGATCGGTGCTTGGCCCACTACTATTTAATATTTACATGCTACCTCTTGGGAAGATCATCCAGAAACATGGATTACACTTCCACTGCTACGCTGATGACACCCAGCTCTACATCAGTACTAAGCCTTCTACTCCTCTTCCACCAGTGCCACTTATCAACTGCCTGAAGGACATACAGCACTGGCTGGACAGTAACCTTCTCAAACTCAACAAAGACAAAACAGAACTCATGGTGTTTGCCCTGCTGTCACTTCTTAAAAATGTTGATGACATCATACTGGATGTGGATGGCTGCACAATCTCTGCATCTCCTAAAGTACGCAACCTGGGTGTCATCATGGACTCCACTCTCTCCTTCCAACAACACATCAAAAACACTACTAAAATGGCCTTTTACCATCTTAAGAATATCTCCAGACTCTGACAGTGCCTCTCCAACTCGGTAGCTGAGACCCTCATCCACTCCTTTATCACCTCCCGACTTGACTATTGTAATGGTATCCTGTTCGGTCTGCCCAGCAAGGCTACTGACAGACTCCAGTATGTACAGAACTCTGCGGCTAGGATGCTCACCCACACAGAACTTGGACTTCACATTACTCCCATCCTGAAGAAGCTTCACTGGCTGCCAGTCCCGGATCAAATATAAAATCCTTCTCCTGACGTACATGGACTTGCACCCCAGTACCTCACTGATCTACTCCATCCCTACACTCAGTCACGGTCCCTGCGGTCCTCTGACAAGGACCTGCTCGCTGTCCCTAAGTCCAGGCTCCGGACACTTGGTGATAGAGCCTTCTGTGTTGGTGCACCGTCACTCTGGAACAAGCTTCCTCTTGCCATCCGCTCTGCCTCCTCTCTAATAACCTTTAAAAACCAGCTTAAAACACACCTCTTCACTGAGGCCTATGGGCTTTAGCTCCCCTGGCTTCACACCTCTCTCCTCTTATCCCCCTCCCCCTTCTCTTGTTGTTTGTTAAGCGTCCTTGGGTTCTGTGAAAGGCGCTATATAAATTAAAGTTACTATTATTATTATTTTTATTATGTTTAGGGCTATCATTTATGTTATTTTAGTCTAAAAATGCAATAAAAATGTTAACACTGATTATTATTAATAATTACTAATGCCCATATCAGTACACAAAATCTGTAATAAGGGATATTCTTATTGAGCAATTGATAGGTTTTTGTTCAATAAAAAAAAAAAAAAAAAAAAAAAAACTTGATTAACAGATCAATTAATCAATCAATATAAAAAAACTGATAATAGATTAACCGATCTAATAATAGTTACTGTAATATGAGTCAATAGATCAACTGATGTCATATACCATAAATATAATCCTGATGTAGCGGGAGAAAAATCGGAAAGGGAAACTCTACTGCTGGTTACGCCAAGTAATGTTAATAATTAAGTCCTACAAAAGGACACACAAGAACATGGTTTCAAAAGGAGGGCCTGAGACATGGATATCAAAATACAAAAGTTTTATTTCAACAATAATCAAGCATGAATCTTAAAACATTAACAGACTGTAGGACCGGGGTTAGGATATACAAACATTGAAGACACTAAAAAACATGGAAAAGGAGACCAAGGCTTATCCATGGCAGGTAAGCTATAGTTTAATGAGCACAAGGATCCTATATTGCAAAAATCTTACCACCAGGTGCACAGGTCTCACTACACTACACACACACACAAAATAAGAGTGTGAACACACTACACTCAGTGTCAGAGTCCCACTACTGCACATGAGGGCCAATGTTGCGCTGAAGCCTTGGCTCCTGCAAAAAACAAACAAAAAAAAGTTAACCCAGATAGCCTTCAAACAACAAAAATGATGGTAATTATACTAATGCTACCACAACAGACCAAAAGGTTGATATTTAGGTATTAAACCAGAAAATAGAAGGCAAACCACCTGCTATGAGGTTCAAAATCTAATACCAAATGGAGGTGGATGTTCAAACCACTTTTATATAAACAAATACAAAAAGAGAAAATAAATACAAACATAGTAAATACAGACTAAACGTCTCGGGTTACGTATGTAACCCTTGTTCCCTGAGAAAGGGAACGAGACACTGCGTCGGTGACGACACTAGGGGAACGCCCTTCAGCGTAGCACGTCTGAATTCATGAATGAAAACTAATCCAATCCTATTGGCGTTGCTTGATGACGTAGCGTGTGACGGCATAAGCGGATGTATACAAAAGCACGCCGGCACACAGAAATGTCAGCTTTTGCTATGAAGCAAGTGCTCCAGGCGGGGTGAGGTGTGGCGAACCGACGCAGTGTCTCGTTCCCTTTCTCAGGGAACAAGGGTTACATACGTAACCCGAGACGTTCCCTTTCGAGGGAACTCGAACTGCGTCGGTGACGACACTAGGGGAACGAGATACCCACTATACCACAACAAACCCCGCTCATCCTAGTGTGAAGCTGTCTTCAGGCACAACTTAGGACGAAAGCACTCGTGCACCGGGTGTAGAGGGAAGGTCCAGACTGTAAAACCTCATGAATGTGTGCGGAGTGGCCCAGCCAGCCGCCTCACATATGTCATGGATAGAAACCCCTGAAAGGAGGGCTCTAGAGGACGCCATGCCTCTGGTGGAGTGAGCTCTCACGGCCATAGGTGAAGGCAATTTGCGCACCTGATAGGCCAGGGAAATAGTCTGAACGATCCAGTTGCTGATGGTCTGTTTAGAGGCGGGAAGCCCCTTCTTGGGCGACCCAAAACACACCAGCAACTGGTCTGACTTCCGCCATGAGGAGGACCTCTGAATATAACACTGCAGTGCTCTGACAGGGCAGAGCAGATGAAGTCTCTCCTCATCCGCCGTCACGTGAGGTGGAGGATGAAATGCCTGCAGAACCATAGGCCGTGCCATATTAGATGGCACCTTGGGCAAATAGCCGGGCCTGGGATGTAAGATGGCCTTAATGTTGCCTGGAGCAAACTCCAAGCACCCATTGGAAATAGAGAGCGCCTGGAGATCTCCTACCCTCCTCAGAGAAGTAATGGCCAACAAAAAGACCACCTTAAACGAAAGGTTCTTGGCCTCAGCCGACTCCAGTGGTTCGAAGGGAGCCTCGGCCAGCCCTTCGAGAACCACTGCCAGGTCCCAAGAGGGAACTCTGGTGCGAGTCGCAGGTCTCATCCTCCAGGCTCCACGTAGGAAGCGTACGACCAAGTGATGCCTCCCCAGCGGGCCATCACTCAGGGGAGCGTGGAAAGCCGCAATGGCAGCCACATAAACCTTGAGTGTGGACGGGGTAAGCCCGGCAGAAAAGCGGTCTTGGAGAAACTCCAGTACTGAAGCCACTGGGCAGTTAACTGGGTCCAAGTCACGCTCTCTGCACCAAACGGAAAATACATTCCACTTAAGGCCGTATAACTTCCTCGTGGAGGGAGCTCTGGAAGTTAATATGGTTTCGACCACTCCAGCTGACAGGCCGGCTTCTAGGTACTGTGCCCCCTCAGGGGCCAGACCCACAGTTTCCACAGCTCGGGTCGAGGGTGGAGAACTGAGCCCTCCGCCTGGGACAGCAAGTCCCTCCTCAGAAGGATCTGCCATGGCGGGCCTGCCAGGAGTGAAATGATGTCCGAAAACCATACTCGGGCCGGCCAAAACGGGGCTACTAAAAGTAGACTGACTCCGTCTCGACCGACCCTTTCCAGAAGTGCTGGGAGCAGAGCGATCGGGGGAAATGCGTACAGACGCAGCCTCGGCCATGTCTGCATCATGGCGTCCAGCCCCAGCGGAGCTGGATGCCTGAGAGAGTACCACAGTGGACAGTGGGATGTCTCTTGAGATGCGAAAGGATCCACTTCCACTGGGCCAAATCTCACGCACATGGCTTCCACCACCTCTGGGTGGAGTCGCCACTCCCCGGGCCTCAGCCCTTGCCTCGACAGGACGTCTGCTCCCTGATTCTGGTCCCCCGGGACATACATCGCCCTGAGAGACGATAGTCTCCGCTGGGACCACAGGAGGATCTGATGCGCCAGTCTGCACAGAGGGCGCGACCTCAGACCCCCCTGGCGGTTCAAATAAGACACCACCGACAAGTTGTCGGTTCTCACAAGGACATGGCGACCATGGAGGTCTGGCAGGAAGCTCCTCAGAGCCCGGAACACCGCCAACATTTCTAGGCAATCTATGTGCCAAGAGGAATGATGGTCCTGCCAGAGGCCTCTCGTAAAACGGCCGTCCATGACCGCGCCCCAGCCCGTGAGGGAGGCGTCTGTCGAAATAGATACTCGGCGACATAACGCTCCCAAATTGGGACCCTGGGACAAGAACCAAAGCTTCTTCCAAATTGACAGGGAACGAAGGCATCTGCGCGTAACCCTTATCAAGCGGAATGGGTTTCCCCTCGGGAAAACCCCTTGGTTCTTAACCACCACTGTAAAGCTCTCATGTGTAGCAGGCCAGAAGGTATCATGCTGGACGCTGCTGCCATGAGACCCAACACTCTCTGAAAGTGTTTGACAGTGACGGCCTGGCCTAGCTTTAACCTGGACACTGTGGTCAGGATATACTCGATCCGAGCAGGAGACAACTGAGCCCGCATCGTGACTGAGTCCCACACCACTCCCAGGAACGTGGTTCTCTGGGCTGGTGTCAACACGCTCTTCTTCGTGTTGAGTCTTAACCCCAGGCTCTGGATGCGGGCGAGGACGACATCTCGATGCCGAATCACCAGCTCTCGCGACTGGGCCATTATTAACCAGTCGTCGATATAATTGAGCACCCTGATGCCCTCGAGCCTCAGGGGTGCTAGAGCTGCATCCATACACTTGGTAAATGTGCGAGGGGAAAGTGCTAGGCCGAACGGAAGAACCCGATATTGGTAAGCTTCGCCCCCGAAAGCAAACCTCAGGAACTTCCTGTGAGATGGAAGGATGGAGATGTGGAAGTAGGCGTCCTTTAGATCTATCGTGACAAACCAATCCTCGGATTGAATTTGACTCACGATGATGGGATTAGTGAGCATCTTGAACCTGAACCTCCTCAGAGACCTATTCAAGTGCCTCAGATCTAAAAGTGGACGCAACCCTCCATCCTTCATCGGAACTATGAAGTACCGGCTGTAGAATCCGGACTCCCTGACTGGTGGGGGAACATGCTCTATGGCCCCTTTTGCCAGCAGCGAGTAAACTTTCTGTTCTAACACCAGACCCTGCTCTGGGTCTACTGCAGTCCAAACCACCCCGTTGATACTTACCTCTTTTTTGGTGGGCAGCCTGGACCTGCAGCCTGTACCCTATTTCTACAGTGCGCAGGACCCATGGAGAAATATTGGGGAGACGTTGCCATGCCTCGACAAAATTCAGCAAGGGAACCAGCCCCTAAGGGTTGGTGTCAAGTGTCTTGTGAGAGCCCTTGACGATACCCTGAAGCGGAGGACCGACAGGGAATAATCGAAAACGACTCTCGGTGTGCGGACGCCAGCGCTGCCTGGCGGCAAGCTCTTGGGGCAGACAGAGCAGAGTGCGTTCGCTGGAAACTGATGTGTCCCGAAGCGCAATTAGCGGCGGGATGCTGACACCAGTTTCCTGAGGGCCCGGTGAGAGGGAGGATCTCGATCGCTCTCTTTTTGGGGGGGGGGGGGGGGGGGCAGCCCTCCAAGGTCTCACATAAGTTAGGACCTCTCTCCCGACACCTTCCTGGCCTGAAGAACAGTCCTCAGATCCGTCTCCTCAGGAGGCTTGGGCGAGAGCGCCGCCTAGAGTCCCAAGCTGATTTGCTTTTTTTTTTTTTTTTTGAGGGGGACTTCTAGAAGCGACACTCTCCTTCAGATATTAGGCTGAATTAAAATATCTAACCAAGTTCTAAAGTCAGATAATATTTTAATTATTTTAATTCCTCAGAATTAAATGCAGCCATAAACACTGGATAGTGCACCAGAATACTGTTTAAATACTTATTTATACGATCTACTACACGCTGCCTCGGCAAACGCGAGCCGTTACAAATTGGCTTTCATCCCTCGAGAAGAAAGTCAACAGGTGCGAGGCTGAAACACCCGAAACGCACGACTGTGTGCGGCGAGTTATTTCACAATGAACAGCCTGCCAGCACCCTCAGGAGCTGACTGTGAATGCCTCGCACCCAAACAGTATTATTTCTCAGATCGCGTGTGTCCCTTTTATTGCAGACCCTTAACGCGCTGTCTCAACAAACGCGAGATTCGAGTTGTTCACAATAAATTTGGCTTTCATCTCTCGAGAAGAAAGTCAACAGGCGCGGCTGAGACACCCGAAACGCACTGTGTGCGGCGAGTTATTTCTCAATGAACACAGCCAGCACCCTTCAGGGACTAACTGCATGCCTATAGCACCCACACAGAATCTTTATTGCAAACTGCAAATAGACTCGTAATCAACGCGCGCCTCGGCAAACGCGAGATGAGCTACTAGATTCTGTATTGCAATGCAGACATTCAATCTACGCGCTGCCTCGGCAAACGCGAGATGTCAGTCATAGAATCGTATCGCAAACTGCAAAGTAGACTCGTAATCAACGCGCTGCCTCAGCAAACGCGAGATCCGAGCTACTAGATTCTGTATTGCAAAGCAGACCTTAAATCTGCGCGCTGCCTCGACAAACGCGAGATCCCAGCCACAGAATCTTATTGCAAAGTACACTCGTAATCAACGCGCTGCCTCGGCAAACGCGAGATCCGAGCTACTAGATTCTGTATTGCAAAGCAGACCTTAAATCTGCGCGCTGCCTCGACAAACGCGAGATCCCAGCCACAGAATCTTATTGCAAAGTACACTCATAATCAACGCGCTGCCTCGGCAAACGCGAGATCCGAGTTACTAGATTCTGTATTGAAATGCAGAGTTAACAGGACATACAACACCAAATAGGACAGAATTGTTTCACACACACAGAGCGCTTGCTGAATAGCAAAAAGCTGACATTTCTGTGTGCCGGCGTGCTTTTGTATACATCCGCTTATGCCGTCACACGCTACGTCATCACGCAACGCCAATAGGATTGGATTAGTTTTCATTCATGAATTCAGACGTGCTACGCTGAAGGGCGTTCCCCTAGTGTCGTCACCGACGCAGTTCGAGTTCCCTCGAAAGGGAACAGCCAATTTAATCGAAGTACAAAAGTACAGATAAAGCAAAGTAAAACAAAAATACAAGAAAAGAAAACCAAAGCAAATACAAACTAAAGAACAAATATGAACAAGCAAAACAATATAGACAAGCTAATCGTCACAGTTGGTTGAAATGAATGATTGCAGGATCTAAGTGCAGCAGCTTTAACTTTAATTTCAAGAACAAACTCAAATCTTCACAAAACACTCGCAAAACCTGCAGAAACATGAACAGAACCACCAACATAGTAATGACGTAGAACTGACAGTGAACAGAAAGACACTCAGGGTTTAAATGCATAGCAAACAGAGGAACTAATGAGACTAATTAAAGAGACACACCTGAACTGAAACTCAAATCAAATTAGTTACAAACATGTAAACAAACAGGCAAAGGACAGAACTAATAGCAAACTAGAAAGCTAACTAAAGGCTGGAATATACTACATGAATTTAAAAATTTGGACAGATTTTTAAACAGCATGCATCATACACTTGCCAACTTTGTAAATGGTTAGAGAGAAAAGCTGGTCATCATACACAACAGGACTGAGGATCATAGCCTACACTACACTACACTACACTGAACAGTATTCATAAGGATTTCTGTATTTTTCAACCTGGGAGCGAAATAAACCCCGTTATGAGCTGCGTTAACCCCACTGTGTGAATACTGAAACTGCTGCAAACAATTACTAAACAAACAACAGATTCTGTGTTTTCTAACACATTTTTTTAATGAATGGCATGCACAAGCTCGAAGCTCCATCTAGTATATCCTAGTATCTCAACACGATCACTCATCAAGCGGCAAGCAGACGTCAAGCGGACCGCGGAAACAACTAAAAACACTGTATTCTGCTGGCAGGCCATTAGATGGCGATGACCCTGTAGGATTGAAAATAATCCAAGATATTTTAAATGAACAAAGATATTTGCTTTACTGTTTACTGTCAAATGTCACTGTACAAGTTGCAATCATTTTCTTCTCTGCTGGATGGAGAAGATATGATGAAAGATTCTTGTAATATATTATTTTATTATATTAATATAGTATACTAATATGTTGCACAGCTATTGGCATATCATGTACACAATCATTTCGATCTTCAAAGTACCAATTTATAGAGACCAAACATGGTATAGGTGAGGATAACTTGACCGTTGGTTCTAATACATAGTATCAAAGATATAATAGTATCAAAAGATAATAGTATTAAAAGACACAACACAAGACAGTAAATCATTCACAAAAAGTTCTGGGATGCATGTTAATTTCATGTTAATCAGTTTAACGATAAATGAATGCAGGAGAGTCTGTTCTTTGAGTTTCACACTGCTAAGAGTCATAAAACCAACTTATCTGATCGTGGTCATGGTAACTAAGACCTTCTTGCCCTGTTTGGGGGGATGGGGCAGCAGATCCCAGAGTGAGTTCTACATATCCTTTGTTAACCTATAACAAATACTTGTGTCTGACTTGTCTCAGTCGTTACAGCTAATTAAGTTTATTCTTTAAAACACATGATTGCTTTACTGTAAGTGTTGTATGAAACACTTAGGTTTAAAGGTTGTAGATGATATGAATTCTAGGCCATGTATCTTGTGTAAACTGGAATAATTGTTTTACTGGAATTGCATAGCAATTTCAAGTTGCACGTGACTATGTTGAATTTGTTTGTCTACTTAGTGGTAAACTCTGCTATTTTCCATATAGCTGCAGTAAAACCACGTAAAGGAGCATAGAATTGCCATGTGGCCTCAATGTTAATCACAATTTGCATTAACCATGAAAATGGTTTCCTCACAACAGGATTCAGTAACTCTGTACTTTGCACTTTTATCATGCTCTTTAACTGAAACATTGGTGTTTAAAGATTTTAAGTCAAATCACACCTCATACCCACATTCTCATGCTGGCTCCCTGTTACAAAAGCAGGACCAAATTTGCATCACAATTGTAAAACCTCCTCACCTTTGGTTGGGGGCATGATGAATTTACACATAGCCACAGCTAAATGCAGCAATATAGATGACATCATTTGATCTTCACACACACAGTCAAATCTGGATCTATCTGATTCTGCCTCACAAAATTAATGTATACAATGTTATTTAAGTCTTTACATCTAGACTGAATTATAACAGTGTATTGCATCCAGTAATTGTTTGTTTTGTTTTTCTTTGGATTTACTTTATCACTTAAGTAATCATTTGTCTCACCAAGTTAAATTTTAAATTGTATGTCAGTATTTCTTATTTTTACCCAAGTACCAATATTTGTATTCTCATTTATGCATTTGAAACATTTCTGAAACTTATTTGATTTCTGCTTATTTGTATTTTGTCCATTTTACTTGCAACACTGTTTATGGACATTAATTCAATTGAATCTCTGTGTTTGGTTACACTGAATATTTTGCTGATACTCCTCAGAAAATGGGGGTTTAAACCAGCATTTGTTGTTTTGTTATGCAATTTATGTAAATGTTTCCAGAAACAGTGTAAGATCTTGTAAGATCTTCTTTTATTCTCCCTTGACCATATTTTTAAGTACATCAATTTAAGGGCTTTTGCCAGAGACAAATTTTAATCTGACCATATTAATCCTCTAACCGATGACAAATGCCATGCTTTTGCTGTTTGTTGTGCTATATGCTCTTTTAAGATCACAGGATCCCTGCAACCAAATTTCACATCCTGTGTCCCGTCTCAGAAAGAGGAACCAGCGTTTGCTCCCAGATTCAGTGCCTGTTCTTGTGGAGGTGTGAAGTGTTCGATGGATGATTTGCCAATCTATGAACGGTGCAACACCATTTGATAGAGCCTCCTCATGCAGGGCTGAAAGAGAACAAAGACTGAACACTGACCAACTGCTATTGCAACAAGCCTGAATGAAAAGTCTGAAGATGCAACTACACATAACAGAAAGCATGTCTTTATGGATTGTGTCACCTTTTGACTCCATGTGTGTGGCACCCAAGGGCGGAATTGTAGGATTGAAAATAATCCAAGATATTTTAAATGAACAAAGATATTTGCTTTACTGTTTCCATGCCCTCTTTCTACCACAAGGACCATTTTGAGTTCCTAATGGCACAGAGGTTTCTGATAGTGATCTAGGCCTGTAGGCCAATATGTTTGTACTTTGGGGGTCGATGAATTGTCACACCTTTAGTACGGTGGGGGAAGTGTAATTATCTGATTGGTCAGTTTGAATGTCTCACATCTGGGTTTTAGTCACATGGTCAGGAAAGGATAAAGAAAATTGAAAAAACTGTTGCTCTCTTTTTATGCTCTGGCTCTCTGATTCTCTGGGTCCCTTTCTTGGGGCTCTCTTCCTTTACCTCCTCTTTCCTCTTACTCTCTCTCTCTCTCTCTCTCTCTCTCTCTCTCTCTCTCTCTCTCTCTCTCTCTATATATATATTTCTCTCAGGTAACATTTTCATATATGCTGGGTACAATTAATAACATAAGTTATCATCATCTCATACACCTATTTTGAAACTATTTTAAGAGTAACCATAACCATATTTTGTCATTAAACCTTTTCAATTACACCTAATGTGTTAACTAGTTTTGATTTGGTATTGACTTTGAAGTGCTACAAATTGCAATACAATATCGTCACTGTCTATAGCAACGCTCTCCCACATATTAAGCTATTGTAACTGCGCTTATTTACGTCATTGGTATAAGTGGCAGTGGGTGGAATAGACAAGAAATGTGCAGCTTTCTACCATCTTGCTAATAACGTTTCTTTAGTCATTCGGCAGACTTGCAGCTTGAACCACTGCAGAAAATCCACCCTTACAACACTATAAACTGAACACGTAATACGCATGTGCAAGACGTCATCCTCTTCAGAGATTCGCATTTTTGTTGTTTACACAGAGACCGTTTTCAAAAACTTGCACTTAGAAGTTTGCATTTTCAGGCACCCAAAAAGCCATTGTCATGTAAATGAACGGCAAAAACGCATAAAACGTCTTCCGTTTTTAGTTGAAAACTGTGTTGTGTACACAGCCCCTAAGAAACGCAGACATTCATGGAAAAGGAAAACAGATCAGAAACAAACTCAAAATGTGACAAACATGACAGTACCCCGCCCTCCCGGAAGACGTGTCCCTCGCACCACATTACATCCACAGGGGTGGAAGGGTGGGCGCCCTGAGTGTCCCTGAGGCTGGTGAGTGCGTGGCATAGTAGAACAGGAATCCTCCAGGGTGGCGCTGGCAGTTCGGAACACTGGAACAGACTGGTGAATTTCTCTCACTGGAACAGACTGGTGAATTTCTCTCACTGGAACAGACTGGTGAATTGTTCTCATTGGAACATACTTGGGAATTTCTCTCACTGGAACAGACTCAGGACTTTTCCTCACTGGAAAGGTGGCTGTGGCTGGCACGCTGGTTTTCTTCTCACTCTCCACGATGTTAAATAGGGATCCATTGTGGACAAGCCCCCACTCCACATAGTCCTGCAATCTCCCCCAAGGCCCTTCTCCTAGCAAACGTGCTCTGGGCTCTGCTTTGAGAGCTGCCCAGAAAAACACATAGAGGCTGGTGTCATCATAATGAACGAAAGGAACCAGATCCAAATACCTCTGTGTGTAGGCCTCGTGGGACAGATCCCCCTGGAAGAATCTTCACTGCTGCTAGATCCATGTTTAAGGTCAGTTCTTCTGTCACAGTTGGTTGAAATGAGTAATGATGGCAGGATCTAAGTGCAGCAGCTTTAACTTTAATTTCAAGAACAAACTCAAATCTTCACAAAACACACAGGAATTGTAGGAACATGAACAGAACAACCAACATAGTAATGACATAGAACTGACAGTGAACAGAAAGACACACAGGGTTTAAACACATAGCAAACAGAGGAACTAATGAGACTAATTAATGATACACACCTGAACTGAAACATAAAAGAATATGCATCCATGTTGTCGCTATAGTTGTAAGTCCAATCGTGTGCACCCACGAACACAAAAGAACATCAACACATCAATAAAGCACAAGATTACAAAAGGAGAACGCTGAAGGAGAAAGGAAGGCAGCCACCAACCAATCACAATGACAGTTGTCCGTAAGTAAGCTATAAACCAAATTAATAAACTTGTATCTTGATGTTAACTATTAAGCCCAACAACACATACCTGCAAAGCGGAAGGGGGACAAATACCAGAACGGGCAGTCCACAGGCTGTGACGCACAAACCTTTTTATACCCACTTAAGGTATGTGATTGGACAACTTGCACACGTATGGCGTGTTTGAAAAAAAACACCACGCTCACTCGATGCACTGTTTGTCCAACTACACTGATAATCCTCATAATCCTGACTATGATGTAATTATATATCAACGGCGAAAGTTGTTGTACAATTGTGTTGTTACTTTTTGATTGTTAAGCTTTTTAGATAATAACATTCAAAAGGTACCTGTCTATTCAGAGGAGGCTCATTATTTTGGCTGCAGTGGCACCAGACAACAACCCTTTCCCTTTGAGACTTTTCCTCAAATGCACTATGACTGATGGGTGTTTCCTTTAGTCTGAACATTCTACAGAAAATTTGCTCATAACAGATGGCCTCCATATCCTCAGTCAGGCTGTATATATTTTAAGCTATAAGTAGAGAGTTTGCACCTTTACCTCTGCTAATAAGATCTTACAAGTAGGTGACAAATCATGACTTGGTTGGCACAACTGAACCAGAGAATGTAACAGTAACACCTTTATGAAACACCAGAAATGTAGTGTAAAAAAAGTGCAGTAAAAACAGTGACACTAATTCAAAATGACATGTCACACTGCAAAAGTCATTCTGTGTTGTCTTCAACAGTTGTGTCCAAAACCTAAGTCAGTTACTGCCCAGTCAGTAAATGACTTAACAGACATAAGTCATATATAAGGTATAAAAAAAAAAAATAATAATTTTTTAGGTGAACTAGGCTATCCCTTAAAAGGAGCTATGTGGAGGTTTTTACTTAAAAAAATCTTTAAGATAGAGTTTTAATTTGTACATGTATGGGCCAACCATGATGTAATAAAAAGAATGACACCTTGACTGTCCACCACGGTTGCCTCTAACAGCCTGCTGTAGGCTCAACTGTGTGGAGGAATCGGGCCCGAATCGGCGCGAAAATTCACAAAATGTGACGTCATGCGCGTTCTTGTCTACTTGGGCTTACATTCGTACGGCACGGCAGCCATTATTAGTAAGCAGCGGCAATCGGTAGTGTTTTCAAATGGTGTTTTCTTACCTCAAACATTATGCTGGTGAATCTCGATGAGCCGTCAGTGGTTGCTACGGCAACCCTGGTTGATTTGGTCGTGCTCTATGAGCGACGCGTGTGCGCACCGAGAACGAGCATGAGACTGGCTGCAGTTCCTCTAACGGCCACTGGTGTCAGTAACCATTAGAAATTTTAGAACCTACGCAATGCTCCTTTAACCCTACCCAAATCCTTACCCCCAGAACCTAACCATTAAAACAGTAATGTACTGTTGTAGAAAACAATGCATTCTGGGCAAGATTTTTCACGATAGGCAATTTCTGTTAATTTATGGCCCATTTTTAACACTAATCTACTGTGTTTATGTATTACGTATCTGTACTGTAGTATGCAATGATCTTGGTTCACCTCAGTGGACTTAAGGGACACCTAATTTCATATCCCAATAGCACCCGAACAAAGAAGGTTTCTTCGGTCATTTAAGGGCACCATATACCAATTCAAGGTCATTCCATTTGGCCTGTCACTTGCTCCAAGAAAATCCAAGCAGCCCTGACACCCCCGATGCTCCAGGGATTAAAGATTTTGCCATACCTGGATGATTGGCTGTAGAGTCCCTCCCTTTTCTGTCAAAATTAATAGAAAAGGCAGTATCCTCACCACTATGTTCCTTTTTTAGAAATTTACTAGTTCACACTTACAAATAAGTCAGATAGAATAAATGCGTATTTGGCGTGCTGTCCGAGGAGAGGGCTCCGGGCTCGGTATTCGGCCCGAACCCAGAGTACTCCCCCCGTATTCCTGGCTGTAAAAGATTGAGCCAAGAGTGAGGAGTCGGGGTGGTGGAGGGATGCTGGAAAACTGTCAAGGAATATTAGGTGAGTTGACAGAGTGGATATATATATACTTCTTGTCATGCTGATTAGGGTAGACATAATTGTTTGATGACGAGTAGATTGGATTGATTATTTGAACGTGCTCCTCCCGAACTTTGTTTATAAAACATCATGAAATGGTATCTGCGAGGATTTCCAGTCAGGATTTAGACCATATCATAGTACTGAGACTGCTCTCATTAGAGTTGACTGCTCTCATTAGAGTTACAAATGATTTGTTCTTATCATCCGATCGTGGTTGTATCTCTCTATTAGTGTTACTGGATCTTAGTGCTGCATTTGATACCATCGACCACAACATTCTTTTGAATAGACTCGCAAATTATGTTGGCATTAGTGGAATTGCACTAGAATGGTTCAAATCATACTTATCTGACCGTTATCAGTTTGTAGCAGTAAATGAAGAGATGTCATATCAATCAAAAGTTCAATATGGAGTACCACAAGGCTCAGTACTAGGACCGTTGCTGTTCACTCTGTACATGCAACCCTTGGGAGATATCATTAGGAAGCATGGAATTAGTTTTCACTGTTATGCTGATGATACTCAGCTCTATACTTCTTTGCGCCCCGACGAAACGCACCAATTTACAAAATTAATGAAATGATTAGCTGATATAAAAATTTTAATGACTAGTAATTTCCTACAACTTAATTCTGAAAAAACAGAGTTTCTAATTATTGGGCAAAAAACCTCTGCACGTATTAAACCAGAATATTGTCTAACAATTGGTGGCTGCTCTGTCAAGTCTTCGTCATTGGTTAGGAACCTGGGTGTGCTCTTTGATACCAATCTTTCATTTGAAAGCCACATTTCTAGCATCTGTAAAACTGCAATCTTCCATCTTAAAAATATATCTAAATTACGACATATGCTTTCAATGAAAAATACGGAACAGTTAGTTCATGCGTTCATGACCTCAAGGATTATTGTAATGCTCTACTGGGTGGTTGCCCTGCACGCTTAATAAACAAAGTCCAGTTGGTCCAAAACGCAGCAGCTAGAGTTCTCACTAGAACCAGAAATTAAGTGTGGATGATCTCTTTTAAGGTGGACGATGATGCAATTTTCTTCTAGAAACAAACTTTTTTTGTATTATTTTACGTTATCACTGTGAAGCTGCTTTGATACATTCTGTATTGTAAAGAGCGCTATATAAATAAAGATGACTTGACTTTTTCTTGTAAGTATCTCACGAAAGTGCTTTGCTGCTCTTCAGAGGTGGCAGTCCTCCTATCCAGAATAGCCATGGGACAGCTTCCATTATGCAGAGAGGTAATAACAACAGATGCCTCCCAGACTGGCTGGGGTGCAGTTTGGAGCCACAGAGGAGTCCGGGCACGTGGTCAATGCAGAGGACACAGGAGCATATATACCTGCTCGAGATGCGCGCAGTTCTGCATGAACTAAAACATTTCCTCCCTGTCCTACAAGGTCGTCATGTACTTATGCACACGGACAAGCTATGTACCTTGTTTCATGTAAACCATTTTGCTGGCACCAGATCAACAGCACTACTTGCTCTAGCACAGGAGCTCTGGACATGGGCACACACCAGATTTCTCTCTGAAGGCAATGCACTTGGCAGGTGTGAAAAACAGCACAGCGGATGCCTTGTCTCGCAATGCATTGAATCCTGGCCGCTGGAGACTGCGCCCGGAGGTAGTAAGGGGCATATGGAAAACATTTGGCAAGGTACACGTGGGCCTGTTTGCCTCTGCAGATACAACTCACTGCCATCTATGGTTCTCGGAACACGCCCAGGACAGCCCATTGGGACATGATGCTTTTGCACACAACTGGCCAGACCTATTGCTGTACACTTTTCCACCAATCCCTCTCATCCATACACTACTGGACAGGGTCCAGAGAGAGAAACGCAGCATTCTCCTGGTGGCTCCATGGTGGCCATCACAGACATGATTTCATCCTTCTGCTGTCACTCAAACGAGGACCCCACTGGAGATTCCTCCAAGGAAGGACCTCCTATCACAGATGGCTGGGCAGATATGGCACCCTTGGCTGGAGTTTCTCCAATTGTGGCTGTGGCCCTTGGGACCAGTTCTAGGCTGACTTAATGCACTCCAGAGGTCAGGCACACAATATTAAATGCAAGAGCCGCTTCCACCCGGGCAATGTATGATAGTCGATGGAAAATATTTCAGGACTGGTGTAAAAATCCCCAGCTGAACCCACTATCCTGTTCAATTGAGTCAGTACTCACACTCTTACAGTCGCTATTTGAAGCAGGAAGGTCAGCATCCACTCTTAAGGTCTATGTAGCTGCGATCTCTAGTCATTGAGACTTCCTTGTTGGTTCCTCACTGGCAGTGGGGATTTAAGACTGCAAGGGAAGCTCTGCTTCCCCTATAATGTCAAAAAAATTAATGGTCAAATATGTACTATTGTGTTAACATTTTATTGACTAAAATTTTATTGACTACTATTGTGTTAACATTTTATTGACTCCGGGCTTCTGCGTGATGATTGGAGGGTCTGTCGAAAGGCTGCATATCCTTTTGATTGACAGTGATTTCACACAATAAAAAGTCGCTGATGCTGAAGCTGTTCGAGCTTGTCAGGGTTCTGCCCTGTCAGCTTTGTCTGTGTTGTCTTTGTTTCATGTCTCTATGTTTGTGTTGTGCTTTAACACATGGCTGTGTCTTTGTTTGTGTTTGCCATGTGCTCCTCTGTCCTTTCCTCCTTGTTTCCCGTTACCACGCCCCCTTGTTTAGTTGAGTCCTTGTTTGAGTGTTAGCACCTGTCGTCTCGTTAAGTCCTTGTTTGTCTGAGTGTGCTCACCTGTTCCTCATGTTCTTAGCTCCCTTTATATGTTTGCTCTTTCCCTCTTGTATTTGCCAGTTCGTTAAATGTTGTACTTCAGAGTACTAATGTGTCTCAGTATCGTTCCTCTTAAGTCGTTAGTGTTTTGTTGTAGAAGTTTGTTAGTGCTCTGTTTACTGCCATTGGCTCTGTCCTGTTTCCCTGTTCCAGTCCTGGTCCAGTCCTGTCCAAGCTCTGTCCAGCAAGCAGCCCTGTTCTGAGCCTGAGATACCTGAGTGTCAAGCTGTAAGAAGTCAAGCTGTAAGAAGTTCCTGTCTGGCTTTAGCTGGTTACCTCTGGTCTCACTCTGATCTGCCATTTCTTCACTCCGGCCTACGGATACCTCATTACATCTGCTGCTCTGCTGTTGGCATTGTCTCATCTCTACCTATTGTTTGGATTGCTACCTTCTCCTACCTCGTCGTGTTATCTGTTTATCAATAAAGCTGTTAATTGTCATCCTGCATTTGAGTTCTCCTTCACAGATCCATAACAGAACGAACTGGCCACTACAGGACTCAGCAGGATGAGCATCAAGGTCCTGCCACCCGCCAACATGCAAGAGAGATTGGCCCGTCATTGTAGTCTCACCGCTCTTCGCCAGGATGGCTTAGGAGTTGGGGGCTTTGCCCAGATGTTTTGGACCTGGTCTAGGGGGCTAGATTATAATGATGCAGCTCTCAAGGATATCTTTAACTCCTGCCTGGATGACCCCTTGCCTGCATGGGAGATGGATTCTCTCCGTGTTCTGGATTTCTGGGGTTTCGTTAGTTACCTTGGTAATCGCAGTAAGTGGGGAATGCCGCCAAGCCCACCTGCATCTGCCTTCAACTTTCCCCGCCTGTCTCGTCACATTTATGATCCTCCTTTGGCTTCTACGAGAAGACTGAGATCCAGACGGAATAGGGCAGTCCAGTTCACCACATCAACCTCAGAGCCAGTCAAACCAACCCTCACCACTTCTCAGAAATCCAGGTCAGTCCCTATCACTTCAAGATCTGACTCACTATCTGTTATTCAAGACACAGCTAAGTCAACTGCTGCCATCTCTCAGTCAACTATGCCAATCACTTCAAGATCTGACTCACTATCTGTTATTCAAGACACAGCTAAGTCAACTGCTGCCATCTCTCAGTCAACTATGCCAATTACTTCAAGATCTGACTCACTATTTGTTATTCAAGCTACAGCCAAATCAACTGCTGTCGTCTCTCAGACAGATATGCCTGTTCCAGTCATCTCTGAGTCTGTCGACTTAACCTCTGTTTTCCCTGTTACTAACGAGAACTATCCTGTGTCTTCAGAGCCTGTTCAATCTGTTTCAGTCAGTGCTGATTCTACGAGGGTTACTGCTTCTCCGCCTGGGTTGGCCGAGTTGGCTACAGATACTACAGAAGGAGCCCAGCAAGCAGTATCAGCTCGTCGCAAGAGAAAGAGGAGAGGGGTACGTGCTGAACAGTCTACATTTCTCCATTCCCAAGCCCCAGATCCAATGGTTTCTGAGGTGTCAAGCCAAGTGAGTTCTATTCCCATGCCGTTGATAAGCGATGTCATTCCCACAGAGACAACCTCTACCAGTCCTGTTATGTTTACTGATCCCAGTCCTAAGATGCCTATTGTCATTGCTGCAGAGGCTTTATATGAACTTCTAACTAGTCTTGTCAAGATCCTAGAGATGCCTGTTAATCCTGTCTTGTCCACTAGTTCCAAGCCTGCTATTGAGAGGGCGTTAACTGAGCCCACTGCTGTTAATGAGCGGGCGTTTCCCGAGCCCGCTGCTGCTACAGAGAGGGCGTTTCCCGAGCCCGCTGCCGCTACAGAGAGGGCGTTTCCCGAGCCCGCTGCTGCTACAGAGAGGGCGTTTCCCGAGCCCGCTGCCGCTACAGAGAGGGCGTTTCCCGAGCCCGCTGCTGCTACAGAGAGGGCGGTTCCCGTGCCCGCTGCCGCTACAGAGAGGGCGTTTCCCGAGCCCGCTGCCGCTACAGAAAGGGCGTTTCCTGAGCCCTCTGTCGCTACAGAGAGGGCGTTTCCCGAGCCCGCTGCTGCTACAGAGAGGGCGTTTCCTGAGCCCGCTGATGCATCTGAAAGCGCTGTCCCAGAGCCCACAGATGCGACTGAAAGCGTTGTCCCAGAGTCCGCAGATGCTACTGAAGGCACTGTCCCAGAGTCCGCTGACGCTACTGAAAGCGCTGTCCCAGAGTCCGCTGACGCTACTGAAAGCGCTGTCCCAGAGTCCGCAGATGCGACTGAAAGCGCTGTCCCAGAGTCCGCTGATGCGACAAAGCGCTGTCCCAGCGCCCCCTGATGCGACTGAAAGCGCTGTCCCAGAGCCCGCTGATGCAACTGAAAGCGCTGTCCCAGAGTCCGCTGATGCTACTGAAAGTGCAGTCCCAGCGCCCGCTGATCCTACTGAAGATGCTGTCCCAGCGCCCGCTGATGCTACTGAAAGGGCTGTCCCAAAGCCCGCTGAAGCTACAGAAAGCACTGTTTTCAAGCCTTCTGCTCCAGTCTGCACAGCCCAGGAGTGTGTCCCCGTGCACGTCTGCACAGCCCAGGAGGGCGTCCCCGAGTCAGTCCCCGTGCATGTCTGCACAGCCCAGGAGGGTGTCCCCGTGCACGTCTGCACAGCCCAGGAGGGCGTCCCCGAGTCAGTCCCCGTGCACGTCTGCACAGCCCAGGAGGGTGTCCCCGTGCACGTCTGCACAGCCCAGGAGGGCGTCCCCGAGTCAGTCCCCGTGCATGTCTGCACAGCCCAGGAGGGTGTCCCCGTGCACGTCTGCACAGCCCAGGAGGGCGTCCCCGAGTCAGTCCCCGTGCACGTCTGCACAGCCCAGGAGGGTGTCCCCGTGCACGTCTGCACAGACCAGGAGGGCGTCCCCGAGTCAGTCCCCTTACCTGTTTCCAAGACTTTCCCCGATCCTACCAGCCCTGTCTTCGCCCCCAGACCTGTCAAGCCCCCTTGGAGGCCCAGACCAGCTAGGCCAGTTCCTGGTTCCCAGAGTGCCTCTAATCAAGTTCCCATTCCCCCCATCCCACCCTCTGTGTTTCCTGGTTATGGTTCCCCTAAGCTGGCACCTTTGTCAGCCTTGAACTTTTTTCCCGGTTCTGTTCCCAACCGCCCCGTCCCTCCCTCTGTGTTCCCTGGTCAGTTTGGGACTTCAATGTTTTCACCCCACCCACCTCCCCAGTTGTTGCCCCCGTGGACTTCTATGCCTGTTTTGGACGCCTGGAGGCGTCCATTAGAGAGGGGGTACTGTCAGGGTTCTGCCCTGTCAGCTTTGTCTGTGTTGTCTTTGTTTCATGTCTCTATGTTTGTGTTGTGCTTTAACACATGGCTGTGTCTTTGTTTGTGTTTGCCATGTGCTCCTCTGTCCTTTCCTCCTTGTTTCCCGTTACCACGCCCCCTTGTTTAGTTGAGTCCTTGTTTGAGTGTTAGCACCTGTCGTCTCGTTAAGTCCTTGTTTGTCTGAGTGTGCTCACCTGTTCCTCATGTTCTTAGCTCCCTTTATATGTTTGCTCTTTCCCTCTTGTATTTGCCAGTTCGTTAAATGTTGTACTTCAGAGTACTAATGTGTCTCAGTATCGTTCCTCTTAAGTCGTTAGTGTTTTGTTGTAGAAGTTTGTTAGTGCTCTGTTTACTGCCATTGGCTCTGTCCTGTTTCCCTGTTCCAGTCCTGGTCCAGTCCTGTCCAAGCTCTGTCCAGCAAGCAGCCCTGTTCTGAGCCTGAGATACCTGAGTGTCAAGCTGTAAGAAGTCAAGCTGTAAGAAGTTCCTGTCTGGCTTTAGCTGGTTACCTCTGGTCTCACTCTGATCTGCCATTTCTTCACTCCGGCCTACGGATACCTCATTACATCTGCTGCTCTGCTGTTGGCATTGTCTCATCTCTACCTATTGTTTGGATTGCTACCTTCTCCTACCTCGTCGTGTTATCTGTTTATCAATAAAGCTGTTAATTGTCATCCTGCATTTGAGTTCTCCTTCACAGATCCATAACAGAACGAACTGGCCACTACAGGACTCAGCAGGATGAGCATCAAGGTCCTGCCACCCGCCAACATGCAAGAGAGATTGGCCCGTCATTGTAGTCTCACCGCTCTTCGCCAGGATGGCTTAGGAGTTGGGGGCTTTGCCCAGATGTTTTGGACCTGGTCTAGGGGGCTAGATTATAATGATGCAGCTCTCAAGGATATCTTTAACTCCTGCCTGGATGACCCCTTGCCTGCATGGGAGATGGATTCTCTCCGTGTTCTGGATTTCTGGGGTTTCGTTAGTTACCTTGGTAATCGCAGTAAGTGGGGAATGCCGCCAAGCCCACCTGCATCTGCTTTCAACTTTCCCCGCCAGTCTCGTCACATTTATGATCCTCCTTTGGCTTCTACGAGAAGACTGAGATCCAGACGGAATAGGGCAGTCCAGTTCACCACATCAACCTCAGAGCCAGTCAAACCAACCCTCACCACTTCTCAGAAATCCAGGTCAGTCCCTATCACTTCAAGATCTGACTCACTATCTGTTATTCAAGACACAGCTAAGTCAACTGCTGCCATCTCTCAGTCAACTATGCCAATTACTTCAAGATCTGACTCACTATTTGTTATTCAAGCTACAGCCAAATCAACTGCTGTCGTCTCTCAGACAGATATGCCTGTTCCAGTCATCTCTGAGTCTGTCGACTTAACCTCTGTTTTCCCTGTTACTAACGAGAACTATCCTGTGTCTTCAGAGCCTGTTCAATCTGTTTCAGTCAGTGCTGATTCTACGAGGGTTACTGCTTCTCCGCCTGGGTTGGCCGAGTTGGCTACAGATACTACAGAAGGAGCCCAGCAAGCAGTATCAGCTCGTCGCAAGAGAAAGAGGAGAGGGGTACATGCTGAACAGTCTACATTTCTCCATTCCCAAGCCCCAGATCCAATGGTTTCTGAGGTGTCAAGCCAAGTGAGTTCTATTCCCATGCCGTTGATAAGCGATGTCATTCCCACAGAGACAACCTCTACCAGTCCTGTTATGTTTACTGATCCCAGTCCTAAGATGCCTATTGTCATTGCTGCAGAGGCTTTATATGAACTTCTAACTAGTCTTGTCAAGATCCTAGAGATGCCTGTTAATCCTGTCTTGTCCACTAGTTCCAAGCCTGCTATTGAGAGGGCGTTAACTGAGCCCACTGCTGTTAATGAGCGGGCGTTTCCCGAGCCCGCTGCTGCTACAGAGAGGGCGTTTCCCGAGCCCGCTGCCGCTACAGAGAGGGCGTTTCCCGAGCCCGCTGCTGCTACAGAGAGGGCGTTTCCCGAGCCCGCTGCCGCTACAGAGAGGGCGTTTCCCGAGCCCGCTGCTGCTACAGAGAGGGCGGTTCCCGTGCCCGCTGCCGCTACAGAGAGGGCGTTTCCCGAGCCCGCTGCCGCTACAGAAAGGGCGTTTCCTGAGCCCTCTGCCGCTACAGAGAGGGCGTTTCCCGAGCCCGCTGCTGCTACAGAGAGGGCGTTTCCTGAGCCCGCTGATGCATCTGAAAGCGCTGTCCCAGAGCCCACAGATGCGACTGAAAGCGTTGTCCCAGAGTCCGCAGATGCTACTGAAGGCACTGTCCCAGAGTCCGCTGACGCTACTGAAAGCGCTGTCCCAGAGTCCGCTGACGCTACTGAAAGCGCTGTCCCAGCGCCCCCTGATGCGACTGAAAGCGCTGTCCCAGCGCCCCCTGATGCGACTGAAAGCGCTGTCCCAGAGCCCGCTGATGCAACTGAAAGCGCTGTCCCAGAGTCCGCTGATGCTACTGAAAGTGCAGTCCCAGCGCCCGCTGATCCTACTGAAGATGCTGTCCCAGCGCCCGCTGATGCTACTGAAAGGGCTGTCCCAAAGCCCGCTGAAGCTACAGAAAGCACTGTTTTCAAGCCTTCTGCTCCAGTCTGCACAGCCCAGGAGTGTGTCCCCGTGCACGTCTGCACAGCCCAGGAGGGCGTCCCCGAGTCAGTCCCCGTGCATGTCTGCACAGCCCAGGAGGGTGTCCCCGTGCACGTCTGCACAGCCCAGGAGGGCGTCCCCGAGTCAGTCCCCGTGCACGTCTGCACAGCCCAGGAGGGTGTCCCCGTGCACGTCTGCACAGCCCAGGAGGGCGTCCCCGAGTCAGTCCCCGTGCATGTCTGCACAGCCCAGGAGGGTGTCCCCGTGCACGTCTGCACAGCCCAGGAGGGCGTCCCCGAGTCAGTCCCCGTGCACGTCTGCACAGCCCAGGAGGGTGTCCCCGTGCACGTCTGCACAGACCAGGAGGGCGTCCCCGAGTCAGTCCCCTTACCTGTTTCCAAGACTTTCCCCGATCCTACCAGCCCTGTCTTCGCCCCCAGACCTGTCAAGCCCCCTTGGAGGCCCAGACCAGCTAGGCCAGTTCCTGGTTCCCAGAGTGCCTCTAATCAAGTTCCCATTCCCCCCATCCCACCCTCTGTGTTTCCTGGTTATGGTTCCCCTAAGCTGGCACCTTTGTCAGCCTTGAACTTTTTTCCCGGTTCTGTTCCCAACCGCCCCGTCCCTCCCTCTGTGTTCCCTGGTCAGTTTGGGACTTCAATGTTTTCACCCCACCCACCTCCCCAGTTGTTGCCCCCGTGGACTTCTATGCCTGTTTTGGACGCCTGGAGGCGTCCATTAGAGAGGGGGTACTGTCAGGGTTCTGCCCTGTCAGCTTTGTCTGTGTTGTCTTTGTTTCATGTCTCTATGTTTGTGTTGTGCTTTAACACATGGCTGTGTCTTTGTTTGTGTTTGCCATGTGCTCCTCTGTCCTTTCCTCCTTGTTTCCCGTTACCGCGCCCCCTTGTTTAGTTGAGTCCTTGTTTGAGTGTTAGCACCTGTCGTCTCGTTAAGTCCTTGTTTGTCTGAGTGTGCTCACCTGTTCCTCATGTTCTTAGCTCCCTTTATATGTTTGCTCTTTCCCTCTTGTATTTGCCAGTTCGTTAAATGTTGTACTTCAGAGTACTAATGTGTCTCAGTATCGTTCCTCTTAAGTCGTTAGTGTTTTGTTGTAGAAGTTTGTTAGTGCTCTGTTTACTGCCATTGGCTCTGTCCTGTTTCCCTGTTCCAGTCCTGGTCCAGTCCTGTCCAAGCTCTGTCCAGCAAGCAGCCCTGTTCTGAGCCTGAGATACCTGAGTGTCAAGCTGTAAGAAGTCAAGCTGTAAGAAGTTCCTGTCTGGCTTTAGCTGGTTACCTCTGGTCTCACTCTGATCTGCCATTTCTTCACTCCGGCCTACGGATACCTCATTACATCTGCTGCTCTGCTGTTGGCATTGTCTCATCTCTACCTATTGTTTGGATTGCTACCTTCTCCTACCTCGTCGTGTTATCTGTTTATCAATAAAGCTGTTAATTGTCATCCTGCATTTGAGTTCTCCTTCACAGATCCATAACAGAGCTCAGTCCCATCGCGGATTTTTCAAGTGTAGTCGAAAACAAACTGCAGCAACCTATTTCTTGGTATTTGCTTGTCGAAATTGATAGCCAATTTTCACAATACATTTCATACAATTATACATTTATAGCCTGCCTTTATTATATTATTACTTATTATATTTGTTATATTATTATTAGTAATAATTAAAAAATAATTATTAAAATAATTAAAAAAAATGTTATTATCAATAGTATAATTATACTTTATTATATTATTATTTATACCTTTATTATATTATTACATTTATACAATTATACCTAACTCTTCTGGCCATTGAGAGGACACTGGTCAAGTCACTGAAAAAGACACCTAGATGGTATGACAGGGTCACAGAGCATTTTCTTGAAAAGGAACGTATAATTTACTTATAAATAAATGGACTAATTTTATGATGTGGGCCGAAAATGAGCTTCCCCTCTTTGAAAGACCAGCAGCCGCCACTGCTCACTGGGCTCACACCACCTACCTGTGGCCTTTCTTAAGCGAGTGAGGAGGCTACGTCCACCCTGATTAGTTGGAACACCACCATGGGATCTTCCCACAGTTCTGAACTTCCTTTGTGGGACCCCTTTTGAGCCCCTTGATCAGGCCCCCATTAAAGGATTAGCTTTAGAATTAAGATTTCCTGATAATTTACTCACTCCCACGTCATCCATGATGTTCATGTCTTTTTTTCTTCAGTCGAAAAAAAAGAAGATTTTTAGGAAACATTCCAGGATTTTTATGGATTACCTCCATATAGTTGTGGAGCCCAGCCTGTCCCAAAATTCACAGTATGAAGATCGCAGCAACATCTGTGCTGCCAGTAATTTACCGTTATTTTAAATATTTGTTTTTACAGTGAACTCCCCAAGGTAAAAAAAAATATTTTATCTTTGTTTGGTACCAAACATAGGCAGTACCACACTTATATTTTAATTTTGTTGTGAGGACTATTTCTAAATATCAAGAGGGTGAGAAAATAATGACAGAGAAAAAGATAAGGTTGGGAAAAGCAAGGAACAGGATTAAGATGGTGAGAGATAAAAGTGTCAGAGTGCCACACCCTGTGAAATGTGTGTGTGTGTGTGTGTGGTGGGGGGGTGTAATGCATGAAGGGAGCAGTGCGGTTAGCACACAAAGGCACATCCCACCCATGTTGCATACATGTCATACTGCAGAGGAGGAGGGGAGAGGGGTAATGCTACACTGCCCTTCATCACAGGTGTACATAGACATCCGTTATTTGCCGCAGTGGACATGTGGGCAATATGTTATGTTGATATGAGAAACATGAGACACATCATACCATATTTTAACTAATAGGGAAAAATCTGATAAATGATATTGTTACAGTACCATGTACGACACTGTGAATTTAATTATTCAATCAGTCATATCACAATGTGATTTTTTAAATTTGCATGACATTTGAACATTCTCTGTGGAACACTGTGGAGGCATACAGACACATCCCATAATGCTTAAACACATGATAAATAAGTTGCAATATTTGGCTATATAGTAGTTGCACAGTAGCTACTGTAGTAAAACAACACAACATTGACAATTAAAGATCATAAATGTGATGTACATTGATTTATGATTTTTTTTTTTACGATATATGATGCATAATAATATATTATGATACATTTTTGCATCTAACAGCTGTGATATGTTTTATAGTAGCGTTTCAAACAGAATTGTTTAAAACATGACAAAATATACTGCATATTCTGTATAATACATTTTAACTGCCTAGGTAACAAAAGCTCTGTGTGGAAAACTTATGAACTGCTTAACTGCCATGAGCCTCATCTGAAAGGCAAGGGGGAGGTGTTGCTGTAATTTAATATTTTCGGTATTACTCAGAGGTTTAGTTTCAAGTATAATTCTTTGAAGTGATGGTGATTTTTTTAACAATATCTAGTGTAAGTGATAATCCCATACTGGTTATTATTAAAAGCTATTTACTCTCTCTTTTCCAGCACGTTAAAGAGCTGAGTTACATATAATTTTCTGTCGCGTTTCAGAATGAACTTAACACTGAGAGAGACGGCAGAACGCACATCATGTTTATTTTCTTTATATTTCGAAAAGCACAACATTTTGTTTTTATTATGAGTGTACACAAATAAAAGTAGACATTTAACAGTTTTGAATGATGTATAACACTTACCTGTATGACAATAATCGTTGGAGTTATTTGAGTCTCTTTCGCACTGATAAGAAAAAAAAAGCGAGGTGATCGCGGCAGCACAACCGCAACCGCCAACCCCAGATGGTTAACATCTCCTCACATTCTTTGTGCAAGTACCCTCACAGTCCCACTTGATAGGGCCATTAGGGGAGGGTCTTTGTCTTCCCAGGTGTGAAATACATCAATATTCATGATGATTCACGCCCTCCTCGCATACACATGTCTTACAGATTTTAAATCAATATATTTGTTTTATGTGAATGAGTGGACAGGATGATTTTCACATAGTTTTGAAGCAAAAAGCCAGTGCCATCAGCCGCTCACTTGCTGCCACAGAGGCAATGTCTTGAGAACCCAAAAGAGAATCTAAGGGAAGTAATATGCATTAGTCTGGAAATAAAGGAGGACACTGATACATTGTCCAAAATGTTTTATGGACAAATGACTGAAGCAGCAGTCAAGGTCAAGTTTTTACTCCCTCCTGTGCAAATATTTGTCCCTTCCGTTATGGATGAGAAAATTCAATAAGTCTGTTGCAGGGGTTGGGCCTCATGCGACCTATATCATACAAGTTTCCAGAAGAAATAGAATCACAAGCTCTGAGGTTAAGGAATATATATGTCATTTCATGAATGACAATCAAACTAACGCAGTGGTATTGATTATCTTAATGAGTGGAAGCCCAGTCACTAAATAATTGACTCTACATTTGCCTCACCTTTTCAGTCGATTATTGTGCCTCCCTTGTAATCACTCTCTTTAGTAAAGTTGGTGTGTTCACATTCGTGACCCACTTTTTATCTATACAGTTTGTTCCCACTGTTGTTAAGAGGAAGGGCTTCAAACAGATAGGGAAGCAGGATTTTGCTGTTAGCGCCCCACTTCATTATCTGACAAGCCCTTGAACACATTAGTGCTGCATCCGTACCTCTCCGTAGCAGTTAGATTATAGTTGTCTCTTCAGAGGCTTGTGATGAAGATGATATGGACATGCTTCCACTGAGTGTGGGATGTTGCAGGTGTAGAGTTTAGGCTCTAACAATGTCGCATCCTACTCTTCTACCTGCTGCCCTTCTCCTGCAGGATGGGCGATATAGTAGTGAAGTGAATGTGACTTAGAACACATCTCTTTTTCATCTCTTGCCTGTTCTAGTACTAGGAGTATGGAGTCAATATTGATGCGCCTCCCTGGTGACACATAAATAACAGACTTAAATGAAAAGATTGGGCATTCACACTATTGCGCCCCAGTCTATCCTTCATTTTTCATATAGACAAAAGGAGGAAAGATGAGCAATTCCGCTGCTTACGTCCCATTTTCTGTTTTTTTTTTTGTCTATTATTATTTCCCAGTGCCGGGAGTTTAGAAGTGGTAGCAATGTGCTCTTTCTATAACAGTTAGGTTGTGATGATGGGCAATACCACAACTTGCATCCCACATCCTCACTGGTCTCCCTTCCCCCTCCAGTATCAGGAGTGCAGAGGTATTAGCTATGTGCTCCCTCTGTGATCACGTCAATGGTCTAGACCAACGGAGACGTGGCCGATGGATCCGCAAGCCAGGACGGAGAGTCGATGGTATCAAGCGGCATCGCTGGCACTGGAGACCAAGGTGATGCCGCGGTGATGAATGAAGGTGGAGCCAGATTGTCCAAGGACTGAGGCGATTCCAGTGTGATGGAGGACTGTGGTAAGGAGGAGCCTGCTGCAGCCGTAGGGGTGGAGGAACGGAGCGTTGCGGTATATCCACAAGTCCATGGCGGGGGTGGTGTGACGACTGACCAAGGGGGAGCCAGTTGGACGAGGGAACCCGTGAGAGTCGAAAGGCCGAGGGTGTCTGGTGGAGCCGAAGGTGGGAGGAGCCAAGGTGAAGCTGACAGGCTGACGGGCCGAGAAGGAGCGAGGTGATCTGAGACTGGAGGTGGAGCCACAAGATCCATTCGCTCAGGCACTGATGGTTGCATGACCTGCGGCTAGGGTGACCAGATGAGATTGGCCTACTATGATATTAGACTACATAGCCTATAATAAAATATAATGAATTTCAAACCTGAACCTCAACAGTCTGTCATTAGTCTTTAGTCTGCCACAAAAAACAATAACATTAAAATCATGAACTCAAATGTCATTGTGAAAAAACAAAACAATGACTGTTGTAACGGTGTGTAAATCAGACCAAAATTATTATTACGACTAAATTGTCGGTCATTAAATAAGAAAACTAAATAATTGTGTAGATTATTTGCTTTGTGTAACCCGACGACAGACATTAGGCCAAGTATTTTTTTTCCACAAGGTGCTGCGACCAATCAATCACTCCTTTACGACTGACTGTCCTTGCGGTTGCTGCAACTTAAGCTCGCTTATCAATGCATATAAATTCGCGTCTGCGGTATCTTTGTAGAAATTCAAAAAAAGAAAAAAAGATGCTGCAGCCAATGAGCAGCCGGCGGGGGCTGCCTCAACCTCCATGGACAGTTTTTAATGTTTTATCAGACAATAACTACTCAAAGATTTTACTTTAGTATAATTTTCGAGACAATTAGGGCCGGATTCGGGACAACAGTTTAGATTTCGGGATTGTCCCGAATTTTTTGGGACGTCTGGTCACCCTGCCAGCGGCTCGACGTCACAGCAAGGCATTCCCGGAGATGGCGAAGGGCTGCAAACTTCCAGCAGATGCGGGGCTGGAGGACTGGCTTAGCTCGGCAGTGACGGAGGCAGTTGGAGACTTGACAGAGTCAAAGGCAATACATGTCAAGTCAAGTCAAAGTTTATTTATATAGCACAATTTATACAGCCGAAGCTGACCAACGTACTTTACAAAACAAAACAAGAACACAGACATGGAAAGAGACATGCAGAAAAGTAAAAAAAAATTAAAACAGAAAACATTCGTAAAATACGTAGGCCTACCTAAAAAAAATAAATAAATAAAAAAACATAAAACACGACACAAACGACTGATTATTAAAAGCAAGTGAGTAAAAGTAGGTTTTCAGCCGTGACTTGAAAATTGACAAGTCAGATGCAGATCTAACCTGAAATGGCAAACCATTCCATAATTTAGGGCCCGCAATAGCAAAGGCATGATGACCTCTTTGTTTTAGTCTGAACCGTGGGATAGTTAAAAGTTTCTGTGTCCCTGATCTAAGACCTCTGGTAGGATTGTATTGCACTAAAAGGTCAGAGAGGTAGGTGGGAGCCCGGTTATTTAAGCACTAAACAAAATAGGAGAATTTTTAAATCAACCCTAAAGCGAACCGGCAGCCAGTGAAGTGATGCTAGGATTGGTGTAATATGATCACGTTTGCGAATACCTTTTAAAAGTCTCGCTGCAGCATTTTGTACTACCTGAAGACGTGCTAAGGTAGTGGAATTTATGCCATAGTATAAGGAATTACAGAAATCTAATCGAGATGATAAAAATGCATGGATCACCCATTCAAAGGCTTGGGGACAAAGGAAAGGCTTAACTTTGGTCAGCAGATGAAGATGGAAAAAACACGATCTGACAACAGTTTTTACTTGCTTGTCAAGTTTTAGCCTAAGTCACTACAGTAAATAGAAAAACACTAATATTTTTAATACAGGTGTTCACTGATGAAGTGTAGGTAGTTGAGGATGGTGCCCTAGACTACAATTAGGAGGGCCAAAGAGTATTAGCTCAATTTTGTTTTCATTTAATTTTAAAAAGTTAGCAGACATCCACTTTTTAATGTCATAGGCACGCCAACAGGAGCTCTACTGAAATGTTGCCAGACCGTTCAAGAGGAACGTAGATCTGAGTGTCATCTGCGTAACAATGAAACGACACATCATATTTCATAAAAATGGATCCCAAAGGGAGCATATACAAGGAAAAAAAGAGTAGGGGCCAAAATGGAGCCCTGAGGAACCCTCCAGTGGAGATGGGCATCAGAGGAGCCAAAACGGACAGAGAATTTTCGATCTTTCAAATAGGAACTAAACCAATTTCTGACTGTTCCTTGCAACCCCACATCAAGATCAAGTCTAGATAAAAGAATATCATGATCCAGCATGTCAAAAAGCATTTGACATGGATCTAAGATCTAAAAGCATTAAAATAACAGAATCTCCAGCATCTGTTATCAGATAGATATCATTGAGGACCTTCAGTAAAGCTGATTCAGTACTGTGGAGGGCTCGGAAACCAGGCTGAAACTTCTTATATATAGAATGGAGATTTAAATAAGAGTGGTGTTGACTTGATACAACTTTTTCTATAACTTTTGAAATCAAAGGCAAATTAGAGATGGGCCTGTAATTATTAAGAACAGCAGGATCGAGATTTGGTTTCTTGATTGAAGGGACTACCATAGCATGTTTGAGGTCAGTTGGAAAAAGTGATTCCCAGACTAAGTGATTTATTAACAATGGTAAGTAAGCTTGGCCCTAGTGTGTCAAAAAGTTGTATACAAATAAAAAGTAAATACAAGTAAAAAAATAATTGGCTTGTGGTCAGAAAAATTAAGTTCACTGATTGTTGTATCAGAGACAGATATTTCATGTGTTAAAATCAAATCTAATGTGTGGCCCTGTACATGAGAAGGGCCATCCACCCATTGAGAAAGATCAAAGGATTTCATCAAATTTAAATTCCTTTGACAGAGTCAGTACCACAGCAAACGTGAATATTAAAATCATTAACAGTCTGCCATATTTTGTAACTAGTTCAGCAAACTCATCAAAATCCATTGTATATTTTGGAGGACTATGTTTGTAATACATAGGCCTAGTCCATGCAGGTCTCTATGCTGTTTAGAAACAGCGATGAAAGTTGAAAAATGGGGTTGGATAGGGTGGGAGACGATACATCCATGCTGAAGTCAATCAGCCAGTCCTCAGTCTCTGTTTCCAGAATACCCTCAGCCCCTGATGTTGTGGGCTCACAACCCTGGCCAGACTCACTAGAGGGCTCCTCTTCCAGGGCAAGGGTCTGTGCTAGCCACTTGTCCTTGGGCTCTGGCTGACTCGTTGCGGCGGGTGGTAGCTCTCTGTCTGCAGGGGGCACACACACACGTTCTCCGTGGTCAAAGGAGGTGATTCGGGCTCTGTGTCCGGCTGTGTTCTGGACCGGGGCGCGATGCTCTCCAGACACCAGTTGATCGCCTCTCCAGCTCAGTCCAGTGGTGTCAGGGGTGATGGAAGTTTCCCCCATCCAGAACAGTGACTTCAGGGTCTCGTCGTCAAAGGGGCAGGTGATGGCTAGACAGAAAAAAATTGGTGGAGTAGGTTGAAAAAATATGTGATGCGATCTGGGAAAACCCACCACATGGTGAAATTTTACCTATTACAGGTTTTGATATCATATGGATGCTGGTATCAAGCCCTTTCCAAATCTGTTTTTATTTTTATCATAGCTTGTTGCTAGCAGAAGTTATGTTTATCTGAAGTCGGCCGATCTCTATGATTTTCTGGAACGGAATTTTGAGAAAAACAGGTTTAAATAACTGTCACCGTTGAGACGCGTCCATCTCGCGATTGTTATGAAACTGCGTGACGTTATAGTTTAAACAGGATTGGCGCGAAATGCGCACTATACACATTCACTGTACATGTATGCGGTTTATTTTAAAGGTAAACTATCTTTGTAGTCTTACGAGACGGACAGGTGTATGGGATATACGGCGATTGTTTTTTTTTTTTTTTTTTTCACCTCTGCCGGGCGCTAATGGTCGCATAGAATGCATTAGAGAAAGAGAGTATTTTCAGCTTGACACTATAAATCGCTGTTTTTCTGCACTAAACAAGGGAATTTTGCCAAGATATTTTCAGAGATAAGAGAAAAGATGTTATAGAATAATAATTTAATGGAAAAAAAATTTGACAAAAAAACTGACATTCAAACTATTTTGGAATTTACTGAAAACGGCCCAGCGCGACATCCGACGGGTTTTCCCAGATCGCATCACATATTTTCTCTCGTGAGCAATCACAGCCAGTTTGGCTGCATAATCCATCCTGGTCAATTGTTCTGTCACACAGAGATCCAAGGATGACAAAGAGGAATATAGATAACTTAAGATTTACTACTAACACAGCTTAACCAGCAGATGAGCATAACAGTGTGCTAGTGCACAGACAACTACCGACAATGTACTGAGGGACCAAAGGAACTTAAGTAGTGGTACAAACAAGGTTAATAAGGAGACACAGCTGAACTAAGAGGACTAATCATATCAGTAACCATGACAACTCATAAGTGGCAGGAAACTAGACAACGGAAACATGTGACTGAATGACAACAAAACAAACTAAACGTGACTGTGACAGCTGTCGCCTTCTATGGCATGGAGCTTGGAGAGGCATTAATCTGCTTCTCATTGATTAACATTAATTTTGGAAATCACATTATGGCACTTCCTTTGGCAAGGAAAAGGGCAGTCATTTAACCCTTTCGCACGTACGATCACACTGGTGTGATCAGTCTAGGCTGGTCCCTGGAGCGTACGATCACACCGGTGTGATTAGAACGGTCAGTGCATCACGTGATCAACTGCTAAATTCAAATATGCTTTCGCGCGTTGGCTGGCGCTGAGCCAGAGACAGGCGCGCTCAGAGCTGTCATATATCACAACTTTTCAGTGTTTTCAACCACATAATGTTTATTTTAGGTTTCAGATATATAAGTACTAAAAAACCAATACACCATGGAAACCATAAAGTGACACGTTCTAAATAACGGTCGCCTTGAAAAACTCACGCTGGGGGGTCAGCCAGAATATTTTAAACTTACGTGTGAAAGGGTTAAGCCCCCTTCTAGTTGGAGGCTGCAAAAATTAGCTTCTTGCTTCTCTGTCTCACTCGTTCATTTGTCGCCCATCCAGTCTATACCTGGAGGTGATAGTGGACATAAGACATAGTGGGGGACTTTGTCAATGTGATTTCCTAATGGTTTATGAGGAGTATTGAGACAGAGTATAGAAGTGGACTTCACTGCAACTAGCGACCCACTCTCTGCCGTTTGCTGGAAATGTATGAATGGGCAACCATCAGCCGACAAGAGCTACCTGGGAGAGAGTAGTATGAGAGCACTTAGCTTGCTGGTAATTTCATAGCACAGTGAGCAGTAATTTGGTCAGTATGGCATAGTGGGTATTTCATTCTCATATAGCCTAAACTCCAAGGCACAGTGTCTTGTTCCCCTTCTCAGGGACCCATGGTTACAGCCGTAACCTTAGACAATTTTTTCTGTGCATACAAAATGCATAATAAATCTGGCCCAGCCCTCCCAAAAAGCACATACCTGTGTTTTACTATCATGCAGGGACACCATTCACTGTTTTTTTAGACTGAGCAAATGATATTTTCCATACCCTACCCCTAAAGCTTGTACAGTCCTTTGACAGTAATGAAACCCCACTGTTTTATTCAGGTCGTTCACACCCAGAAATGGGCGTGTGTAAAAGTGGGAGTGTAGGGAACGGGAAGAGGGGAGACAACAAGCAATAAAACACAGACCTGCAACACACTCATTATACATAGTATAATGTATAATGATACTAAAATACACCCCCCCCCCCATTGATTAGAGTAGCCACCACTCTGCACATAACTCTGATCGTAATTAAATAAGCTAGGCTATAATAATGCAGCTCTTCCATAAGACTTCTGAGGTCTACAGAGCAGAGGTTGCCAAAGTAGGAAACAACGTATTTATGGCATTGTCAATTGCATGTTGGTAGAACTTTGTTCTGACTTTGCTAGTTGATTTGTCTATTTTAATGCAAATGTCTCTCTGCCATATAAGGAATACCTCCAGTTCATTAATACTGTGCATGTTAATTGCATGTTAATGATCTCATTTTTATAACTGAGATTATGTATATGTGTACACCCTTTTCATAGAACTTACAGAAATTCCAATGAAATCAGATATTACACCCAGCTCTTCACAGAAGCAGTCTTTGAAGTGGTGAGCAGAATTCTTTCACTATATTATCTTTGATTGTTTCCAATAGATACGTGACATTTCCACCTCTGACTTGATTGGTTAATGCAAATGACATGATATTGACTGTGACTAGGCACATTTAGAGCGACACCCAGATATCACACAAATCATTACTTACATACATCTTCTTGAATATTCAAATTTCAAACAGATGGGGTATTATTTTAACAGTTTTGTATTTAACAAATGTTCTAACAAAACATTTCTTATTTTCAGATAGAATCTGCATCCTTTTGGTGAAATTATTTGAGTGTATTCATCATATTCATCACTGAGATTTAATATAATATTTGATTCTTTTCAAAGCTTATAGAATTTATTTCAAAAGGCACGTATAAAATTGACACATATGTCAATTTGAAATATTTTCCACAGGGAATGAAAAAAGATGTCATGGCATTTAACAAAATCAAACTAGTTGACAGATATCTCTGACACTATGTAAATTATGCTACTAAAGTCTATTAGATGACATTTACAGAGATATTTATAAATATGTATCTATTATGTTTCATTGTGATGTATTTACATGAATGCCTAGCAAAATTTAAAGCTATGTGGTAAAAAAAAAAAAAAAAATAGATAAATAAAAAAAGGCATACTCATGTAGGCTAGCACTTTACAATAAGGTTATTGGTAGCATTAGTCAATGCATTAATTAACATGAACTAAAAATGAGCAATACTTCTGTTACAGTATTTATTAAGCTTACTTCAAATACAACTTTTCATTGAGATTGTGTTAGCTCAGGTAACAGATACAATTTTGACTTGTATTAGTAAACACTGAAATTAACATTAAGTAAGATAAATAAATGATTTAGAAGTATTTTCCATTGATAGTTCATGTTAACTAAAGTAGTTAACACATGAACATAAATGGAACATTATAAAGTTTACATGAACATAAATGGCACATGCAACATAATGATGATGCATGTGTTTGGTAATGCATTGCATTTTATTCAGTTAAATGTATATCGTAACATTCAATATTTCCCCTAATTCTAAGATAAAAAACACAACATGAATGCAAAGACTAATGTTTCAGAAAATCCATTAATCTATTCTTTCCTGGGTGTACTGATGTTTTCTCCACTGGTGATCTTTTCACTGTTTAAGCTGACCTCTATTTAATAAGCTTACAGAGGTCAGATGGTCTGGCTTAAAGCCAGATTTCTGGAGCTTAATGGTGGGGGTGTGATTTGTATAGACATCTTCACACACACACACACACACACACACACACACACACACACACACACACACACACACACACACACACACACACACACACACACACACACACACACACACACACACACACAGCTTTTTAGAAGCATGACTTGTCTGGACCACCTGCCCTTTTTTTTAATGACATGTCAAGGACAGCTAGCATGATTAAATTGTTCAGTCCAAACTCAAACACACACACACGCACAGGCAGCTCCATATACCACAATGCAACATGATTGTGACGTCAACGCATATTGCGTTTAATTTACCCCACCACAAACAACTCTATGATATACATTTTTTTTATATATATATATATATATTTAAACAACTCAAACACACCTATATACATAGAATGCTGCATTAAACAATTTCATAAAAAAAAAACAACAACAACCCCATAGTGGATTCTAGATCAAGGGCTTAATTAGCACGTTCCAATTCAGCCTATTGTAAAGGTTCCGCCAGTAGTGGGCAGTCATGTAACGTAAGCAATGACGTACATCCGAGTGAAGGAGACGGAGGGTAGTTAGCGAGTGAAGAGCATTACATTTTTGGACTGGAACGCAGTCTAATGTTTGGCCAAGATTCTTTTGGTAATCTAGACTGTATGAAGAGTTTTGAAAAAGTAGCTTCAGTGTTTACCAATTCTTGTCAGCAAATGAAAAAAACTGTAATAATATAATATAATATAATATA
Organism: Scardinius erythrophthalmus; assembly: GCF_964197995.2. Taxonomy (NCBI): domain Eukaryota; kingdom Metazoa; phylum Chordata; class Actinopteri; order Cypriniformes; family Leuciscidae; genus Scardinius; species Scardinius erythrophthalmus. Next base: position 25,954,683 of record NC_138223.1, read on the forward strand.
ATATAATAGTAACATGTATGTTATGTGTTCCCCCTTCATTATGTTTCATTTTGGTTTAGTCCTGTGACCTGGGGCACGTTCAAGTTCAAAACGGTGCGCAACGTTTTGCTACGGTTTCCGGGTTGAACGTCATGTTTCCTGGAAACGGCGTGCGCCGGTGTGCAACGGGGTTTGAGATACGTTTTTTTTTTTTTACTGCAGTCCAATCAGCAGCAACATGTATATAAAGCACGCTGTATTAAAGTGAACTCGCACAATGGGTTCAAGGAAAGTAATTTACAAATGTGTTCGATGCAGCTCGGTATACGCAACAACTGAGGATATTAGAAGACATGTTTGTCGTAAGTTTTATTGTTAAAAATATAGGATATCAACATAATGATGTAGTTGTTTATATTTTTAGCGTCATTGCAAGTGTATGACATTTGGTATAGAAATAAACAATGGTAATTAAGTGCTTTTCCTAAAAATGAGAAAGAAAATACAGGGTATTAAAACAGTATGAACTACAAATAAAGTCAGTATGTGAGGCTAAATAGATGTGTTTTAGTCTGAATTAGGCAGAGGTAGTATCCAAAAACTGTACTTGTCATGCCGCTTGAAAATGTGTTTGTTTCAGCAGTTCAGTGTGGTTTGTTTATCTTGTAACCATAGTAACTTAGTACTAGTGCATGTTGGGAAATAGGAAGTAAAATTGCCATGCGGTAATCAGCTACAGGAATGTGTGAGCTCTATCAGTCGTTCTGAGTCGATCGCTTTTCCTTCTTCCTTTTTGCTAAGGCAACGTCTGTAAGTATTTCTCATCGTGTAATATTTGGTTACTGCTTACTTTTAAGTTAGTAAGATTATTGAGACGGTTAAATTAGTTTGTTTATTGCTGCTGGTTGTTTCTACTAGCTTGATTGTGTTTATCATATAGGCTACACTGCTATGTTAGCTAAGTGGTGCTACTTACACTGTTATTGTATATTTGAGTTTGATTAATAATATAGACATCTCATTGTACTGTATTGCAGTTTCACAAAATTCCCAGTAAACTTCATGGAAATGAATCAACTGTGTCCTGGAGTTTCTTGGGAGTGTTTAAGCTGAATGGAACATAGCCCATGACAGTGAAAAGACGGCATCACAGCTAACGAGGGACACAAGGATTGCCATCCTACAGAGCAACTCGATACCAAGAGATAAGCGGCTAACGCTACAGCTCCCTGTCAGCTACATACTAGCCTCCTTCTCCTGATATTGAAAACGCAAGTCACAATGTCACAACGTAGCAACAATAAAAAAGGAAATGGAGATAACCAGTCTGAGACTGTGCGCTCAAGAAGCAGTCGCTCATCTGGTACATCGTCCAGCTCGAAGATTAGCATGGCCGTCGCTATGGCAAAGGCAAAGGCTGAAGCAGCGCAAGCTAGAGCGGTACATGCGCTAAAGGAAATTGAACTTAAAGTGGAGCAGGCACGAGTTCAAGCTAATCTTGATGCATTAAATGATGAAAAAGAAAAGGATGCTGCCATTGCAGAGGCAAATGCTCTCGTGGCTGGTTTGCAAGATATGGGCTTTGAAGTATGCAGTAAGGCTAACAGCCCAGTCCCCCAATCGGTCAAAGACCAGCTCGTCGCCGCCTATGTGTCGACACAAGCCAGCCTATGCAGCAGGGGTCTATCTGTCAGAAGAGGGAGTGACTATGCTTCGCCAACGCTTCATCCTCCACACCACCAACCAACCAATGTTATTCCTTCAACACTCCACCCACTCAATGCAAGTAAAACCCAAGCTGCTGCTTCCGCTGACATTATGCCACACCAAGTTCCTCAGAGCAGTGGGGCACTGCCACAACAAAGCTTCAAGCAGCCTCTCAACTCCTCTCCAGCTCCTCAGCTTGGTGGGAATCGTCCGCAACAGAACATCAAGCAGGATTCCTCATCTACTGTGCACCCGCCTGCTCACAGGACGCCTTATGGAGGTAGCTATGACCATTCTACGTCCACTGGAGACCTCATCAAATACCTGGCTCGCAGCCGCCTGGTGACTTCAGGCATCACCACATATGATGACCAGCCAATGAACTATTGGGCCTGGAAAACATCGTTCCTGAACGCTATCGCCGATCTAGACTTGTCTGCTGCAGGAGAACTCGACCTCCTCACCAAGTATCTGGGAAAAGAGTCAGCAGAACAAGTAAGAAGGATAAAAACAGTCAACATTAAGGATCCAGCGACTGGACTGAACATGGCATGGGGGCGCCTCGACGAAATATATGGCTCGCCAGAGGCCGTCGAGCAGGCTCTGTTCAACAAACTAGAAAACTTTCAAAAAGTCACAACAAAGGATCCACAGAGACTCAGGGATCTAGCCGACCTGTTGTCAGAGCTACAAGCTGCCAAGGAAGACGGCTACCTTGCAGGCTTGTCATACTTGGATACCTCCAGAGGAATTAAGCCTATCATTGAGAAACTCCCATACAACATGCAAGAAAAGTGGCTTTACTTTGGTTCCAGATACAAACAGGAACATTTCGTTAGCTTCCCACCCTTCTCCGTGTTTGTAAACTTCATCGTCATGGAGGCAAGGGCTCGCACTGATCCAAGCTTTAACCTCTTCACGCAAGCTCCAGCAGAGAGAAAGAGTAAATGGGAGAGGCCCATAAAGACATCGGTTTATGTTCACAAGACGCAGGTCTCAGGAACTGCTAAGGCCGAGTGCAGAGAAAGTATGGAAAGAATTGATCCAAATAAATATTGCCCTTTGCATAAAAAGCCCCACCCTCTGAGGAAATGCAGAGGCTTCCGTGAGAAGAGCATAAACGATCGCAAACAGCTTTTGAAAGAGCATTACATCTGCTTTCGCTGTTGCTCCTCCACAGAGCATCTTGCAAAGAACTGCACTGCTGAGTTAAAATGTACAGAGTGTGAGAGCACTGCTCATGTGACAGCGCTCCACCCCTACTCACCTACCTGGAAATCTAAGTCGTCCCCTTCAACTTCAGAGGACGGCGGCGAGGAGGACAGAGCAGACATCCAGGAGGTCAAGTCGACGTGCACTTTAAGTATGTGGTGAAGGATTGAGTGCCAGAGCATGTGCTAAGATCTGTCTCGTCAGCGTGTTCCCAAATGGATGCAGGGAGGAGTCCAAGAGAATGTACGCCATACTGGACGAGCAGAGCAATCGCTCCCTGGCGCGGTCGGAGTTCTTCGAGGTTTTTAAGATCTCCGGAAGCTCCTACTCATATACTCTCAAGACCTGTGCGGGGCGTTCAGAGACAGCGGGGAGGAGAGCCAGCGGTTATATTGTGGAGCCGGTGGACAAGAAATTGAGCATTCCTCTGCCTGCACTCCTCGAGTGCAACCAAATCCCTAACGTTCGCTCCGAGATTCCTACGCCGGAAGCAGCCTACCATCACGCCCACCTGAAGCGCATCGCCGACAAGATTCCGCCTCTGGATCCGGACGCCAAAATACTCCTCTTACTGGGTAGAGACATCTTACAGGCACACAAGGTCCGAGAGCAGATAAGTGGCCCGGGAGATTCACCGTTTGCTCAAAGGCTTGACCTAGGATGGGTTGTTGTCGGTGATGTGTGTCTTGGAGGTGCCCACAGACCACTTGAAGTGAGGAGTTACAAAACAGCCATCTTAGAGAACGGTCGTACGAGTTATCTTCAGCCATGCAACAACCAGATCAGAGTGAAAGAGGTATTTGGTCAAGTGCCTAAAACTCAGCATCATCCAGCACCAACCTCCACCCGTGGCTTAATGATGCTCAGTGGAGACTGCCTGGGGCAGACTGTCTTCGCTCGTACTCCCGACGACCACAGACTCGCTCCATCCATGGAGGATCTAGAGTTTCTGAAGATAATGGAAGCTGAGTGCTATCAGGACAGCTCCAAAAGTTGGGTTGCACCTTTACCCTTCCGGTCGCCAAGACAGCGGCTGCCTAACAACAGGAAACAGGCTTTCGACCGTCTTGTCTCACTCCGGCGCTCATTGGAAAAACAACCACAGATGAAAGCCGATTTCTTAGAGTTTATGGAGAAGATGCTTAAGAAGGCACACGCAGAAGTTGCCCCGCCAGTGCAGCCTGGACAAGAGTGCTGGTACCTGCCCCTGTTCGGTGTGTACCATCCTAGGAAGCCAGATAAGATCTGTGTGGTCTTCGACAGCAGCGCATCATGCGAAGGAGTGTCGCTCAACGATGTCTTGCTCACTGGCCCTGACCTTAATAATAGCCTGCTAGGTGTTCTTATAAGGTTCAGGAAGGAACAGGTGGCGATCACCGCCGACATCGAGCACATGTTTCACTGCTTTGTCGTTAAGGAGGACCACCGTCATTTTCTCCGCTTCCTGTGGTATAGAAACAACGACCCTACCTCCGACATCGTGGACTACAGAATGCGAGTTCACCTTTTTGGGAACAGTCCCTCGCCTGCCGTTGCAGTGTATGGTCTGCGACGGGCAGCTAAGGAAGCAGAAGCTGACTATGGCAGTGATGCAAGAAGATTCATTGACCGCGAGTTCTACGTTGATGACGCTTTAAAGTCCTTCGGCACAGAGGAAGAGGCCATCAGCGTCCTCGGGCGAGCACAGAAGATGCTTGCAGCTTCTAACCTCAGGCTGCACAAAATTGCTTCAAATCGACTCGCAGTCATCGAAGCATTCCCAACCGAAGATCGCGCCAAGGACGTCAACAACCTAGATCTCTTTGTTGATGATCTGCCCATTCAACGTAGCCTTGGATTGTTCTGGAACATGCGCACAGACACCTTCATGTTTCAAATCAAAGATGATCAGAAGCCATTCACTCGCAGAGGGGTACTCTCAACCGTGAACAGCCTCTACGATCCTCTAGGGTTCCTTGCACCCATCACGGTTCATGGAAGACTGATACTCAGGGAACTCACCACGCAATCAGAGGACTGGGACTCACCTCTTCCCAAAGACATGGAGATTGAGTGGACTAGATGGAAACAGTCACTCCAAGACCTAGAGGGGCTCGAGATACCACGCCCTTATACGTCCTTCTCCACCGCAGGTGCGCTAAGAAGAGAGCTATGTGTCTTTGCAGACGCATCAGTAAAGGCAATAGTAGCTGTTGCCTACATTAAGGTGACAAGCCACCAAGAACAGACTGAGATTGGCTTTGTCTTCGGGAAGGCAAAGTTGGCTCCCCAGCCTGGCTTAACTATCCCTAGACTTGAGCTCTGTGCGGCTGTACTCGCCATCGAGATCGCCGAGATGGTAGTCACAGAGATGGACACAACATTCGACAACATCACCTACTACACCGATAGCAAGGTCGTATTAGGGTACATCCAGAACCAGACAAGGAGATTCTATGTCTATGTACACAACAGGATCCAACGAATCCATCAATCACCTTGTTCTGGTCAGTGGAAGTACGTCCCAACGCACCTCAACCCAGCTGACATTGGGTCAAGAACTGTGACACCAGCTTTGCTTAGCAGCACAACTTGGCTCAAAGGACCAGCCTTTCTCCATGATGCATCTTCGTATTCACCTGAGCTTCAAGAGACTTATAACCTTATTGACCCTGACACTGACTCTGAAGTGCGTCCTCAGGTGGTGACAAGTCTCACACATGTTACCAGAGATGTGGTGCACCCACAACGCTTTGAACGCTTCTCCAAGTTCAGCACTCTCCTCACGGCCATAGCGCACCTCATCCACGTGGCTCGTTCCTTTGCCCACTCCACCCAGAATGAATGTCAGGGCTGGCACATCTGTCGCTCTACAGAGGAAGAGTTGCTAAGGGCCAAAGTGTGCATTGTGAAGAGTGTCCAGAATGAGTGCTATGCAGAGGAACTTAAGTGTATCAACTCAGGATCCAACATCCCATCTTCCAGCAGCCTGTGGAAATTGCACCCCATCATGGACCACGATCAACTTCTTAGAGTGGGAGGTCGGATTGGAAAGTCAGATCTGAGCACGGACGAGGCTCATCCCATCATCATTCCTGGCCGACATCATCTCGCAACCCTGCTTGTGTCTCACTATCATGAAGCAGTGAAACACCAAGGAAGACATCTGACCGAAGGTGCCATTCGAGCGGCAGGGTTCTGGCTGGTAGGAGCTAAACGCTGCATCAGCAGTCTGCTTCACAGATGTGTCACTTGTAGAAGGCTGAGGGGGAAGACTGAACATCAGCAGATGGCAGCTCTGCCGGCAGAACGGCTACAAGTAGCACCTCCTTTCACCTACGTACTGCATGCTGCTTGAGCAGAGGAGGTCTCACCTTACACATGAAGTTCTGACCACACTTATGGCTGAGGTAGCTGCAATCATGAATGCTAGACCGCTCATCCCAGTATCATCGGATCCGGAATCGCCTGTCATCCTCACCCCAGCAATGCTCCTGACTCTCAAGACAGGATCTGCTCCTCCTCCTCCGTCAGAAAGCTTTGAGGAAGTGCATCTCATCAGAGAGGAATGGAAGCGGGTTCAGGGCCTAGCAGACATGTTTTGGAACAGGTGGAAACATGAATACCTCAAAACATTGCAGCTTCGGCACAAATGGCAAGGAAAAAGGCAGAACCTCCAGGAAGGAGACATAGTTCTCTTGAAAGACAATCAGGCAAAGAGAAATCAATGGCCTACGGGCATCATCACAAAAACCTTTCCAGGAGAAGATGGATTGGTCCGGAAGGTTCAAGTGGAAGTCGTCAAGGATGGAACCAGAAAGGCTTTTTCTCGGCCCATTAAAGAAGTGGTTCTGCTTCTCTCTCCAAAGACTGATTCTGTTAATTAATGTGGGCTCTTTAAAGACCCCAAGCGGGGAGTGTCATGCCGCTTGAAAATGTGTTTGTTTCAGCAGTTCAGTGTGGTTTGTTTATCTTGTAACCATAGTAACTTAGTACTAGTGCATGTTGGGAAATAGGAAGTAAAATTGCCATGCGGTAATCAGCTACAGGAATGTGTGAGCTCTATCAGTCGTTCTGAGTCGATCGCTTTTCCTTCTTCCTTTTTGCTAAGGCAACGTCTGTAAGTATTTCTCATCGTGTAATATTTGGTTACTGCTTACTTTTAAGTTAGTAAGATTATTGAGACGGTTAAATTAGTTTGTTTATTGCTGCTGGTTGTTTCTACTAGCTTGATTGTGTTTATCATATAGGCTACACTGCTATGTTAGCTAAGTGGTGCTACTTACACTGTTATTGTGTATTTGAGTTTGATTAATAATATAGACATCTCATTGTACTGTATTGCAGTTTCACAAAATTCCCAGTAAACTTCATGGAAATGAATCAACTGTGTCCTGGAGTTTCTTGGGAGTGTTTAAGCTGAATGGAACATAGCCCATGACAGTACTCAAGTAAAAGTACAAGTACTTATAGAAATATTTACTCAAAGTAAAAGTAATAATCTTAATAGTTAGGCTACTTGAGTAAGAGTAAAAAAGTATCCAATGAAAAAACTACTCAAGTAGCGAGTTACTAGTTACTTCGGATCATATAGGCAGACTTCATGATGCAAAAGCCTCTGAGTGCCATCTGAAATTTTCGTCTAAAAGAGCATTTTTATCAAGCTCGTATATTTAAAGGGATAGTTCACTTTGAAATTAAATTTTGGTATGTTTTAGCTTACCTCAAGGACATCCAAGATGTAGGTGTCTTTTTTTCCGCAGTAGTTTCAATTTTGATATTTTTAGGTCAAACCGTTCTTGTCTGTCAGTCATATAATGCAGGTCTGTGGTCACTGTCTCAAAGAGCATGCACAGAGAAGTCCAAATTAAAACAATTCCCCATCGTCCAAATTAAACAATTCCCCATCGTAAGTACACATTGATGGCCTAAGACACGAAACGAGCGGATTGTGTGAGTCACAAACCACGTCCAAGTGATCTGAGGGCGCGCACGCTTCCTGGTGTGTGACGTGTACGCAGACTGGTGCATAGATATATACACCAGATGTCGCCTTGTCTACGGCAGTTCATTGGAACGAATGTCTTTAAGGCGACATCTAGTGTATATATCTATGCACCCGTCTGCGTACACGTCACACAGCAGGATGCGCGCCCGCACCCTCAGATCACTTGGACGTGGCTGTGAATAAGAGGTAAAAACGATATAAATAATGTTCGTTTTCTCACACAAACCGCTTGTTTCGTGTCTTAGGCCATCAATGTGTACTTACGATGGGGAATTGTTTAATTTGGACCAAATATCAAAATTGAAACTACTGCGGAAAAGACACCTACATCTTGGATGCCCTTGAGGTAAGCTAAAACATACCAAAATTTAATTTCAAAGTGAACTATCCCTTTAAGTTCAGTAATTTCACTTTAATGACAATTCATTTAGGTACTTTTCATTGCCATTTAAGTGAAATAACATAAACATACAAGCTTGATAAAAACGCCCTTTCAGAAGAAAATTTCAGATGGTACTTAGAGGCTTTTGCCTTTGAAGTTGTCATATAAAATTATTTTATTTAGATTATTTTATTTATTTAAATGACTATTATTATCATAAGTAGCTATCTTTGCAACAAAAACAAAAGAGAGGCGTAAGCATTATTTCTGCCATCTGTATAGCCCGAAAATCATTGCCTGTCCGTTGGTTTGTATATGACTGGTAGGATACAGTTTTTATTATTGCTTGACAAAAATTTCAAGATTTCAGTTCCATTCTTGTGATTTGATTTCGATTTTGATTCAATATTGAGGTAAACGTACCTATTAAGCTCAAGTACCCATTAAGCACACTACCATCTTGGAGCTCAGATTATAAAAAGAAACAGCAATGTATTATCCTATTTGATGTATTAACCAATTGATGTGTTTGTTACTATATACCTCCTGTAATTTTAAACCAATCAGACCATTGCACACTGAGATATGTGTGTCCATGTGTTCACACTGTCTGGCGGCTATTTTCAAAGCTGTCTGAAAACTTTCACCAGAAGAGGAGCCCCTCAGATGTGCATTTTTTATATGTTTAAGCCTTTATTTTGAAGAAGTACATCTTCTTATTGCAAAATTAAGAGATTAATGTTTAGACTTTTGCATATTATAACCTGGAACCTGGATGTGGGAAATAATTACAGTTAGATCTAAAAGATAGTTTTAGCAACATAGCCCAGATGATACGAACATAGCTAGCTTACTAGCTGTATAAGATTGTGTGCTACATTAATATATTACTTCACAGGAATTAATGGCTTGTACTTTTAAATCCATAATATTATAATTTTACATTTTATTGATAGTCTGTGGTTTTAAACTGCTGTAATTTTTAAAGAATTCATATTATTGTTAGGTGAGCTTAAAGGGTGCACTACTATGACAATCACACAGCTTCAGTGTGACATCAATTAGAAAAAGCATAATTTCATAGATATTGTCTATAATAGTTGTTCATATTAAAATTGGTATAAACTTAATACATTACCTAGATTATTAATTTAGCTAAATATTTTCCTTTAAATTTTAATTTAATATTTATTAATTAAAAAATGTTTTTGCTCCAATTAAGCACAGTGTGTGCTCCCTTTAAGCTCACCCACATTAAACGTCTATGTAAATACTTAATAATCAGAATTTAAATATTAACTGATGGTTGTCACTATGTTAATCTTCAAAAAATGATTAATAAACTTATTTTCACAGTCTTAAGATGACAAAAGCTAGACGAAACTATAGTGTATGCCCAAAGATGAAAGAGGCATGTCATACAAAAAAGGAGCCATCAGAAACCTGTCGTATCTGTCCAAGAAGTTTGGAGTAGACAGGAAAGCTCTGACCCAGAGAGTTAAAGGGATACTCCACTTTTTTTGGAAATAAGCTCATTTTACAACTCCCCCAGAGTTAAACAGTTGAGTTTTACCGTTTTCGAATCCATTCAGCCGATCTCCGGGTCTGGCGGTACCACTTTTAGCATAGCTTAGCATAATGAATTGAACCGGACAAGACCATTAGCATCTCTCTCAAAAAAATTACCAAAGAGTTTCGATATTTTTCCTATTTAAAACTTGACTCTTCTGTAGTTACATCGTGTACTAAGACGGACGGAAAATGAAAAGGTGCGATTTTGAGAGTATAGTTCCTAGCCATATCAGCCTAGAAAATTTAAACTTTACATTTTCCGTCGGTCTTATTACACGATGTAACTACAGAAGAGTCGAGTTTTAAATAGGAAAAATATCGAAACTCTTTGGTCATTTTTTTGAGAGAGATGCTAATGGTCTTGTCCGGTTCAATTCATTATGCTAAGCTATGCTAAAAGTGGTACCGCCAGACCCGGAGATCGGCTGAATGGATTCGAAAACGGTAAAACTCAACTGTTTAACTCTGGGGGAGTTGTAAAATGAGCCAATTTCCAAAAAAAGTGGAGTATCCCTTTAAGGAGCACATTGGTTTGTTTTGTTATTTGATTTTTCAATATGGGTTACATAGCTGAACGTGGACTAGTCTAGATGTTGCAATGAGTTTGAATGACACATCACTATGAATAGGATAGGCTACCTGATCAAATTGAATGCCTTGTTGCTTGATTTTAGTGTTCTGTTTTTTTGTGATTGACTCTGTACCTTCAAATAAAACTTTTTTCAATTATTCCTTAAAAAGGTTGTTTAAAATAAACAAGATTTTTTAATAAAACTTGTTGTGAGCTTATTGGGAACAGGGGTGTGCTTAAAGGGTACAAAATGTACCCATTAAGCACAGCCAGACTTTTTATATTTAATGATGTACATCTTAATTGAAATACTTTTGTCATTTAAAATAAAATGAAATATTATAGTGTGAGAGATTAATATTTTATTTTAAAATAACTTCTTGTACTAAAACCAATATCTTGTGCACTAAAAATGTCTCAATGTAGATTTTGGTGAGCTTAATAGGTACGTTTACCCTACGTTTATTTTAAATTTTATTAAAAAAAATTATCTCACCTAATGCTGTAAACATAGAGGGCCCAATCTGCTGGTATTATTAAAGGTTAAAAATAACAAATTAAATTAAATATAATGCAGTTTTTGTTATAATAACAATTATTGATTGACATAAGTAAAAATATAATAAATATGTAATATAGTGCTCAGCAAAATCTCCTCTCTAGCTATTTTTTTCTATTCAATTAACATATGGCCATTAAATGGCTTTCCTGAGGTAAATGTAACGTTATGTGACATAATTGTTCTCCTGCTGTTATATTGACCTCTTTCCGTGGTTGAAAAACACTAATAGGGGTTATGCGCAACATACTTCCGGGTTCTACAAAACAGATATAACTACTTCCGGTCGTCAGTTACTGAGGTAAACACAGCGTAGGAATGGCGACCTTTTATAGCCGGTGTTTACAGGAGCTACCCATTCTATCCATTTCAGATGTACATCGTATTGCCAAACGGACTTCCAGAGCCCCGAGTATTCCGTTAGATAAAGGATTTAAGTTTTTATTTATTCATGATTATGAAGGTATGTAAGTTAGCCTAGTATATGTAGCTTTTGCTAATGGCACCCGATGTAGAGTTAGCTAACTATCAGTAAGTTAGTTTAGACTTGTATGCTATCATAGTAGTTTAATCTTTTAGGCTATATTTGCTTGCAGATGATTAAAACAATCAAATGAAGACTGCATTTTATTTTTTTTATATATATTTTTTTTCTAATACTTAAGCATTCGTGACATTTTAATAAAAACAGAAATAAGAATTGTATTCTAAAAAAAGCGCAAAATAAGTTACCTCAGATATCATCTAGGCTACCGCTGCAGATGCGTACGGTAGGCTAATGCAAACCGGAAATGTTTATACGTGTTTTCCGGTTCGAACGTTGGGCGTTCCGCATAACCCCTATTGGTCGATATTATGTATACTTTCGGTAAGTTGTACTGCATCTTTAAATAAAAAAGTAACAGATGATCGGTTCACGTGCACTTGAACTGAGGCGCTAAGCAATCTGTCACGTCACATTTACAAGCGCCAAACGTATTTTTGTCTGAATTTCGTAATAAAATTGACGAAATCTAAGAGCTGAGAATTAGTTTAATATTAAAAGTAGGTTACCTCTATGCTCCGCAATTTTTCTGTGCGTGAGAAAATGGATGTGTGGCGTGAGAGCTAAGTGTCAATTGCGTGAGTTTCACTCTCAATGCGCGAGAGTTGGCGGCCCTGTATTATAAATTAATGTGTCTTAGTTATGACCCCATGTAACAGTTAACGTTATGGAAGTTAACTTAAATAGCCTAGCACTAACGTTAACTGATTTGCTGTCTATCAGTTTAACGGTCCCTATCAATTATGAACGGTCATAATCATATTTAACGAGATGTAATAAGAGAGTGTAGCTTATGTATTGTATTTACGCTACATAAATCCTCGTTTACATCGCTATTTAAAACTTTAAAACAAAGACATGACATAACTTCAGCCCGGCCATTGTGTCTTGCTCGGCCCTAGTTCATCAGGTAAACGGAAAAACAATAATAAACCAAAGTATAATAACACCAAAAGTGTAAAACACTTACAGGTAATGAATTCATGCTGTATTAAAGTATACATTACCTCGGAGATTACCAAAAAACGGACTGTCTGAGCAGCTAACGTTAGTCGACCGATTACCGTTACATTTAAACAGCAGCAGAGAAACGTTAGCTATACTGTATAGCCTATAATCAGATAACAATAAAATGAGTGTAATATCAATTAATTAATTACTATTTTGACCCGTTTCACTAATTTTAATAGAAAACTCAAATTACTATGGACATTTAAAAAGCTTAGGCTACCTGTTTGCTGCAAAGCTGGGCGGTACCAGTCGAATCCAGAATGACAGCTCCTTAACGATGCAAAGTTCCAGCAGTCTCATTGGTTAGAATTAATCACGTGATGACGCCATCTACTGTATTACTTATAATTTTTCTTTTTTTCTTTTGCAGTTTTAAGAAATATAATATTATATACAAGTATATAATTTATCAGTGATGAATTTATTAGTATAAAAAATAATAATTTTATAATAATAAATACATCACCGATGAATACCAAAACAAATCAGTCAACCATTTGCAATGTTTTATTGACAAATAGGTTAATTTTATTTAATAAATATGGTAACACTTTCTATGCAGACCATACTTATAATGAATTATAGCTTAATTTATACTTTTTATGAGCAATATTACTATTCTATAAATATATTTATAAAGACTCATTAAGACCTATGCATTATAAGATGTAGTTAAATTTATATACATTTTTTTATAATAAGTCACTCATTTGCTCTTTCAATGTGCATGCTCATAATCCATTATTCAATGATTTATACGTATTAATAAGTCAGTTTTATGGTTCCATGAATGTATTTATAAAGACGCAAGCTGCATTTCTATAATGTTATTATGTTATTTACGAATGTTTTAATATATAAGTGCTGTGATTTATTGAGGTCTAATAGTCTAATGGTGTTTAAACTACTGTAATGTACTGGTCTGTCTGACTTTATCAGTCTGTCTGGAAACAGCTGCTACAAGCAAACAGTTAAAGATAGTACTTGTCTTGCTATCTTGTTGACTGTGTGCAGTTTTAGTAAAGTATGGGATGGACTGTTGAATGAAATAAAATTTATGACATTTTACGGGATTGTTAAAATAGTTTGATTAACCCTGAGCTTCTAATCTTAAAACAATGATTTAACTGTACTGTTATGGTGGATTGCCCTCAGTAAACCCTCATGGTGTCCCCACAGTGAAAAACAGCTATGGGCCCCGCATGGGTTAACCCACTGGGGGCCTGTGTGGGTTTTCTGTGGGCAATCCCACAGTGGGTTGCCCACAGTAAATCCTAATGGGGGCCCAAACGGGTAAAACTACTATGGGCCCCGCATGGGCTAACCCACTGGGGGCCTGTGTGGGTTTTACTGTGGGCAAGCCCTCAGTGGGTTGCCCACAGTAAATCCTAATGGGGGCCCAAATGGGTAAATCTGCTATGGGCCCCGCATGGGCTAACCCACTGGGGGCCCGTGTGGGTTTTACTGTGGGAACGCCCACTGTGGGCTTGCCCACAGAAAGCCCACATGGGGCCCCAAAGGGTTTGCCCTTGCCCACACTGTCCCACAGAAAACCTACACTTACCCACAGTGGGCCCACACTGGCATGTTTGCTGGGAAGATGTTCAACTATAAAGATCTTCATCGCTGGCAAAAATATATGGCATTTGAAGATTTGCTCCCACTGACTGTACTGTAGGTCCACTGCCACTTCATCTAACGCTCATGATGTCCTTAAATCTTCCTGTTACGACTCCGAGTCGAGTGTGAATTGAAATCGCTTCAGACGATTCAGTGCGTGCAGGAACTGAACAGATCATTCAAACTCATAGGCGTAATTTGCGGGTGGGACGGGTGGGACATGTCCCCACCACTTTTTGCTAAGGTCGATATTTTCCCCACCACTTTTGAAACATCTCGCGGCACGAATGTACCAATACAAATAAATAAAACATCTCCAGTTAACTAGCAGAGCATTCATTTAGTTCGTTTGTAAGAGGCGATCTACCGCTGAAATGTGTTGTTTTTGAAATCAAGTGGTCAAAGACAGTGCTCGTTGCCGCTGCGATCAGTGGCGCGGATACTGTGTTCTCTTGTGGCTCGCGCACAGTCTTCACTCGGACGCGCGCTTCAATCCGTTGTGGAGATCTCTATTCGTTCCGGTGAAATTACCAAACAAAATGCATACAAACGTATGCTTGCCTGATATACAACCACTGATAAACATAATCGGTTTTAATGAGAAGAGAAAAAAAAAACCTATACGAGTGTGGATTAGAACCCACAACCTCTGACACGCTTGGCAAAAATTCTACCACTGGACCATTTCAATATACACATTTATATTATGGATTTACTCACACCAACATATCAAACCTCATTAAACGACAAATTAAACCCATGCACTATTTCAATCGATTGCTGGACATCGTAATGTTATTGTACATACATCGATTTATGATTCAGCATTCATAACCCCCCCCCCCCCGTTAAAAAAAAAATAAACCGTCCCACCCACTTTTTAAAACAAAGTTACGCCACTGTTCAAACTGATTCGCAAACCGATTTAGACAGATCTAACCTGTTGTTTGATGAAATCTTTGAACAGAATCGACTCAAAAGAGTGATTCATTTGTGAATTGAGCATCGCTCAAGCCCAGAAAAAAAGATACAGCGCGCTTGGAATAAACTAGCCTACGCATTTGACAACACATATTGCATTAAAATGAACGTTAAGTAACGAGAGGAACGTCACCCAACGTAACGAAGTAAAAGTACAGTTTTTTCATTAGAAATGTAGCCTACTCGAGTTAAAGTAAAAGTACCCACATTTAAATCTACTCTTAAAAGTACAATTTTTCCAAAAAAAAATACTCAAGTAAATGTAAAGAAGTAAATGTACTTCGTTACTACCCACCTCTGGAATTAGGTAGCCTATATATAGTTATAATTCCATATAACATAAATTGTAAAATAAAATAAAAAACAGAACACCCAAAATATTTTTCAACTAGGCTATGTCAATTACTAATTATAATCACATACATCAAGCATAGCGTCAGTTCTGGCAGGTCACGTTAGTCAAGCTCGCATCAGCTGACTCTCAGCTGATCCTGGGGCACGTTCAAGTTTAAAACGGTGCGCAATGTTTTGCTACGGTTTCTGGGTTGAACGTCATGTTTCCTGGAAACGGCGTGCACCGGGGTTTGAGATACGTTTTCTCTTGTTTGGTGGGTGTGGCAGAACTGCAGTCCAATCAGCAGCAGCATGTATATAAAGCACGCAGTATTAAAGTGAACTCGCACAATGGGGAAAGTAATTTACAAATGTGTTCGATGCAGCTCGGTATACGCAACAACTGAGGATATTAGAAGGCATGTTTGTCGTAAGTTTTATTGTAAAAATATAGGATATCAACATAATGATGTAGTTGTTTATATTTTTAGCTTCATTGCAAGTTTATGACATTTGGTATAGAAATAAACAATGCAATTAAGTGCTTTTCCTAAAAATGAGAAAGAAAATACAGGGTATTAAAACAATATGAACTACAAATAAAGTCAGTATGTGAGGCTAAATAGATGTGTTTTAGTCTGAATTAGGTAAGATGTGTGCTTCCATTTCAGTTTCAGCAATCCCTTCACTCGATTGGGATGTTCTCTTTTGTTCTGGGCGGCAAGTGCAGTAACTGTAACATCAGGCATATACTGTAGTACCTAGTAGGCTAAACACATATTTATACCGACTTCATCAGGCTCCGAAAATTCTTCACAAAGAACACAAAGAATGGCCTTCTCAGCTGCCATAGTTGCAACGGTAACACTTTAGAATACTGTTCCTTCATTAATGAAGAATTACACAGGAACAAACGAGTAATGTATTATTAACATTCCAGTAACTACTATTAATTAACAAGAAACTCTGATTAACAAATTAGTAAGTAATAGCACTCAGATGATGTAGTAGTTCATTATTAGCTAATCAATAACTACTATTTTTTTTCATACCTCCCAGAGAACTACTATCTACAGGTTCATAATTAACATGAATAATGCATAATTTATAATAAAAGGTAATGATAACCCACTAGTAATGACTCAAGTATTACTACATCATTTTAAAGGAACTACTAATTATTTGGATCAGTATTCTAAAGTGAAAAACATGATAACTACCTAATATTGACTGAAGTCATTGTAAGCTTTTGAGATTTTGAATAGCAATTCCTTCCAATGGATTTGGTAACACTTTAGTAATTACTAGTGTGGTCCCGTGATCTTCACTTTAGAATACTGATCCAAATAATTAGTAATTCCTTTAGAAAGATGTAGTAACACTTGGTTCATTACTATTCAAAACCTTACAAAAGCCTTAAAAGCTTATAATGACTTCAGTCAATATTAGGTTGTTATCATGTTTTTCACTTTAGAATACTGATCCAAATTATTAGTAGTTCCTTTAGAAGGATGTAGTAACACTTGATTCATTACTAATGGGCTACTATGTAAGGGATAATGTATAGTGAGCCGGTTGTTATAGTGAATAAAAACCCCGACAGGCTGAACGGGATCCCGACGCGAAGCGGAGGGATCTTGAATCAGCCTGAAGGGGTTGTTATTCACTATAACAACCGGCTCACTATACATTATCCCGCTTATTACATGGCTACCTACAAAATAAATAAATAATTTGCCGCGAATTATTGATTTAAAAAGGGGTTATTGATTTAAAAACGATTGTATTGCTTCCGCTAAAGAAAATAGTCCGTTCCGCGTCCATAGCAACGCGCTGTTTTTTATGGCAACGGTCTGTTATACTTCGCAGCGGTCTGTTATAAAGAAATAACAGACCGCATTCTATATTGGAATTCAGCCAAGCCATGTAATAATACCTTATATTAAACATTGTGCATTATAAATATTTATTAACCTGTGTATAGTAGTTCTTATAGTCTTCAGTGAGGTATGAAAAATAGTAGTTATTGATTAGCTAATAGTGAACTACCACATCCGACTGAGCGCTATTACTTACTAATTCGTTAATCAGAGTTTATTGTTAGTTAATAGTAGTTACTAGAGTGTCACTAATGCATTACTCAATTGTTCCTGTGTAGTTATTCATTAATGAAGGAACAGTATTCTAAAGTGTTACCGTTGCAACTCTTGCGTCATCAGAACAGTGTGTAACGCATCACCGTTTCTGTTTAAAAAACGCTGTGCAATGTTTTGTCGGGGCTGAGCGCAGCCCTAGTTTCCCCCAGTCTGTTTGATTAGTCATTTCATTCACCTGTTCCTTGTCATTCACTCATCAGCTCCCTTTGTTTGCCCATGCATTTATACCCTGTTTCTCAATTCCAAGAACGCAGAGAACGGACTTGTGTTCTCGTGGAGACCGGTCTTGCTAAGCTTCCTTGGAAGAACGAACTCGGAACCGGCCGCAATGACTTCTGGGACACCAGGCGAGTACTAGCTCAAATCTGCATTCGATGCATCCTCGGTATCAAGAACACATCCGGGTTCTTTCATGCGTCCTCTGTACTTGCGTTCTTGAGAATTGGGTCTGAACTTCGACGGTTATGATGACGTAAAACGAGAACACAAGGACGCAAGATCGCTGAAGAACGCATATTGATGTTTAAGTGAGTGTCTCCTGAGTTTTTATAATAAATACTGTTAGGCTATTCCTCTTCATCATGCTTTTCACTACACCACGTACTGTAACAATAATATAAAATAATATAATTAAAATAATATATATAACATTACATTTATGATTCTCTGATGTTGATTATAGTCACATGACATGCAGATAAACAAATAAAATACATAATATAATAATATTTATAATCATTTATTTATTTAACATTTTTATAATTTCATTAATTATTACCTTTTTAATCAACTTATGAACTCCATGGGAACCCCTGATATGAAGAAATACATCAAAATGAAAATTTAGTCTTTAGTTACTTACCATCATCTCATCCAAAATGTAAAAAAAAAAAAAAAAAAAAAAAAAAGGTGTGTAATGTTCGATACTGTCTTGGTGTAACATGTACCATTTAATAAATGTACCATTTTTTTATGAGCACATGTGAAGAATATTACACTCTGTCAATAAAGAAATGTCCATAAAAATAGGGTGTTAATATGAAGGAATCGTCTGTATTGATTTTTCTCAGGTGTTTTATCCTTACTTTGAATTATACATAACATTGTGTTGTGTTTAGGGTTAAAGGTAATGTCCATAAATTATGAAAAATACTAGTACTTTCCCCCCATTTATTTTTATTTTTTATTGATTGTTTTCTCACTGTGCAGGCAAACATGGTCTTAAATTTCAATCTGTTTCTCATACAAAACTGTCACATTACTTTTGCCTGTGTGTTCCTTTTGAAAAAAAAAGTTGCATACAGGTTTGGAACAACATGAGTGTGAGTAAATAATTACATAATTTGACAGATCTGTTCTTTTATTTCCAAATTACCTCAACTATTAATTAAAATAACAAGCAATTGTACCCACGTTCTGTTCTCATGTCTTTCTAAAATGAGGCCATTTCTATGCTACTGTGTCCTACATGGAAGCTGGTGATCATTAGTAGTCTAGAAAGCAGAGGGTGCTCAGAGCTGTCTGTGACAAAACAGTCTCAGGGGAGGACTTCCCTGTCATATACCCAAGAGCTCTTTTAACCAATACATCTGAGTCCACAGCTGAGCTTTCCCCATACAGTCACAACAAATCAGATGAAATGGTTAAATGAATTCAATGAAATGTAAATGAATTCAATTAAACAGATAAATTAATTCAATGAAATGTATAATAAAGGATCAAAGGAGGTTACTACTGATTCATCTAAACCCTTTGGTGTACAGGTATTGGATATATAAAGGATGATGTTTTTTTAATGTACTTCGGGATACCCTAGTTGGGTTTGTACCATTTGAACCGAATAGTGGATCAACTGCAGGCCAGTAAAGTTGAAGTCTGGCAGACGTCCCTTGTAAAAACTCCCTGCAGTATGTATTGCTAACTGATACTCCAAAGAGTTCAGCTGCTGCTTTTCACAACATAAATCACCAGCTACAGTCTATAATTGAGATGTTTCTGGACAAATTAATAGTGATTTTTATATCTTCATTGTTGATGATTTTCCTTTGTTCTACTGCAGAATGAGGTGCATAAAGTGAATAAAATATATTGTATAAAAATAAAATATAACGGTTCTATAAACATCTACAGATCCTTTAGTGAGAAAAGACTCTTCCATCATAGGTCACTGGTGTTAATGTAGCCTGTGTTTAGCCTTAACCATCCATTATACATCCATCGATCTCTGTCAGATTCCTCCCGCCCATCAATTATGCACTGAGTAGGCTATGTCCCACATTATTTCTGCAGCTGAAAGAAGCTGACTAATGAGATTTTTTGATGAACAGTTCTCCATGTTCAGTCAATCAGAATAACACTACAAATAAATACAACTTACTTTTTTCTCATACTATTATTTATTTGGCCAAAGATTTAGGAATATATATTTCACATTTTGGAATATATTTAAAACTTAAAATCAATGTAAACTGCTGTTCGCAAGCCACTTCTGTAATGGGATATTTAGTAAAAATTGCCAGAACTTATTTATATTTTAATCCTGCCTTCACATGCTATTGGAAATTTAGTAATTCCCACTTCTGGAGTCGTGGGTTGAGCTCATTGCATTCAAATTTTGGCTTGAGAAGGCGTGCATGTCTATTTTAATTAGGAAACTAGTATTTACGATAATTCTGATTGCATGTGAAGGCAGTGTAACAGGTCTGTATTCAAAAGTCGTGACTGCCACATATGATATGTTTTAACCTGTTTTACAGGTTTACAGTTTTTTTTCAATTGCTAACATACTTTTGAGCAATCTGTAGTTTTTTAAAACTCTAAACACAATTAGCACAACATCCGTCTGTAGTGACTATACCAATAACACAATTCATTTTGTTTTCACACAATATGCAGTCAGTTAACACATGTCTAAAATGCTTACATTTTTTTTTTCACACAAGCTGCCCCCATATCAAAATCATCTTTCTGGTCTTATTTACAAATGCTTAAACACAGCATGACAGAAATAAAGACCTAATGTTCCAAACAGTAAATATAGTATAAAGCTCATGGACTTTTAGTTTGTATTCATTAGTCACGTGTTCCTTTGTTTGAGTTTCCTGCCACTCAGTTTCCATGGACACTAATTATCATCACAGCTGTTCATCATTTAGTTCATCACCATGTGTAAGTTCCTCACCTTCACTCATTGTTTGTCTGGTCTTGTTTGAGTTAGCGTTTGAGAATTGTGTGGATTGTGCGAATTGTGTGAATTGTAGTGATGGGAAACCGATGCTTTCTGAAGCGTTTGAGGCTTTTATCAAATTGTGTCGAAAAACGGTTCCTTACTCTATAAGCTTTTAACACAATGCGCATTAGCAACATCTGGTGGTCAGATTTGTTTTCTCCACCATATCTAACAAATCACAGCAGAGCAGAAAAAGCATGTGACCAAACAAAGCTTCGGAAGTCCATGACATACAAGTGTGGGATCAATACAGTTCTATCTAATCTCATCTAAACGAATTTGTGCCAATGAGACCACAACTCATGTAATGTGTAGCCTGGTCAACGGATTTACATATTGATCAATAATATATAATTCTGTCAGAACCACTATTGCCAAATATGATTGACAATTAGCATACAGTTTGGATTGGTGGTATGGTTCTGTTCTGGGAGAGAGCCTATGGATAAGAGCAGGGAGGACAGCAATAACCCCCCTTAGGGTAAACAGAACAGAACCAACATGAATGTATGCAGACATCATTAATTCAAGATTTTAAAGTACAGCATAATTAGAGAATTTTAGTCTGATCCAGGAGTAATCAGAATGCCAAATCCTGACTGACGAGAGGAGGAGCTGGGGATGGAGGAGGTTAATTAGCTCCTGAGAAACGCGATAGCTGCTGATAATACTGAAGGAGCTTATATATGTATACAGTGATAGGCGTCGCATTCCTATAGGTAGACCTGGATCAGCTGAGAGTCAGCTGATGCGAGCTTGACTAACGTGACCTGCCAGAACTGACGCTGTGCTTGATGTATGTGATTATAATTAGTAATTGACATGAGTAGTTGAAAAATATTTTGGGTGTTCTGTTTTTTATTTTATTTTACAATTTATGTTATATGGAATTATAGTATTAGGCCTACAGTTTTTCTCAATTGCTAAAATACTAAAACCCATTGGCTGAACAAAGTTCTCAGTTGCCTGAACTCATTTAGCTAATTGTGCAGTCTGTTGTCAATACCTTAAACCATTTCACATGGTAAAACACAATTTGCAGATCTCACTTAGACTTTTCAGCAAAATTCTAACACATTCTCATTCTCAAAACATATTCTGCACTCTAATGCACATGTCATCCATACTGGTAAACACAAGAGGCAAATACAATTAAATACAAATAGAGAACACATGTCATTGATTAAACACAACCACTCAAAATGATTTATGATTCAAAATTGATTTAACCTGTTTCAAAAGATGTGACACAACCAATATAAGCAGGAAAAGGAGAAAGTCTGATAATGGATAGAAGAAACAATGTGAGAGGATGAGGACGAGTGCGTATCCGAGATGGAGGAGGAGGAGGAGGAGTAGGAGGAGGAGGAGGAGGAGGAGGAGGAGGAGGAGGAGGAGGAGGAGGAGGAGGAGGAGGAGGGCAAGAAAGAGGAAGAGGAGAAGGAGGAGGAGAAGGATGAGGGGGGCAAGAAAGAGGAAGAGGAAGAGGAGGAGGGCAAGAAAGAGGAAGAGGGGGAGGAGGGCAAGAAAGGAGGAGGGACAATATGGCTTGTGATGTTGACGAAGTGCTCTGGCCTGGCCTGACCCAGCCCAAAGACAAGAAGAAGCACATTGATCACATGTTTACTCCTTTGATTTTTGTCCCTTTTAGTATTGTATCCTGTAGTACAGTGCATTGTAGACTGTATACTGTACAATGAACAAATTGTATGGCCCTGAACATTGTTAACAGTACCATTTGTTAACAGTACTGACTGCTCAATAGATTTTGACAGGTTGCAGGTTTATGTGAATATAATTATATGTCAATATATTTACTAACAACATATATGTTCATATATGTTTTAACTTTTGCAAATTGTTTCATTTGAAATATATTTTGAAATTTAAAAAGTTAACATTTTCAATTTATTTTTTAGATAGACCACTTCAGCTGTGGATGTGGGCATGGGTGAGCACTGCAGTGCTCTACCACTTCCCTCACCCACATTTTTCCTACTGGTCGGGGATCAAACCAGCAACCCTTCAGTTACAAGCCCAAAGCCCTAACCAGTAGGCCGCAGCTGCCCCTTTACTGACTTTATTGGCCTAAAATGACAATTTTATGTAGGAAATAACACACAGAATGCAGAGGTTTTTTTCCTTATTTTTACAGAATTGAATACAGTTATTTATTAGTGTGTGTATGCAGTGTTAGACACTGAGTTCTATCTATTGTTTAAGTTTACTTCACTGTTGGAGTGTCACTGTTATACTTGCATCATAAATATTGTGCATATTTTCAGTATTTAAATGACTTCAGGAAAGATGTCAATAAAACACAACAATAAATCTAATAATTGCACTTAGTGTTAGGTACGTGCCACCTAATATGGCCTAATAGTCCTAGGAAAGCAACTATCTGTCATTTTACATTGCAGTCTTTTAAATGTAAGTACAGTATTTATTATAGCTGTGTGTCATAATACAGTGGTGAAATATGGTAGCCTACTGTTGTGTATAGGGGAAAAGGTAGAGGAATTACTATGATCAAAATACATTTTCATTTGCAGATCTCATATATATGCAGATCCCGCAGATCCCACATATATTTTTGACACTTTAAAATATATTTCAATATTACTTTTTTCTGTATGGGTCTAATTCTGATGATGAGCACATGATTATCATTCTTACTCAGTAGCACTTACACGTGTAGAGAAACAGTTCACAGTCAATAAGGTTTGAAGATATACATAAACAATATGAACTTAAACTGCATGTTCACCAATGGTTTGTATAAATAAATTGTGTAAATATATAAAAATGACAAATGCAATTGATTTAACTGAACTCTATTGACTAGTTGATAAATTGTTACCCTGTCTAGTGTCACACTTTGAAGGTTTTGTAGTTTCTTTGATTCATTTTTACACCGTCATGCTGTCTCCCTCTTCATTTTTGGAAAGAAAGCTGTTGTACAGAGCTTGCGTGATGCTCTTCTTTGTAAATTCGGCAAGGCCTTGTTCAATAATTCAGACTAACATTTTCTCAGAGCACAGTGATTCAAGATCCTAGTGCTCCAGCTAGCATCAGCTTGCCATTATTACGCCTCACTGGACTAAAGGTAACAAGCATCCAACCCCCCAACTCACTGGAGAGCAAGAGTGAGAGGAAGGGACATAGAGAGAGAGAGAGAGAGAGAGAGAGAGAGAGAGAGAGAGAGACTCACATCATTGCTGAAAGCCCACCACCCCCTCAAATGAAAACTTCAACTGTATGTTTTGAAGTGGATGCGGGAGTGTAGCAGAAGAGAATGCGACCCATTTGAGTGTTTAAGGTTGTTTCACAATAAGCTTTCTCATCTTTTTTTTTTTTTTTTTTAAAGTGCACTTATTATGCTTTTTCAGATATTACCATGTAGTGGGTAATATAGCTGTTTGTGAATGTAAAAGGTCTGCAAAGTTTTAAAGATCAAAGTCGTAAATGGGGTTACTTTCTCCCAAAACAAAGAATCGATTATGAACTGAGTTGTCAGTAATTCCAATCTTACTTCAGTTACATTCATATGTAACAATGTAACACATTTGCATAATGTCCGCTTATGGTCTTTGGCTGCCGGCGAACATCGTCTACTTTGACCCTCCCAAACACACTGTAGCTGGTTCATGTTGTGTACATGTCGTTGTTTTCTGCGCTGCAAAAGCAAATTCGTTTTATACACTTCCAAAGGAAGAGATATTGTGAGATTAGTTTTATATTGTGTAGGTCCCTTTCGTTCAGTCACTACGAGTTACATCAGTGAATGATGAATGGGGGTTTCGCTTAGAAGCCTATCACCTTCGAGTTTAAGAAAACGAGCCAATGGCATTGAAAATGCCTTGGGTCTGTGGAATTTGCATGCCGAGAACATGACCATCGCAACACTGCGGTCGAGACTCAATGGCCTCACTGGAGAGAGAGTCCCCTTATCCACACCCCGGTCTACCCCCTTTTCGAGAGGTGGTACTATGGCTAATGGACATGGTGACCTGAGGGCGTCCTCCGTTTCATTCGGTGGCGCTCCAGACGAGGAAACTATGTACATCGCTGCATCACAAGGTGGGCTGGAGTCCTCAGGAGATGATGATTCGGGTGTGATGCCGCCTTCGGGCGTGCAAGCATTGTCCGAGTCAGACCTTCTCCGCCTTTCCTCCCCTTGATGGGGCCACGGCCAAAGGTTACACTGGAGTGTTCTGAAGTTGATGCAGTACCTACAATGATTTCAGTCCAAACTTTTTTATACCAATGTACTAAATGATCAGTAACACAATGTTACAAGTGCATTAGGATCAGTATTGACTGTTAGAATGAAAAGTTACTTGAGGCACCTTTTGGGATACTTTAGACAGCGTCAAAGGAACCATTGGCAGTTTTTAGAGTTATTGCAGGAAATTATACATTACATTAAAAAAAAAGGTTCCTCAAAAAACTACCTTTAAAGTTCTCCAAAGGGTTCTAGCACAAGGGCTCTAATAACTATTTTTTTTTTTTAACTATTTTGGGTTCCCCAAAGAACCATTTATAACAATTTCCTTTTTTTATGTGAAGAACATTCTAATAATCTAAATTCACAGATGCCAATAAAGAACTGGTGGGAACTCAAATGGTGTCTCTAGTATTGTTTCATTGTTACAGTGTTGAATATGTATCTGTTGTTAACATCAGATGAAATATGATTATGTTCCTCTATATTCCTCAAGGCCTGTTTTCACTCACTTTTTTCATTTATTCATTCTTTCACATCATGTTGTTTATTAGACTTAAAATTGTTCTCAAGTGCCACATTCCCTCTGTCTATTTCCTTTATCTCACTAGTATTGTACTTGACTTGACTGTAGAACCAACCTGATCTCACGGGAAATCGTACAAATTCTACGAGGTGGCTAATTTGTACGAATTCATACGACCTCACTCGTACGAATTTTACGAATTGCCCAATTCATATGAATTCATATGAATTCATACGAATGACCTACCCCTGACCCCGCCCCTAAACCTACCCATCACGTGGGTTTAGACAAATCGTACAAATTCGTACGAGTGAGGTCGTACGAATTCGTACGAATTAGCCAACTTTTTATCATTCATACGAATTTGTACGAATTGGTCGTGAGATAGTGTTGGTAGAACAGTTTCGATTTCTGTAGTTATGCACATCTGAATAATTAAGTTGCTTGGTTGAACATATGAACCTGAAAACACCTCCAGTGAGAGATGTTTTCAATTGTTGTTCAAATGTCCAAACATTTTAAAATTGTTTCTTGCCCCAAAAAAGAAAAAAAAAAAGAAAAAAAAGATGGCATTATTCTGGAGGGGAAACATTAAAGCTCAAGGCTTTTGAACTGAACTGCACATATATTCCAAGAAACCTCGGATCAAACATGATGTTACCCAATTTCTGAAAGCTGTTCTGAATATAATAGCAGCAAAATAACAAATGTAAATGATTGTATGTTTTGATTTATATCAGTGTGGCTTTACTTGTGGTGCAAGTGAAGTCTTAGGCAGGTCAGCATAATTTATCTAGATGTAATGAATTATGCATCCATGGTTAAAAGTAGGATCTATTTGTCATCTTAATGTGTCTGGGTAATTGAATACACGCAAACCACAACTCACTCGTAATTCACAGTTTAGACACATATGTCTTTTTTTATAATGTAATTGTCAATGCATGTGGATCTCGTTGCATAACTTATGACAGTATTTGGAAAAGGAAATTCTTATACTTTTAATTTGATTTATTCATTCTTTAGAACACAAATGTATCACACATGACACACACACTGTAAAAAAATAAATAAAAAGGTATTGATCATTTACTGACAGGACTTGTGTCACTATGTGTTACCCTAAAAAGTCTTGAACCCCAAAACAACACAATACAATGCACAATTCAAAATACGGGTAAAACCCCCTTGTGAAAAAAAAAATAACACTGACAATTTATTCATAATAATTACAGTATATTTGTCTCTATTTTTACAGACTTTTGTAAGAGTGCACATGGCAAAGGCAAAAAAAAAGGGTGAATTGTGGGAATATTTGATTGGTAGAGGAAGCACTATTGATTTGACATAAGATTAATGGATGTTCAGACTGACAGTAATTAAACTCAATCAGCTCTGCTGTTGCCTTGTAGCAAGTCTTCATTACGTGAACACGCATACAAACACATTCTAGTTACTGAAAAGTATGCACACACACACGCACACACACACACGCACGCACGCACGCACGCACGCACACACACGCACACGCACACACACACACGCACGCACGCACGCACACACACACACACACACACACCCCAAAACCAAAACCCCTGCCTTGCACCAACTTCCACCTGCAGTCCAATTTATTTTCACAAATAAAAATGCCACCATAACAGTTTTAGCACATACAGAGTCATAAAATGTCCCAGTGCATGTCAGATCACTGCATGGAACGAAGCCATAACACTTATACGGATAATGAAACTGCAGGAACAGGATTAAGAGCAGGTTTTATGCTGACAGATTTAAAACGCTTTTCATCAAAAATGTTATCATCATCCAGTCCATCTGACTTGACAACATACACTTATCCACTATATTAATGTTGACAAAGATTAAGTTAGCTAATGTTTAAAGGGATGCTCTACCCAAAAAGAAAAATAATCAAACAAAAAAAGTGCAGTAAACAATAAAACTATTTGCACTTCCAGCGTGTTTATCATTATTTACATTTATGCATTTAGCATGCATGTTTATACCATGTTTAGAGATTTTAACCAAAGTGATTATGAACAATAGAGGAACATGAGAAATTTGGGTAGTACTTTATTTTACAGTCCTGTTCTGCATACTATGTACTTATTATAGTAATAACAATAACTGGGTAATAGGTAATAACCCTGAACCTACCCCTAAACCAAACCTTATCCCTTGTTGTTCTACCAGAAAGACTCGGGAGGAAAAATACCGTAACAAGTATACATTTATTAACAGGCCAGCAAGCAAATATTATGATATAAAGTTCTTTGGCGTAGGCCCCGTCTGTAGCCCGTAATCCGAGGGTACGGAATCTGCATTTCCTGCCTGAAGACGAAGGCAGGGGTGCAGCCGACCCTCTGGGAGGTATATAATGGGACCATCCTGGTGGTGGTGGGGAGGATGGAGGTGAATGAAAGTGTCAGCATCTGCAAACTCAGACATGTGTAAGTACCGATTAGTATTAGAACCTGATTGGATAGATGAGAAGGTAATAAGTGACGTTACAATTGAGTCTTCCCGGCAGAACGTAAGCTAAAGCTTTCATTTACCTTATATTACTCTGTACTTTCTTAGGTAAGTATATGGTAAGTAAACACACTGTAAAATAAAGTGAAACCACAATTTGTCACAGAGACCTGTACTGTGTATTATACAGTACCAGGTTTATAAGAAAGCTAGATCAGTAAACCAGCTAGAGCAGAAAAGAAACTTAGTGTGTAAGTGTATTGGTTTAAGATCATGGAGAGGTTGACTGCTTGCAAAAGAGGTGTATTTTCAGCTTTCTCTGACTCACATCACCAACACATCCCTCACTACCGGCAAATGTCCTACCATTTTTAAGCAGGCTCAGTAACCCCACCGCTCAAAAAGCCCAGACACAGTCCTACACTCTCCGAAAAAAAGGTACAAAAGCTGTCACTGGGAGGTACCTTTTCAAAAGTGTGCATATTCATTAAAGGTACATATTGGTCCCAAAAGTTTGCATGTTAGTACCTAAATGGTACATTGGAAAGGGTACCATCCCAGTGATGTCACACTGGTTGATGAAGCAGACAAAGCTTGATTCAAAACGATAACAAAGTTTTAATGTACACAAGCAGGTGAACAGGCTACAACAGTTGAAAACTACAGACCAGTCTCTCTCCTACATCCCTATACCTCAAGTTTATACTTCCTCCTGTCAGCTAAGGTCACTGAATAAATGAGCATTGTGTTCCTTCACAACAAGGCAAAAAGTCAATTTTCTAAACTTTCATCCTCTCTGTTTCAACTCTGGTGGAATGAGCTGCCAACCTCCTCACAAACTGCTGAGACCATCACATCTTTCAAGAAGCAACTAAAGAGACATCTCTTCCGAAGCTCTTTAAACCAATTCACAGAAAAATCAAAAATCAAATTTTCTTCTCTGCATTTCTCTTCTTCTCTAGCTTGCTTCCTAATCGAGTTGTCAAATAAACCTGCCATTGTATATTATGAATATTGTTGGCTCCTTGACTAATTGCTTTTGTTATTCTCTTTGGATAAAAGCATCTGATAAATGCATAATCTAAATGCTTCTTTCTCAGCAGTTCAGGTGAAGGTTGGCACCACAAGGCACCACTCATTCAGTGACCCATTGGCGGGAGATTAGCTTATTTATGATTATTACAGTTTTTCTGAATTGCTAAAACACTAAACTCCATTCTCTGAACCAAATTCTCAATACCCTAAACCAATTTGTTGAATAAATCACTATTTCTGCAAAACCTTAATCAAGTTCAGGCAGTTAGACACTGTTTGCAAATCTCATGCACTCTTTTTGCAAAACTCTAAACACATTCTCACTCATTATAACACATTTCGCACTGTGATACATTTGTGTTGCAAAACACTAAACACAAGAGGCAAAAGTTAAACACAACTACTCTCATCGTTAACACACAACAATTTAAAATTGTTCACACTTATTTCTAATGATGTGATCAAACCAACTGTATGAAATATGAGCCAGTTCAGAGTGTCCTGGTGACACAGGTGCACTGATGATATGAACAATAGATGTAAACAATCTGAGAGGGAGAGGAGGAAGAGGATGAGGATGAGAAAGAGCAAGATGTGGACAGTGTAGTCAATGCTGGATGTGTCACACTAGAAGGTTTTTTCCTTCATCTGGCATCTGGCAACATTGTCTGTGATGTGGACAAAGTCCTTAGGCCAGAGCCAGCAGGAAGACATGATGTTGAAGCAGAATCACTCTCTCATTGACCTTTTGCAGTTGCACAACATACAGTATTTGAGTGTACTGTAACATGCTTTTCATTTAGAGTTTTATTTGACCTTTTTGGCTTTTGCAGTTGGACTGCAGTAGTTTTACACTATGCAAGTGCTGAATATACAGTCATTCAATAGGCCTATATTCAGTACAATACTATACTTGCAGTGCATACAGTAATATATTCACCTTACAGTTGAAATTACTGTTACTATATTTTTTATTACTATAATTTTTGATGTAGTGTCTAATAAATGATCTGTAGTGCTTATTTTATTGTGTATGATATGATCTGAAAGCATTGTTTGATTGTTTGATACGGGTGAAATGGTTCTGAAGCAATTGTTTGACTTTTCCAGAAGAGTCGATGGTTTTGTGAGTTTAGTTTATAAATTTGAATTTGCGTTTAATGTTGTAAGAAAATGGTTGAATGTTTCAAGAAATGTGTCTTAGCAATTGTGAAAAACTGTAAAATAAACTAACATGATAACAAATATTATAGTTCACAGTATCAAACAGCACAATTGCAGTTAAAAAAGGATGCGCTCAAAATTAGTTAGATATGATAAAATTACAACAATAAAAATAAAACGGGGAAAGCTTGTGCTGCATGAAGATCTGTCTGTGGACATGGTGTCTAGCAAAAATATTCAGAGCTGCTGGGAGCCACACCCTGCAAGCTCAGCAGGAGGTCTCTGCTCACAGAAGGACAAAGAGAGAGAGAGAGAGAGAGAGAGAGAGAGAGAGAGAGAGAGAGAGAGAGAGAGAGAGAGAGAGGAGGAGGAGGAGGAGGAGGAGGAGGAGGAGGATGTTGGCCCTGACACCTAGAGAGAACACATCATAACCCAGAGAGGTGACAAACAAAAAATACACACACACACACACACACACACACACACACACACACACACACACACACACACACACACACACACACACACACACACACACACACACACACACACACACACACACACACACACACACACACACACACACATGTATATATATAATATAAATATAAATAAACCTTAATGCATATATGAGTCCCAAAATACCATCCCAGCCTGCACAAACACAATATTGCACCATCATTGTGTCTAGTGCTAAATTAAGCATTCTTCACATCCTTCCCTTTCAGATCTGTCTGACACTTTCTTTCAGACACTTTCAGATCTGCTTATAGTGGGACCTATACTAATTTAATACTTAATAAAATGCTTTCCCATTCATGTTTCCACAGCATTTGATTAAAAAAACACAGTAATTAAGCTAGGGCAGTTTGAAGTATTGCAAGGTAGAGAATTGTACTGATCTCAGGTCAGCAATAGACAACGGGCAGGTGGAAGATGCAGCAGATTGCAGATCGCCATAGGCTGACTCTTTCTTTTAATTGCAATTGATTAAAGATCAAAACAAAGGAAGTGGTCTAAAACCCAATAACCTGATGTCTGTGGTGAGACTCAAACTCATGCACAGGCACAACTGAAGGTCTGAAATAACTAGTGAAAATGCTTCTATTTTGTTTCTGGTTCAATAGAAAAATACATAAATAAATAATTGTAATTATAAAGTTGTACAAAAACTATATTTTTAGCATAAAGATTGAGTGAAAAGATGCTTATCTGAATAGTGTCCTATTGAAATAGTGAAGGATATTATCAGGACTTATATTATAATAACTTTAATAGAATATGTGTAAACAATGGATTGTCCATCATCAAGGAAACAGTTGAGAGTATTCACACCCTTCCCCCCCACACACATGTGCACACACACACACACACACACACACACACACACACACACACACTGAGTGTGCATGGTAAAATCCATGCATGACCACACCCTGATGTCAGACTGCAACGTTTGCCTGCTCTTTCTTCCTCACACTCAGCACTGCAGTTATTATGTAACTCAATGCCAGTGAGTGACTCTCTACAACACATCTCATATATGACTTTCATCATTGAACTCTTCTCTTCACTGTACAGTGTTTACAGTCAACCAGCTGTTCTCCCATCATCTCATTAAACTCTGCCACAGCTCTCATCCTTAAATTAAGCATTGCAGCTGGACTTATTACAAATTTGGGCTGATCATTGTGTCTGTGAGATATAATTAAAATGATGGTTTAATTGCTTAAGTCACGTTCAGCCTGAATCTCAAAAGCATATTTGCAAGAGGATCTCTTTTACATACCCAAATGCTGTAGAGTTATCAATAAATCATCTGATGCACTCAAAATTATTTCTAAATGTATTTATATACTGTCATAGCTTAAGGCCATAATGATATGTTTTATATAGGTTGTTATATATATATATATATATATATATATATATATATATATATATATATATATATATATATATATATATATATATATATATATATATATAATGTCCACTACACATTTTATTGGCCCAATACAATTTTTGTCTCCATAGCATTCAACTGCATAAACTGAACTACTACGCCATCTGTTGATCAGTTAGAAATATGCAATAACACCAAGTTCATTTGCATCGTCTTGTGGCAATTTACTTGTTCAGTTCCTTTGTGTAATTTCCTTCGCCCTTTCAGGGCTTGGGCCCTATTGTTTCCGTAAGGATTATTATTATTATTTATTTTTATTTTTTCCTGCCTTTTTGCCACTTTTGGGGCCCTTAACATGATCAAAAACTCTTGAAATTTTGCACACACGTGAGAACCTGCGGCCATCAGGGCCGGACTGAAGCTGGTACCCGGGCGTGGCAGGGGGGCTCGACAGCGCCCCCTGGAATGAATGGTGTCCGACAACTTGGTCCATAAATCAAACACGCTTGTATGTAATAATATGAAACTCAGTACACATATAGATCTCATCGGGCCGAACAACTTTCGTGCTCTAAGTTTTACAAAAGCCCAACAGGAATATACATACAATGGAAAACGCATACAATGGAATGTGAAATACTCCTCCTAGGGAATTCATTCGATCGCCACCAAACTTGGTGTGAATGAAGTCAAGACATTGAGGATGAATTCTTGCGAACGGATTTTTGATATCTCGAACGGTTTGGCCGTGGCGAGGAAACAAATTTATGGCGAATAATGGGACACAGGAAATGTGTTATAACTTCTGCATACATTAACTGATCTTGATTAAACTTCCGCAGTGTGTTCATTGTAAGAGGCCGATCACATGGATGTGACTATTGTGAGTCAAAGTTATAGCGCCACCAACTGGCTGCAGGAAGTGTGTCACAAGGGATTTTTCACCCTTGAACGGGGTCTGAAAAGTTGGTCCATAGATCAAACACGCTTGCATGAATTAATATGAAACTCAGTACACGTACAGATGTCATCGGGCCGAACAACTTTCCATGGGTCAAGTTTTACGCCAGCCCAACAGGAAGTCGGCTATTATGGGTTGTTTGGAGAACGCTTGCTCTGGTATTTGAAATAATCCTCCTAGGCAATTCTTTCAATTGCCACCAAACTCGGTCAGCATAAAGTCAAGACATTGAGGATGGTAAATTGCGGACAGATTTTTGATATCTCGAACGGTTTGGGCGTGGCGAGGAAACAAATTTATGGCGAGAAAAGATAAAAACGAAGTGTTATAACTTCTGCATACATTAACTGATCTTGATGAAACTTCAGTGGGGGCATTGTTTTAATTGAGTAAACTTACTCAATTTTAAGAGCGTGTTAAATATATTAATAATATTGATTTGAATTAAGTAATTTTTTTGTTTCTTGAAACAGATCAGTTTAATTAAACATTCTCAAATATTTTGATAGAAATTTCACATATATATTAAGTATATTATAAAGAAATAATTGGTTAGTCAAAAACTAAATTATTTTATTTAAAAAAACTTAAAGATATCTGTAAATTTTAGATAAAATTAACTGTTGGATTTTTACTCAATTATTTTGGTATGTTTAACTCAAACAATCAAGTAAACGATATACAGAGATTTTATTAAGTTAATAAAGTTAAAAATTTCTGTAATATTTACTAAGCCACATAATTATTTTTTACAGTGTGGCAGCAGGAAGTGTGTCACTTTCTAAATGCTTTTGACAAAAGTGTGGGGGGGTAATTTTATGTACTGTCAGAAAAATCAGTAAGCATATTGGTCTCATCGAGTCGGACAATTTTCTAATTTACAGTCATTAGCTCTGAACATCAGGAAGTCAGATATTTTGGTTTGAATGTTGATTTCTTTGCAAAATCAGCCTCTGAATTTTTACACACTCCTCTTAAGTGGTTTATTTTATTACCACCAAACTTTTTCAACATGATAAAAATACATTAAAGATGCTAAATTGTAAACAGATAATAAAAATTTCAAACAGTTTTGATATGGCGAGGGATTAATGTCAAAAATGGAGACACTAAAAGCCTCATATCTTCTAAAAATTCTATATAAAATACAAATATCAGAACTAAACCCATTTTATTCTTTTTTTTCTTCAATTTAATATTTGTTTAAGTTTAAAAACATCCAGAATGTTTTTTTAGTCCAAAAATAAAGAAATTATGCCATTCATAGTGCTATTCTGCCCTCTTGTGTTCAAAATCAGGTAGGCCTATTGTATCTATATAAAAATATACTAGGTATGTGACGGTGAGAATATTTTAACACCGGTTAATCAACGTGTGACACCGCTGGGGGCTTTTGAATCGCTAACTTAAAAATGAAAGTAAAATATGTTCGTCCGCACTGACATGGATAATGGTGCAGAGCAGAGCGAGCGTTTTCAATGAGTTCCTATGGAAGTAGGAATGAACTAAAAAACGTTGACTGTTCTGCTCGTTCCTGTCAGGATACAGACCAGGAGACAGAGGTAAGTGAATCAAACACAGCTTTATTTACAGATGATCAGAGTGCGAGGTGAGTATTCACTCAATTTAAGTGCAGAAGTCGTGAAGGAAACTCGTTGTGGGGTGAAAAGCAGGTAAGCACTTTCACTTTGGATAAGTTGACGTCAAGCAATCTCAGTTCAGTAATCTTTGTCTCTTCTCTTTCAGATGCAGATCGGCAATCAAACAAACTCAGTTGAAACACTGGAAACTCAAAGGAACACAGGATCTCAGGCAGCATGGACTCAGACAGGATTTCTGAAGACAGCACAACAATGACATAAAGGTGAGTGTTTCAGGTAAGTATACATTACAGCTTGAAGTCTGGATGTGTCAGAGGAAACGGAGACAACGGATTATGGTCTGTTCCTGTTGGAGGCTTGACCCAGACTGAAATCACAGGGAATGTTTTATGTGTTGACTGATGAGGTTAATGATTGGGAACAGGTGCGGGTGATTAATGATCCTGAGAGTGAGTGCAGGTGTTCTAGAGGGAATCTTGGGTAATGTAGTGCAGAAACCAACGGTAACCGTGACAGTACCCCCCCCTCTCCGAAGGCGCGTCCTCGCGCCGTATAACATCCAAAGGGGTGGGAGGGTGGGCATCCTAGATTCCAGGACGGTCCAGGCAGAGCAGGCTGGTCAGGGGACCAGGGCGGAGCAGGCTGTGGGCGTGGCCAGGGCGGAGCTGTCGGACCCTCGGGTGGCCATGGCGGTGAGGACCCTTCGGGTGGCCATGGTGGTGAGGACCCTTCGGGTGGCCATGGTGGTGAGGACCCTTCGGGTGGCCATGGTGGTGAGGACCCTTCGGGTGGCCATGGTGGTGATATTTTTTCAGGTTGCCATGGTGACACTGGGAACCTTGTCGTAAAGACCTCCGCGGTCCCCCTAGCAGGTATACTGCGCCCCCCCAAAATTTTAATGGAGAACTTGTCAGGTTTTGATACATGGCTAGATGAGGCAGGGGGAGAAAGCAGCTCTAGGCTGGATAGGACCAGCGACGAAGGCAGCTCGGGGCTGTGCAGGATCAGCGGCGAAGAGGGCTTTAAGCTGGGTGAGACCAGCGGCGAAGGAAGAGCTTTTGGGAAGACTGGCACTGGCTCTTGCTCGTAGGCTGGCTCTGGCTCTGGCTCTTGCTTGAAGACTGGCTCTTGCTCCGGAACTGGACTCGGAACTGGACTCGGAACTGGACTCGGAACTGGACTCGGAACTGGACTCGGAACTGGACTCGGAACTGGACTCGGAACTGGACTCGGAACTGGACTCGGCTCATCTGGGCCGACAACTGGCTCTGGCTCTTGCTCGAGGACTGGCTCTGGCTCTTGCTCGAGGACTGGCTCAGGCTCTTGCTCGTAGGCTGGCTCTGGCTCTTGCTTGAAGACTGGCTCTTGCTCCGGAACTGGACTCGGAACTGGACTCGGAACTGGACTCGGCTCATCTGGGCCGACAACTGGCTCTGGCTCTTGCTCGAGGACTGGCTCTGGCTCTTGCTCGAGGACTGGCTCAGGCTCTTGCTCGAGGACTGGCTCTGGCTCTTGCTCGAGGACTGGCTCTGGCTCTTGCTCGAGGACTGGCTCTGGCTCTTGCTCGAGGACTGGCTCTGGCTC
Source organism: Scardinius erythrophthalmus (assembly GCF_964197995.2). NCBI lineage: Eukaryota > Metazoa > Chordata > Actinopteri > Cypriniformes > Leuciscidae > Scardinius > Scardinius erythrophthalmus. The sequence continues at coordinate 25,991,018 of NC_138223.1, forward strand.
TTGCTCGAGGACTGGCTCTGGCTCTTGCTCGAGGACTGGCTCTGGCTCTTGCTCGAGGACTGGACTCGGAACTGGACTCGGAACATCTGGGCCGACGACTGGCTCTGGGGGCATGACGCTCTCAGTCTCGGCGGGCATGATGCTCTCAGTCGCAGGCTCGGCTGGACTGGCGTGAAGTGCAGGCTCGGCTGGACTGGCGTGAAGTGCAGGCTCGGCTGGACTGGCGTGAAGTGCAGGCTCGGCTAGGCAGACGATGTGCTCAGATTTAGCTGGGCAGATAACAGGCTCTGGCTCGGCTGGGCAGACGACTGGTTTGGTGGATTTGGTGAAACGTAGAGCAGATCTGCGAGCTCCCCGGACGGACATTAAAGCGGGGTCAAATAACTTGGACGTCAGATCAGCACTGTTTGAAACCAGCTTTCGTGACCTAGGCCAGGTGATCTCCGCTATGGGTCCGGAGCGGTGAAGGACCGTTACCTTTTCGGGCAGGCTTGGGCTGACTGGATGCCTGGGTTTAGTTGCGTTGACGAGGGAAGCAGATTGGACGTGGAGATCAGACTGGATGTCTTCCACAGTGAGTGATGAACCACACACCCACAGCGTGCGGTCAATGAGTTTGATGAGAGGTAGGTCGAGATCATCCAACAGTAGTATCTGGGCAAGTGGATCGTCTAACCCGCTCCAGAACTGTTGCTGAAGGAAGTCCTCATCCCAGCTCCCATCCTGATAAAGGCAAAGGAAAACTTTAGCAAATTCCTCCAGAGTCCTACCGTTCTGGTTGAAAATAGTGGATTCCTTGGGGTTCACAGAAACACGGTCTGCGGGCTGTGTAGGATCCATAACGGTATGCGGTCAAGCCTTCTGTCAGGATACAGACCAGGAGACAGAGGTAAGTGAATCAAACACAGCTTTATTTACAGATGATCAGAGTGCGAGGTGAGTATTCACTCAATTTAAGTGCAGAAGTCGTGAAGGAAACTCGTTGTGGGGTGAAAAGCAGGTAAGCACTTTCACTTTGGATAAGTTGACGTCAAGCAATCTCAGTTCAGTAATCTTTGTCTCTTCTCTTTCAGATGCAGATCGGCAATCAAACAAACTCAGTTGAAACACTGGAAACTCAAAGGAACACAGGATCTCAGGCAGCATGGACTCAGACAGGATTTCTGAAGACAGCACAACAATGACATAAAGGTGAGTGTTTCAGGTAAGTATACATTACAGCTTGAAGTCTGGATGTGTCAGAGGAAACGGAGACAACGGATTATGGTCTGTTCCTGTTGGAGGCTTGACCCAGACTGAAATCACAGGGAATGTTTTATGTGTTGACTGATGAGGTTAATGATTGGGAACAGGTGCGGGTGATTAATGATCCTGAGAGTGAGTGCAGGTGTTCTAGAGGGAATCTTGGGTAATGTAGTGCAGAAACCAACGGTAACCGTGACAGTTCCTCGCCGTGGATGCGCACCGTTATGAATGCCTGTGCAGCCGTGAGCATTTTAGTTTAATTTTAAAATTAGTGCCATTTCGGGGGCAGATTGCTTAAATTTATTTTACAAAAGCACAATGTTGTGTTTTATTTCGACTGTACACAAATATAACTAAAGGCATCAGGGTGGCGGTGCCACCGGCTTGGGCCCGCAATCGCTGCTCGCAGCTATATTTGTAATTGATATTAATTAAATAAATTAATTTTGGTTTTGTGGCTAGGTTGGACTAGAATAATACTTTATGTGCCATCCACGGCAAACCTGATTTTATCCAGAAAAGCTTACAGTGCATTAGGAGTTAAGAACAAACAGACACATAGAGCATGTGTCTATCAGTGTTAGCAGAGGTTGTGATCTCAATAAAAACTCATTCCTATTTTCTACTGCTCTGATAGCTTTACAAGATCCACCTGCCCATATGGAAGCACACTTACCATTGCGTTTAGATATTTGATATAGACCTTAGTCAAGGTAGTGCCATTTAATGCCATTTAATTTTTGACAACAAAATTGCTGTTTAACAACAATCCAATTGTTCGACTGACCAAATTTGAGTAGACAAAAACTCCATTCAGCAGTTTTAAAGGCTGCGAGTTGTGAAAATTACGTGATGTAGGACCTACAGTGTGTCATTGTAAATACTATCCACATCCCTCACAGCCTTGTTTTCATGTGTTAAATTCACTATATGGCACCTAACCATACTAAAGTTTATTGTTTTAAAGGAGACATATCATGCTTTTAAATCGTTCCTTTTTACATATAAATCATACATTTGTGGTCTGAATTCCTCATTATTATAGCTCCACAGGCCCCTTTTCTACCCCTTTTCTGATGTGCGTCTGAGAGCAACTCGTTTTGGTGCGGTCTCTTTAAATGCAAATTAGACACTTTATACCCCGCCCCCTCTCCAGGTTGCAGAGGTGACACTCGGTTCAACTCCACCCCGTTCGGCCATTTTTGTGGTTTGATAGCAGAGATACGATTTTCCTGCATTGAACTTGTTTTAGCGCCCGCCAAAGCGATTTGATCGGTGAGTAATGTAGATGAACTGCCGCGCTTGTGACAGGGCGCATGTTTAACTGAAAGAACGAGCAGAGAACGCGCACGCGCTCTCTCTCTCTCTCTCTCTCTCTCTCTCTCTCTCTCTCTCTTCGGAGCCAGGCGAAAGTGTAAACAAGGCGCTGTCTTTCTTTCCCTCCCTCACACATATTATTCAAAATAAATCGACACGGTGGTAAAAGGTCGGAAGACCAAACTTTCATGTGGAGCATTCGGAGATATTTTTTTCCTGAATTACCATGTGAATTGGGCTAAATAAGTTGCCTTATCAATTCTGAAAAGCGTTCCTGGCATTAAGATGACATAAAACAACACTTTAACAAAACGAAAAAACTATCCATTGATGAAATGTTTTCTGTGTTGACACAAATCTTGGATGTCCAAAAGTTTCTGTGCCGCTAGATAAACCCTGTTGTTGCTGAAGTAGTTATCCTTGAAGTGCTTCGCGTTCGCGCACACAAAAAATGACTTTATGGGTACATTTCCGTTAAAAATAAAACTCAACCAGGCACTTCGAAGAGGTTCTGATGCTGGGAGACGGTGTAATGAAGCGTGTGGGTTACTACATCCAACAACCGAACATTTTGACTTACCCTCTCGTAACTTCTGCATCCATTATCACATGTGATAATGAGCTGATGAGTTGAATCAGGTGTGTTTGATTAGGGAGACAAAGAAAATGTGCAGTGTTGGGGTGCCTTCAGGACAGGTTTGGGAACCACTGCACTAGCACACACACACGCAAGGTCTCTTGCTCCCTCTCTCTACACGTTCTTCCGGCCGGTAGACGTAGAATCCACAGCTAGATCAATTTGAAGCCCTATGATTACAATGACCATCATTTGAAGTGTCACACAGTTCTGAAATTATCGTAGGCTACATTATAAGATTTTTTCCATTATTGATCGTACATCGTACAGAGGTCAAAATTATCGTACAAATACGATAATTATCGTACATCTGGCAACACTGCTTAGACTACAAAATCACAGCGAGAAATAAAGATGGAGGACTGCTCGAAGTGTTGGGCCAGGAGTCAATGTCCTTATTTGGCAGTTCCGCTGCAAATACTGTGATGTATTTGTTCAAAAAACATAATAGAGAATAGAAAAATCGGAACAGGTTGCAAAATATGACCAAAACAGAATATAAAGATATCAACGAAGCGCCTGAATAGACTAATTTCAACTTTTCTGTACTTCTAAACACTCCAAATATACAACAAAATGCATTTAAGGGGTAAAAAAAGTGGATTTAGCATGATATGTCCCCTTTAAGTTTTTGTTTTGTTCAAATATTTCATTATAATATATAACTTCTATTCCAGTCACTTCAACCTGCTGAATATTGAGGTTTTCATCATGGTATCTATAATTGAATGTCTGTGTGTGAATGAGGAGCTGCCATTCAGGATGTGACAAATAGTAAATGATATGTGATACTGAGGCACAGTGGAACAGTCAAGCCACGTCAATTTACCTTCATTTATATAGTGCTTTATACAGATTGTTTCAACGCAGCTTCACAGTAATAAATGTTCCCTGAGAAAGGAACAAGACACTGCGTCATTTGCTGATGCTATGGGGATGCGTCCCGTAGAACTTGGTGTCTGAAGCACGTATGATATAAAATCAATCTTATTGACCAACTGCAGATTGATGACATCATATGGAACACCAGAGTGTCTATTCATAGATGCCATCTACGTCACTACAAATAGAACGCCACCATATTTGCGACCGACTCGCCCGGTATGGCCGCCCAAACTGCCCATTTGAATGAGAGAGAGAGAGACAGAGATACCTGGAGAAAATTTCTATTTTAGGCTCCGATCCTTATTTTTTACCCCCAGTTTTCTTTAGTCCATTATTATCTGCCCCAGGCTTGCCCCAATTGGCCTTTCATGATATAGAAATACTTAAGTCATAGAGCTTCATGGCGCGCGTTCATGAGAGTCGAGGCGATGTCATGAATGAATCTATGAATCTGCAGCTGTTCGGCTGGCATGAATGAATCTATCTAATCCGTCCATCAGCACAGCCAGAGACATCAGCCGAATATCATAAAAGACTGCCATATCTGTCCGAAAGAACAGATGTTCAATTACAGAGAGAAGGTTTAATACACACAAATATCAAAATGAAAGAATCTTTCGAGTCGAATCTTTTTGAATGATTCGGCTGCGATTAAAAGCTATCAAGAGGTAAGCTCAGTGATTATAATATAACGACTTAAATTGCAGTTTGTTCGTCACATAAAGCTATCATATGAATAAATAACGATATTAATATAACGGACGAGTCGTATTAGATCACTTTTATGATACTTTTGTGATGTTTTTTTTTTTTTTGTCTTTTATTATTATTATTTTTTGCGTGACAGCCCCCATTAGGCTAATGTTACTCATTCACTTCCATTACATCGACAAGAAGAGTCTCCATTAGGCTACATATTCAAAAATTTCCCTTTGCCTGCGTCCCAATGTGCATACTATCCATACTAAATAGTATGTGACAATAGTAATTGTCAATACTATTTAGGGCAGATAGGGTGGATAGTATGCACTTTGGGACGCAGGGTTTGTCTTCCACGGAAAGTAAACTTAAGGATTTGCACATGAAGGTGAGTAAATGACGGCAGAATTATCATTTTTGGAAGAACTAGTCCTTTAATATGCATTTCAAGGCTGAGATTATGCATCGTCTGCAGAGCTAACGTTAACGTTACTTACACAAAATAACATAAAGCGCATGTGACGAAGACAATATCTTTATGAACTTAAGAAAAATATTTATTAGATTTAGGTAGGTATTAACTAACAGACAGACAGACAGACAGAGTTATTTTCAAAACAACCCCAAATCTTACTAACTTACCATGATAAAGTGCATTTAAACAGATCCAACAATAAAATGAAGACAAAAAAACATTATCTGTCGATATCTGTCTATAATGTTGACCACTGAGAGTATAGGATGGAAATATAATTAACCACAAACCAACATGAGACTTCAAGTCTTTTAAATAAATTAGTCTCTCTTCTCTCTTCTTTTGGTATAGAATAAAATACCAGTTCAGGGTTCCTCTTTCGGCTGTTGTTGCAGCCAACTGCACTACATATTGCATTACTTGAGACCACCGTGGTCGCAAAGATGGCGGCGCAAAGCTACAGTGACGTCATGTGAATCGAATGAATTACATGTTTGCATTACACGTCATCATATTTGAATTGTCTGAAGGAAGACGTGCAGGCATGTCCAAAGCATGGCAACGTGACGCAGTGTCATGTTCCCTTCTTAAGGAACCGAGTTACATACGCAATCAAGACGTTCCCTTTTGAGGGAACTCGATGCTGTGTCAGTTGCTGATGCCATGGGGACATTAGAGGTCTGGGCGGACTTTAAACAGACTGGCGGACTGGCCCGTACCCGAAATCATTTAAACAGACCCGAACCATCCTGACCATTACGGTTATATTTTAAACCCGAACCAGTAAATACCTGTTTTTTTTTCCTTCAATATGCTGTATTTTATGATTGCTTGCAATGACAATCAAACAAATACAAATGTACAAACACCGTTTCACCAAGACACAGCGGCCCCCTCAGCAGTCAGCACACAAGAAAAAAAAGAGACAAAGCACGGACTTACCAATTACGAAACTTTGCTGTGATTGAACAGGTGAAAGTCACAAATTATACAATATGTGATTCTCAGTACGAGTTATGAAGGAAGAGAACAGCTTCGACAGTTGATGGTTTCAGTGCCGCCGTCCTCCTCTGATTGCTGTGTTATGACCGAAATAGTGCGCACAGGAGCACATGCGCAAAACTTTTTTGTAAAATGATATGATAAAATAAAAATGATTCATATATCATTTTACAAAACGGTTTTGCAAATGTGCTCCGGTCACAATTCACTCAATTCTCTGAAATGAAGTATTAATGAGTTATATTCACGTTCTGAAGTTTTATATAGGGTTTATATGCATTTATTGTTCAGATGGTATGTGTAATGTATTGTATGTACTGTATTTCTGAAGACCTCACAAATGCTAAATAAGCAGAGTAATATCATTTATGAAAATGATTTATTGTGCATTTCTCAAATAGTATTTTTCACCTAGTTGAGTTAAATGAAAGATAAATTGAGTTTAAAAGTCATATTAATTGTCTATGTTTATGGCGCTGTTTGTATAAACAGGTAAGGTTTTTTTGAGCTGTGATCCTGAGATGGCGAGCCTCCCAGCTGAAAAGTCCTAAAAGAGAAAAGAAATCCTGTGATTCGTCGAGTGATCAGTGCCTTATCTGATGTCACAAGTGGAATTCATCCTTAGTGGTATTCTTAGTGGTTCTAATTCAACCAAATTATGAATTTGGTTAGAAAACTTCAAGTTCAGCATCATCTTCACATCAGGATTCCAGAAAGGGACTAAGAGAGTAAAAAAGGGCTGATTTTGTGATCAGTGATTTTTAAAGAGTGAAGATATCACACCTTCTGGAGGTGTGTGAGCCAATAAGAAGTGTTTTCCTTTGGAGGGAAATTTCTTTACGACCTTTTCTTTACGATTTCTGTGTTCAAGCAGGCCTTTGAACATGTAATTTGATTGGATGGAATCTAAGATGCTTATAATGCTAATGCGTCACAAAGTTAGCGAAATGTAATGCAAATTAACAAATGGGGGACAAAGATTGGAGATTATAGAGACTAAACATGCCACACATATGATTTTGGTAAACCATAGTATGCAACAAAGTCTGAAACATTAATCCCAAAAGTTTACAAGAATACAAGGCCAAACCACATAAAAGGAAAATCATTAGATGGGAAAATTAGATGTTTACACATTTCTCAAGTGTTTATAAATAGAATATATAGGATTAACAGGGTTTATTTCTCTTCCTCAGTAAGAATTAAGTGAGTGTCACAGCCCTCTGCAAATTCCTTTTTGGGGTCGTAAAAGGTCTTATCAGTCTTAATGATCCTGTAACAGGAGAGTGAGTTTGCTGGATTATTCATTAAATAAATGAATAATTTGTGTGTGTCTGATTGGTCCAGACGCCACATCATCATGTTCATGCATGCTCTTACAACACAGTCCTTATGACAACTGTAGGCTACCTGCAGAACATTGTACACTAAGTTAAAAGTAAATACAAGACTTAATTTAAAAACTCCATAAAATACATATTATGTGAAAACAATAATAATCATAAATATAAGAAAAAAATCACAGACACACACAGTGAACAGTTCTGAATATCAGAAATCAGCAGATGTAGAAATGTCTCTGCAGTCAATTGTGTCCATCAAATCAATTATCGTTTCCGTTAATTATCAGGTGATTAACTGAATTGAAAAGATTAACAGGGCATGTGATAAAGTTAAGTTATTAAGTGCTCCTCCCTGACTGTGATCAAGATATTGCTCTTTGGATAGATGAAGGACATGGAACTGAATCATGAAGATCCCAGCAGATATACTGTAGGTTGCTTTCTCACACATGTATGTAAATCGTCACAACTATTGAAAAACAAAGAATGTGAATACTGACCTCAGATCATTGTCTATGGTGGTTGTGGCCCTGAAGTCAGATGCAATTTTACTGTGTGTTCAAACTAGAATGAAACTTCTCTTTCATATACACCAGTATTAGTATTAATACATCAGTATTAATACTGAAGAAAAAAGGTGAATAAAAAAATATAAAGCATATCATCACAAACATGCTTCTTTTTCGGAAAATTTTAGATCAAAGACAAAGGAGATGTTGCTCCATGTATTTGAAATTAAGATCTCCAATTTTTTCAAATGATTTTAGATTCTTTGTGTTTTCAAATAAAGTCTAGTTCTAAATGAAGTCCAGACTTCATTGTCTCTGTGATCTACGGACATCTATGATGACTTGGATAATGGAAACCTTAGAATTTATGGTCAGTACTGCATCCATTAGTGACTTTATCAGAGTGCATTGACGGTTTTGCTTTCATTTAACTGATTTTGTTTCACTGACAGCATAACTGGTCCTCTGGAAAACACCAAATGTACTTCTGTAATAGCATTAATGCCCACCAGATGTCAGCAGAGTTCTTAAACAAAGAGGACCAGGATCTCTGTCAGGCCTAATAACCAATTCTTAGCTGACAGACCTCAAAATGTCTCGCTTTAACACAAAAATGAGTTTCCTTGTGCCACTGCCAAGATTCCATTTATACTTGATCAGAATATAAATAAATCAAAGTGGCTATGATGAAATCTCTCTCCCTACCTCCCCTCGTTTATTCCATTTTGGTTTGATCATAGTTTTCACTTGCCAGATGGTGAGTAGTTTCATCATTCTGATCAGTTTAAGAACTGTACATTCTTCATATTTGAAAAGCAGTTCATTTTCATTATAATGCCGGTTAACTTTAGACAGATTTTTTTGCTCTTGGGTAAATGTGACTCATTTGTAAGCTGACATCAACATGTTCATTCGGTTTTCCCAAAATAACACAATAAAAAAAGTTATTCAGGCATATTAGCAGGTTGTTTCCTAATGCTGAGGAAAAAGAGGGAAATGACAAAATCAACCTACCTCATGCTCCCCTACTAAGCCCAAATAAACTGCAAGGATCTCCCTGTACTCCGTATTTACGAGCTGGGCTCCCCAACGGCCGAAGCATTTCCCTGGAAGCACAAGGGGGTTATGGGAAATACCATTCAGTAAGGCTGCAGGAGAAAAGAGGACCCCACACCAACATGTTTTCCATGTGTACACACACACCAACCACCAATACTACACACTATCCTGCTGGAGTACAAGCACTTGTATAGACGCTTACATAGAAATTCACAGCTGTGAGGAAACCACAAACACGTCACAGACGGCTAATTTTATGTGTAAGTAACATAGACTGATGCTTAAAGGCTTTTTTAGGAGGAATGACTGACACCTCACCTCCTAAATGTTATGGTGTGTGGTTCGACCACCAGGAGCACCAATCTGGCCAAGTGAAATGTTTCTTTTATTCAGAGAATACTCGCATGTAAGTATGGAGTCACAGGCTGTATCCAAATATGCATACTTCCCTACTATACAGTGGGCAAAAACATAAGGCCATAAGGCCACAGGAAAGAGTGAAGAGACGCAACTGACACTGGTAGGTCAAATGAAAATAGCAACGTGACGAATATAGCATGCTGGATTACATTCAAATTACACACATTCACACAATATAAACACATTTTTAAATGGTTGCGAAGTAAGTATATATTTTAAAAAATGTATCCCTCAGGGTGCTCCCGAGTTCAACAGTCATGCAGGGCACTGACCAGGAAGTCTGGCATTTTATGGGTTGTCTCAATCACAAAATTCTTGAGATTGAGACAACCCATAGAAAATCGCACCATAGAAAATCCCCCAATGCACCACAAAAACCAAAGTATCAATGCTCATTATGTTCTTTTAACGGGAATTCTGAAGCACAAAACATAAATCGCACGATCCAATAAACAATGTGACATGATTGAAGATTTGAAAAAAATAAACTGTTAATTTATTATATGTCAGTATAACATCACTAGACATGTAATGAACACAATCTAGTAAATATATTTTTTTAAATTAAAATTCATCTAAAATGTTGCAGGAATATGTAACAGAACAATCCATGAATATTTCATAACGTACATTAAACAGTAATAAAAAAATAAAAATAAAAATAATAATGTCAGAAAGATATCGGTCCGGTCTGTTCTTGATAAATATCAGTGGTGGTGACATTTTGCAACGCAAGATGTCCCAATACCGACACTTGCAGTCTTGAGAGTGTGTGCACGTGACAGGAAGTGTGCAAGACTGTCCCAGGTCTGAAAAATGGCAAAGCTAAAAAAAAAAAAAAAAAAAAAAAAAATCACATTATTCATCTCGCTCAGAAATTCACACCAAAATTGCAAGATTTAGAGGAAAAAAAGGACTGTTTTTTAGAAGCACCACAATTGAACTGTTATTTGTAGGGACTACTGAACAAACATTTATAAGTTTATTGTAAAGAATATCAAAATGCACACTTCTGGTCTTCATGTCCACTTGAACACTTGGGCAAAATACAGGAAATTAGTCATGTAAGTAGACAAGCTGTCAATTTCAAAGAACGCAAGAGTGGGTGTTGGGAAAGACCCAGTGAGTCAGGGTCCGAACCCATGTACACAGTGTCCCGATTCATGACCTAGGGAGCAAGTGGGCTGATTTCGACGCACCCACAATCTTACACAGCATGAGATTAGTAATCAGATGTTGATAATTACTACTAACTTGATGTCAGCTCAGCCTGCTAAAGGAAGCCATTGTGATTCACCTGTTAAAAAAAAAAGACCTCCAAATTGCTGACAGCACAGCTGCCAAAACACCAGGAAGCTTCTCTACTTCATAAAACCCAGTAGGGAGGAGGACGGGCGTCTCGTTAACACCCTGGGATCTCCCTTGTGAAGCACAATCCATTACAGCAGCTCGCATGACAGAGTGAAAAAAGCACATCATTTAGTTCAATATTTCCAACACGTCATATTTTCTCCATTCCTTGGGCGAGGGACCAGTGCCAGTATGTTTAGAGATACCTTGTGGTATATGTTAGTGGTCGTTTTAAACGCTCCACACATAAAACTGTTGCTGTTCTCAGCTACCAGTGAAACCTTTTAATAGTTGTGGGGTTCCCTGGATGCTTCCTGCTCCCCTCCAGATGGGCTCAGGGTTTGGTCCATGATGTTGTGGGGTTTCTATCGGACACACACGTGCACAGCTGCATTTCAACAACACAGACTGAGTGGAAAATGTGTGCATTGGATGGCATGTTGGCTGAGATTTTAAAAGGTCTGGTAAAAATGAATCTAGTACTTTGGGTGAGAAAGTCAAGGGCGAACAATCTTTCATCCATGATGACAAAATGGTAAGACTTTTTTTTAGATGTCTGTAAATACTATGTTTATACATACAAAAAAATTAAATAAAATACTACTACTAATAATTGTTGTATTGTGTTCATGCTGTATTGCAAAACACATTTGCTGCTATTGATGTGGGATACGGGTATGGACAGGTTAAGTGGTATATAGGGAAGGGAACACTCAAAAAAATAATCTGTTGAATGAACTTAATTAAGTTAAGGAAAGGTTTTCCACGAAATTGAATTACATTTTTCCAACAAAATCGAATTATTTTGAAATAATTTGTTGTAATCTTGTTGTATGAATTTAAATTAATTTAGTCATTTAGTTTTAATCCTGCCTTAAATCACCAACATTATAATTTTAGTTAATTTGACTCTACGGTCACTTCTCATGATAGACACTATAGTGTTCAATAGGCTCTATGCACGATCGCTTCCGCGTTTTGTCTCAGCCCGCCCAGTTACATCCGGTCATTCCGGTGCTGCGTCAGAAGCCGTTTTTGCATTAGGTGGAGATAATGGCAAATTACACTCTCTGTTTACAAGAACTTCCAGCGGTTAACGTGAATGATGTAAACAATATTGTGAGGCAGTTAACTGTCACAAATATGAGTAAGAAAGAGAAGTTCTTTAAATTAAAAATTTCGAGCTACATCAACAACTTTGAGGGTGAGTATTCTCTCATATCACGCGAAATCCGACTAGCGAATCAGTTTCTAAAATCGTTGTCTCCGTTTCTGAGAAAATGAATTTTATTAAAGTGAATTGTCCTATAGAATGCGCTATGCGGAAGTAAAGACGCCGACTGAGATCCTACCGGAAATATGTCAGCAGCGTTCGTGCATAGAGCCTATTGAAATAAAAACCATTTTTTACATGGTAGTATAATATTAGCCTACTTGTGCAGAACTGCAAGAGAGGCTTACATATAGTGTATGCTGAGTGCCCACAGCCTAAACACAGTCGACACTCTTCTGCATAATGGTAACCACAAAATTCAAAAACATTACAGAAAGACAAGTCCTCTAAGTTTCTAACATAACTGAACATTAAACACTAACATTAACTAACAACATCTTTCCATTTACTGAAAAACACATAAAATAACACTTTTTCCCTAAATTGACCCTCTTAATGCAGTCCCTTGCAAAGCATGCTGGGAACTACAGATCCACTGCCCAGTTAGATGTCAACAACAATGATTCATGTAGTTGTCACACAAATGAATTAGGTTGATTGAACACAATTAAATTAAGTTGTGACAATATTAAAGAATCGTGTTACTTTTGCTTATTTTAATTAATTATTTTAACAAGAGGCCAAAATTCATTTTTTGAGTGACATCCGGTTAAGATGAATGAAAAATATTCATGTTGACTCAATAAAAAAAAATAAAAAATTGGTAAACCAAATTTTGTTTTAAATTACATTGATTACATTTAATGAAATTAAGCTGGAATCATTTCTATGAAGGGTTGTGTCGTATATGCTCATTTTAATTAATGAAATTGAACAAAGAGCTAAAATCAACAGTGTCAACAGTGTAACTATAGATGTTATTACAGAAATTAATTACAGATGTATCACATGAAGGTATTTTTTTATAAAAAAAATACAATAAGTACAATGTAAAGTGCATTGTATCAAATTATTAATTTAAATGTTAGTACATAGTAAGACACTTAATATAAAGCGGGACCAATTAAATAGATAATGTGGACCATTATATTTCTGTATCAAATAAATTAGTTCCATGTGCTATTTTGTGGTCTACTTGTAATGTGTCACCAAAAGATGGCAGCAATGCCAAATGTCTCTAACTTATTAATGCTTATTAATTTGAGATGGAGAAATCAACATAACATATAACCAACAAACTAGTTGATGTAATGTTTGATGTAATGTTTTATTTGTTAAAATGAATAATACTAATTTATTTCACTATTGCTACCCTGAAACAATGTCACAGCCAAACAGTTGTGTTGTGTTTAGCCATGAAGTGAGCAATCCGCAGAGAGCATTAAGCTGTGTATCTTCACTGAACAGCTGCTGCGTGCGCTCGGTGCACCTGATCCCGCGCGTCTCACGGGCGCAAACTCTGTCCAATAGCAGCGCGCGTCTCTGTGGAAGCCCCGCCCACACGCGCTCATTGAACTTTCATTATTTGCATCAAGCACCCGCACATCCACTTTTTCTTTCAAGCTCTTCGGTTCAACAGGGCACTTTCTGTCCGTCAAGATGCGCGACGCGCTCATGGGTTTGTGTATTGGGATTATACTGTTATTAAACAGCGGGTTTGTAGTAATGAGGAGGCAGGACTCGTCTTCAGCTCTTGGCAGTATTTTCCGTACGAGGTGCGCCGCCAGGTGCCTGAGCCTTCACAGCACGCGCATCGCTCTCACTCCAAGACATTTCCAGGTAAGTAAGAAAAGAGTTGACAAGTAAATATTTATTGTGTGTTGTAGGCTACTCAAATGCACTGAATCATACAGTCCCTTGTAAACGAGTAAGTGCCTTTTACCCTGCCTTATTTATAAAATAGCATGCTTCATTATTACTAAAATTATTGAACTTCATTTAACTAAACTTATATTATAAAGCAACATCTTGTTTTTTTTTCACAACGGATACAGGTTGTTTAGCTTTATTGTATTGCTTGTTATTCATATGTTATTTGTATTAGTAATATTAGCCTATTGTTTTTCTTCTGCTTTCGAATCAGTCACCAGCAGGGTTAAATTGAATGAAAACATAATAAGCATATTTATTATTATTATTATTATTGCCATTATATGTATGCAAAGTAGATTTGGGATCTAAATAGTCTCAAATTCATCAAAATGGCCAGGAAGAGTAGAGAATAAATGACTGTGAAAGTACAGAAATTATACAAATAATATATGAAATAGCCTATGTTACTTTTCCTTTCAACCTTTATTGTTGGGTGCCATTTTTTTTCTGTAAAAATATCATCAAATCGATTATAGGTTGATCTAATAATAATAATAATAATAATAATAATACATTATTTATTAATTGTAATATTTAAAACTCCAAATAGATCATTCAGTGGCTCTATTTGATAAAGAAATGTTTGTGTAAATGTACCATCACTCTACACCTTACCAAATGAACTAAAGACACTTTTGTTAGTTAAATGACTATTATTTTTTTAGTGCTATATCTTTTCCAGTGAACACAAGCAAACTCACTCATCAGCTCATCCATTTCTTAACCATTCACCCAGAGGAGTTCTATCTATAAACAAACAAATGCATAGAATTGGAAAACTGGAGACACAACTGTACAAATCTCTGCCAGCCTCAGTCTCAACACTGCGGTTGGGGTTTTCATTAGACGTTTTAAGTTACTTGCTTCTCTGTTTATGTTGGTTATGACAGACCATGGGAGGGTTTGAGGTGGGGGTGTGTGTTTTAGAGACTTCCTCTGTGTATGTGTGTGTGCATGCCTTATATGTTTATGTGTGTTTGTATCTGCGCAGAGGCATGTGGAGGGGGATCTTTGTGCGTGTGTCTGCACTTTTTGTCTGCTTTCAACAAACTCCCTTGTTACCGTGATTATATTCATCCTCATGTCCTTCCTGATCTTTATCATGAGTTTGCACCGACATCCGACCCAGAAACAGACAGCTAGATAGCCAAATTCATTTACAATTGTTTTGCGAACCTTTAGTAGGAATGATAGAGAAATTATGTAACACTGCAGGAATTTTGTTCAATGTATAATATAAAAAAAAAGATGATTTAGTGAGTGTCAAACATTATTCGGCATCAAAAGGGGTTTTCTTTTCTTGTTGTTTCATGAATAAGCTATACTATTCCACAATAATAACAACTTAAAGATGTTTTTGACATAATGCATCAACATGAGAAAACATGCACTGAACCAATGCATGTAATTAAAAGCCCAATGCCCATTCAAAAGTCCCCAATACAAATCATCCAGATCTATTTACCCATTCAAATTATCTTCAAATGCCCTGTCTGCTCATCACAGTGACGGCCTTGTTGTTATCTAATCCAGACATCAGTGCAGAGGGAAGCTATGCACATCAGTCTCTTTTATCAAATGCTTTATTCTACGGCAAGCTGTCCATCTGGAGATGCTATCAAATTAGACACTGGTCTAGAAGCTCTTCATTGTCTCAGCACCGATTCCACAATGGGTTCAAAGTGTTCCAGAGCTCTCCGACTCAAACAGCAGCTAGTGTTCCTGAACAGCTGCTGTCATTCTGATGTCCGAGCAGGGAATAAACCAGAATGAATGCTTTTCATATCTGCTGATCATTGTCTTCGTGTCCACATCCCTAAAGCCCACTTACGCTGTCTCCCGAGGGGGGAAGCCATTTTGGCAATTATCCCCCTTCCTCTAGTATCAAATGGAGACCGGGGTCATGGGTTAATTTAGACGGGCTGAGCTGAATGTCAAGTTATGTTGTGGCGAGGCATAACATCGAGCTATGAGGAGCTATCACTGATGATTAATGATTATGGGAAATTAGAGAGCATTTGATGTGGTTCAGAGAACGTCTGATCTGTCAGCGTTATGCAGACAGTTACGGGGAAATACACAAATCTTTCAGCTGTCTCAATATCCTGTTTGACTGCCATTGTTTTCTTTGATCATCAGTCTTTGCCTCACTATGTCTTAAGTTTTTCCCAGGAACCAATAGTTATTTAGAAGTATAGTTGTATTACTTCATTATATAAAAAAGGATAGTATAAAATGATTTAATACATTTAGGTATTGGTTAATGATGTGACACTTTTTTCTACCCCATTCATTTTTTCAAATAATCAATAAAACAATAAAAAAGAATACACTTGAATATTTATTATTATTATTATCATTATTATTTTTAGGGGGACATAAAAAAATATTTTTTAGGGGGACAAACATTTCAGGGTTATACAGCTGTCCTGATATCATAAAAAGTGAAAGATCAATTAAAGGGAAAAAGGACATCATATAAAATGTGTCTGCCAAATGAAAGTCATGTGGAGCGACCAACGAAGTCTTGTGATCCAATCAATATGAAGAAACACACAGGAAAAAGAAACTTAGGAAATTATATCATAGAGAATTCAGAATTGGATTTTTTTTATATATATTTGAAAGACAAGGCTGTTAAATGTCATGTGGTGCAACTTCCCCAGAAATGTAATTATATTCATGAAGTGATTCATAATAATTGTTTAAAAATACTTTTTTTAAACCCTCTTTTGTAAAACAAAACAAAACACAAAAGATAAAGATGTTTCCACGCACATGTATTCAACGTGTAAGGAAAATATTAATATTAAAAAATATTTATTAAAAAAAACATACAAGACCAATATGAATACAAAGTAACACAAGTACGCTCTTATACGTTGTTTACCCAATAACAGTTATACATATACCTTTAGTAATGAGAATAGGTTTGTGTAGCTCTGATGTGAGCACATCCATAACGTGCATGTGAACTAACCATGCTAATGCTGCCGGCTTGATCCATTGATCCCACCACAGGCCAAAATAGATTTGTAGCTCTATTCCCCATAGTGGCGTAGTTGCAAGATCTGGCAGCGATAATATTGTGGTTACTTTAGAGTCCCCACCATGTTCAATAAAATATACAGTGCACCAAAAAGGTTTTGCCCTTTCTTTGTTTTTGTGCTATTCAATAACCATTATTCAGAAGACTGGCCAGGGGCGTTATCCTGTGGTCTGCCAATCAAATATCCTGCATAAGCTTAAAACAACTAGTTGTTATTCAGATAAGCAAAGCGCTGTGACGATTCCTGACACGCTACGGAACATTCCAAGATCTGCTATGCAAACAAGTTGTGTGATTCCAGGTGCTGATGAGTGATTTCTGATGTTTCTGTGCTCAGGTGCCCTGGCTAGTCTTTTTAATAAGGGAGGGGATATAGACTGACTGTTCTGGTTTATGAGCAATTTCACATTACCGTAGTCAGGGCAGTGTTTTTAAAAAAGAATAATGCGTTCATAATAGGAAATTTCCTTTTTAAAGCCTCTCTGCTCAGCAGGGGCACATTAAAATAACAAGATTCAAATGAGCCTGTCTGATGTGACTGGTGATTACAGCATTCTGACACGCAATTCCATCTGTCTCTTCTGTCCGCAGAGTAATGGATCCCTTGGATGGTGTCAGAGCCATAAACAGTGTGCAAAGGTAATTTCTGTCAAAATTACACAGCATTTCACAGCAGCTTGACATAAAAGCCAACACAGATCTATCACTGGAAAGCATTGGTATGCCTGTGCACCTCCCGTAATGACATCATACATCATCGTAAAAAAGCTTCTGTATTTGTCAGCTATCGCCTTGGACTATTATATCCATGCTAGCTTGTTGTCAT
The DNA here is from genome assembly GCF_964197995.2 of Scardinius erythrophthalmus. Classification (NCBI taxonomy): domain Eukaryota; kingdom Metazoa; phylum Chordata; class Actinopteri; order Cypriniformes; family Leuciscidae; genus Scardinius; species Scardinius erythrophthalmus. Next base: position 26,008,880 of record NC_138223.1, read on the forward strand.
ACAGAAATGAGATTATGATTCACTAGCAAAGCTAGAGGTCACATCTGTAATGAGACTGATACAAATGGAGTAGAAAGGCTATGTGTTTTGATTCACATTAAATTATACAGCCGGTGTTATTTTTCTTTTTTCACTTCAAGGCAAAATGCTAATTTCAGTAAAGAACTCAACCCACTTTTCTTAATGAGGACATTAACATGCTCTAGCAGCCTAGTCATTAAATAACAATAATATGCCAGTAGCACAGGGGGAATTGAGCTGACATGTTGCCAATGCAGATTTTCCACACATTTCACTGTGGTATTATGTAAAGCTCCCTTTGATGTATTGTTCAAGAGGGCTGCTTTCCTTTCAATGCTCTGTGCTTGCATTCCTTTACATATCAACCAGCTATTGCAGTCCGCACAATGACAGTTTGCAGAAAATGTTCTTGAATGCACATCTGGACATTTTGAAATATTTCAAAACAGTTCATGATTGTGCATGTTACAGTTAAGCGCCTAAGCAGACTTTTCATGGCTTGAGGGGCAGCTTTAAGGATTTGAGATCTTTAATGCATTGATGTATGTGTGCATATGGTTGGAAATGGTGCAGCACGTGTTTTCATATCACCCTCGGGGTGAGTTCACTGGAACAGCCAGGGTTTTGACCTCTCTTCTACGATCCATGAAAACATTTGGCCAACTGGTTCATGGATTTTTACTGCATTCTCCAGAGAGTTTCTTCATTGGCTTCAAACAAAGACAATACCTTTTAAACTCTTTCTTTTCATTATACAGGATCCATGCACATTCAGTCAGAAGTCCAAAAGCTTCAGGACAATGTGCTTTTAAAACTCTCTGTCAGTAATAATGTATTTAGTAATGCTCTAACTAAATAATGCATGCAGTCTTGTCATCATGTAGCAGGAATGTGCAAAATTACATATTGTCATTATCAGTTAGTCTGTGGGTTTTCTGAGTGTGCAGCTTTTCAGTAGGATAACTCACAAATTTTGAACAAATATATAAGCTAAAAATTGGATGTCCAGTATAGGTTCAATTACAAGCACACTGTCAAAAATCATTTCCAAAAAACCCAAGAAAACTAAACAAAACAAACTTCATTTAATCCATCCCCTTGAAAGTATTGCAGGTTAAAATATTAATCCTGACCTATCCTTACAATGCAGACACATCTACATCAGTCTAAAGCAAAGTAAAGAGTCCCTCAATTAATTGTTTCCTTGATTAAATAAATAATCGTAATCTCTCGTTGAAATATGGCCCATGGGAATCATAGCTTTGATAAAGCTAAACTTGTTTATCAGTCACTGTCCGGGATCTCTGAGGTTAAGATAGACTTCCCTGCATAACATCGGGGGTTTGCGCTGGAATTTTAGACTGCATTCACTCCTGTTGGCTTTCATGCCACGTTCAGGTAACCAATTCTTCAATCTCACTACAAATTGTGCACATCTAATTAAAGAGCTGTATCATATCATATAACTGCATACAGTACGTACACAAAGCAGACTGCAGCTTTTGTTTTACTGACCTTGTTTACCATACATTCCAGAACTAGCATTTGCATTCAGCTTGTGCACACAAACATCCATTGATACTCCTAATAGAGTGTTTACCAGCTAGACATGTGATTGAAAATGCCATCTTGGAACTAAAAATATCTTAAGGCCGGAACACAATAACTGCAAGCGTCCGTCGGGCTAGTTTTTGCGGTGTGTTCCACATGTAGGCTCTCGTCAGGCTCACATCGGCGACAGCTTACCCGATTCAGCATGTTGAATCGGCGTCAGGGCCGTTTGTGAGAGTGGGAACTTGAATGTTCAGTTTAATGAAGGAGTCAGTGCACGAGAATTAAAGCGAAAGTGATGAAAGCGAGCAAGTAAGTCTGACGTAAGTAAGACGCCACAGACAGAAGGCTGATCTAATGTTATGTTATCCTACCCGAGCACTCCAAAACACAAATATTTTCATAACAACACGAGCCACTTAAAATGAAGAAAGTTATCACCATAACTGATATTCAAAATGGTAAGCAAGTGCTGCGTTGTTTAAAGGAATAGTTCACTTTGAAATTAAATTTTGGTATGTTTTAGCTTACCTCAAGGGCATCCAAGATGTAGGTGTCTTTGTTTCCGCAGTAGTTTCAATTTTGATATTTTTGGGTCAAACTGTTCTTGTCTGTCAGTCATATAATGCAGGTCTATGGTCACTGTCTCAAAGAGCATGCACAGAGTCCAAATTAAAACAATTCCCCATCGTCCAAATTAAACAATTCCCCATCGTAAGTATACATTGATGGCCTAAGACACGAAACGAGCGGTTTGTGTGAGAAAACGAACAGTATTTTTAATCGTTTTTAGCTCTTATACACAGCCACGTCCAAGTGATCTGAGGGCGCTTACGCATCCTGGTGTGTGACGTGTGCGCAGACTGGTGCATAGATATATACACTTGATGTCGCCTTAAAGACATTCGTTCCAATGAACTGCCGTAGACAAGGCGACATCTAGGGTATATATATATCTATGCACCAGTCTGCGTACACGTCACACACCAGGATGCGCGCGCGCCCTCAGATCACTTGGACGTGGCTGTGTATAAGAGTTAAAAACGATATAAATACGGTTCGTTTTCTCACACAAACCGCTCGTTTCGTGTCTTAGGCCATCAATGTGTACTTACACGATGGGGAACTGTTTTAATTTGGACTCTGTGACAGACAAGAACGGTTTGACCTAAAAATATCAAAATTGAAACTATTGCGGAAAAAAAGACACCTACATCTTGGATGCCCTTGAGGTAAGCTAAAACATACCAAAATTTTATTTCAAAGTGAACTATCCCTTTAAGTTTTGTATATCTGCATATATCTTGTATGTACTTGTTTCGGTTTCTCCTTTTGAATAGATGAAAATAGACTATTGATACCGGCTTATATAGACAGTTAATTCCTTACATGCAGGCGCAGAACGTACATGCTAGTTTGCAGTCGGCTGTAGTCTGTGCTGTGTGTTCAAGCACAGCTTTTTGGTCCAGACGCAGCCGACACAAGGCGACAACACCGTTGGTTTTCGTCTTCGCTAGTTCTTTGAAGTCGGCTTGGTTTGTCCCAGGCTTTAGATGTTCCTGCTCTGAAGCTAGTTAGCTTCCAAAGGCTTTTAACTTGATGCTTCTTGTTTAGGCTGTTTGCCTCAAATTGACTGTTAACCCAGTGGCCTCCGCTCATCGGCACTTTTTGATTCATAATAACTATACTCAGACAGCACTTGGAAAGCTCTTCACTGAAGTACTCTTCAAAGCGATTAGCATGATAAAACTACACCAATTCCTCAGTTTTCGAACAACGTCTACAAAAATGTTAAAGTACACAGACGGCCCTCAAATCAAAGATCTGCTCTTGAATATTATTATGCTTCTGCAGCACATGGCCTTTAGGCATTTGATATTCAAATGCCAGCAAAATAATTAGTGTGCCTTGACAGTTCTCTTAGCCTCCAGTTTAATTGCTGGTTCAAGTATTAGTGCTGTGGCACCAATGCAATTGCAAAACCGAGAGTGCCAGCAATTTTCATGACATGGGCAAGATTTCAATTACAGTTGCTCTACATAATTTGCTGAGGCTGGCAAAGTGAGTGTCTCAGTGGTAGATTAAACAACGCTTGGAAACTCCTTAAAGCAACTACAATTTGTCCAAATGTTGGGTCCAGACATGGGTGGGATTCTTGCGTTCTGCCCAGCATTTAACACTCAAAGCATGCATTATCCAGACTCACTTACACTATTAAAAATGAAGATTCCAAAATGGATTTTTTTCTTCTTTTTTTTTCGCAGCGATGCCATAAAATATCCATTTTTGGTTTCCCCAAAGAACCTTTTAGTGATCAGTTTAGTGATTTAGTTTTTCTTTGAGTAAAGAACATTTTAATAATCCGAAGAACCTTTTTCCACTATAAAGAACTTTCTGTGCAATAGAAAGGTTCTAAGGATGTTAAAGGTTCTCTATGGAACCATCAAAGAACCTTTATTTTTAAGAGTGTATGGAGGGAGCGGCCTCATATTTTATTCAAAACAAACAGGTCTTATTTACGTAATGCTAAAAAGTAAAATATTTGAATAACTGTTTCCCGGTTTGTGTTATTTGTTCAAGGGCAGTGCATCTTAGCTGAACTGGAACTCACCCAAGGCTTCTTCTCAGCTCAATCTCCATGTCCGCAGCTCTTAAATAACCTTTATTTTGTACGGTGGAAGGGAATGCTTGATTTGAGACTGAAATGGGGCGGAAAACTAACTGGCGCTGGGGTATAATAAAGACACTGGGAGAGAGCGCTTTCATGGAGATTACAGGTGCCTCACGGACAAAAGCGGAGTGGGTTTGGAACAAGCCAAAAGGCTGCTTTAGAAAGGTGAAAGCGATTGGATTGAAATACTTTAAGTGATTTATAGCTTAGATCAATGCTGTGCTTTTTCCACCAACATGCAATGCATCATAAAGGGCCGTTACACAAAGGGCCATTGAGTTCTGTATTTAAGAGACTGATAAATGAGACTAAGGTTGGGAATGTGGCGTTCCTCAAAACAAGCTATTGTTTACAATGGTTGAGGTTTAAGGGTGAGGCTGAGTGAAAATGTATAAAGAGGCCAATGAATCTACTTCTCATATGAGATATGAATAATATCTGATCATGATCAATTATAAAATATGTGGGTAGGAGGTCATTTCCCTGCATCGACTTCAGCATTACACAAAAATGCATTACCTGCAGAGTATTGAGCGAGGAGACATGGGTGTTTATCAATAGACTGCATCATATATCACATCTATCACATATAATGCTGCATAATCAAGGTAAGACTCTCCAATTTTTAAGGGTATTATTTGTTTTAAGACTAAATCTGATAGAAAATAATGAATGCCAAAGTTAATAATTATGTTAATCATTTATGTGTGGGTCAAGGACAAATAATGTGTCCATGAAAACGAGTCTACAATAAAGAAAAGGAAGCATTTTGAAAAACTTTTATACCATTTGCATCAAAAGTTTTCATTTAATGACTCAAAAGATTTAACGTTGTGTAACCTTCAAGTAAAATGTAAAAAGGTAATAAAGTGAATGTACACATCCTAAAAATTATTTTTATTTTGTTTTGAAAATAAAATAAAAAATTAAAAAGTATATTTTTTTACAAATAGGTATACATTTGTAGATAAGTATTAATAAATAAATATCATTATGTTTTTTGATATTTTAAGGGAATTACTGGCCTTGGAACAAATATCATTTTCTGTTTTATTTATTTTTCCTGCAAATGGTTTTCCTGGTTGTACCACACGACTTTGTCAGTCGCTCAACATGACCTTGATTTGGCAGACAAAGTCTTTTAATATTAAGCAGTGAAGCAGTTTTATTAAAAATGTTTCTAAGAAGTAATAATAAAACAATATGCTATACTATTTAATTAAGTTTTCTTTTCAATGAAGGCATTATGCTTAATTATGAAATTAAGAAGGAAGTCATGAGGGAAGGATAAATAAATAAATATGGAAGTATGTAAGTAAATAAATAAATAGTCACATGTATTTACACATGCGCTTTATATAATATAGATTGTTTCAAAGAAGCTTTACAGTGAACTGGGGAAACAGTGTCAATGTTGCAATATTCTTCAGTAAGGAAACAATACATTTATTAATAGATCTGGACACACTAATGCAGTTTATTCACCAGTCATTTAATACAAATTTCTTCATGTAGGCCTACTACACCTATTGCAAATGATGAACAGTAAACTTTAGTACTGTACAAACTGTATCGTAAGTTAATTAATCTTCAATTATACAATGCTTGTTTTATTAAATATGGCATAATGTAGTGTGCATGATGAGTTGATATTTTCGTGCATGGGAAATAGAAGCAGGCAAAGCATAATTCTCTCAGCTGCACATGCGACTCTGAGAGAGCATTTCGTGTGTTAGAGCACACAAGCTTCAGGCGATCTCAGCAGGGCTCTGGCCATTCTGAGCTCCATAAAACTGCCTCCTCTGCCGCCTCTAACTGCCCCTGTGCCTCTTCCATTATTCATAGTTTCCGACGACTGCACCACCCCAAGCCCGCGCCGTCTTTAAAAGGTGTGCATTTTTACTGCCCTCCCAGATAAATGTGTTTCCCACTCTCATTCTTACTCAGAAACATTGCCCCAGGATAACCTCAGTTTCCCCAACACAAACACACATATATTAACAATTCACACAAACATGCACACACACACGCGCACACACACACTAACGGAAATGCGCCTCAACCTTATCGTTTCCTCCTGATACTAAATCCCTGGATTAACAAGCATTTTAATGCGAAACTTTCTAACTGACGTCTGCAGAATCTTTCCTTCTGAAGGAAGTGTACGTTTTTCCCAAGCTGGTGGTAAAGGTCCATTCATGCTGTTCTGAAAATGGGACCATTGGAGTAAAGACAGCTCCTAGATCAGCATAATGTGTAATGTTCACATCTCTTCCCAGCATACTCCTGCAGAGCAATGTTTAGCCCCAGCACCATGACCGCTGTGTCTCATCATGGCATGAAATTGGAAATGCGAATTCCCCAGAGGCAGCCACGCTCACTCATGCAAGGAATTGAAGTGTCAATTTTAAGGAAAGGAGAATAGAAGATGAGAGAGCGAGTGAACGAAGATAAAGAGCCAGGGAGAGAGTCAGGTGTAGACAATAAAAGGAAAGAATTTTGGCATGTGATTTAAGTGCTGAATGCAAATGTCAGTGATCAGAATACATTCAGGGATCTCTCCGCTGACTTTTCCAAGTTGCAGTGAAGGTAATGACAGACTCTGCTGACAGATCAGCTGAAACAAACTATTCAAAACTAGGGCTGTCATTATATCAGATTTTCACTAAACAAGTATTGTAGCATAAATAATTGACAATAATGATAATATCGAGCTCCCTTTCGAGGGAACTTGTGCTGTATGAAAGCGTCTGAAGCATGTGTGAAACTAGTCCAATCTTAATGGTTCGGCGTCATGACGTGGCATGTGAAAGCATACACGGAAGCTACAAAGGGCTACAGAGTTAGCTTCTGGCCAGGCCTGCATCCACATCTGAGGCGGCGCGGCATCTCAGGTCGTGGGGATCGCAGATGGAGCTAGCAGAGGCACTCGACACTTTGGCAGTCTCTCAGTCCTCATCGGGCAGCTTCGATGCTCCCGATCGCGACGCAGAAGCCCGTGAGACGGTGAAGTCGATTTGCGAGAGATTCGGCCCAGTGGAAGTGGATTTGTTCATGGTTTTCCCTCTCTCATCCAGGTCATCTGGGGCTGCTGTGGTGTAGGTGTGGCCGAGGCTGCGACTGTACGCATATCCCCCGACCGCTCTGCTCCCGGTAGTTCTGGAGAGGGTCCGTTGGAACGGGTTCAGTCTACTCTTAGTAGCCCTGTTCTGGCTGGCCCAAGTGTGGTTCTCCGACATCATATCACTCCTGGCAGGCCCTCCGTGGGAGATTCCCCTCAGGAGAGACCTACTTTCTCAGGTCGGGGGCTCGAGACTATACTCAACTCCAGAGCTCCAACCACGAGGAGACTGTATGGCCTAAAATGGAATGTTTTCACTGTTTGGTGTAGAAAGCGTGGGTTTGACCCAGTTAACTGCCTGGTGGCTTCAGTGCTGGAGTTCCTCCAAGGTCTCTTCTCTGCTAGTCTTACCCCATCCACATCTAATGTGGCTCACTCTACGGTTCTTCAGGCTTTCCATCCTCCACCATATGTGTCGGTGGAAGAGGAGAGACTTCATTTACACTGCCCTGTCAGAGCTCTAGAGTTTTATGTTCAGAAGTCTTCTCAGTGGAGGAAGTCAGACTAATTGTTAATATGTATTGGGTCGGCCAGGAAGGGATCCCCGGCCTCTAAGAAAACGATCAGCAATTGGATCATTCAGGCTGTCTCTCTGGCTTACCAGGTGCATGGTTTGCCTTCCCCTCTGGCCTTAAGGGCTTAAGAAGCGTGGCATCTTCTAAAGCCCTTCTTTTGGGGCCTTCCTTCAAGAGATATGTGATGCTGCAGGCTGGGCTCCCCGCATACTTTTTAATGAGGTTCTATAGTCTGCACCTTCCTTCCACGCTGGACACATGAGTTCTCTCGTCCTAAATTGTGCCTGGACAGTTTCACACTAGGACAGGCATGTGTTGGTGTGGCAAAGTGGGTACTCGTTCCCCAAAGTGTCATCACCAACGGAGTGCAAGTTCCCTTGAAAGGGTTTGCATCCCTTTGCCACACCTCCGCATGCCTTGGAGCGACTTGCTTCAACCTATCAGAAGCTAACTCTGTTGTGTGCCCTTTGTAGCTTCCGTGTATGCCATCACATGCCACGTCCTCACAGTCCAATCAACAAGATTGGACTAGTTTCACACGTGCTTCAGGCGCTTTCACGCTCAGGGCATTCCCCAAAATGTCATCACGGATGCAGCGTTTCAATCCCTTCTCAGAGAACAGGGGTTACAAATGTAACCCGAGACTATATCTATAGACATTTTTTTTTAAATGCTATCAGTCAAATACATTTTTAACTTTGTTTAGTGTCACTTTTAATTTTTTTGGCCAATGAATCACATTTTTAAAATTATTTTAGGGAGGTGAAGAGAGAATCTTTTACATACTGTATGTACTGTTACCGTAAAACGTATATAAAAAGATCTTACTGCTTATCTGCACTTGCTGCAGAATGGCGTGTCTAACATACTGGCTAATCATTTAGTGTTTTTATTTATTAATTTTTTATGACAGGTGGCAACCAGCGTTAAGATGAACCTTCTATGTTGGATTGTAAACCAGATAGTTACCTGGGCTAGATTATTTATAATAATATTGTATGTGTAGCATTAAAGATACATTAGGTAACTTTTAGCCTTCTAATGGTTGAAGCAAAAAACTACATTGTTTTGGTAATTTTGTGAGTTGTGCTTTAGCTCCTTTATTCTGCGTAGATGAATCTCATGGTTTGAGGTGCACAGCTGTGCCCATTGTTACAGATGTGTGTCTTACTGTATAAGTGTGAATGTCACTAACTGCATCACTATCTACTCTCCCAAATACGAATGGTGGATATCTGAAAATTCTCTTATGAGCCGTTAAGTAGCTTATGACTCATTGAAATCAATTGTTTTAAAACAATGTTAAAAAAGATTGGCAACACTGACACTAGGCATAATGATTGCTTTTCATATCAGATAATGGTGAAAACTTTATCTTGGCAAATCTATTTTTAGGCCAGTTAGCAGTTAGAGTTTACCAGTTAGAGTAGTAACTGGTTAGAAATTGGCATTGTTATTAACATAATAATTGTTTTGTGAATCTAGTCAGTGCACAGGAAATGTTGTGACAGTGTTTTTGCTTGCAAACTCTTCCATTTTGAGGTACAGTTGTTGTAGCTTCAATCTACTTCAACTTCATATAGAAGTAGCAAGGTCTTCTTTCCTTTATTAAGGGATATGCTGTAAAAACACGCACAGTTTCTCTGGAAATCTGTCCCGACAACTCTAAAATATAAATAATTATTATAGGCTTATCATTGTAATTTAGGGTAAGACAAAAGCACGGTTTGTAAGGTTTTGTGATGTATTCACTTGTTAATTTTGAACTAATAAAGTTACTAACATAGTATAGTTATAACATGATATCAGTATTTTTTTTTAATATGAATCATTAATATCTGTATATTGTAACATCCCAACTCTGACTTGAACATATTTGGCTGTGATTTAAAAAAAAAAAAAAAACGAAGAAGAAAGATACCAGAGTCATTTGAGACTGCTTGCTGATACTAAAACTTCTGCTGTCTGTTCACAGTGCCTGGAGCCATGCAAAGACTCCTGGGAGTTGAAAGATGGACCTTGTCGAGATTTATGTGAGGTACAGACCGCAGCATTCTTAACAGATCTAGTAGTTTCTGGGATGTGTTCTTTACAAGAAAGAAAATCTAATACAAAATGGCTGACCTTGATGTTCTGGTTTTCCAAATATTAATCCTCCATTGTTTTTCTTGACAGACTTGGCTACCATATATGTGGTCTACTATTGTTCAAAATGATAATGTTCTGCTCTGATCTTCTTTTTAAACAGTCTTAGAATCTCTTTGAACATTTCCATTTGGTCTTGAATCCTGTTTCTGTGGATTCTCTACATTTTAAAACTCTTGGCCTAGTAACATCTAGCTTTTCCTGTTTCTTTGGCTATAAATGCAATGTTGAGGGCAATGGGGATTTAAAACAATGAATATCGTTCTTTCATTTGCCAGCACTGATCAGGACCTTCATCAATCATTTTAGACTTATATAAGAGTAAGAAACATTAAATCATTCACAACTCACGTAAATGTGAAATGTTATAATCATCTTGTTTTGAACATAGAAGCCATTCTCTGAAGCCAGCTGAAAAACAATATACACCTTTCATATAGGCTTAAACTACACATGAACATATAGGGCCCTATCTTGCACCCAGCATAATTGACTTTGTACACCGACGTATGTATCATTCCTATTTTGCACCCGACGCACAGCGGACTTTTCCCTCCACAGACGGTAAATTAGGGAATGAACTTGCCCTCCTGGGGGCGGTTCAGCAATAAGAGGAGGTGTTTTCCGGCGCAAACGTTCCCTGGTGCTATTTTGCAGTCCGAGAAAACAATTCCGCCACAGACCTGGAAAAACCTAGTCTAAAGTCAGTGGCGCATTATTCAGATGCTATTTTAAAGGGGAAATGAAGCAGTCAATCAAGTTTACATGATTTACAAGATGGATTTCCACTATAATCAACAATTATATAAGAAACTTGACAAATGTAAACATATAAAAGAAAAAAAAGAAAAAACGTTATATCTTTCGCGGCCAGGGCGCCGCGGTAAGTTCCGATGTTATGTCGAACAGCCGGTGGTGGTTTGGGATAACGTTAGACGTTGTTAGTTATTTGCGGTCAAAACTCCGTGGTGTAGACAGTTTGATGTCGGGATATTCCTACATTCAGCCAGGTTTATTAAAGCCAACCAACCCCGTGACGTCACATGTTAGAATACTGCACAATGGTGGCGCCCTGGCCGCGAAAGATATAACGTTTTTTCTTTTATTTCTTTTATATGTTTACATTTGTCATGTTTCTTATATAATTGTTGATTATAGTGGTAATCCATCTTGTAAATCATGTAAACTTGATTGACTGTTTCATTTCCCCTTTAAGGGCACATGCTTGGCCATAATGTAGCGTGTGCACAACGCGCATACACTTTGCTTCTCTCATCTACACACAGACACAGCAGTTGTCATTTTTGCAAACCATACATAATTACAAGGAAAAATATTCCACATGAGGGAAATCAATGAGGTGTCCACGAAGATGTGAAAAATTAGGCATAAATCTAGCTTACACATTTACCAAAATTATTATATGCATGTTTAACCGAAGCTAATTTGGGTGGGTTTCTCCCATCCCCATATAGTGTCACTTCTCTTTCATTCACAGCCCTGACGAGAACGTCGGTCTCCTCGGCTGTGAATCGCTCCTGGTGTGCGTCTGGCAAATCCTGCGTCTGCGTCTGGCAAATCTGGCGTCTGCTCTTAAAGGGAATGTGAGATGACGCTGTGATTGGTTTATTTCACGTTACGCCCAAACCACACCTATGAATAATGAAGCTACTTCAGACCAACCCATTTTAGATTTGTGTCGGGCGCAAGAGTCATTTATCCCGCCGGTATAATAGCAACAGCACCCAAGACCCGCCCACAAAGTTACTTGCGTTTCGCGCTTGATACTTGCGTTTCAGATCATTAAAATAGGGCCCATACAGTTTTATGCAGAACTTATCCTAGATCATATTATTTCCCTGAAATAAATAAAACTTATAGTATGGTCACATAATTATTACATTTTCAGTAATATAATTGTCAATAATTACATTTCTAATATAATCTGGGATAGGCTCCATAATCCCTGCCCTACAAAGGACAAGGGGTTTGGATGGATGGATGAACATTTTTTCATGAATTTATAATTTTTCCATGATTTATTTAACTATTATATAAACATTTTTGTGTATAAAGTGCAACATTTCAAAAATCAACGTTTCAAATGGTTAGAGAATGAGACCAAACGTGTGTTTTAAAAATCCATTGACAAATTAATGCCACATAAATGAATTGTTAGAATCTATGAGTTACAGGTGTTAAACTTTGGTCCTGTACACTATGACATCTCCTCAGCATGCGTTTCCCAAGCGTCATGGGGAGTGTGTGACGAGCTGTGAGTTCCTGCGATCAGTGATGGTGGTGAAACAGGGTGACTGTCCACCACCAGAAAGAGCCAGCGGGTTTGCAGCTGCCTGTGTGGAAGGATGTGAGGAAGATGGAGAGTGTTCAGCCCAGAAGAAATGCTGCCCAAACGGCTGTGGACACACATGCCAGTCACCTAAGAACCTCTACAGGGGTAAGAACTGCTACTGAGCCTGATGGTAAACAGCTGGTTTAACCCAGTTACCAATTCATTTTTAACCTCAGCTGTGGTCGAGACCAACTGATAACTGTACCTTTTTTCATTTTAACCCTTTCACCTGGAACGCCTAGCTTATTAATTAAAAACCACTCAAATAGTTCAAAATCTATTTTGACTTCATCATTCATATAGGGCAGTGGTTCTCAACCAGGGGTCCAGGGCCCACTAAGGGGCCTCACCAAACTTCCTGGGGGGCCCCAGTAAGTCTTAATATGATTTAAATGTAGTTATATTATATTAATCTTAAAGTCCACATGAAATCAAAATTGACCATATTTACTTTGTTTGCCTAAATTGATCGTTTTGTGGTGAACAATTCATCCATGCAAGTCAATCCACACAAAAAAAAATTTTGGCTTCGTAATCTTTAATCAAAATCTGAAAATGCCCCTCCCCTCTGCATTGGAGGACCTTCCCTGATGACGCAGGTTTGACGGCTTGGTTTGGGAAACGCTTAACCACTCCCCTCAAACCGTTAGTCTGTTATGAGCAGAGATGGAGAGGAGGAGCGCTAGAGTAAAACCCTGCCCTCTGTTCAATATTCCTTTTCACTGGGAAATACGTCACAACACTGGAGAAAAGTCGTTTGCAACTTCCGGTTCACGCGGACTTTAATAAAAACAATAAAAATAAATAAAAACATTACAAATAAAGATGTTAACCTGACATTATATATATTTTTTATTTTTTATTTTATTTTTATTACAACAGAAGTACCAGAAGTACCATTATCAGTTTAGATAGGAGAGCCTTCAAATATTGTGTTGGACAAAGGGGGGCATTGGAGTAAAAAAGGTTAAGAACTAATATAGGGGAAATCTTAACTGCTGCTTTTTAATTTTTAATACTTTTAATTTATAAAATACAATAGAATACAACAATCATAGAGTACAGCATATTTGTTCTGAAAACTAAAGCAAGTATGAATAATACATTATACTTGATAGACTACTATAGAACTATAGAACAAAGACATATCCAGATTGTTCTCTTAATTTTAGATTTCTATTCTATTCTGTTCTCTTGATCTTCAGGTGCTCCTCTAAAGCCCAGGAAGGAGCTGGTCTTTGAGGAGCTGGAGTCTGGTGTGCTGGAAGTGCGCTGGTCCTCCAAGTTTAATGTGTCAGCGGAGCCGGTGCTAAACGTTCTGCAGAGGAGGTGGAACTATGGCATCCACCCCAGTGAGGATGGAGCCACTGAGTGGCAAGTGGTGGCACGGGTAAGTGTGAAATAATATAATATAATATAATATAATATAATATAATAGAATAGAATAGAATAGAATAGAATAGAATAGAATAGAATAGAATAGAATAGAATAGAATAGAATGTACTCAACATTTGAAGTGGATCAAAAAAGTTAATCAAAGTTGTCCTAAGACAAGAACGGGTATTGTTCAAAATTCATGTATAACTTTAATGAAAGGTTTTAATCCACTTCAAATGTTGACTACTGTAATATAATAATATTTGCAACCATAAACATCATAACAAAGTTTTTAAATACATTAATATGATGTAGGCCAGACATAAAATGAAATGATTAACTTCATTTGGGATCCTTGAAGTATGATATGTTCAGTCAGTAATTCTTCCTTGACTCCCTTCAGTGATTTATATGCTCACTCCTACGCTCATTCATCTGTGTTTCTGTACTGTAGACATCAGAAGAGCGTGTGTGGTTGATAGACATTCGACCCGGTCGCTGGTACCAGTTCAGAGTGGCAGCAGTCAATGTTCATGGAACAAGAGGATACACCACCCCCAGCAGACACTTCAGATCCTCTAAAGGTTGGATCAAGAGACTGTAATCTAATGGGGATTCTAATGGGGATTTTAGGAGAATAATAATAATAGTAATAGCATTTATTATTCTTTCTCATATTATTTAGATTAGACATTATTATCCGAAATGTCTATACTGTACTGTTTTTGTACTGTATGTTTTATTTCTTTATTTCACCCCATCTCAGATCCTGCCCCTCCCCCGGCTCCATCTGAACTTCATGTCAGCGACATGACCTTTGGTGCAGAACGCTCTGTGTCTGTCCGCCTCAGCTGGAGTATGTCTGCAGATTTAGACATTCCTGTTAACCATTACAAACTCTCCTGGAGCTGGTCTGACCACACAATGCCACCCAAACTCAAAAGGAGACAGACTGCAAATGGGGTAATTCTGACTTGCCCATGCCTCTGCACATTCTCTTTTTCTCTCAGTCTTTCACTATTTAATTTTCTCATACACTGGATTGTTCCCAAACCCCTCAAGGGTTAAGCTTCCCAGCCCCTTATTTCAGCAAGCCACAACAAATTAGATATCTTAGTGCAAATAAGTGCAAGATAAACAACTCAGGATTGGGCCTTTGATCGCACCAAGCCCTAAATTTGAAGGCTTCAGACACCAAACTAGGGTGGTACAGCATTGCATCACCGCTCTTGGCAAATGCAAACATTTCTGGGTGCCATTTGATATACAGCCAAAAACAGCATATCAATTCTAGTTGTCTTGAGAAAAGGAAATCTCTCAATAACAGCTGAATTGTTTTTCTTTGAATGAGATCATGTTGAAGAGTTTATTTTTTCCTGCTTTAGGAATCCAAGAGATGGCAGTTGTGCCTTTATATTTTCGAAGGCTTTGTCAACTGAGGGACACTTTCCACAGAAAACTGGGGAAATTGATTTTAAACAGATTACTTCTTTAGATTGATTTTAAACAGATTACTTCTTCAGATTGATTTTAAACAGATTACTCTTATGCACAATGATTATAAGATTATAAGAGCACAATCTGCATAAAAATTCTGATAACACTGAATTTGGCATTCTCTATTACTATGATTTATGTGATTTAATAGTAGTTTTTTTTTATTAACGTGATTCAGCTACAATATCAGATCACATGTTATTGGATTAAAGCAGGGGAATCTAATATGGCTTGTGGGATATTTTGGAGAAAACTTGCAACTGAATTATGCTGAAAACATTTGTATTCATTTATTTTATTGGTATGATATTTCTATAATATTTTATTATCTACAGCCGTTGTATATTATACACTACGGGGTTGGTACAATTGTTAAAAAAATATTTTGAAAGAGGATTCTTCACACAGGAGAGGATGTTCACCAAAGCTGCATTTATTTGATCAAAAATACAGTATACTATTGTGACATGTTTTGTATCAGTGTACCAGTCTTTACTGTCACTTTTGATCAATTTATTGCAGATTTGCTCACTAAAAGTACTCATTTATTTAAAAAAAAACAGACTTCTATCCACAAACCTTTGAATGATAGCTTGTAGTTTTCATATTTAATTATGAATGGCATTCAGCACTTCAGAATCTTGTTGAAACTAAATCTATGAGTGACTCTTTCCCAGGGCAACCCAATTAATTTTCCCACTTTGACGTTTGTCATAGATGCTCACAGCAACAATGGACCATATATGAAAGATTTTTAGTGGCAAAAAATGATAGATACATATAATGCACTAATACTGATTTGATGCTGATGCCGTAAATTGAAATGACCCCAACACTCTTTATTGACATCTAACCTTTAACGTCCACAGTACCTATCCGTTGCAAAAAAGGTTCTTTATAGTAGAAAAAAGTTCATTAAAATGTTCTTCACACTAAGATAAATAATGGTTCTTTTTAGAAGTGATGGCCTAACTTCATTTTCATGTTCATGTTCAGTTATGCTTCCAGAGGCTTATTAAATCTACTTAAGTTATCCAGGTCAGACCAATGAGTGGGTTTCTCTTTTTTTAATTTGATTAATATTCCCTAATTATTTCATGTGCAAAGTAAACTCAAGGTCTCTGGTGACTGAAATCAGTAAATTGCTCCCAATATTGGTTAATAAAGCAGCTAAATTTGATTCTGGGTTATGTCCAAAAGCACATATGCTCTTTTTGTGATTAGGCTTCTTCAAGGTTTAACAAATAAAATATTTTTGGCTGGCGTGCATAAGGTGACGTTTTGTATGACCCTCGAACTTCGACGTAAAATGAGTTTGACACCTCTGGATTACTGGGTAGTTAAAAATTGCACATGGGCTTACCTTCTATTTTCATATAGGTACATTGTTCATTGCTTTTTTCTTTTTCTTTTCTTTTTGTGTGACTTTTCAAATGCATCCCTGTGGGTTTTGTGTGTGTGTGTGTGTAGGACTCTACCTATGCTGAGCTGGATGACTTGGGAGAGAACAGGAGTTACACTGTGGAGTTGCAGGCAGTTTCATACTGGGGTCAGGTCCCCATCAAGAGCTCCAAGGCCATTCTTCAGTTTACTACAAGCCAAAGACAATCTGGTACAAAACTATTTAATTGCTGTACATTTGTACTTGATACATAACAGCACTCATTTGGGTGTTGTGAAATACAGTGAAAACAGCTGTAAATGGTTTGAATTTGTAATGTTATACTTTTCCTCCATATTTGATGTCATTCAGATTTGGAACCCACAGTCAGCACGGTCTTTATAAAACCCCAGTCAGATATATTAGACGTGGGCACTCCATTCTATCAAGATGGACAGCTTCAGGTCCGGGTTTACTGGAAAAAGAAAGGTATGACAGATGCAATATACCATGTCTTTTATCTGGGAAACAGTCCTGTTCTGTGCTGGATGTCTTTCTTTTTCTCACAGCTATGTTTTGTAATTATGTAAACATTGTGCTTATTAAAGAGTTAAGAATCAGAATATGTGTAATTAAATGAAGAACAATAACTCTTTGTTTGGGAAGAGATAAGAACTACTGAAGTAAGTGAGGACCTGTTTGTGTGCTAACATGAGCTGACGAGGCATGTCTCGGCCTAACTTCGCATTACATTTAAACTGTTTCGTTCTGTCAGTGAGTGATGAGTTAATCCTACATTAAACTCAAAAATGAAAACTGTCATAGAAACGAAAACATTTAATTCATACCAAGCCATGCAAAATGTTGCTTGAAATCTTCTCCTTGACCAAGGATGTTTTTATTTTATTTATTTCAATAACTTAAGACTCACACTGGCCACATGTCAAATCCCTTAATCTCTCTAATGGATGTCCCACAGATTTACCTCATACTAATCTGTCAGGCACATTATCAAGATTGCTTTGCTTTGCATATTTTGCTTGGTTTTGCATATTTTCTGGATGCATAGCAAGCATGAATTTCTACTGGGCGTATTACTGAGCACTGATTACTTGTAAGGTCTAAATAGATCATTACTGATGATTACCAGTGAATGAAAATGAAAATTCTGACATCACTCACTACTCATTACTCACTATGTTGTTCCAAACTAAAAGTCGTTTTTTTTTCTTTTTACACAAAAGAAGATATTTTGGAGATATTCAAAACAATGAAAGCTAAAAACACTGTATTATTATTATTATTTGTATGGACAACACAACACACATGAACAAAAAAGAAAATATATATTTTTGTGTTCAACAATAGAAAGAAATGCATACATTTTTGGAATGACATGGGGATGCTAATTACGTTATTTTTAATTGTTGCATGAACGACAGTATCATACAAGAAACAGCGCTGATATTCAGTACACACTAGAACAATTGGATGTGTGAAATTGCTGAGATATAAAATAGTAACAAATAAATAGTATAACATAAAAAAATTAATAACAAATAACTTATTTTTCAGACAAAATTTGGCCAGTTAGTTCATATACTGTAATCCTTCTCAGCCAACCCATAGAAATAGTTCCAAACGAAAGCAAAGCATCAAGGTGTGTCACCAAGCAAAGCACAGACTGGAAGCCGGTCTGGAACAGCATACGTGAGTGGAGCAAACTAACAAAAACTTCCCTTCCCCCACTAAAAGTGCTCCATAATCACATTTCGGAATCTGGCATTTATCTGTCTCTCCTTTTCAGATCCCACTGTGAATCGTTACCGTGTGCAGTGGTCTCCGGAATTCTGCAGTCACAATGGATCCAGATCCCAGGAGAAGCTCATCACCCAGGTAACCAGTCAGGAATGTGTCTTCCATCCTCCCTACAGGTGCGAGGTCACATTCTGACAGCTCATACATAAGATGAATTTCCGGGGAGATAGTTTGTGTGGTGTTCATTGATCATTCATGGCAGATAACTCGCCATTTTGAGGCACATCCAAATTCCAGAAAGATTTATTTACTAAATTGCAGAGAAATATGAGACTAAGTATTCTTTTAAACATCTTTAATATTTAGATTTTCATCAATGTGATTGTGTATTTTTCAAAGTAAGAAACTTTGTTAAAATCTATGACACACTCAAAGGAGAAAATGTATTTTTTCAGCATGAAAATTAATCTTTCTTGACATATAGAAAACATGAACTATAGATTTTCCCATTGAGGCCCACAGCTATGCTGGATGTGTTGATAGGTGATCAGTCATCATATTTCTCCTTGAATTCTTTTCAGTGGAGTTGGACCAAAGAATATTTTTTTTTTTCATATCACTGAACAGGAGAATTTTGCTAGCCTTCCTGGTCTTCAGTTCTCTTGCAAGTATAAGGTGATTATTCAGCCTGTCGGAACAAAGGGTCGAGCCCAGGCGGAAAGTACAAACTTCTACACCCCTTCCTGTGCTACCATCCAGAGCAAGAGTCCCAAACCCATCCCCTGCTCTACAGTCTCAGGTGAATCTGAGCTTTCAAAAAAATATGAGGACTGTATTGCTACAATTCATTAGCGTAATCTGCAAAACCATTTATGAGATATGTTGGATCAAACTTGTAGGTCGCTGTATAAGAGTGTCCATAATATATATATATATATATATATATATATATATATATATATATATATATATATATATATATATATATATATATATAGTCTCATGTTACGCATGTAACCATGGCTCCCTGAGAATAGGGAACGAGACGTTGCGTCCCCTAGGGGAATGCCTCCGGGAATGCCTCCGGCATAACTGGTGTCTGAAGCACGAGTCCAAACACGACAATGAACTTGACATTGGCAGGCGGCAGCCTATGACATCACCACTGTGAGACCGTGAGTAGGAGAAAAGGGCACCTGAGAAATATGTCATCCACTTCTTGTCTGAAGGAGACGTGTGCAGGAATACCGGAATCACGGCAAAGGGACGCAGTGTCTCGTTCCATATCGTTTTAACCATGGTTCCCTGAGACGTTCCCTTTCAATAGGAAACTCATGCTGTGTCCCCTAGGGGTCGTTATGGGGAACGGCATACTCACGCTGAAGGGATGAGTGCCCTATTGGCTGAACTAAGTAGGTCTCAGTATTACGACTATCTAAATCAAGAGGAGACCTAACAATGCCCTTCGCTCAGTATATCTTGCAAGGAGACTCACAGAGAGCCTACCACTTGCAATTGTTATCGTAGCAGAGCTCAAGAGAGCGGAGGCCTCAATAAAAATAACTCTCTCTAGCAAGAGGAGGCCTATCAGCGCAGTAGCCAAGGAGGCTCACAGAGATCCTAACCACTTAGCCTATGTCTGAGCTCATAGGATGTATACAGTACGTCCTACCTCTGTCAAGGAAGCTAAATAACAGGGCTAGCAGCCTACCACATTAATGGGAGGAGCTCAGAGGAGCGGAGGCCTCTAATAGAATGACTCTCTTAAGTGAGAGAAGACCTAACAATGCTCTGGTTCAAGAGCAGTGACCAAGGAGGCTTACAGAGAGCCTAACAGCTTAGACCCAGGCTGAGCTCGGATGATAGAGGCCTTAAGATAATGAGCTAGGAGGCCTAGTTACATCCAGTGCATGTCAGGGAGGCCTAAAAAATGCATAGCAACTTGACACTAAAATAACAAATGGAGCTCAGGGGAGCCTACATCTCAGCACTACTGCCCAAATCTGGTAAAAAAAAAAAAAAAAAAAAAAGGAGGCCTCAATATGCTGACTCTCAAAAAAGAGATGAGGCCTAACTACATTCTATACCCAGGCAGCTCCAAGGAGGCTTAAAACGAGCCAACAACTCAGAATATCTTTTTTAAAAGCAGTATCCAAGGAGGATTAAAGGGAGCCTAACGACTTGACAACACTGCCTACTAAAAAGCAGGGGCCTTCTCATAATGAGGAGCCTAATCAATTCATACCGTATGTAGGTGAAGCTCAAAAGAGTGGAGGCTAAACCCCAGGATGGAAAACCGCATTTTACGCACTGGTTTCCTACACTCAGGTCTCGCTTCGCTCGGTCCAAGGGCTTGAGACGGCACTGCCGCCCCATGGCGCTTCCTAAAGGCAGTGGCCAAGGAGGCTCAAAAGCCTGACAACTCAGCACCACTGTGTGTAGGAGCTCTGCGGACGAAGGCCTTAACCTGACAACTCTCTAAAACGAGAGGAGGCCTAGCAATGTCCTAAGCAAAAACACCATGCTCCATAGAAACTAAGGAGGCTCACTGAGAGCCTACTTCTTAATAATCTATCTGGCGTGAGACAACATATTCACAACCAACTTCCTTTTGAAAGCAGTGGCCAAGAAGGCTTGCAAAGAGCCCAAACACAGCACTACTGCCTGCCGAACTCTGGGTACAGAGGCGTGCTACACTCAGAACAACTTACCAAGGAGGAACTCATACCCGCTATTCAGCGGAGCTCTTGGGAGCAGGGGCCTGAAAGAGTGACTCTCTGTATAAAGAGAGGAGGCCTAACAACACTCCCCTACTGTAAAGGCAGTAATCAAGGAGGCTCACAGAGAGCCTAACAACCTAGCGTACTGCCTAGCTGATCTCTAAGGACAGCATGACGACTCTGTCAATAAAGTCTGTCTGTCAATTTGAGGTGCCAAAAAAGGAAACATTCTGTTCAACTAGTCCCTGCTCTGTCTACTACCCCCATGCTAAATCCCGCCTCACTGTAATGGTGGCCACGGAACCCGAACAGCGGAGTGCAGACGCTCAACTCTCCTCCCTCAGGAGAGAGTCAAGCCCGGGTGGAACAATTACTGCGACGCATAGCAAAAAGCGTGCATTTGACCCCCTGGAGAGTCAAACGTGCTAGTTCACGCATCAGATTCTATCACTCTGAAAAGAATCATACGAGAACAGACACGAATACATCACTATGAGTGCCTTAAACTCCCTTGAGAGCAGCCGAATGCGCTCGTGCAAACACTAACTACTATCCCTCAGGAGAGAGCAGAAAGAGAAAAAAAATTCGTACCTGTCTCTTGTAGTCAGTCTTGTGAATGCATCATACTTAGCGCATCCAGCTTCTTCGAAGAGAAGACAGCATTGCACCCAAATGCGCATCCTACATCCCTCTAAAATAGGTACAGCACGAACAGAGCTTTTCATTGAGAAATCCTCTCTATAGCGAGATGAGACCCACGTAATGCACGCATTTAACTCCATCAGGAGCTAAACGCGAATGCTCCTCCCTTATGTCCAAACAAACAGTCTCCTGAAGACAAGAAAGAGGTTGACAAATTTCACATGTGACCTTTTATACTCACAGTCGCACCAGCGGTGACGTCATAGCCTGCCGCCTGCCAATGTCAAGTTCATTGTCATGTTTAGACTCACGCTTCATGCTAGGGGATGCAGCGCAAGTTCCCTTTCGAAAGGGGAATATATATATTTATATCTACAGTGCTATGCATAAGTTTAGACACCCATGCTAAAGTTGACTAAAAAGAGGAATAAAAAATCATCTTTTGGAAATTGAACTTAATGCCTTAATTAAAAAAAATAGGAAAAATCCAACCTTTAAGGACCCCAATTTTCTTTGTGAATGAATAATGTATCGTAAATAAATAAATGGTCTTCCTTAAAATACAGGGTGCATAAGTTTGGACACCCCTATGTTAAATTCCCATAGAGGCAGGCAGATTTTTATTTTTAAAGGCCAGTTACTTCATGGATCCAGGATACTATGCATCCTGATAAAGTTACCTTGGCCTTTGGAATTAAAATAGCCCCACATCATCACATAGCCTTCACCATACCTAGAGTTTGGCATGGAGTACTTTCCATTAGATCATCTCTCAATGCAAATCAAACCAGCTATTAGGCTAACTGAAATAAAAATATGGTTTTATGTTTCTTATATGATTCTTTGTTTTCTCAAATCAGCAGTGGTTCTTCCAAAGGTCCTGGTCAGGGCAGAGAACCTGACGGCAGCGTTCTCGGTCTACATGGGGAATGTGACAGGCCTGTTCTCATGGGTGGTGGCCATGCCTCAACCACCACAACAGGTCACAGGGTATCAGGTCACATGGGCAGAGGTCATCACAGAGAGCCGCATAAATAATCTGCCGAACAGCCTCATATCCCAGTCTCAGATCCTACCTCCAGTAAGTCACGTTCAGAACAATTGGTCACAAGCATACACTATGTTCCCTGGCAAGGGATCCTGGTCAACCAGGATATGTTTTGGTTTAGGCACTAGCATGCAGGTCCAGCAGCTGGATCACCAAACCAGCATGAACTTCATACTGAATTGGTTTCTAAGCTTAATTCTGTTCTACACTGTTCTTAATAACGTGTGGTTGTTGTAGTAAACACACAACAATGGAGGTTTCACGAGTTTGCCTATATAGCTATTAAGGTTAAACGTATTTGGCTTGCTGTCCGCAGTGGAGGGGCTCTAGGAAGCAGCTTCAACTCAAGCTTAGATGTACCACCCAGTGGGACTGCTAATGTTTGTAAGATGAGTCTAGTAGCAAAATGCCTAAATTATGTTGGTGGAGTTGGGGAGGTGGAGGGATGCCAAAACAGCTGATGCAGTTAATTGAAAGATTAGATAGGTTCACTCCTCCCGAAAATTAAGTTTAAGAACTTCACAAACAAATAAATAGTCTTCAATAAAAATAAATAAATCCTAAAACGGAACACTCAGGAGATCAAAAGGATAAATATAACATGGAAAAACCACATAGAAAACAAGACCGAACACTGAACAGAGGAAACTAAGGGCTTATAAACAGGCAGTAATTAAAGGGTATAATGGTACATGCACTTTTACAAGTTGATTGTACTGAAATGTGTGTTGGCAGTGCCTGTACACAACCATCATATAATGCTAAAAATCCATTCAGTGTTTTTTTTTTAAATCTCCTTATATGTTTTCCCGTCTCAAATCGAGCCGTCTGACCGTGTAACGTCACACGGTCGGACGCCCCTCCCACGATTGTTAATTGACAGCAGCGTTTCAACACAGACCCGCCCTGAGCGAGCTGTCATCATAGTCCGCCATTGTTGATTGTGCATTGCAGAATGGCGTCTAAGCGATTGTGGTGTTCTGTTCTTGGGTGTAATAACGAACACAGCAGTCATTTTGATGTTCCTAAATCCGAACCGCTGAAGACGCAGTGGCTGAGTTTTTTTTTCGAAGGGAATATTCCCCACGATCAACGTCAATGCTTTCATGTTTGCACAAATTATTTCACCAGACTGCTTTATAAACGAGAACATTGAAAAAGGTATTAGCTCCTGTCTGAGTATGTGTTGTTTATGTGCCTAATGACTGTCATAGTCTCACAGACTGGTTATTTTTTAAACAGATCGGTAAAATTTTAGTGCTTCAGCCCTGACAGTTGTACCTAACACTGCATAGATAACGTTACGCATCACGGACAAGCCTATATTTACAGAAAAAAAGTTTTTCATGACCATTAGCTGTAACATCATTGTCAATGAACTAACGTTTACATCAGTAAACACATAGAGTTCGTATCTCACCCTGCCAGTACAGTACATACAAAGATAGATCAAAGTGACATTACGTTAACCAACCATTCAGAAACGTCATGTTTGAGCCTTAATTGTCGAACTTCTTCAGGGCCGTCATCTTGTTCCGGGTCCATCTTCGGTTCAAATTGATTCGGTTGCACAGATGTGTCCTCAGAGACTCCCGCTGCCATTCTTTCTTCAAAATATACCCTCAACTGTTGTCAAGGCAACACTCCACGTGTATTGTGTCAAAACGCCCCACAGAACAGAGGGGCGGGGTGAGCATAGCTCATAATCATTTAAAGACAAATGCACTTAAATGGCGTGCTGAAAAAAGAGCTGTTTTTGACCAGGTAAAATGAGTGTTTTCTTACAATACTAATGGGAATTTTTAATTAAAGTATATTACAAACTTTTCATTTTGACCCTAAAGAATCATATTAACTTGTACAAAAATGGCATTATATGACCCCTTTAAGAGAAAACAGAACAGGTGTAAAGGGCTAATCAAAATCCATAGTAACTAATAAAGAGCGGGAAAACAGAACAAAGGAAATATTCCAGAAAGCAAATTTATCTTACCGTCAAACATACCCTTAACTCTTGGTTGACTTACCCAAACCTTGCTTACTCAAGGTATGCTGGTTCCAAAAACTCGTTCGGGAGTTAAGCAAACTCTGAGTATGTTCACTGTTAACACACAAGACATTTTCAACAGAGCGACGAAATGTAAATGACCATGGAAATGAACGCTAAGAAAAAGCATGCCATTCTACATCTTCTTTTATTTAATGGTTAGTTACATTCTTAGTGCATATCACCATCTATTTGGTGGTTGTGCAATCATGTTTCAGTATTTTCGTTAAATAATCTTTAATCACTGTGAATAAGAACTATTGTTTGTTTTATGCTAATTATATAATAAAAAGAAAGACTGATTAAACTACGTAAATATCAGTCTGTGCAATTATAGAAATACATTATAGCATAGAAAACGTCCTGTTGCAAAATAAATAAATAATAAATCTTCTGAATGCAGATCAACGATTCCACTGGAGCCTTATCAATAGAGCACACATGCACTGAACACCTCTGAAGTAAACTAACCATGGAACAGAACCTGCTCCGGAGCGGGTTATGTTCAGAGATTAAGCTGATATGGCTACTTACCCTGAAAATTACCTCTGAAAGTTGAGGTAAACCACTTACTTACCTTTGTTCACCCACAAATTTAATTCCAGTCATTAATTACTCACCCTCGTGTCATTCCAAACTCATAAGAAACCCATCTTCGGAAAACAAAAAAAAAAAATTTTTTTTTTAAATCTGAGAGGTTTCTGAACCAGCCATAGGCAGCAACGTCATTGCAACTTTCAAGGCCCAGAAAGGTAGTAAAAACATTGTTAAAACACTTCATCCTTAATTCATCCTTGAATAAAGGACTTTATTCAACAATTTCTTCTCTTCTGTGTCAGTCTTCTAAGCTGTTCATGTAGCAAACAGTGGAGTGCTTCTGGGTTCTATGTCAGAACATGTGTCGTGGTGCTCACGCGAAAAGCGTAGCCCAATAATGAGCCGGCGTTCTGATGTGTTTGTTTTTTGCGACTAAAAAGTATTCTCGCAAAAAGTATTCTCGTCGCTTTTTGTAAAGCAAAAATGTGCATTACAGTTTCCACATAAATAATATGCAGCTCAACTGTTTTCAACAATAAGAAATGTTTGTTGAGCACCAAATCAGTATATTATAATTATTTCTGAAGGATCATGTGACACTGAAGACTGGGGTAATGGCTGCTGAAAAAAAAAATCTGCTTTGCCATCCCAGAAATAAATTACATTTTAAAATATATTAAATTATAAAACAGATTTTTTTTTTAATAATATTTCACAATATTACTGTTTTACTGTATTTTTGATTAAATAAATGCAGCTTTGAGCATGAGGGACTCTTTTTTTTATTTAGAATTTTTAACAACATTGGATTTGTATTTTATTTATTTCTCAGACTCAAATGATCTTGATTAACTAAAAAAAAAAAACCTTCTCTTTCCTCACAAATAGGAGCGTAATATCCTGGTAGTTTCTGGTCTTCAGTTGGCATCTCTCTACAGGCTTGAGGTGCAGGTGATCACTATGGGAGGACAAGGCCCAGCAACATCCAGAACCTTCCAGACACCAGCTCACAGCAGGCCAGTCCTGCACTACAGTAAGCTCTTTAAACTTATGAGACCCCAACATTTGTGTACCAAATCACATATTATTTAAAAATAGCGTAATCTCTCGTACTTTTTTCGTAATCTTTTGCGGTATCTCTATGGCACTGACCTCTCCAGCGCAAAAAAAATGCAGCCCAACCCTTAAATCTTAATAAGGGTGAGCTGACAATACATTCTTGTTCATCGGAAGGAAAAGGTCAGAGGGTATATGAGGTCAAAAGTCTTGTGCAAGTAGCCCCAGCTCTTGATGTCGAGGTCAACCAATAAATCATGTAATTGAGATGAATTGCTTTTCCTCTCCTGACTCTAGTGTATATTTAACTTTGCAGAACCAAGGATTAAGAAACACCATCTAAGGTCGGTGATAGAACGGCACTGAAGACTACACTGCAATGAATCATCCTGGACCAGAACTGACTCCTCAGGAACACAGAGTGTCAGAAGAACCAAAGAAAAGTTAATTGCAAATCGTGTTTCAGCCTGAGCCAGTCAGTTGCCTCATATAGTAACTCAAAATGGGGACCTGCTGTAATCTGAAGATCAAATTGTGATTGACATTATGATATTTAAAGACCCATTAATTTCCTGTAGGGGGGATCGGCTTCCACAAACTAATTAGTATTGAATTTGCAACAAAGACTTGGGCATCAAAAGCAAAAGGCATAGGATAAAAACAAAGTGCAAATACAAAAAAAACAAAAAAAAAAAACGTTGTGATTAAATGCCTATAAGGCATGTTTTGAATTGCACCTTCCCTAAAAAAAAAAAAAGAAAAAAAAAGAAAGAAAAAAAGTATTTCTGGTTACACTCACCCTGAAATGAACCCTCTTTAATCCAATATTGCATGATGACTAATTTGGTTTAACTTGTAAATAAGCCTTGACTCAATACAACTGTTTGTGGTTTTGCATGTGTTCGTTAAGCATGGAATTTTACTGTTTGTATCCCCATTGTGTCAATAGCAACAAATGAGGAATCAATGAAAAATATTCCTGCTCTTTAAAAGGAAAATGCCATTTCATTTTATGAGGGTTTTGTGTGGTGCGTGCTCAATTTGCTGTAGAGATATTTGTTTGCAGTCATGTAATTCCTGTATATACTGTATGTTTTTTTTTTATTTATTTATGTATGCAATACAAATGTGTTATGTGGATTTGTAACTGTCTGTGTGTGAGTGCATGAATGTGTGTGTATGTGTGTGTGTGTGTGTGTGTGTGTGTGTGTGTGTGTGTGTGTGTGTGCGGGTTCCCCCAGCATCATTCACAAACTGACAAACCCTTGAAAGGACATTTTGTATAAATATATTTGTAAATTCCCATGGATAATGAATATTAATGTACATATTTTATATGAATAAAGATGTTAAACCTTGTTTTCCCTTTACCATACTGGTTGTGTGTTTTGTAACAGTGCTACCAGGGTGAATAGGAAATTAAATCTATCATGCCACACAAGCAATATTCTCTAAAATCATGTACATTTAAAATACCACAATCAATACAAATCAATATAAACATGCACATAAATTTAATCTAATTTTACTACTAAAACACACTACAAAACAGTCAAGGCAAGGAACTTTTCCACCCCTTGACAAGATACAGTATACGTATACAGAACAGTTGTGTTTGTTTTTCATTTTGATGCAAATGTACACACTACTTAAAAAAACAAACAAAAAAAAAAACATTGAGATTGAGAATAATGAGATGTTCTGTTGATGCAGCTACATTGTGTTCTGCTTCTATTTCTGTTATGGTTCAGTGTGTGTGTGTGTGTGTGTGTGTGTGTGTGTGTGTGAAAACAAAGCATTAAGCCCAATGGATAAGTGTGTGGTTACTCAAACATACACATATGCAAGCAGGCAACTCTACCCTTGTAGCTCTGTAGTCACTTTCATCAGAATTCAACTCCACATCTGGCCCTCGTGTCACAAAAGAAGTGTGTGTGTGTGTGTGTGTGTGTGTGTGTGTGTGTGTGTGTGTGTGTGTGTGTGTACGCCTGTTTGCTATATGGAATATTGATGTGCCTGTTGCCATTACCCCTTCAGAGAATGTCTGACCAAAAAGACAGGAGTACCACAGGACAGGAGACAACAATATTTGTTTTTGTTGATCCTCAGTGAGATTAAATTTTGTCCATTCTACTATTGCAGGTCACACAATATAATGCAACAACAGAAGATTTTTAAGCAGTATTGAACAAGCGGGTCTGTTATTGCCCTGTATTCCCTTACAAAAAGTTATTTTAATCTTTTACATTAAAAATAAGAAAGTATATTTTCAGTCTAATTTTTATGTACTTCTCAGAAATATACTTTATGTACTTATCAAAAATATACTTTATGTACTTATCAAAAATATACTTTATGTACTTATCAAAAATATACTTAGACTTTTCTGTCATTATGAGTCAAGTACACTTTTGTGTAATTTTAAGTATATTTGTCCTATACTCAATATTTTGCTCGGCATGTGCTTAAAAGTATTAAGTTTTATAAGTAGGCCATATACTTGGCTTGTTGTTGTGTTTGGTTGAGCCTATTAAATACTTCTTTTTTTTTTTCTTTTTTTTTTTAAATACTCTCTTTAAACTTACATTGTTTGAAAAAAATATTTATAAAGAAAACAGATATGTTCTTCAAGGTTTGTTCGTCGAGCTAGCCTGCGTTTTGTTTGACAATACTTCTAACGTCAATAAGAAGTCACGTGACGTCACCCAACATTACTTAGAGCACCTTTAATATTGGGTTTTTTTTTTTTTTTTTTTTTTTTTTTGTTGTGGCAGACTAAAGACTAATGACAGACTGTTGATCTTTGAATAAAAATATGTTTGGTTCAGGTTTGAAATTCATTAAATTTTATTATTATCTAAGTATGTTAGCATCATGCTTTTACCTATTTTCACAGTACAACTTTTAACACACTTTAAAATAATTGTACTTTAGTATATTTTCTAAAAATATATTTTAGAAAAATATTCTTGAAGTGAAAGTTCAGTTTATTTTTTAAAAGTGTATTTATTTGCACATTATTAAAAATGTATTTTAGGTATATTTTAACTGTATGCTGGAATTGATCATTATAACCATGCATTGAAAGTATACTCTCTGTCATATCCTAATTAAAGGCAAAAAATATATATATATATATTTTTAAATAAAAAATATATACACTTATGGTATATTGCTTGTATGTCTCTAAGACACTCGTCATGAATTTGTAATGTACTTGTAATACAAATAAAGTACACTTTAATATCACTAATCAAGCATGTAATCAGTCCCTACACAGGCATATAAAGTATACTAAGTATACTTAAAGTTGGTCCAATTTAGTTCAGAACAGTACAATAAATACACTTAAAGTTATGCTTTACTACAATTTAATTACAACTAAAATATACTTAGTACAAATTTCAAAATAGCACACTTCAAGTTAACTTATCATAAACACAATTAAAGTATACTGATAATTAGTCTGGCTGAAAGTATACTTAGCACCTTTTTTTTTCACCAGGGTGTGTGTGAGCCTTGTTTAAGATGAGAATGTCACATTTTTATGGTTAGACTCTAAATAGTTCAAAAAAAAAATTAAATGTGTATCTGTCTGAACTCCCTGAAGGAGTGTCTGAAAAGTTGTTGTTTTGTCACATTGTCTAATAATGAGGCACATCAGTATCAACCTTATTGTTTAAAGTAATCATTCTCTTGTCAATGATGCCTCAATGGATTTAGTTAAGTAGAAAATATTGCTAGCTGTTTGAATCCAGGCCTAATGTTGGTATGACTGATATAAAGGCTGTCTGAATAAATAGATGGAGCACTGCATGATGCAGCTGGAGCGCAGTGAGAACATAAGAGAATTAAATGGCCTGGTTGGAAGTGTCTTCTTGCTTCCTTGCTGAAGTGTTGAACTGTGCCTCAGGATTTATGAGTGCTCCTGGACTCTGGTGACCCAGAGACAGGGATTTAGAAGGAACAGAGAGAAGGAATGGTGGGGGCAGGAGAGTTTGGGAAGACTCGATCCGCTTGCAACACATTTATGATGCTCCAGAGAATGGTCGCAGAATGGTACAGAGAAAGAGTGTGAGAGAAAGGGAGACTAAAAGGGAAGCAGCATCAGGAAGAAGGAAACCTAGAGGGGAGAGAAGCAGAGGAACCAAAGGGGAGAAGAGGCAAAAGAGGGACAATGAGAGAAGGAGAGAATAGATGACTTCAGGGACTGAAAGTGTGAGCAGATGAAATATGTATCAAAATACTTCACACTTTTTAAGCCAGAGGGAGATATGATATTTTCTCCTCCCACTTTCCCATGAGCCTCCCAGACGAGTTGCCTAACAACTGGCCAATCCCATAAGAAACATTTTCAAAAAAGATTGCTCTCTGGCCTGTGTTCTCGCTTACACCATTACAGCTTAAATTCCTGCATAATGGTATCTGACAAGTAGCTTCTAGCTTTGAATCTGATAAAGAATGAAACTTGGTTCAGTGATTGTCCACTTTCCATTATCTTGTTTTTTTTTTAAGTAAAAAAGCAGTTTTTCTTTTCAAGACTTTAATCTTTTTCTTCATTCTTCACTGCATGTATGAATAGCATATTAATGTATTTTTAACTAAATCTGAGCTGACATTTCAAATTAATAGATGAATCAGTGTCATGGATCAAGGTTGAATCACTGCCACATTTTGTTTCACTTTTGCAAACTGAATCAGCATGCATCATTATTTAAATGTTTTACTATTCTCACAGGTCTATTTAGTTCATCTTCAACAATCATTTAGTATTAAACATTGTTTAAACTTTGTTCCAGTGTTTGTTTCAACTTTTGTGCAAAATTCTGCTTTCAGTTTTTTCAACATTGAAACAACAACAATGCCTCGGTTACTATTCCCTTGCTCAATGTTGGGGACCCCTTGCTGGGTGACCCAAAGCAGACGAATAGTTAGTCTGATTTACGCCACATGCCAGCTCTATGGATATAAGCATTTACTGGCCAACCTGGACACAGCAGATTATTCCTTTCCTGGTCTGAATCCTGGAACAGAGGAGGATAGAAGGCCTGCAACACAATAGATCTAGCCACATTAGTGGGAACCTTGGGAATGTAACTTGGCCTAGGGTGAAGGAACACCTTTACCATGCCAGGTGCAAATTCCAAGAACGATGGGGCAACCGACAGAGCTAGCAAATATTCTATCCTTTTAAGAGAAAGAAGTCAGAAACTTGACTGAAACCTCTTCAATAGGCTTAAAGGGAGCCAGGGACAGGCCTTGGAGCAGCACTGCCAAGTCCCAAGTGGGCACCCTAGTGCGTACCGCAGGGCTCAGCCTCAATGTGCCACAGAGGAAACATGTTACTAATGGGTCTCTCCTTAAGGACATTCCACCCAAATAAATGTGGTAAGCAGCTATGGCCACCACATAAACCTTTAAGGTGAATGGGGATAATCCTGCAGTTAATCGCTCCTGTAGGAACTCCAGCACTGTGTCAACAGGTCAGTTAACTGGGTCTAGCTGATGACCAATGCATCAAGAAGTGAACACTCTCCACTTCAAGGCTTTCAATTTCCTCATGGAGAGAGCTTTGGAGTGAAGGATGGTCTCAACAACCTCAGTTGAGAGACCAGAATCCTGTGCAAGCCTCTACCCCTTCTTGCCTGGAAGGACGATAGGAGAGGGCTTACACAGAGTATACCTGTCACTGTTGTTCTGTGATAACCCACACAGTGAGATTTTTGGATAACACAGGGAAAGTGTGTTCTTTCTATGGGAAAGGGGAATGCTCCGGAAGTCACATTCTTCCAAGGAGTTATGTGGGAAATACATATGGACTAGCCTGAAGGTTGTACTGCATATGAATACTGACTGACTTAGCCCAAGGGAAAGACACAGGCTTCGATTAGGAGCAGCCGTGGAGAAATACACATATAGGATCCCTGTAGGGTCACACATATGGGACCCAGCCTAGACCCGGTTCTCAAGGATTCAATGGATAAAGGCCTGGCACCGGACGTTCCACCACGTCCGGGCCGAGGGTGTTGGAGGACTCACAGGTTTTTCACTCTGGAGCAATAAGGAGCACAGTAGGGTGCAGCAAGCCGACAGAGCCGGACCTCTCAGTGCTTCTTCCCATTTAGGGTGAGAACACGGGAGGAGACCAGCTCTACATCTAGGCTATAAAATCTAGCGAATGTGTTAGGTGTCAACAAGCCCGCACCTTTACAGATATATGTTAGCGAGGAGCCACATGCCAGCGCCCAGGAGGATGCAACGCCTCTCGTGGAGTGGGCATGCAAGCTGAGCGTGCAGGGCACGCCTTGTGCTTGGTAAGCCAAGCCGATGGCATCCACTATCCAGTGGGCCATCCTCTGTTTGGAGACAGCCTTTCCCTTCTGCTGGCCTCCGTAACAGACAAAGAGCTGGTCTGAGGTCCTGAGACTTTGGGTTCTGTCCACATACAGACGCAGAGTGCGAACGGGACAGTGCAAAGCCAGGGCTGGGTCTGCCTCCTCCAGGGGCAGCGCTTGCAGGTTCACCACCTGGTCCCTGAAGGGAGTGGTAGGAACCTTGAGCAAATAGCCAGGCTGGGGTCTTAGTACAACATGGTTGTCACCCTGCCTGAACTCTAGGCACGATTCATCGACCGAAAGTGCCTGCAAGTCCCCTACCCTCTTGATAGAGGCCAGTGCAACCAGTCCTCATGGAGAGAAGCTTTAAGTCTGCTGATTGCAAGGCTCAAAGGGAGCATCCTGAAGTGCTCGAAGCACCAGGGAAAGGTTCCAAGAGGGTATGGAGGGGGGGCAACGAGATTTTAACCGTCTCGTCACCCTAAGGAACCTGACGACCAGGTTGTGCTTTCCTACTGACTTGCCATCTATGTGGTTGTGATATGCTGAAATAGCGGCAACATGTACTTTGGAGGGAGACAGCCTTCGCTCCAACCCTTGCTTCAAGAAGGAAAGCACGGACCCTATCGAACATCTTCGGGGGTCCTCTCGGCGAGAAGAACACCAGTCGACGAACAGGTTCCACTTCAAGGCGTTCGCTTGTCTCGTGGATGGTGCCCGTGCAGAAGTGATGGTGTTAAGAACCCCAGGTGGTAAGTCACCTAGAACCTCCTGTCCCGTCCAGGGACCAGACATGGAGTTTCCAGAGGTCCGGACGCGGGTGCCATAGTGTGCCCTGTCTCCGAGTCAGAAAGTCCTTCCTCAGAGGAATGGGCCAGTGAAGGACTGTCACGAGGAGCATGAGTTCTGGGAACCTGGTCTGGATGGGTCAATAGGGAGCCACCAGAAGGACCTGCTCCTCATCCTCCCTGACTTTGCACAGGGTCTGCGCAGGTAGGCCAGCTAAGTGCCAGTGCATCCGTGCTGAGTGTTCCCTCAGTCAGGGAGTAAAACAGCAGGCATTGGGAGGTCTCTGAGGAGGCAAACAGGTCTACCTGAGCCTCCCCAAACTCTCTCCAGATCAGCTGAACCGCCTGGGGGTGGAGTCGCCATTCTCCCGGGAGCACAGCTCGTGACAGCTCGTCGGCCACATGGTTGAGCACACCGGGGACATACATGGCGCAAAGCGACCTCAGATGCTTCTGACTCCAGAGGAGGAGATGGCGGGCGAGTTGCAACATGCGACGGGAGCGTAGATCACCTTGTCGGTTGATGTACGCAACGGTCGCAGTGTTGTCTGTACGGACCAGCACGTTCCTGCCCTGTAGCGGCCTTTTTAAAGGCTCAGAGCGAGACGTACTGCTAGCAACTCAAGACAATTGATGTGCCAGTGCAGTTGGGGGCCCATCCACACCCCTGACACTGCATGCCCATTGTACGTGGCACCCCAGCCAGTGGCAGAGGTATCTGTGAACATCACGGCATGCCGATGAGATTATCATCTGGTGAGTGCCGTGATGCCACACCCATCTCGGAACTCGGCCATGAAGCCAGTGCTGAAGCGGTCTCATATGGAGCAGCCCGAGTGGAGTTACTGCTGCTGCTGCTGCCATATGTTCCAGGAGCCTCTGAAAGAATTTCAGTGGGACCGCCGTCCTGCCTTTCAGTTCAGTACTGACTGAGGGCGTTCCTCTGTGAGGCGCGCTGTCTGTGCGAACGAATCCAACTCTGCATGGGGGCAAGTTTGCTCTTTTCCCAGTTGACCTGAAGACCCAACTGGCTGAGGTGCCTGAGCATAAGGTTCCTGTGTTCTTATAACTGATCTCGAGAGTGTGCTAGTAGGAGCCAGTCGTCGAGATAGTTGAGGATGCGCACGCCCTGTTCTCTCATGGGAACAAGGGCCCCCTCTGTGACTTTCATGAAGACACAGGAAGACAGGAACAGCCCGAAGGGCAGGACCTTGTACTGATATATTCGACCCTCAAACGCAAAGAATCGAGACATGAAAGTACGCGTCCTTCAGGTCTATCGGTGCAAAGCAATCTTGGGGACGGATGCATTCGAAAATGCGTTTCTGCGTGAACGGTAGCTTGTGGAGGTCAAAACTCGCAGGTCCAAGATCGGTCGTAACCCACCGCCTTTATTGGGTACAATGAAGTAAGGACTGTAGTACCCTGACCTCATATTGGCTAGAGGGACCGGCTCTATTGCGTTCTTCGCCAGTAAGGACTGGGCATCGGCTGCTCTCACTGTAGTGGAGTGGATGGCCCAAAACTTGGGGGGACGCCGGGCGAAAAAAACGCATAGCCGAGCCTGATGGTACAAATGAGCCAGCGAGACGGACTGGGGAGCGCTAACCAGGCTCGCAGGCGTACCCATAGTGGGGCAGTGAGGTGGAACACAGGGACGCGGCTCAGCGGCTCAGAGTCTGAGTGTGCTGAGCAACACTTACCTGGTTCCACGGTGCAGGAGGTGCAGGAGGTGCAGGAGGCAACTTGGTTGCGTTCTTGAAACGCACACTGCTGCCCGCTGGCGATAGAAGAGGATGAGAGTGGTGAGGATTCTCTCCACCCACTGCTCTCCGGGCCCTCTTCGGACCCAGAGATGAAAGAAACTGCTCTTTTATTGAAAATTTGGGTTCCTAAACGGACACAGGTGGAACACAAACAAAAAGGGAACAAAGGATTTTCCACCCGGGCCTCATTCGGGGGAGGGAGCGGTGTGGTCACCATCTCCCGAAGAGCAGTCCCATCCACCTCTGGTTCGCTCGTCCTAGGGCCACTTACCCTTGGCTCTGCCACCCTTTTTGCCGGGGGCCTGAACGGGCTGGGCGGCCTGCTTGTGACTGGCTCCACGACGCCGTTTAGGTGGAGGCTGCTGCTGCGACGCGGGAGCAAGGACAGACGCAGAAGACACCCCCTGACCACCGCTGCAAAATGTGTTTGATGGCCTCAGTCTGCTTTTGTACAGCCGAGAACTGCTGGGCGAAGTTCTTGTCCGCGTCCGAAAACCGAAGAGACCGGTCTGGGACACGGGGGAGTTAAGGAACCTGAGCTTGTTGGTCTTCCTCATGTCGGCCAGACACAATAAAAGATGGCGTTCCTGGACCACCAAAGTGGACAATGCACGACCCACTGACTGTGCGGTGACCTTCGTTGCATGAACCGCGAGGTCCATTTCGGCACGAAGTTCCTGGAGAACTTGTGGATCGTGACCACCCTTGTGCAGTTCGTTCAGTGCCTTGGCCTGATGGACCTGGAGCAACGCCATGGCGTGCATGGCAGAGGCGGCTTCCCCACAGGCCTTGTAAGCCTTGCCGGTTAAGTCCGACGAGTACAGCCTCGAGGTCTGGGGACACGGTGGAGGGTTCCACACGAGCCCGATCCTGTTGGCGGCCTGGGAAAGCATAGCCATCATCTCCGGGTCCGACTCAGGCACCACTGACACACCCGAAGGAGGCAGCGAGTCATCATCCGCGGAGAGATCTGACCCAGCCTGTGATGCAGCGATTGACATCTGTTCCTCATGGGGAGCACCCAAGGAAACAAATGGTACACACCTCAACGATGGTCCAGCACGTTCCGTTGGCGGCTCTACTTGCTGCGGAACGTGAGAGGGATGAGGGTTCCTAGGGGGTTGGTTCCCCGAAGGAAGCGTGCTCACTGTAATCCTCAGGTCTCCTGTGTCTCCTTTGCAGGAACGAGAGTCTCGACTGCAGCTCTGCGATGGTCATCTTCCCACAATGGGTGTATGACTCATCCACAAAGCATCCAGAAACACACAGATAGAATGCCATCTTTAAAAAGACACGTTCTATGTAAGCTCTTTTAGGGACTGCTCTCCTTAATGCTGAAGCACGAAGGGGAACAGTCGCCGCGAACATAGACAGGAATGTGCACCTGTCTGTGCGCTGTCTCTCTCTTGCTGGTGTGGTCTTACCAGCCATCAAAATGGCTTTTGAGCACTCTCACTGCACACCAGCTGTGAGAACAGCTTTTGTTTGCTCAAGGAAACAAAAAACGGTAAACAGAAAGAAGAGAGAGAGAAAGACCGCTCGCACTGCTGTGCTGTGTCGCCCGCACCAGGGTGGAGAGGCTTGTGGTTTCACAATCTCTTGTAGAGTTTGTAGAGAGCATCGAAGTCCTTGGCTCCGAAGCAAAAGACTGAAGTGCAATCGCACCTGCTGCTCATTTTATACCTGTGCTGCATGGCTGAACAGCTGATGCAAATGATTGCACGCCAATGTGCATTGGCTCGTTTAGTTTCACTCAAAGTAGATTGGCCTCTCTAGCGAGATTCCTATTCGTCAGTCATGGGTCTCCCTGAACTCTCAGATACTTTTTTATTCAGGAATGAAAGATTTATTAGGTGTTTTATTTAATCCAACCTATATTGATTTAGAATTCCCTCCGATGTGTTTATGTCATGTCAACCAGTTTATGCTAAAATAAATCTACAATTTCAGAATGCAGAGGAGGGAGACATTTTACAGCTTGTTTGTTTGCAAAGAGCTGCTTTGATTACTCAATATGTATGACAATTTGAGCTGAAAATCTCTGGGACCCACAAGAAGAAGAAAGGCTCATGGAGTTGAATGACAGTCATTTTTTTCAGAGCAAGAGCTATTTTGCACATTGCACTGAAAAGAAGGCATATCTAGCTCATGGATTTGAGTGACTTCCCTCAAGGGCATTGGACATTTGACGTTCATAAGCTTTTAAACCCTGAATGTGTGATAAATGTGCACATCACCACAGATGAAACAATTGCATTACGGTTTAAACGCTTGATGCTTTTTTTATTATTTGAATCATTTTAGCAACATCTAATTTTTGCAAATTTTTAAGGGTTCAATGTGTTATTCCAAACTTCACAATATAGTCCTTTCGTTTCAGTAGATTATAGGCCCACAGGTGAGTGCTGTCAGAATAAACCATTATTAATATATAGGGTTCAAAAGATAATACTTATTGTATTCTCTGCATTTGAAAATGAGTCTTCTGCATTCAGTACGCTTTTGTAATGACATGAACTTTGAATAGGACCTTTAAATAAGATTTAATAAAAATTGCTTGAACAATAATGAATTCAAAGTAATGCGATTCTCCAGTCTAATCTAATAGGATGCGCTCTGTATTGTAAAGTGGGTCTTGCTGTACTCTAGGGAGATACCTTTTGGCCATTACTGCAAAGTTGTTTTTGTCCTGTAATGGGGACCAATGAGAAAATAGGACATAGACAACTGAGAAAACATCTTAGATAATGTGTGTCCTACATGGATTTACTACATTGTATGCATATGTTTGCATGAGTGTGCGCAAAAGTGCATGTGTTTTGTGTCCTGAGAATAGTGAGCAGATGTTCAGTTATTACTCAAAATTATATGGCACATGGCTGATGCTGGTTTCTCCCATCAGCACCTAGTATGGGGAGCCATTACTTTAGCGCTGTATATTTGATACTATCCCATATCAGTCACAGTGGATTTGATTATGAAGAAATGTTCACTCCATTAAATTAGATCCTACAAAAATGTATGTTACAGGCGATGTTTAAGGGAAACCTCATGAGATAAAGAGATTATAGCCCCATATGGACATCTGGAGGCCTTGATTTCTTCTTTTCCATGTGGATTAGTGTTTTGAAACTTTGTTTTTGTGGAGCACAGCGCTGCACTCGGTTGCTTTTGTTTGTCAGGTTCCTTTGAGGCTTTTTTCCGCGTCCAAATCCTGTTTAATATGGATTATGCATGTTGTCTGCACTGGGATTACTGGGGATGAATTCCATAACAAAATAGCAGCAAAACAGGATATTTTTGACTCCTGCTTTATAGGCACCGCATGAAGTCTATGTCAGTTAAGTAGATGATTTGTGATATTAAAAAGGTGGCTGACTGGACTAGTGCTAGTAGAGCTGACAGCAAAACAGAGCACTGCATTTTTTTATTTATTTTTTTGCAATACAGTTCTACTCTTATGATAGCTTAAAGCAAAAATTCAGCTGACTGAATTTACACACTCATTTAAGAGATCCACTATGACAAAGTACCAGATTAGCGATTGTGTTTTTCTACATCTCTCGAGGATTATCTCATCACATCAAATTAACTGGAATGTTTTCATTCATATTTTGAATTATTTATGTTCCCACGACAGTTCCCATGGCAACGTCTTGTTGTATTCCACCAATGATAGATTAATCACCAACCCAGGCTCACTGAAAAAAACTTGCCTGTGGTGATATTTCTGCAAAATATGACATTGCTTCATGCACATTTCACAACACTCTCAAAGAGAAATGTCCAGTGAGTGGTGCTAAAAATGAATTAAATTATATATGAAACAGACACATTAATCTGGAAATGATTTCTTTTGCTGGTTGTGTGTATTGCAGCAGTTCAGAAATAAAATGTATGATGAGTGGCACTTAAAGGTCAATGCTCTATCACAGGGCTAGGCAACTCTGACCTTCGAGATCCACTTTCCTGCAGAGTTTAGCTCCAAGCTCATCTCCCTGTAGCTTTCTAGTAATCCTGAATTCCTTGATTAGCTTGTTCAAGTGTGTTTGATTAGGGTTGGAACTAGGCTCTTCAGGAAATTGAACAACCATACTCTAAGCAAGGGTACATTTACACATCAACGATATGCTTAATACGGAGACGTTTTTCCTTTGAGTTTTCCGCGTACAGACGACATCATTGTCAAAATGATCATCATTCACAGGGATCCGCTACGACAAAAAACACTGTATTCTGCTGCCAAGCCATTAGATGGCGATGAAATACTATAGATTGAACATGTAATATGCATGTGCATGACGTCATTGTTTTCAGAGATTCTCGTTTTTGTTGTTTACGCGGAAAGAGTTTTCAAAAACTTGCACTTTGAATCCTGTTTTCAAAAGTTTGCAATTTCAGCCATTGTCATGTAAATGAACAGCCAAAACGCAAAAACAGTTTAAACCTTACTGTTTTAGTGGAAAACGGTGTTGTCAAAACAGCCCGTAAACTTAACCGACAGTGTTAACAAAAGTAAACGTAAGATAAAAACACCTTTACTGAAGCAACATTGCTATTTAAAACGACACTCGGTTACTATCGTAACCTTGGTTCTCTCTAGAGAGGGAACGAGTGTTGCGTAAGTTTAGCTTACGCTACGGGAAAACTCCTTTTCTCGAGAATACTGAAGCAAAAAATTATCCTTAATTTTTAGAATGTAAAACGCATTTGCTGCAGCAGGCAGACATAGGCGAGACAGCTCGCGCGCCTATTGGCTGCTCTGCGGCAACTGCTGCAACCTATCAGTGCGTCTTGGCATGACTCCAGCACCAATGGGAAGCCTTCCCGCACTGTCGTCATAGCCCGACAAAATGGGGTGTGGCTAACCTATAAAATCCCCTCGCACAGGTTGCACAAGTGATTTCAGTCGACTAGAAGCGAAACCAAGTGCAGCACAAGCACGGCAGGCTACGCAACACTCGTTCCCTCTCTTGAGAGAACCGAGGTTACGTTAGTAACCGAGTGTCGTTCTCTTACGAGAGTACTCTCGTGTTGAGTAAGTTTAGCTTACGCTACGGGAACCCTATGTAAAGCGTCGTGCGTGCTGAATTTCAAACACTTATGTCCCAAGGGCAGTAGCCTGGGGCTCATGCAAAGTGAAGTGATCGCAACGGCATAATAGGGCGGGACGACTCTGTGTTATGAGATAGGTGCATAAACATATCTATACAGTTAAGGCAGTACGACCACCTTAAACTGCATAGGCCACAGGAACTGCAGCATATCAACAGTCTAATCAAACTGAGTTGGGTAGACACTGTTGATATAGCATCATCAGACTGAGAGCAGTCTGGCCTGTAAGGCGGGTACTTCCAGGTTATAAAACCTTACAAATGTAGACAGCGAGGCCCAGCCTGCTGCCATACAAATGTCATGGATTGAAACCCCAATTGACCATGCCCACGATGAGGCCATACCTCTAGTCGAGTGGGCCCTCACCCCCAAGGGGCAGTTCAGACCCTTGGATGCATAAGCTGACGCGATAGCGTCCACTATCCATCTGGACAGGGTCTGTTTCGAGATGGCTAGCCCTTTGATGCGGCCACCGAACAAAACGAAAAGCTGCTCCGTTTGCCATAAAAGTGGCGGAGCGCTCTACATAAATCCTTAATGCCCTCACCGGGCAGAGAAGGTTAACCCCTGCCTCACTATCAGAAATAGGGAGGGCCGAGAGGGAGATAACTTGCGCTCTGAAGGGAGTCGCAAGCACTTTTGGGACGTAACCGTGTCTTGGTTTGAGGATGACTTTAGAGTCATTAGGCCCAAATTCCAAGCACGTAGCGCTTACTGAAAGCGTGTACAGGTCGCCCATGCGTTTTACTGAAGCTAGTGCCAACAGAAAAGCGGATTTAAATGACATGTATTTTAGCTCCACCGCGTGCAGTGGTTCAAACGGTTCGCCTTTCATGGCCTCGAGGACCGTGGAAAGGTCCCAAACCGGAACCGAGGGTGGCCGAGGAGGATTCAGCCTCCTAGCACCCCTGAGGAAACGAATTGTGAGGTCGTTCTTTCCTAGCGACTGGCCATTTGCAGGATTTGTGAACGCTGCTATGGCTGTCACGTACACTTTGAGCGTGGAAGGGGTTCTCCCGCTGTCCAACAGCTCTTGTAGGAAAGAAAGAACCACCGTTACCTCACCTTTTAGCGGGTTTAAATCATGAGCTGAGCACCAATCAGCAAACACTGACCATTTAGACGTGTAAAGCCCTGAGCCTGTGACAGCAGGTCTTTTCTCAGTGGAATCGGCCATGGAGCCGCGCTCCCTAGTTCCATCAGTTCTGGGAACCAGACTTGATTCTCCCATAGCGGAGCTATGAGGAGTATCGAGCATTTGCTCTCCCTGACTCGCTTGATTACCTGTGGTAAGGCGACCGGGGGAAACGCATAGAGAGGGCGTCTGGGCCAGTTTAGGGCCAACGCGTCCCTTTCTTTTGAGAAGAACATTGGGCAGTGAGCGTTGGTTTGTGATGCGAACAGGTCTACCTCTGCTCTGTCGAAAATGTCCTAGATATTCCGCACCGTAAGGGGGTGCAGGGACCACTCTCCTGGGGAGAGTTTTGCCCTGGATAACTTATCTGGGCCCACGTTCAGGACGCCCGGCACATGCGCCGCTCTCAGCGAGTGCAGATTGTGCTGGCTCCATATGAGGAGGCGTTTTGCTATTGCAAGCAGGCTCCGGGACCTGAGACCGACCTGGCGATTTATGTAGGACACCACCGATGTGTTG
Source organism: Scardinius erythrophthalmus (assembly GCF_964197995.2). Lineage (NCBI taxonomy): Eukaryota > Metazoa > Chordata > Actinopteri > Cypriniformes > Leuciscidae > Scardinius > Scardinius erythrophthalmus. Next base: position 26,050,979 of record NC_138223.1, read on the forward strand.
TCTGTCCTGACTAGAACGTGGTGGTTCCTTAGCGCAGGGAGGAAGAACTGAAGGGCATTCTCGACCGCTTTCATCTCTAGACAGTTTATGTGGAGACGCTTCTCCGTGTCTGACCACAGGCCCATAGAAGGTCTCCCTTCGTATAGGGCGCCCCAACCCGCGTTGGAAGCATCTGTCGAGACCACTTTTATTCGTGAGGCGATGCCCAGGTTCACGCCTGACTGGTACCAGCCGGCTCTCATCCACGGTTTCAGAGCGGAAACGCATGTCTGATTCACCGTAAGACGGAGCAGACCTAAGGTCCATGCTCGCGCTGGTACTCGCCGTCTCAACCATAGTTGAAAAGGGCGCATATTCAGCAAACCCAGCTGCAGTACCGTCGAGGCTGAGGCCATGAGACCCATCATACTCTGGAACACTCTGAGGGGGAGATTTTTCCCCACAGTGAATGTCGCTGCCAGGCGCTGTATCACTGCCGCGCGTTCCTGTGTCAGGCGCGCTCCCATAGAGCTGGAGTCCAGTTCTATCCCCAGAAAGGAAATTTTCTGGCTGGGGAGTAGAATGCTTTTGGTCCAGTTGACTCTGAGACCCAGCTGTTCGAGATGGGTCAGCAGTAGTGTTTTGTGTAACACCAATTCCTCTTTTGACTGTGCTATAATTAGCCAGTCATCCAGATAGTTCAGGACTCTCCCGCCCCTTCGTCTGAGGGGCGCGAGCGCCGTGTCCATGCACTTCGTAAATGTACGAGGTGCCAAAGACAGGCTGAAGGGAAGGACGGTGTACTGATAAGCCTGGCCCTCGAAGGCGAATCTCAAGAACGGCCTGTGATGGGCTGCTATTTGGATCTGAAAATAAGCGTCCTTCAGATCCACTGATATAAACCAGTCCCCGGGTCGAATTCGAGCGAGAATTTGTCTGGTTGCAATCATTTTGAACGAACGCTTCATCAGCACTTTGTTCAAGTGTCTGAGATCTAGTATAGGGCGGAGCCCGCCATCCTTCTTTGGTACTAAGAAGTAACGGCTGAAAAAAACCCAACTTGCTTTCTGCTGAGGGGATGGTTTCCACAGCCCCTTTTCTCAGTAAATTCGCTATCTCGGTGCGAAGTAGGTGTGCTACTTCCTGATTCACAGAGGTTTCGACCCGGGGACTGGTCTGCGAGCGAGCTGTAGCGAGTAGCCCTGCTTCATTATTTTTAGCACCCATTTCGAAGCCCCTGGGATGCTTTCCCACGCTCTCGCATGAATGGCCAGGGGTAGAATGAGATCTGGGTTCTGGTCGCTCAGATTCGGGGACCCGGAGACCCAGCCATGATGATGTACTTCGTTCATCATGTTCATTTCGAGTGGGGTATACAGTGCTTCGTGCAGTATTTCTGTAACTGGCACTCCGGCCGTGTGAGTGGCAAGATGCTTTAATACAGACACAGCTCAGCGGCGCTGTGAGCTGTTCACAAAGTGTGTGCACTGAGCGGCAGACACGTGAACTGCACTCACCACACTGCCAGCGCGCTCTGGACTCATACACTGAGGCGCTATGTGTGTGCGTAGCGCAGATGCAGTCATATTCACAAGCGGGGGTGGGCGCTGTACAGCGGGCACATTTCCTACACTTAGAATATGAACGGCATGAGCCGGTTTGACTGATATGAACCCTGTGGTGGTGTGGGACACTGCATGGGTAGTGCTTGTGTGTAAGAGTGAAAACTGGGAAGTGGGCACTATTCCTACACTTAGCGGTCGAGCGGCATGAGCCATCTTTATTGTTTTCGACCTTGGATGAGTGTGACACACAGTGAGGGTAGTGTTTTTGTGCAGGGGTGGGCACTGGGCAGTGGGCACCTGTCCTACATTTAAAACACCTTCGGCCTGAGCCAGAATATGACCCGGTATAATGCTCTTTTTGAGAAATATGTGGGTCGCCGTGAAAACGGCGTTTGTGTGCAGGCGAGCGAGTTGAGAAACTGGCTGCTAAATACACCCTTCGAGTCCCCTCTGCTGAGGGAACTGAGAGAGCGGTTCGTGCATACTTCGATGGCGGTCCGGCCGCAGCGGGACTTGACCATCGGCGCTTTCCTAGGGTGGCTAGGAAGACTTGGGAGGCACAAAGCTCAGCGCAAGCTTGTGCCTGGGTCCCCAGGTGGGAGGCGGTCTGCGGTTGGTAGAGCGCAAGCGCTGCCGTGCATCCTGAGCCTGGAGCTGTTGTGAGGCGGGCGGAGGAGGAGGTGGGGGCGCTGTTTTCCGAGCGGGCGGCTGCTTCCTAGCGCGGCCAGCTGCGGAACTGGAACGCTGCGGCAAAAAGTGTCTCATAGCCTGAGATGTTTACTGCACCTCAGTATATCGCTCCGCGAAGCCCTTCACCGAGGGACCGAACAGACCAGTTGGTGATACGGGAGCGTCGAGGAAGGTGGCGCGGTCAGACTCAGACATGTCGGACAGCGTTAGCCATAGGTGACGCTCAGTGACGGTGAGAGCGGCCATGTTGCGGCCGATAGCCTGAGCAGCGCTGTCACGCTCTCCGCAGAAGGTTGGCCTGATAAATCTGCAAAACGGCCATGGTATGCAGAGCGGAGGCAGCTTGACCGGCGGCAGCGTAGGTGCGACCGATCAGCGTCGAAGTCATCCGGCAGGCTATAATAGGCAGACTCAGCTTGGACCGCCATCCCGCAGAGGGCGGGCACAAGTGAGTCGCTACAGCTTCCTCAATGGGAGGAACAGAAACATATCCCCTGTTTTTCGCGCCGTCAACCGCAGAGAGCGTCGAAGAGACAGAGGATCTTAGCCTGGCCAAGTACCGGGCTCCCCATGACTTGGAGAGCTCATCATGCAGCTCGGGCAGGAAGGGAGCGGGCCTCGAAACAGGTGCAGAGCGGCGTCCAGGCAGAAAACAGCCATCCAACCTGTTAGGCGCGGGCTCCTTGGGCGTAGACCAATCGAGGCCGAGGTCCTCTACGGCCTTGGTGAGGAGGCGGAGAAGCTCAGAATCGACGGAAGCCCTCACGCTGGATTCCTGCGTCGACGGGGCGGGGTCCGGGATGGAACCTGACCAGGCCTCACTCTCAGACGCGAGAATCGAACAGCTGTCCTCCTCCGCGACATCCCGCTCCATCTCGTCGGGCGCCGCAGCAGCGGGGCGCTGACCATCGAGGAATGAGACGGGGGACTCCGAGAAAGGGGCTCACGGGGACGCCGCCGGCGAGTGCTCTTTCTCAGAGGCTTCTGGTAGCCTTTGTGAGCAGCGCTTTTTACGGCACGGCCCAGCAGAAGGCGTCGAAACAGCCGGGTTGATGGCGAAGAAGGCCTGTCGAGCCCGCAGGGTCGAGAGAGGCAAAGCTTCGCATTCGCGGCAGCCGCCCTCGGCGAGGCCGTGGTCCGCGTGGTCCTTTCCCAGGCAGGAAGCGCACAGCTCATGGCGGTCCCCGCTGCTGAGAAGGGCTCGGCACGAGCCACAGGACGTGACGGGCATTGAAAAATGCCTTTTTGCTCTTTTATGAGAGAAATAAAATGCAATAATAAAAGGATATGAGCGCCGGATAGCGCAGCAGGTACGGTTCTCGAGAAAAGGAGTTTTCCCGTAGCGTAAGCTAAACTTACGCAACACGAGAGTACTCTCGTAAGAGAACTGCTTCTACTTTTATCATGACTTGTGTTTCACAGGACTTGCATTTTGGATTGTGTGCAATACTGTGTACACTAAGTGCAATACTGTACCAGATGAGCTACCTAGCAAGTTAATTACATCAGAAAAGCCATACATATGGAGCTGATTATGTAATCTTGCACTGTTATAAATTTGTTTTGAGGTCAAAGCACAGTATCGGGTAGTGACCGGGAACGTCATTCACTATCCTTCTCATTCATTTTTTTTTTTAAGTTAGACATCAACCTTCATAGTATTACTCAATCAATTAATTATAAACAATATAACAAGAAAAAATAAATAAAAGAATGTACCTTTTAAAATTATAAAAGAGTGGCTGTTTTCCCATTCATTTTTTGTAAAAATTATAAGGTCGCTAATGACCCGAGGTATGTAGCAGTGTAAGTATTTTTTTCTGCACAACAATAATTATGACCGCCGCTAGCGTAGCTAGCGAAGCTAGCGAAAGCAGTCATATAGGGATTGTTTTTTTTCGTCATCTACTGAATTTTTTCGTCAACGATACCAGGGACACCGAAACACCGGGGAACATGAAATTTGGTGGGCATGTAGCCCCACTAGACTTTTATGGAAAAATTTCGTTTGGTCCCCGGGGGCCACTCCCCCCCCACGCTGGGCCCCCCCAAACCCAAAAAATGCAGTTTTTCCTAAATAACTACCTGAACCGTGGCACCGAGGATGAAGAATTTTTTATGGTATGTTGGTCTACTAGACTTTTACGGAAAAATTTCGTTTGGTCCCCGGGGGCCACTCCCCCCCCCCCCCCCGCGCTGGGGCCCCCGTGAATTTTTCGTCAACGATACCAGGGACACCGAAACACCGGGGAACATTAAATTTGGTGGGCATGTAGCACCACTAGACTTTTACGGAAAAATTTCGTTTGGTCCCCGGGGGCCATTCCCCCCCCTGCGCTGGGCCCCCCGTGAATTTTTCGTCAACGCTACCAGGGACACCGAAACACCGGGGAACATGAAATTTGGTGGGCATGTAGCCCCACTAGAGTTTTACGGAAAAATTTCGTTTGGTCCCTGGGGGCCACTTCCCCCACGCACTGGGCCCCCCGAAACCCCAAAAAATGCAGTTTTTTTCTAAATAACTACCTGAACCGTGGCACCGAGGATGAAGACATTTTTATGGTATGTTGGTCTTAAGGGCCCACATCAACCTAGCCCATAATCACTCATTTGTGATTTGCGCCCCTCCCATAAAAAATGAAAATGCAATATTATTCTGCTTTAATCGCCCCTATCTTCAGTTGAGATGTTCAGAACTGCACCACATTTCATGTGTATGATTAACTTGACATCCCCTGGGGGTATGCTAAGTTTCGTAGAATTTCATCCATGGGGGGGGGGGTCTAAAATAAATTCATTTATGTGCACATTTAGTGACTGTACACTCATCGGCCTGTAGATGGTGGTGTTGAGCGAAGGGTTGCTGGTTTAGGATGATACTGTCACACACACACACATGCAGGAATACAAACAAATGCAAGCATGCACAGACACTGACATCCACACACACTAACAAATCCACACGCACAAACACACACACACAGACACACACATACACAAACACACACACACATACACACACACAGACAGACATGCACATACTACTACTTTTTTTAGGTATATACTAGGGGTGGAACGGTACATATATTCGTATCGAACCGAATCGGTACGGGCGTCACGGTTCGGTGCATGAATTTACACGGAGAATACACGGTATAAAAATAAATAAAACTCGCGTGCAAATTAATTAATGTAATGGCAACAACAACTCAACATGTAAGAAATCGAAAGGACATAAGTACTCGTTCATTCAACTTTCAACCCATAACCCATGTTGAACTTGCAAAATCTACAATCAGATTTGAGATTTATCAACGGCAATCGGGTGAAAGAGACACATTTAGCCGTCTAGCCCCATAGACTCCCATTCATTTTGCACTCATGGCGATCGCCCCCCAGTGGAACTCTGGTGGTACTACAACCAAAATTCGGTACAATAGGACTCAATAGGGAGTGGGCAGGCTCTCCGTAGACAGGCTCTGTTTATACTTTCGCCCGCCTCTGCAGCGCGAGCTTCCGCTGACCGCGTGCGTGCCTCCCAAAATGGACGAGGCAATTTATACTTAGCGCTCGCCGGTGTAGGCTACTATTCTTTGGAACGACAGGGTGCGACTCGGTGTAATTGTCCTCTAAACCATCAGGAATCAGCGGTGAGAAGTAAGGTACACTTGTGAATGTTTATTTTAGTACAACAACACTTAGCCCTCTGGGCTTCTTCGTATTATAGTCACACTTAGCTTCCTCCCGCCCGAAAACGGGCGAAGCCTTAAAATCTTACTTTACTTTTTCCCAGGATAACCAATCAAATATATTTTTGTTCTATAATGTTTTCTGATTATTATTTAGAATTTTTGGAATTTTTATGATATTTTGCATTAATTATATAATTTTTATGAGCTATTTTTTCCATTAGAATTAATATATTATTATTATTTTTTTTTTTTTTTTTTCAATAAATGCAACATTTCACATCAAAATAGAGTGCAGGCCTAAAAAAATAAAATTTTCAACTGAGAAGAGCGCCATCTAGTGGCTTCAAAATGTATTAATTTGTGTCATGTCCTATAACCGCCTATAGGCGGCCTATAGCTTTTTTATTTATTTATTTGATTTATTCCCATTCGGAAAGAAAAAAAAATATTACTAAGCAACCACTGAATGGAACAACACAAATTATATATCATTTTAAAGCTTAGGATCTCAGCTTTTTAATGCATCTAATTACATTTATTAACTCCTAACGAGTGCTGAGTAATCCCTCTAAAACCGAGTGTACCGCCAGCAGGCGCCACCTAGCTGCGACAATATTCATTACCATATTTTTAAAAAATCTTGCCTTGATTAACACAAAGTTGATGTCATTTGAAAGCTTAGAGTCTGAACTTTACAGTGAATGTATCCACTTTGAAAAACTCTTAAGTATTGCTGAGTTATTTGCTGATAAATAGAATTTCTTTTTTTTCATAATCTATAAAATAATGTACTGCAATGTGTCAAAAACATCATACAGCTCATGAAACATTCTCAGATAATTGAAAATGGCACTTCATCTTTTACAGCATATTATTACAATTAAAATGAGCCCATCTTTTACAGCATATTATTACAATTAAAATGAGCCCAAAATTAACATAATCTATTGCTTTTTTGACAAGATATTCTTCATGAAGAAAAAATTGCCCATGAGGGGGTGTCAAAGACTGTACAAAAAGGCTATCTCTTTTCCAAATGCTGTAACTTTTGATTCCTTTGTCCAAAAATTATTATTTTTTTATCCAGATGCAGCTAACATGTAGGGGGACTTCACTAAAAAAGAATTTTCCTCCTACCTTATTTCCTTCCTGAGTTATTCCATGACAAATAAGAAAGATATGCAAAATCATAATAAAAATTATATATATATATTGACTTTTATCCACTGTTTCTTGGCAGGACAATGTCCAAATGTAATGTAATTTATATTTTCAAAAAATTTAAAAAGAGTTCTTTCAAACGATACCTACCTTTTGACTCTCCTTGCTATAGTTTTGGAGTTATTATGATTATATCATTTTTATATAGTTTGGGGCAAAATTTGCTGTTTCAGTCTTACCAGTTAATTTCTCTCTCTGTGTGTGTGTGTGTGTGTGTGTGTGTGTGTGTGTGTGTGGGGGGTGTCTTATTTGCACTCTTGATGTTCTAGAGTGTCACCCCTTCATTGCTGTACACTTTTTTTCAGCACAGTGGCTGATCTGTAGCTTGTACCACCAAAAGTTTCTCTGAGTTTTCCTATTTTTTCGTATTTCCCATTCATTTCCTATGTCGCCCGTTTTCGGGCGGGAGGAAGCTAAGTGTGACTTTTTTTTTTACAACCCTTTTACATATCAGAATCATCTCCTTGATTTTTTTGTGTGTTCATATAGGTAATAAAACAAAAGTCACCAAGTTTCACCCCCATCCGATGAAGCAAAAAAAATAAACAATTCGAAACGTTCATGTTTTCGCCCGTTTTCGGGCGAAGAAGCCCAGAGGGTTAGTACACCAAACCCACACTATAAAAGAATCGTGTAAAGCAACCAGATTATTCCTTGTGACATTAGAAAAAAAATGGATATGAGAACGTAACCTACAACTAAATTAACGTTATCTTACATAATTTCTAAACATTTTTATTTAGTTTTGTGAACCTTTTTATAAAACATGGCCATTTATTTTTATTTAAAGGGCTTGTGCCTGCTATTGTAGGCTCATTTTGTTAATGTAAGCAACTAATTTAGACGCAAGAACTGGGTGCCGGTGCTGTGAGATGTACATGCTCGGCCAGATTCGGCTCGAAGTCGTGCGTCTTCGGATGCGGAGCCGTGCGCGCTAAAAAGCCGCGCACTGCCCACCGCCACACGAAATGTGGCCTTGCGCACCCAACGCACGCGACCGCCCACACTGCAATGACACATTTTGCCATGTGCACCCTTGCGCTCGTGCGTCTGCACATAAATAAGAGATGCTTTATTTTCAGTTTTATAGCTGATTGTCTTATTTTGTTTACATCTTACTTTACACACTTTAGGGCAAGCTGTTGCAGCTAGCTCAGGGGAGAGACTGTATGACACTATGTGGTACAGCCTGAGACATGCACAATACAAAAAATTGCCTTCTGCATTTTTGTTTTGCTTTCGGACATCACGGTTCGGTACGAGTTCGGTACAATGGAGGGACCATTGTACCGAACTCGTACCGAACCGTGATGTCTGAACCAAGGTATGAACCGAAGGTATGACTTCTGTGTACCGTTCCACCCCTAGTATATACATAAACATGCTATACAGCCAAATTGCTCCACGTCATTTATTTTTGTGGAAAGCCAGTGCAGGCCTGAGCGGCGGTCATATTTTGTACCGCCATGCGGTACATCTAGTTGAATATTTGATGACTGAATAAGTGCAATTCACCTTTATTCCACAAGGTGGCAATGTGTGATATGATGACGTTTCCATCATAGTTACCACGTACAGAAAACAGATCACCAGCAAAACTTGAGATGGCTCTTGAAAGAGCAAATACTGAGCGCAATCTAATACTAGTGTTACTATCACTTGATGGTGGCGCTGGTGAAGAAGCTGTCAGCGATCAAAATATTGATTTTGAATATGTTGAAAATTATAGTTTTTAGGAATATGTCTGAGATCGCGAATATGAGCCAGATGCTGAATGACTGGTAAGCTCTGACAAGGACAGTGATGATGGTTTAAAACATCTGCGAAACTGAACCCTTCCGAGCTCCAAAAGGTTAAAATAAAATATTATTTATTTTATTATTTTGTAATTGTTACTCTAACATCGGTTTTATATTATCGCAACACTGTGGCCCCCGATCAGACAGAACGTCTTGGGTAACGCTGCGTCGAGAATCGACACATTGGGGAACGCCTTCAGCATTACGCGTCTGAAGCTTGTATGGAACTAGTCCAATCTCGATTGGTTTTGCGTCATTACGTCACTCGTGACGTCGCATGTGGCGGTGATGCGGAAGCTATAAAACGACACCGGACCACTACAGTGTCTGCTTCTGTTAGGTCGAAGCAAGTCGTTCTCAGGAGCGCAGGAAGTCAAGTCAAGTCACCTTTATTTACAGTATATAGCGCTTTTTACAATACAGATTGTATCAAAGCAGCTTCATGGTGATAACATGAAAATAATACAACAAAGTTTGTTTCTAGAAGAAAATTGCTTCATCGTCCACCTTAAGTAAGGCAGATCAATAACATTGTTGAATATTAAATGCCCCCCAAGCCAAAAGCCTAGGCAACAGTGGCAGGGAACCAATGCCCGGTTCCCCAAAACGTTCTTTTCGCTAAGTAGTTCTTAACCTATTCCTTAACCTCTCTCTTAACGTTATGGCACGATTCCCGACACGTTCGTACGCTAAGTATATCTTCTGTAAGTCACACTTTCGTAAGGTTGGTCTGGACCACTCTTAGCTTTACCTTATCACTGTTGCAGGTCTATACGAATATAATTCTGAAGTTTTAATACACCCAGACAGTATTCAATTAGGCTAATTCAAGTGTTTTCATGCAAAGAATAAAATTGTCATTACACTGATTGTTGTTAGATTTTTAATTATATTATTATACAATATTATTAATTTAAAAAATAATTTAATAATTATTAATTTATAAATTAAAAAGTGCTTTTAAAGGCCAGTGAAAGCATAGGCTACTGTCAGTTAAGTCCTATTCGGACGCTAATATTGTTTCTCATGGGCTTGTATGGTATTTTAAAAATTTATAGGGGCGAGTCGGTGATTTTATTGCCATCCGAATCCATAATATCAGTGTTTTTTCTCACCCAACCCGCGTAAAAATCCCTGGCCAAATTAGTACCTACTGTTTTTTGACAAACAGGTCGTGTGGTAATTTAATTGCCATCTGAATCCACATCTCTGAGTTTACAAGAAGAGATTCAAAATCCACTGTTTAAACCCTTTTTGATCACTGCCGAGCACCGAGATGTAGGCCTACACTTTTATTACTGAAATGCTGGAAAGTATTTCCAAGAACAATATTTCATCGCAGCTCCACCTCAGCGAACAAAAATGGGAAAGAGAAGAAAGCACGTACAAATTTGAAATGGTTATTATGGCAGCAATATGTTACAATTTAAAAATATGTAAGCTAGGCTATTATAGGCTATTATAGTTTGGGTTATTTTTCATAATATCCCATAAGTCCTAATAAATGCAATTTCAACTATTTCTGAAGTGCTTCTTTTATAAAGAACACCACTTTCTCACATAAACAGCCCCTGCACGAGAGAATAATTGATTCTCGAGCCATCGATATCAACCAATTCAGCCCCATCGCCACGGACCGCACCCGGTAACGTCGCACGTAAGAAGGTATATCTTAAGCAGCTTCCTAAGGTATGGTTCGGGGAACACACTTAGAAACATAAACAACTTTGGTAAGATATATCTTTCGAGTCTTCTTAGCACGCTAAGAGTGAGCGTTATCAGGGAACCGGGCCCAAAACTCCAACAAGGTGACAGAATGGAGAAAAATACCTTGGGAGAACCCAGGCTCAGTCGGGGGGCCAGTTCTCCTCTGGCCAACGAGCGTGCAGTGTATGATTATGATTCAGGCAGCATTACAGGTCAGAAGTCAGATTGGATCAGAACATTCAGAATATTTATCCAGTTCCATTTGGTTGGAAGATGGAGTCATCACGCTGGTATATAGAGGACTTTGTTGAGGATCAGTACCGATGGCTGTTGTGTCGATGAGGCCTTCACAGGGCTGATGAGGCTGGCACTTCAGGGATGCGTCATGGATGGGTCCAGGCGCAGGTCCAGGCGCAGGTCCACCATCTGATCTGGATACGACCCGGATCCGGCTGACTTCAGTAAACTTTGGAATAGACAGAAAGACTAACATTAGCGTAGATGCCTTTCTTATTATGATGTAACAAGTACATCAGGTGTAATGGGAAGTGTCCCCGGTTCCGCCTGACCTAATCTATGCAGCCTAATAATCAATTAACTGATTTGAATAATAGAAATGTAATGTTCTATATGAATGACAGGTAAAAGAGATGCGTTTTTAGTCTAGATATAAACTGAAAGAGTGTGTCTGCTTCCCTGACAATGTTAGGAAGACTGTTCCAAAGTTTATGTGCTAAACAGGGGATCTACCACCAGCAGTCGATTTTGATATTCTAGGTATTATCAACTGGCCAGAATTTTGAGATCGCAGTAGACATGAAGGACTATAATGAGTTAAGAGATCGCTCAAGTACTATGGAGCTAAACCATTTAGTGCTTTGTAAGTAGTCAGCAATATTTAAAAATTTATATGATGTATAATATGGAGCCAATGCAGTGTTGACAAAACGGGGCTAATATGGTCATACTTCCTGGTTCTAGTAAGAACTCTAGCTGCTGCATTTTGGACCAACTGGACTTTGTTTATTATGCATGCAGGGCAACCACCCAGTAGAGCTTTACAATAATCTAGCCTTGAGGTCATGAACGCATAAACTAACTGTTGCGTATTTTTCATTGAAAGCATATGTTGTAATTTAGATATATTTTTAAGATGGAAGAATGTGGTTTTACAGATGCTAGAAACGTGGCTTTTTAAATGAATGATTGGTATCAAAGAGTACACCTAGGTTCCTAACCGACGACGAAGACTTGACAGAGCAGCCACCAATTGTTAGACAGTATTCTGGGTTAGTACGTGCAGAGGTTTTTTGCCCAATAATTAGAAACTCTGTTTTTCAGAATTAAGTAGTAGGAAATTACTAGTCATCTATATTTTTATATCAGCTATGCATTCCGTTAATTTTGTGAATTGGTGCGTTTCGTCGGGGCGCGAAGAAATATAGAGCTGAGTATTATCAGCATAACAGTGAAAACTAATTCCATGCTTCCTAATGATATCTCCCAAGGGTAGCATGTACAGAGTGAACAGCAACGGTCCTAGTTCTGAGCCTTGTGGTACTCCATATTGAACTTTTGATTGATATGACATCTCTTCATTTACTGCTATAAACTGATAACGGTCAGATAAGTATGATTTAAACCATGCTAGTGCAATTCCACTAATGCCAACATAATTTTCGAGTCTGTTTAAAAGAATGTTGTGGTCGATGGTATCAAATGCAGCACTAAGATCCAGTAACACTAATAGAGAGATACAACCACGATCGGATGATAAGAACAAATCATTTGTGACTCTAATGAGAGCTGTCTCAGAACTATGGTACGGTCTAAATGCTGATTGAAAATCTTCACAGATACCATTTCTTTCTAAAAAGGAACATAGTTGTGAGGATACTGCCTTTTCTAGTATCTTTGACAGAAAAGGTAAATTTGAGATTGGCCTGTAATTGACTAATTCTGTAGGATCAAGTTGGGTTTTTTTAATAAGAGGTTTAATAAAAGCCATCTTAAAAGTTTTTGGTACATATCCTAGTGACAAAGATGAATTAATGATATTAAGAAGATAATCTATGACCTCTGGAAACATCTCTTTCAATAGCTTAGTCGGTATAGGGTCTAACATACATGCTGTTGATTTAGATGATTTAGCGAGTTTAGACAATTCTTCCTCTCCTATAGCAATGAATTAATGATTTTTTTCCTCAGGGAGACCACAATGCATTGTCTGATGCGATACTGTAGTAGACGGTTGCATAGTTATAATTTTCTCTCTAATATTATCAATTTTGTAAGTAAAGAAGTTCATAAAGTCATTACTGCTGTGCTGTTTGGAAACGTCCGGTGTTGAAGTTTTATTTTTTGTTAATTTAGCCACTGTTTCGAATAAATATCTAGGGTTGTGTTTGTTTTCTTCTAAAAGTGTTGAAAAATAAGCAGATCTAGCAGTTTTTAAGGCCTTTCTGTACGTAATCTTGCTCTCTCTCCACGAAATGCGAAAAACTTCTAATTTTGTCTTCTTCCAGCTACGCTCCATTTTTCTGGCTGCTCTCTTAAGGGCCCGAGTGTGTTAGTTGTACCACGGTGTTGGACTATTTCCTTTAATATTTTTTAAGCGCAATGGAGCAACTGTGTCTAAAGTGCTGGGAAAGAGAGAGTCAATCATTTCTGTTGCAACATCAAGTTCTTCTAGGCTATCTGGGATGCTGACGAGATGAAACTGATCAGGAAGAAAAATTGCGACCACCGACGTATTGTCTTTTCGCACTAGAACACGATGGCCTCTGAGGTCCAGAAGGAAATATCTAAGAGCCAGAAATACTGCCAACATCCCCAGGCAAATGATGTGCCACGAGAGATGGTGGTCCTTCCATGGACCCCTGTTGTAGTTGGCCCTCCATGACCGCTCCCCAGCCTGTGAGGGACGCATCCGTGGTCACTATTTTTCTTTGACATGGTGCTCCCAGCACAAGTGGAATGAGGAATGAGTCCCCAGGAATCCCCAGGAATGAGTCTCAACCCCAAGCACCTCAGATGATGTAGAACAACATCTCGATTTTGAACCGCCATCTCCTGTGACTGTGCCAGAATAAGCCAGTCGTCTATGTTATTGAGAATATGAATGCCCTGAAGTCTCAGTGGAGCTAGTGCAGCATCCATTACCAGGGGCGCCCTCAGAGGCCTGCGCATCAGGTCAGGACCTCTTTACCGAAGGCTTTCTCGTCTGAATGACAGTCCTCAGATCTGTCTTTGGTTTTGGAGGACTTCGACTGAGAGTGTTGTCTCTGGCCCCAGGCCTTTTGTGGGGGGGCACGAGAGGCAGCACTCTCCCTCTGCTGTTGCAGGTGCGAGGAGCTGGCGGCTGCCTCATGGGACTGCTCCCTGGCAGCAGATCCACGAGATCTGGAATGGCGGCAGGGGATAATCTGTTTAAATGCAGCTGATTGTCGCTTCTCCTCATGAAACCTCTCGACGACAGTGTTGACTGCGTTGTCAAAGAGGCCAGAAGGCGAAAGCGGAGCATCGAGGATGAAGGCCCTGTCCTTCTCCCCAATGCCTGACAGGTTCCGCCACAGATGTCTCTCCATAGCTACTAATGCTGCCATGGAGCGGCCGATGGCACGTGCCATCTCCTTAGTAGCACGGAGAGACAAAGTTCTTTAATATCGTCGAGGGCGACCTCCCCGCTGTTGTCCACCTCTTTGAGGAGGTCGGCCTGGTATGCCTGCTATATCCCCATTGTATGCAGGCATGCACCAACCCGACCCTCTGCCATATATGCTTTCCCCACCAAGGCTGATGTAGTAGGGCAGGGGTTGGAGGGGAGCGCCGGAGTTCTCAGGGATGATGCAGCGTCGGGCGAGAGATAAGATGCTAGTGTCTCTTCTACCCGGGCATCACCCCATAGCCTTTCTCTTTCGAGCCCACAATAGAAGAATATATGCGGACATTGGGGCTCGATAAACAGCTTACTCCACGATCTTGACACCTCAGTGTGGAGATTGGTGAAGAAAGGAAGGCTCCAGAGCGAAGGCTATGACCGGGCTTGCAGGAAGCATTCATCGAGTTTACTTTTTCATTCAAGGGGACGCACACTGCCTATATTGTTTCTCTTTACTCGCCATACTTTTATATATACACTCACCTAAAGGATTATTAGGAACACCTGTTCAATTTCTCATTAATGCAATTATCTAATCAACCAATCACATGGCAGTTGCTTCAATGCATTTAAGGGTGTGGTCCTGGTCAAGACAATCTCCTGAACTCCAAACTGAATGTCAGAATGGGAAAGAAAGGTGATTTAAACAATTTTGAGTGTGGCATGGTTGTTGGTGCCAGACGGGCAGTATTTCACAATCTGCTCAGTTACTGGGATTTTCACGCACAACCATTTCTAGGGTTTACAAATAATGGTGTGAAAAGGAAAAAAAATCCAGTATGCGGCAGTCATGTGGGCGAAAATGCCTTGTTGATGCTAGAGGTCAGAGAAGAATGGGAAAGTTACAACCGAGGTATGCAGCAAAGCATTTGTGAAGCCACAACACGCACAACATTGAGGCGGATTGGCTACAACAGCAGAAGACCCCACCGGGTACCACTCATCTCCACTACAAATAGGAAAAAGAGGCTACAATTTGCACAAGCTCACCAAAATTGGACAGTTGAAGACTGGAAAGATGTTGCCTGGTCTGATGAGTCTCGATTTCTGTTGAGACATTCAGATGGTAGAGCCAGAATTTGGCGTAACAGAATGAGAACATGGATCCATCATGCCTTGTTACCACTGTGCAGGCTGGTGGTGGTGGTGTAATGGTGTGGGGGATGTTTTCTTGGTACACTTTAGGCCCCTTAGTGCCAATTGGGCATCGTTTAAATGCCACGGCCTACCTGAGCATTGTTTCTGACCATGTCCATCCCTTTATGACCACCATGTACCCATCCTCTGATGGCTACTTCCAGCAGGACAATGCACCATGTCACAAAGCTCGAATCATGTCAAATTGGTTTCTTGAACATGACAATGAGTTCACTGTCCTAAAATGGCCCCCACAGTCACCAGATCTCAACCCGATAGAGCATCTTTGGGATGTGGTGGAACGGGAGCTTTGTGCCCTGGATGTGCATCCCACAAATCTCCATCAACTGCAAGATGCTATCCTATCAATATGGGCCAACATTTCTAAAGAATGCTTTCAGCACCTTGTTGAATCAATGCCACGTAGAATTAAGGCAGTTCTGAAGGCGAAAAGGGGTCAAACACAGTATTAGTATGGTGTTCCTAATAATCCTTTAGGTGAGTGTATATTTTTTTAATGAGTGTGAGAGATTTCAGGCCTACTATGATATTAGACTACATAGCCTATAACAAAAGATAATGAATTTCAAACCTGAACCAAACATATTTTTATTCAAAGATCAACAGTCTGTCATTAGTCTTTAGTCTGCCACTTTTTTTTTCACACAGTGCCGCAACCAATCAGTCACTCCTTTATGACTGGCTGCCTGCACATTCACTGTCCTCGTGGCTGCGGCACCTTGTGCTCGCTTATCAATGCATATAAATTTGCGCCTACTGTACGGTATCTTTGTAGAACTTCAAAACAAAAAAAAGGATGCTGCATCCAATGAGGACGACTCAACCTCCATGGACAGTTTTTAATGTTTTATCAGACAATAACTACTCAAGATTTTGCTTTAGTATAATTTTCGGGACAATTAGGGCCGGAATCGGGATTCGGGACAACAGCTTAGATTTTGGGACTGTCACAAATTTTTTGGGACGTCTGGTCACTCTGGTCTCCCTAGTCACATGCGACATTACGAGTGACATAATGACGCAACACCAATCGAGATTAGATTAGTTCCATACAAGCTTCAGACGCGTCACACTGAAGACGCTCCCCAATGTGTCGATTCTCGAAAGGGAACGTGTTTGTCAGGTTTGAAAACGCAAGGCACACTGCCTTTTTGTTTTTGGTTTACTTTGTTCAATTTTTTAAAATAGCAGTGCTTTGTGGTTTGTTATGTTGCTAGGCAACCCTGAATCAGCTGTCCTGTCATTCTAATCGATTATCCACCTTGAATGAGTGTGCGCGGCCACTTGTAAATTGAATGTGCTGGCTTCCGTTGTCATTCGCTTCCAGTTATTTCTAGCTGTGCAAAAAAGCTTGTTATGCTGTTTGATATTGCATGGTATTTCTTACCCTATTATTTTAATGTATTGTCATAATTGTAAACACACTAGTTTGTATCTTAAATAGTTTTACATATTTTATAGCACTGTTATTTTCTTGTTATTTCCCTATAATCGAAAGTCTCGCACAATCAAAGAAAATAGCTTACTTCCGCTTTAAAATTAAGGTGGATAGCACGAGCTCTCTAGAATTGTTGGTTTGCTGTTAAGTAAACTGTCATATTAGCAGAAACGTAAAAAAAAAAAATTACAAGTAGAGGGCTTGTGAAGTCATACAGCTCCGTGACAGCCACCACAAGTTTCTCCTCCATCATTGCAGTTTCCGGATGTTTCAAGCAATTGTAAACTTCCGTCACCACAATGGAAGGCCCACCTCTCCATTTATTCAACTGGACAGTCTACTAGTGGAAATAGACAGCACTTGATTGAAAAGAGCTGATTTTTTTTCCAACTTCAGGCACTCAGAGCGCTCCTACAAAACAGCACGCAAAACGCTCCCTGCCAATAGAAAACAATTAAAATATCTCTCTCACTGCAAAAAACATGCTCTGTCTGATCGGGGCCGTAGAGAACCATCCGTGTTGGATATAGATCCGGGTCGCTGAAGACCCGAATATTTAAGAATGATTGGCGAAACATTCATGCATTTACAGGGGAATTGTGCAAGGACCAAATCTGACCCATATTTATAATTTGTGTTGCAAAGAAATAAAAGTTGTTGGTGTTTTACTGCTACTAGTTTTTATTTCAGCTGAAAACTGCAGTGAATTATATATAATTAAGTTTTGTGAGTTTTGTATTTTATGTTAGAGGCAAGTTTTTCCAATGAGCCTATTGCTAATCACAGCTGATGCAACTAACATGATTTGTTATATTTTTGTTGAGCTAATAAGAGTATGACAGTAACCACGGAACAACAACCTCAGCGTTGTTTGGATTATTAAGTCGTTCAAACCGAAACCGAGCAGTGTTCCAAGATGAGACTCCGTTCTGTGCCAGACAGCCATGTCGACAGCAATCAACTCTTTTGGTATGACCTCGACTCTTTATCCAGACTCTCCCGAATGATTGCCGACCTCGCTCACGGCCAAGAGGGAGATATATTTCCTCTGTGGGCATATCTGTGTATGTGTGAGTGTAAAGTGAACATGCTTGTTTGCGTGTGTGGGTGTTGCTGACAGCCGGAGAGATGGCTGTTCTGATAGTGCTGATGAGGCACACATCGGCGCTTAATCAAAAGCAGAGGCAGTGGAATCACACTCCGGAGATGGGAGTCATAAATTTACAGTGAAACGCAGAGTGCAGTTTTACAGTGCAACTCACAACACTAAAAGCACAGCGAAGGGCCCCTTACGGCACCAGAGTGGAGTGTATTGTGCACTTGTGTGTGGAGTGCACTTACCACTTAACTGATGGAATTAATAATTCTCTCAAAATAATGTACTGTAAATCGGCAGGCGATAAAAGTGAAATTTTATATCTTGTTGGCAAGATATTGTATACAAATACAGAAGCTTAAAATATGCCAAGTACAATACTCAGAGCTTTGAAATGTAAGCTCAAGATCTTCAACACCCCACATAACATTTTACATAATAATGCAAATGATGAACACACTGGTTTCATAAACAGACATCTGCACTCCTTATGAACAGGCGTGATCACATTTCTGAACTCCAAGAATAAAGTTGTGTTTAAATCATACAAATAAAATTTAATATGACCCAGATTTTGGATCATTTTGTCAAAGGCCGCTAAACAGATTGACATAGGCTTTGAAGGGACATTGGCAAACACAAACCACGACAATCAAGATGAGTCTCATTAAAAAGAGCTTGATGCCTGCTAAAAAAAGAAAATCAATATATAATCAAGGATTCTTTCCATTGGGCCACAGACACATCTGATATGTCTTATAAAGAAACCCAGTCAATCAATATTCTCTGTAATGTTTAATACACAATGTCAACATTCAACTGTTTAATGGCTTTAAGTTGGTAAATATAGGCTACAGTGACCTGATTTTATTGGCCAGAGATTTAATAATATATTATAGAGGCATATTGTATCTCAGAAAGCATATATTTGCTGTATGCATGAATCAACGTGTGATGAATAAGAGTTTTGTCAGTTTGGACCAACCTTGAAAGCATTGATCCATAGACCAATTTATTTTACAACCAATAAACAAGGCTGCAAATCAATTTTCAAACCAAATGATATGGAGATAAGTATTGATCGGTGGAGGTGTTGGCAGACACGAAGCACAGTATGAGGCAGCACACTGTGTGTGTGTGTGTGTGTGTGTGTGTGTGTGTGTGTGTGTGTGTTTCCATGGTAATGGAAAAGCTGAGGAATATGTGGAGCTAAGTTATGTTGCCTTGAAGAACTTGAAAAATAAATGCAGGTGCCAGTTTTCATCAAGGACACTGACATTTCATGGCCATTTCATGATGTCATGAACATATACTTGAATGTTTCTACGAAATTTCAGGTTTCATTAAGTTCCATCAATGGAGTTTAGAAATGAAATCATTTTAACAAAGTTTGATGTTATTCATGCTAAAAACAATACAAAATAAATAATAAATAAATAAATAAATAAATAAATAAATAAATAAATAAATAAGAAAAATCAATAAAAATATGGAAAAATAGAGGTACACAATTATTTTTATTGTGTCATTTCCATTTAAGATGTAATTCTTACCATTGTTCTTGTAAGTGTCTAAAAAGTATGAAAATGTGATTTACTTATATTTAAAATATTAATTTACTTGTGAATAGAAAGTTCAAAAGAACATCATTTATTTGAAAGAGATTTTATAAATGTCTTTATTGTATTTATCGTCATTCAATTTTATGCATTCTTACTGAATAAAATAATTAATTTCTTAAAAAAAATCTTACTGAATCCAAACTTTTGTAGTAGTGTACAGAAACAGTAGTGTAAATTCTTACTGTATATTTCAGATCAGATTGACAGCACATTTTATATAATTTTCAGACTTTTATTCATATTCTTTAGTATGGTGATTTTACACACACAAGGCAATACAAGTTTATTTATATAGCACATTTCATACACAATGGTAATTCAAAGTGATTTACATAGAAGAAATTAAACAGCCCATTCTCATCCTAGGGCGTCATATATTGACGCTTTTGACATTTCATCTACATCGAACGCACATGGCACCCTTTAGCATCAATATGAGACGCAGATAGAAATGGGCCAGAAGGCGCCTCCTAGCGGTCTAACCCTAACCCTACACCAGACCTAAACCTACCCATAACCGAACAAAGCTCTGTGCGTCTCATATTGACGCTAAAGGGTGCCATGTGCGTTCGATGTAGACGAAATGTCAAAAGCGTCAGTATATGACGCCCAAGGATGAGAATGCGTTGTTTTGGGAAGGCCAGTGAGTTGTCCATTACAATAATCCACCCTGCTGGTGATGAAAGCATGAACACGTTTCTCTAAGTCTTGACTGGAAACAAAGCATCTAATTCTTGCAATATTTTTCAGATGATAGTATGCTGATTTAGTTATTGCTTTGACATGACTACTGAAGCTAAGGTCTGACTCTAGAGTCACACCAAGATTCCTGACTTGATTTTTAGTTGTTTGACCCCTAGAGTGAAGGTATGCATTCACCTTGAGAACTTCATCTTTATTTCCAAATGCAATGACTTCAGTTTTGTCTTTGTTTAACTGAAGAATGTTTTGGCACGTCCAACTGTTGACTTCATCAATGCATTGGCACAGGGAGTCAATGGGGCTGTAATCATTAGGTGATAGGGCTAAGTACAGCTGTGTGTCGTCTGCATAGCTGTGGTAAGCAATTTGGTTCTTTCTCATTATTTGGCTCAGTGGGAGCATATACAGGTTGAATAGGAGTGGCACAAGAATTGAGCCTTGAAGTTCTCTGCATGTCATGGATGTCCACTCAGACTTATGGTCTCCTATACTCACATAATAACCTCTCCCTCCTAAGTATGACCTGAACATTTTTAGGACTATCCCAGAAAGCCCAACCCAGTTTTCCAGCCTGTCAAGAGGTATGTTATGATCGACAGTGTCAAATGCAGCACTGAGGTCGAGTAGTACCAGCACTGATAATTTGCCTGTATCATTATTTAAGCGAATATCGCACACACACGCATGCTGGACATTCCATCCCTAGTGAAAAATTAATACCAAAATGTATTTATTTTATGCTAAGTATACAACAAATACTTTTACATTTATGTACTTCATATAAATACCATGCAGTTGTACTGTTGGTACTGTATACTAAACTGATATACTTAAAGTATAGTAAATTGGAACAACTAATTTTGTACTAAATTCACTCTAGTTATCTGGAAATAGTGCTGAGGAAATAGTGCTAAGGTTACTTAAGTATATTTGATTGTGCTAAAATGGAACTATTACTAATACATTTTAGGTACATTTTAAATTTCTTGCATTTAAAGAAGGATATTATACAGTGATCATACTATCCTTAATAAATGTGATATTAAAACACATTTTAGGCTTAATATTAAGAAATGTAGCCTGGCAAGCCAGACCTACATCAAGATGTTAGGTCTGGAAACTCACCATAGTCACGGCTCAATCCGAGGGGCGGGATAAATGGCTGTCTTTCAAATTCCCTCTGCACGCAATAGGACAGCGCTTCAACCAACCAGAGCGTTTTCCCTACAGCGGAGCTAGTTGATAGATTCAACTTTTGCCATATATCTGGCCGGCAAAACGACGAACACATCTTCCTTTTTTTAAGAATGACTTAAGTGCCGTTCTTTGCTCTTTTCTCAAAGAAAAACTTAACTCCAAGTCCTCCAGAGTCGCGGCCAAAGCCGATTCGAAAGACCGTTGTTCTCCATCAGCAGCCGTCATTCTTTGTTTTCAAGTGGCAGCCAGGTAACCGTCGCAACTCTGTCGTCATATGTTAAGCCCGCCCCCGCCTACTCTATACACGACGTGATTGGCCTGACCCAATTTGGGTTTTTGTAGCTAGAAGGTTTATTGAGAGTTGCTAGACCCACCTGGCTGCGAAATAATTTTTGCTGCCGCTAGGGTGCGTCTAGATTTCTAGGCTATAAGAAATGTGCATTGTGCAATTAAAGTCTTGCATACAAAGTTTAATTATAATATGTGAATAAATATGTTACAGTTTTTTAATATTGCTCAGACACTAAAATTGGAACTTGAGGCCAACTCAGTGAAACCATTCTCTCATGTACCAAATCTTCAGCTCATGTGTTTCATTTGGGAAACAATGCCATTTAAATTCCACTATCATTTCCCAATTACCTACATGATCATGTCTGAAAACACTTATACATCATTTATTCACTTAAAAAATCAAAACATTTGTGTTCTGAGAAAGAAAGAAGTTATTTTTACCCCCTTGTATTTCTGTTTAGAGTGTAAATATATATGTATATACTGTATCAACCAGGGGAAAATGAGGTGTGAGTGGATTATCCCGCAGCACACTTGCACTGCTATGGCAGGGAAAACAAGAGGGTCCAAAAGCCATGTAAAAAAACACAGTGCTACTGGACCCCTAGTAGCTGAGGGTAGTCAGGCAGAGGAGAAGGAAGGCCCCGTGGAGGAGGAAGGCTTTGACACACATCAAAGTCCCCTGAAAAGACAGAGCTAAGAAGAATAGAGTACCATCTAGAAGGAACACAATCAAGTGGCCAAAGACTAGTGAGGCATCAGTATGGCAGAATTTGGACTTAGACCTTAACGAGGTGCTGCAGAGGTCACTGTGGGGGACTTTGAAGTCTAGGCTCAACCTGTTTGGAGACATTCTTTACCAGGAATGCAAAGACAGGTTTTGGACATTTACCAACAAGAAATCTGCTGTGCCAAGACAAAAGGGTTGGCGAGGGAAAAAGATAGAGCAGCTGGTTCAGCAGCAGCGTCAACTCCGTAAATGCTGGAGGAAAATAAACCAGAATGAGAGGGAGGGTCTCAGAGCCCTGTGTACTGAGATCAGTAGGAGACTAGCCAATATGCGGAGGGCAGAGCATATCTGAAGGAGGCGGAAGAGGAGAGAAAAGGAATGAGCCAAATTCTTTAAGGTTTGCTAGGCAGCTGCTGGAGGAGGCTAAGTCTGGGAGTTTGGAGGTCACTAGAGAGGAGTTGGAAGAGCACATTAGGAGGCAGTATAGCGACCCAGTGAGAAATGAGTCCTTAAGGTCATCGAGCCACTTGCCTCAGCCAGGTCTCCCTTTATAAAAGTTCGACACCCTCCCGCCAAAGCTCAGTGAAGTTTGACAGGTGGTGAAAAAGGCCAGATCCGTATCAGCTCCAGGTCCCAACGGGGTACCTTACAAATTATAAAAGAACTTTTGTGGGTCCTCATGCAAGCAGCCTGTAAAAAGCTACCCATCCCAAAGGCATGGAGAAGTGCTATGTCTGTCTTCATCCCCAAGGAGAAGGACTCTAGGGAAATTGGCCAAGTTCCTAGCATAGCATTGATCAACGTCGAAGGCAAGATTTTCTTCTCCGTCTTAGCAAGAAGATTGACCAACTTCTTGCTGGAGAATGGGTTCCCTGGCTTTCCAGGGTGTGTGGAACACTCTTCAGTAATCTGGGAGCAGATCCAACGGGGCAAACGAAAAAGATCAGACCTGCACGTTGTGTGGCTTGACATGGCAAATGCATATGGTTCAGTACCCCACCAGCTTATCAACTATGCCACTGAGTTTTTCCAAATGCCCAACAGCATCAGGAGTCTGGTCTCAAACTATTTCAACGAACTGCAAATGGCCTTCTCCCTGCAGGAGTTCACAACTGGATGGCAGCAGCTGGAGGTGGGCATCGCCATGGGGTGCTCAATATCCCCCATCCTCTTTAGGGCTGCCTTTGTGGTGATCCTCATTGCTGAAGAGAATGGACGAGCTAATGTCCTGACAAGGATGAAGATCAAACCTGCCAAGTCCCGAAGCCTTTCTCCCAGGAAGCGAGTTAGAAGTGACCTCACTATCTTTACCGTCGGCAGTGAGAAGATCCCCCTTCTTGCTGACCAGCCCATTAAAAGCCTTGGGCGACATTATACAGCAGAACTCTCTGACAAACAAGCAGGGGAAGCTGTGATGAAGCAGCTGACTGACGGCCTGACGACTGACTGATGCCAGCTCCCGGGAAAACTTAAGGCCTTGTGCTACCACACCACACTTTACCAGAGGATAATGTGGCCACTTAAGTTGTGTGAGATTCCATTATCCATGGTAAGCAGGCTGGATGGAAAAGCCAACTTGTTAATTCGAAAATGGCTGGGGGTGCCGCGATGCCTGTTTGAAACCGGTCTCTTTGGAAGAAACATGCTACAGCTGCCCTTACAGTCAATCACATTGGGCATTCTCCAAAACAGGAGAAATCCAGGCTTGTGATGTAAAGGAATACATTGCTCAGTCAGTGAGGGATGCCAATGTCCATATCCTCACTGGCCGTAAATGGAAAGCCCATGCTGAGGTCGACCAGGCAATAAGCAGGCTGCAGCGAAAAAAGATAATCGACAGAGTTCAAGCAGGAAGGGCAGGCCTTGGGTGTGAAGAAGTCCCAAAGTCCTGGTCCAAGGCCAGCAGGAAAGGGAGGAAGGAGCTGGTCGTTGCAGAGGTGATGAACATGGAGCGTCAAAAGATCAAGGCCATAGCTCAGGGGGAATGGACGACATGGGAAAACATGGCTGCCAGAAAAATCAGCTTGGCAGACCTCTGAAAGATCCCGCAGGCAAGGTTTCGTTTTTTTATTAGGGTGACGTACGACACTCTTCCCTTTCTGCGGAACTTAAGTTTGTGGTTTGGCAAGGAGGAATGCTGCTCTCTTTGTAAAACCCCAGGTGTAAGCCTCCACCATATCTTGTCAGGCTGCAAGACGGCACTCTCCCAAGGCCGCTACAGATGACGGCATGACCAGGTCTTGAGAATGCTTGCAGAGATTCTGGAGAGACAGAGGCAGGAAGCGAGCAGAGGGCACTTTGCACCAGCAGACCATTACGTCCAGTTTGTTCAAGAAGGTGGAGGGGGTACAAGCAATAAAAATGTCCCCACAAGGTCAACATTTCTGGTATTACAATCCTTGTGTGGACATTTGGTCCCCACTCCACAGGGTTTACCAGGACCACACACACAGAGGAGAGAGAGAGAGAGAGAGAGAGAGAGAGAGAGAGAGAGAGAGAGAGAGAGAGAGAGAGAGAGAGAGAGAGAGAGAGAGAGAGAGACCATCTGACACACAATCCATCTCCCCATGATGCTCTGGATTTTATCAGGAACACTGCAGCAGATGGGCTGTGAACAAGAACAGAGTGATATGTGTTAAAGCGAACACTGAAGCGGATACACACACATTTCATGAATATTGCGTGCTTTGACTCATCGGAGACCCCTACCTTCTTTGAAATAAGTCTCCGACTTTGGCAATCATCTAGATAGTCATCCAGACTTCATGGCAAACCTATCGAAAGCACTCCTCTGGGGAGTTTCAGCTCCAGACTCTGAAGAAGTGAGTGAGGGAGAAACTTTGCACTGAGATACTCCCACTGCACATCTGCCCCCAAAGCCGGGGAAAATGAACAGTGCTAAAACTAGCTTATGAGACAGCATGTGAGCGTCTCAATTTCACAACCACAATTGACATCTGACACAGTGTTGGAAGGCTGACATCATATTTACATTTAATTTTAGAAAGTGTGGAAAATGTTGCATTTTTCCATTATATATTCCAAAAAATTGCCTCTCACAAGGTTGACAACAAAATGAGAGATAAAATGTATAATGTGCAAACTAATCATGTGTAAATAAATCTCATCCAAAACATCTTAAAAGGGTTTTTAGTACTAAAACTACATGAAAATGTAGACAAAACGGTGGAAGCTTAATTCTACTGTTGAAATAAAAAAGCTATTGCAATTCAGAGAAAAAAGTCAGAATTGGCAGATATAAACTGAGGATTGGCAGATACCTGTATAAACTCACAATTGTGAGAATAAAGTGATAAATGAGATAAAAAATATGCAATTATCGTTGTTGTTGTTGTTGTTGTGGTGGTGGAAACAAACAAAACAAAAAATAGAATTGTGACACGTAAAGTCACAATTCCAACTTTATAACTCGCAATTCAGCATAAAAAGTCAGCATATAGTTTTGTATAACTGTGAGATATAAACTCCGCAATTGTGAGAAAAAAAAGTCAGAATTGTGAGATCACAATTATCGTTTAATTTTTTTATTCCGTGATGGAAACAAGCTTACAAAACACATATGACAAGTACATAAATTATATTTAAACATAAGTCAGTCCAGCCAAATTTTTTGCTCTGTTGACCATAGCATCATTTATCTCCTCTGAGCCTGCATGTCTGTCAAAATATTGACGTTGTGTACCAAAAACAAATCATAGTTCACAAGTGTGGCATATCCAGACGGTGATGAGAAAAGGGATCAAATTTGTCTTGGTTCATCATCAATCATTCTGAACTACTGCCGCTGTCAGACTTTTTATGATTAATGATTCTATGATTTTGCTCTTTATTTCTATTTCCTGTATGTTAATGATGTGGTTTAATGTTCCACTTCTATTCAAAGACTTTCTTCTTGACATCCATCCAAGTTGACCTGATTTCTTTCATCCTGAACTCAAAATGCTGGTTAAACGATTTAATGTTGCCAATCCAGGCGGGTTGAAGGTTTTTACTTTTTTAAGGTTGACTGACATCAATCAAGACCAAATAATTTATTTTGTACAAGTCAATATTGGTTACAGAGGTGGATATTGATTGAAGGGTCAATGACATGCTCATTTTTGTCTGAATCTGAAACTTGTTAAAAAAATACATAGAGTATTCATACAAACAATGTGTTACATAAGTGTCACAGGCCGGGGTGGGCCAATCAGGCTGCACCCACCCCTGGAACCCCTCTTTCACCCTTGGGGGGTCGGACAGAGGCCAAGCAAGACAACAACAGACAGAATAATCAAAAAGGTATATTTTATTTATGAATTAGAAGGTTTAAAGTCTTAAAAGGTAGAGGTCCGGTGAGTAGGATTTCTTCGGTTCCCAGGCCAGAAGGGGAGACTAAAGGGGTTCGTGGAATTGCCGTCAGGTAAGTGTATGGTACGTATGTCTCGGAAGGAGGAAGAGAAAGGGGGGGGTTTACGGCCAGGAGCGTGGGTCTTCTGACCAAGGTCTTTCACCGCCCACCCGACGGCGGCGGCTTTCCCTTCCGTCTTTCCCAAAGGCGGACAAACGCACAGGGCAGGCGAAAGGATGACCAACTGGATTCTTTTACTGTAGAGCAGCCAATGGCAGTTTCTCACAGTCTTCCTCAGAGGCGGGCTTACACACAGAGCTGATAAGAGGAGTTAATTCTGCAAAGCAGACAGGTGAGCATTCATGTAAATCTTCGTGGTTCACATAAGACAAGGGACTTACAACTGGAGTCTTTCACTGCAAAGTAGCCGATGAACAGTTTCTCACAGTCTTCCTCAAAGGCGGGCTTACACACAGAGCTGGTAAGAGGAGTTAATTCTGCAAAGCAGACAGGTGAGCATTCATGTAAATCTTCGTGGTTCACAGAAGACAGGGGACTTACAACTGGAGTCTTTCACTGCAAAGCAGCCGATGAACAGTTTCTCACAGTCTTCCTCAGAGGCGGGCTTACACACAGAGAACTGGAGTCTTTCACTGCAAAGCAGCCGATGAACAGTTCCTCACAGTCTTCCTCAAAGGCGGGCTTACACACAGAGCTGGTAAGAGGAGTTAATTCTGCAAAGCAGACAGGTGAGCATTCATGTAAATCTTCGTGGTTCACAGAAAACAGGGGACTTACAACTGGAGTCTTTCACTGCAGAGCAGCCGATGAACAGTTTCTCACAGTCTTCCTCAGAGGCGGGCTTACACACAGAGCTGGTGAGAGGAGTTAATTCTGCAAAGCAGACAGGTGAGCATTCATGTAAATCTTCGTGGTTCACAGAAGACAGGGGACTTACAACTGGAGTCTTTCACTGCAGAGCAGCCGATGAACAGTTTCTCACAGTCTTCCTCAGAGGCGGGCTTACACACAGAGCTGGTGAGAGGAGTTAATTCTGCAAAGCAGACAGGTGAGCATTCATGTAAATCTTCGTGGTTCACAGAAGACAGGGGACTTACAACTGGAGTCTTTCACTGCAAAGCAGCCGATGAACAGTTTCTCACAGTCTTCCTCAGAGGCGGGCTTACACACAGAGCTGGTGAGAGGAGTTAATTCTGCAAAGCAGACAGGTGAGCATTCATGTAAATCTTCGTGGTTCACATAAGACAAGGGACTTACAACTGGAGTCTTTCACTGCAGAGCAGCCGATGAACAGTTTCTCACAGTCTTCCTCAGAGGCGGGCTTACACACAGAGCTGGTGAGAGGAGTTAATTCTGCAAAGCAGACAGGTGAGCATTCATGTAAATCTTCGTGGTTCACAGAAGACAGGGGACTTACAACTGGAGTCTTTCACTGCAAAGCAGCCGATGAACAGTTTCTCACAGTCTTCCTCAGAGGCGGGCTTACACACAGAGCTGGTGAGAGGAGTTAATTCTGCAAAGCAGACAGGTGAGCATTCATGTAAATCTTCGTGGTTCACATAAGACAAGGGACTTACAACTGGAGTCTTTCACTGCAAAGCAGCCGATGAATAGTTTCTCACAGTCTTCCTCAGAGGCGGGCTTACACACAGAGCTGGTGAGAGGAGTTAATTCTGCAAAGCAGACAGGTGAGCATTCATGTAAATCTTCGTGGTTCACAGAAGACAGGGGACTTACAACTGGAGTCTTTCACTGCAGAGCAGCCGATGAACAGTTTCTCACAGTCTATGATTCAGTATTTCACAACGTTTTTCTTCTCTGTAAGATATATCATAGTTATCTTCTTCACACAATCACAGTATTGTAATGCAGGTCAGTAGATAGGCTCCAGCAGATTTAAGTGTATAAATTCACACAACGAGACCGTGCATCACATCACTTCATCACTGTAAGTCATCACTCCAAGGGGAAATACAAAGCTTAAGGCCGTTGCCCATTTCCTAATCCGCATTTACAGCAACCATCTTCATATGTGAAAAGTCAGCGATCGAATCTTGTACTCACAGTTCTCATCAAGTTTTCCTTATTCCAGCGTCTTCCCTCTTTCCACGAACGTACCTGAATCAACACCTGCCCTTGAATGACCGTGCCCGCAGCCCATTCACTCTCATCACAGCTCAGCCCCGAACTCAGCTCCAAACATTGCTGTAAGCACTGCACAAGCACCACCCCAAAAACACACCGCAGCTTCCCTTTACCTCTCCTTTTATGCTCCTCTTAGACAACGTGTCTCATTCTCAGCCCTCGCTCACCTCGGGCCCAGCTGCCGGTGATCTCGGATAATTAATTCCTGTTTACGGGGCGCTTACGCTGGTTCAGGCTGTGTAGGTGTTTCACTGTTTAGGTTCCGGGGGAGTCGCGACAAATTTTAGTTCCGCTTTACAGGGGACTGATGTATTTAGTCACCCCGTGACATACCCCCCCACCAATCCGTTCTAGTCCCTAGAACGCTATAGTTCGATCCATTCTCCATACCGCCCCGGAGGCTGGCCCCGATTGTCCCGTCGGGACCGTCTTGGGGGCGAGGGGATTTCGGCTGGCTCTTGCTCAAGAACCGGTCCCCTTGGGACCACTGCCCATCCTACCGGTGGAGCTTGGTGGGCTCCTGCTTCGGCGGGGGTGACTGTGTCTACCGGTCTCGGGTAGTTGGGGCAAGGGCGGATCAGGTTCCGATGCAATACCCTCTCTGGGCCGTCTTCTCCTTCAGGACGGAGGACATACACAGGCTGGTCAGGTCTAGGTTGCCGCTGGACCACATATGGTTGAGGTTCCCATCGGTCGCTCAATTTCCCCTTCCCCTGACGCCGGTTGTCCTTGACCAGTACCCGCTCTCCTTGCAGCAGGGGCATTCTCCGGGCTGTCCGATCGTAGAGCCGTTCGTTCTTCAATGCTGCGCGGTCAATTCGGGCCGAGACCTGCTCGTAAGCCAGGTGGAGACGCTGATGGTGGTTGCTCACCCAGTCAGTCAGGTTAGCTCCCGTCTCGGTGGGGCTGGTTCCCAGTAGTAAGTCCGTAGGCAGCCGTACATGTCGTCCAAACATCAAATATGTTGGGGCGTATCCCGTGGTGCTATGTACACTATTATTATAGGCCTGGACTACAGCCGGGAGATGTGTCATCCAGTTACTCTGCTGTTCTGCCTCCAACGTTCCGAGCAGGCCCAACAGGGTCTGATTGAAGCGCTCGCAGCCTCCATTCCCCTGGGGGTGATAGGGTGTGGTGTGGGTCTTCTTGCAACCATATAACTGGCACAGCTCCCTGATGACTCGGGACTCGAAATTAGGGCCCTGGTCTGAATGTAATACTTCTGGACACCCGAAGGGCTGGAACACATGTCTCCACAGGGCGGTTGCAGTGGTGGTAGCGGTTTGGTCTCTGGTCGGGACGGCCCATGCATATTTAGTGAAGAGATCGGTCGCTACAAGGATGTTCTGGATAAAGTCAGCCGGTCGCCCCAGTGTCAGGTAATCCATCGCCACCATGTGCAGAGGGGCCTTGGCCCGAATGGAGACCAAGGGTGCTCGTTCCGTCCTCCGAGCCTTAAACAGGGTGCACCGTGGGCACTGCGAAATAAACCGTCCCACAGTCCTCTCCATGCCAGGCCAGTAAAAGTATCTCCGTATCAACGACGTTGTCCTTTCCTGCCCTTGATGTCCCAAATGCGTATGATACGCTCGAAGTAATGCAGGGGCTTGTTCTTCCGGTACCACCACTTGACATACCTCCTCCCCCAACGTTGGATCCTGTACCCGTCGACAGACGACCCCCTCCTTAAGGGTAAGCCTCTCCCATTGTCCCAACAGCCGTTTTACCCCTTGGGATTGCCCACGCCGTGCCTCTCTTTCCGGCCAATCCCCCTGCTGTAGCCAGTCTCGTACCTGTGCCAGACCCGGGTCCTCCATCTGACGCTCTTTCCACCGTTGGGGGTCCCAACCCCAACTCACGGGAGCCCCTTCCTCCCTAAGGTCCGGGGCCGCTACAATCCCCACCATCAGTCCCTCTTCTGGCGATATAGCCCTGCCAGGAACCGGTCCAGCAGGCTTTCCCTCCGGCAGCCGAGATAGTACGTCAGCGTTCGTATGCTCCTTCCCTGGCCGATACTGAAGCTGGTAATCATAATTGGCTAACTGAGCCACCCATCGCTGTTCGACGGCTCCCAGCTTGGCAGTCTGGAGATGGACCAGCGGGCTGTTATCCGTCACGACCACCACCTTAGCTCCCCAGAGGTAGTCCTTGAACTTCTCGCTGACAGCCCACTTCATAGCGAGGAGTTCAAGCTTGAAGGAGCTATAGTTTGCGTCGTTACGTTCGGCAGGATGTAGACTTCGGCTGGCATAAGCAATAACTCGCTCCTCGCCTTGTTGCTTCTGGGCGAGCACTGCTCCCAAACCCAAGTTGCTGGCGTCCGTATAGAGCGTAAACGGCTGGGAAAAATTGGCATACGCTAAGATCGGGGCTTGGAGCAGCTCCTGCTTTAGCCTCCGGAAGGCTGATTCGCAGGCAGGATCCCACAGGATGGAGGAGGTCCCACGCCCCCGGGCTCGGCCAGAGCCGGCCAGCAGCTGGTTCAAGGGTTTAGCGATTTTTGCGAAGTCCTTAATGAACCGTCGGTAATACCCCACAAATCCTAGGAAGGACCTTGCTTGTCGCACGGTCCTCGGGGCAGCCCACTCCTGGACAGCCGACACCTTATCAGGATCCACTGCGATCCCAGCTGCACTAACCCGATGCCCCAGAAACTTGACTTCCTTCTGGAGCAACTGACATTTCTCGGGCTGCAACTTCAAACCATATCGTTCCAGGGACCGGAATACCTGCTCCAGATGTTGCAAATGAGACTTAAAGTCAGGAGAATATACTATGACATCATCCAGGTACACGAGTGTGGTATCCATAAGCTGGCCCCCCAAACAGCGTTGCATGAGTCGTTGGAAGGTAGCTGGGGCATTGCACAGGCCAAACGGCATACGCTCCCATTCAAAGAGGCCGAAGGGAGTAGTAAAGGCCGTCTTCTCCCGATCTTTTTCTTCCATCTGTACCTGCCAGTAACCGCTAGCCAGATCCAAGGTGGAGTACCAGGCAGCCCGGGTAAGGCTAGTCAGAGAGTCTTCAACCCGCGGCAGAGGAAAGGCATCTCGTTTGGTCACTTGATTGAGCTTCCGGTAGTCAACACAGAATCGCCATGCTCCGGTCTTCTTTCGGACAAGGACAATGGGTGCCGCCCACGGGCTACTGCTCTCCCGAATGACTCCCTTTTCCAGCATTCCTCGTAGTAGGGTCCGGACTTCCGGGTACAGAGTCGGTGGTACGGGACGGTAGCGCTCCCGGCTTGGGGGAGCATCTCCAGTCGGGATCTGATGCTTTACAATGTCTGTCCGCCCATAATCCTCCTCATGTGCAGAGAATAGATGTTCCCATCTCACCAGAAAGTCTTGAAGCTGTCTTGCTTGTTCTTCCCCCAATCCCTCGCCCCGCAGGGACTCCCCAGCAAGGTGGGCCGGCAATCCTCCATCTGTCCTGCTCACCGGGATTTCAGTTTGGGCTAAAGCCACCTCCACAACTGTGGGTCCCGCTCGGCTAAACTGAACTTCCCCTTCCTCACGAATTTGTTGAGGGCCAATTACCGTGATCCGGGCCAGGCGTTGGTGTCGATGAAGATCCACTGCATAAGAATTCGTATTACGCAGTCTGACGGCCACCCGGCCCTGATGTACAGAAGCCAAGCCGCGGGCCACCTCCACAGCCTGACAATCGGGATGAGGCTCCACCAGGATCCATTCCTTAGACCCGTGAAGCTGAGCGGGAAGGCGAGCCCAGATGATAGCCTCACTCTGAGCCGGAATGGACAGTACGTATCGACATGCTACTCTCCCCACACTCTCTTGGTCCCGTCGAGCCGCTGCCATACAAATCCGGCGACAGTCCGCCACAACCCGGTCCCATTCTCGTTTTTCCTCCCTTGGGGCCGTCGGTGTAGGTCTCGTTCTGAACAATTCTTCCCAGCACTCAGAAATGACGTTCATCCCCAGTAGGGCACGATGAGCCCCCATACAGGTGTCCCGAACAATCACAACTCCCTTCTGCGGGACCCGAGTCCCCTGGACCTCCAGGTCCGTAACTAGATAGCCCACATAGGGAATATCCAGACCATTAGCCCCCCGTAGAGTTAACCAGGGGGCATCCGCGGCAGAAAGATCTTGAACCCCGAATAATTCTCGGGACAGGCTTTCAGAGAATAGCGTCACCTGGGACCCGGTGTCTAGAAGGCATTGGACTTCGGCCCCATTGACTCGAACTGATACCAGAGGACAGCGGCCGACCAAATGATTTTTTTGTCGTTGATGAAAAGGGTCAACTAAGGGGGTCCCGACCACTTGACCCACAGTGGCCGGTGACACTAAAAAACCCCTTGTGACCCTCGACGTGCAGAACACTGCCGGACATAATGGCCTGGGGCACCGCAGCCATTGCAGATAGGACGTCCCTGCTCGTCCCACTGGAAACGGAGCCCCGATGGCCGGGGTGGTCGTTGTTCTGGAAATCGACCCCCGTCAGAGTATGCTCGCTCCCGTACCGGTGGCGAAGGGCGGTGAGATTCACGGCGAAGTTCTTCTAAAAAGGTTTTCGACAGTTCGGTCATTTGGTCACGGACGTCTCTTCTCAATTCGTCTCGTAAGGCCTGCTTCCAATCTGGTGGAGCAAGAGGTAAGGGACCGTCTGCCGCATTTGTGGCCATGCACTGGGAGGACTCTGGGATATCAGCATGGTCTCGTTCGAGAGCTAATGCCTCCTGGCGAAGCTCATCGAACGTCAAGACAGGGTTGCGGCGTAGTTGGATCCGGAGGCTCTGGCGTATCGGGCCATCTCGCAGCCCCAGCAAGAACTGATCCTTCAATAGAGCCTCTTCTTCACCAAGTCCATGGTCCTGTCTCCCCTTCAACCGAGACAATTGTTCCCGTAACTGCAGGGCAAAGGCACGAATAGTCTGGCGAGGCCCTTGCTTGCAGTTAAAAAATTGTGTGCGGAGAACAGCTGCGGGAGTCGTGTCACCATACTGTCCTGTTAGGAAACCGAGGATGGCCTGGGCGGTGGCTCGAGTGGCTTCCGGTGCTGCTTGCACTTCTCTCCTTGCTTCGCCGTCAAGTGAATTTAAAATGAACTGGGTCTTCTGGGTGGCATTTAACCCTTGCAGGCCTGCTAAGTACTCTACTTGTGTCTTCCATGCCGACAAACTAAGTTCCGACCCTGGTCCTCCATATTTTTGAGCCCATGGAGCTCCCATAAAGATGGGCATAACCTGTGGGCGACCCACCGGTACATCTTCGTCTGCCATTGCTCGGCCTCCGTCTACTCAACCCAAGGTGAACCCTGCCGACTACGCCAAAAGATGTCACAGGCCGGGGTGGGCCAATCAGGCTGCACCCACCCCTGGAACCCCTCTTTCACCCTTGGGGGGTCGGACAGAGGCCAAGCAAGACAACAACAGACAGAATAATCAAAAAGGTATATTTTATTTATGAATTAGAAGGTTTAAAGTCTTAAAAGGTAGAGGTCCGGTGAGTAGGATTTCTTCGGTTCCCAGGCCAGAAGGGGAGACTAAAGGGGTTCGTGGAATTGCCGTCAGGTAAGTGTATGGTACGTATGTCTCGGAAGGAGGAAGAGAAAGGGGGGGGTTTACGGCCAGGAGCGTGGGTCTTCTGACCAAGGTCTTTCACCGCCCACCCGACGGCGGCGGCTTTCCCTTCCGTCTTTCCCAAAGGCGGACAAACGCACAGGGCAGGCGAAAGGATGACCAACTGGATTCTTTTACTGTAGAGCAGCCAATGGCAGTTTCTCACAGTCTTCCTCAGAGGCGGGCTTACACACAGAGCTGATAAGAGGAG
The DNA here is from genome assembly GCF_964197995.2 of Scardinius erythrophthalmus. Classification (NCBI taxonomy): domain Eukaryota; kingdom Metazoa; phylum Chordata; class Actinopteri; order Cypriniformes; family Leuciscidae; genus Scardinius; species Scardinius erythrophthalmus. The sequence continues at coordinate 26,085,845 of NC_138223.1, forward strand.
TTAATTCTGCAAAGCAGACAGGTGAGCATTCATGTAAATCTTCGTGGTTCACATAAGACAAGGGACTTACAACTGGAGTCTTTCACTGCAAAGTAGCCGATGAACAGTTTCTCACAGTCTTCCTCAAAGGCGGGCTTACACACAGAGCTGGTAAGAGGAGTTAATTCTGCAAAGCAGACAGGTGAGCATTCATGTAAATCTTCGTGGTTCACAGAAGACAGGGGACTTACAACTGGAGTCTTTCACTGCAAAGCAGCCGATGAACAGTTTCTCACAGTCTTCCTCAGAGGCGGGCTTACACACAGAGAACTGGAGTCTTTCACTGCAAAGCAGCCGATGAACAGTTCCTCACAGTCTTCCTCAAAGGCGGGCTTACACACAGAGCTGGTAAGAGGAGTTAATTCTGCAAAGCAGACAGGTGAGCATTCATGTAAATCTTCGTGGTTCACAGAAAACAGGGGACTTACAACTGGAGTCTTTCACTGCAGAGCAGCCGATGAACAGTTTCTCACAGTCTTCCTCAGAGGCGGGCTTACACACAGAGCTGGTGAGAGGAGTTAATTCTGCAAAGCAGACAGGTGAGCATTCATGTAAATCTTCGTGGTTCACAGAAGACAGGGGACTTACAACTGGAGTCTTTCACTGCAGAGCAGCCGATGAACAGTTTCTCACAGTCTTCCTCAGAGGCGGGCTTACACACAGAGCTGGTGAGAGGAGTTAATTCTGCAAAGCAGACAGGTGAGCATTCATGTAAATCTTCGTGGTTCACAGAAGACAGGGGACTTACAACTGGAGTCTTTCACTGCAAAGCAGCCGATGAACAGTTTCTCACAGTCTTCCTCAGAGGCGGGCTTACACACAGAGCTGGTGAGAGGAGTTAATTCTGCAAAGCAGACAGGTGAGCATTCATGTAAATCTTCGTGGTTCACATAAGACAAGGGACTTACAACTGGAGTCTTTCACTGCAGAGCAGCCGATGAACAGTTTCTCACAGTCTTCCTCAGAGGCGGGCTTACACACAGAGCTGGTGAGAGGAGTTAATTCTGCAAAGCAGACAGGTGAGCATTCATGTAAATCTTCGTGGTTCACAGAAGACAGGGGACTTACAACTGGAGTCTTTCACTGCAAAGCAGCCGATGAACAGTTTCTCACAGTCTTCCTCAGAGGCGGGCTTACACACAGAGCTGGTGAGAGGAGTTAATTCTGCAAAGCAGACAGGTGAGCATTCATGTAAATCTTCGTGGTTCACATAAGACAAGGGACTTACAACTGGAGTCTTTCACTGCAAAGCAGCCGATGAATAGTTTCTCACAGTCTTCCTCAGAGGCGGGCTTACACACAGAGCTGGTGAGAGGAGTTAATTCTGCAAAGCAGACAGGTGAGCATTCATGTAAATCTTCGTGGTTCACAGAAGACAGGGGACTTACAACTGGAGTCTTTCACTGCAGAGCAGCCGATGAACAGTTTCTCACAGTCTATGATTCAGTATTTCACAACGTTTTTCTTCTCTGTAAGATATATCATAGTTATCTTCTTCACACAATCACAGTATTGTAATGCAGGTCAGTAGATAGGCTCCAGCAGATTTAAGTGTATAAATTCACACAACGAGACCGTGCATCACATCACTTCATCACTGTAAGTCATCACTCCAAGGGGAAATACAAAGCTTAAGGCCGTTGCCCATTTCCTAATCCGCATTTACAGCAACCATCTTCATATGTGAAAAGTCAGCGATCGAATCTTGTACTCACAGTTCTCATCAAGTTTTCCTTATTCCAGCGTCTTCCCTCTTTCCACGAACGTACCTGAATCAACACCTGCCCTTGAATGACCGTGCCCGCAGCCCATTCACTCTCATCACAGCTCAGCCCCGAACTCAGCTCCAAACATTGCTGTAAGCACTGCACAAGCACCACCCCAAAAACACACCGCAGCTTCCCTTTACCTCTCCTTTTATGCTCCTCTTAGACAACGTGTCTCATTCTCAGCCCTCGCTCACCTCGGGCCCAGCTGCCGGTGATCTCGGATAATTAATTCCTGTTTACGGGGCGCTTACGCTGGTTCAGGCTGTGTAGGTGTTTCACTGTTTAGGTTCCGGGGGAGTCGCGACAAATTTTAGTTCCGCTTTACAGGGGACTGATGTATTTAGTCACCCCGTGACATAAGCATATTTTTAATTTCTGAATTATTTTGGAATTTTTAGACAGCATGTGTTAAAATCAAAAAGTCATACATACACTACTCTCCTGATATCATAATGCAGAAATACCGCATTAAAAGAATGAAAACTATTTTTAAAAAACCTTATTAGTTTGGCATGATCTTTTATTTCTGTTGTCTGTTGTTTGTTTTTCAACAAAACTGCCTCACTGCTTATTAATGTCTGAAAAACCTTTGTCCACCAAATCAGTCATGTGGTGCTGCCAACATGAAAAGAAAAATAAATATGAAACAGTATGAAATATCATAAAGAGGACCCTGCAGACCATCATAACTGCATGTCAAAGTCAATAAGTCTCTTAAGATATCAAATAATTGGAGCTTTTTATGACAAAGCAAGGTTATTAAATGCCATGCTGCATGTGCAACTCCCCTAAAACATAATAATATATGAATTAATAACTGATATTTGCATGACATTTGTAACACTCTTTTTTACTTCAAAAATGTATTTTGAAACATTTTTTTTTAAACTAATCATTAATACATGTCACAGTTATGCTAAGTAAAGTCTGTGTTTTGTTTTGTTTTGTTTTCAAGGACTTTTAGTTCATTTATCATGGTTCCTGTTTGCTCCTTAGTTGTCATGGCAATTCATTATTTGATTAATTAGTGCACTCCTGTTTGTCTAGTTATCTTGTATTTAATGCCCTCACTTATTTCTGTTCATTGTATGGGGTGTTGTTTGTGTTTCGTGCACACTGCTACATTGCCTTTCTTGTTGGAATGATGTTTCTTTTTTTTTCTTTTTTTTATGAACTCAATCTTCATCATCTTTATCTTTATCGTCATCTAAGTAGCATAATGAGACTTCTGCTACTTTATCAAGGCCGCTTTAGAAAAAAAAAAAAAAAAAAAAAAAAAAAAAATATATATATATATATATATATATATATATATATATATATATATATATATATATATATATATATGTTAAGAAAACAATGCTTGCCCTAAAACAGTCAAACTTGGAAGATGTGTTCTCAAGGGTGTGGTTTCTTTTCAAAATCTTCAGAAAACAACAGCCCGATGGTGATGATAGTACTGGGATTACTCAGAATCAACTTAAAAATGAAAACAAGTCAAAGCTGCTGCCAAAGATAGCCTCACAACAAATAACAGATCATCTTCAACAGAGGAAGAGCTTTCCAAAGACATCAAAGCATATACAGTACACCTGATAGAATTGATGACATCTGCAAGATGTTTAGATGGTGAAGGGCACCTGGTCCTCTCCACACCTGTACGATTGTTTATAGAATTTCTAAACCTACGAGACAGAGGTTTGAGGTGATGAAAACATAATGCTAGCACGTCAACGTGTGCCAATCATCCCTCAAAACTGGCATTTTCTGTATACTGTCCTATTTAGAATTGCTGAAGGCAAAAATGTGGTCAAAATGAAAACCACGAATTCAGCAACTACTTCTCAGGAGATTAGACAAGCCACCTTAAGGGAATTGCAGCAATGATTCCTCAAAGTAGAGCAGCAAAGGGGGAGAAACTAAATACGACAACGTAGTCAACATTACGGCATCATGGAGACAATGTTTTAATTTTGCCCTAACCATAAATTACAGACTTCAATGTGATAATGTAGTTATGTAATTTTGAGTGAAATCATTTTTGCAGGCAGTTAATCCCCCTAGACACCATGTCACTAGTTTTCTGAAATGAAGTTTTCTCTGCTCCTAAAAAATAAATAAAACACTTGACAAGTTTCACACCTCAAGCAAAGCGCACTGACAATTAAAGAGTATTTATATAAAACTAACAAAGAGCCTTTTGAGTTTAGCAGACCTCAATGGCAGTTTTCTTTGGATCAATTCACATGTGTCTTTGAGAAACGATTAAGTTGTCAGTAAGCTGCACAGTGCAGAGATTCTCTGATCACATTTGGCTCTGTCTCTGATACAGTTACACCTCTGAGAGATGGAGGATTTGAAGGTTTAAAAGAAATGTATTTTAAATTGAAAAATAGTAAAAAAATAAATAATAATAATTAAACCTTTGTTGTTTGCAACATATATGTTATGTATTTTAAAACTATTTTCTGGTCAGATTTTTTTTTGTTGCCATATGGGGTGTTTCATTACTGCATGAAGACCTAGGCCAGACTGATGACAAAAAAACATACGCTGCCATTTAAAGGGAGTGTGATTGCTTCCCAAGGCAACATTTTTCAAATAGTAAAAGAAATAATAGATTGTCACTGCCCGCTGTGTTAGTGGTTTCTATTTTCTCCAGACTACAGTGTGGAGATTGTGGCACGGCTCTGTGGAGAGGGATCAAACCGTTTGCTTTCAAAGGGATGTGCAGGAAATGACTCTTCAAGTTAAGTGGTTCTTTTTGGTTGATGCTGGATGCGTGCAGGACATGGGGCCGCATCGACCTTTAGGCACGTGCTATGTTTCTAGAGCATTACTGGACTGTGGGGGACTTACACTTGCAGAACACACACATGCAGACATAGCTCAAGGCCACATCTTTTGTGTTGTGTCTAAACAATATTGTGGATTTGAAGGTGGGAATATGAATTCTGCAGTACACCACAATGATCTAATTCCTCAAGACCACACAAGAAGGTACAGTGATGTTTTGTTTCTTAGACCTGGACTTAAACTGATCCTGGAATAATTGGACTTGTTAATGTGAAATATCCAGTCAGTTCCATTTCATAGTTTTTCAGGTCTTCAAATTATATTGGCCGAGTGATTGGGCCTGAGACTGTTTGAATCACTCTGTTTGTCCATTATTGTATTTGCAGAGAGAATGTTGTATTCATAAGTATTGCAAGTTGTCAGTTTCGGAACTGTAAGACAAATTTGTTGAGTAAAATCTTTAAGTACAATCAACTTGGATGCTTAAGTAATTTCCACTTAAATAACATTAAACTGACCTTTAAAAAATGAGTTTCAATCTTGTAAAATTTATAAAAGTTAATAGACTGGGTAAACCCAGCCTGATCTGCCAGTGATTTGATTTCGCCATGCAGCTCAGGCTGGAAACCTGTACAAATATCTATCCTGCTTCCTTTACAAATTTGCGGGAACCAATCACAAACTGGCTTATCCACCTGGCGCGCTATTGGTGGGTTTAATCCAATCCAATTCCAGAGCCGTTACGGCTCTGTCCTAGTCTGGCTATCACCAGACCAAGCTCAATCTTTTAAGATTGAACATTGGTCTGGGGAGTCTGCTATGTATTTTCTTGCACAAGAGGCGTGATCATCGGGCATAGTTCAAATTACTCTGTACACTATTGGATAGTCCTTCAACCAATCAGACCAACGGTCCGGGTGAAGTATTTTGCAGAGCGGCGTGAAAACTCCAGGCAGGAAATGTGTAACCAAACGTGTTGATCAGCAGTTTGGAGAGGCAGCAATGGAATCGAGCGATTTTTGCAGGTTGTGCAAAAAAAAAAAACATGAAAGTTAATGGTATTTACACCCACTCGAGCGATTTGTTTGCTAAAAAGAAGCCATTGAGTATCGTCGAGAGGTTGAAAGGAATTTTGGGGACACATTTTTAATTTGTGGCCACAATATCTATATTTTTCTTCTGCTTGTCATGTGTGGGACTCTGCAGCTCAACAATTCACATTGTTTTGACTATTTTTGGAACTATTTGGTAGAGAAAAAATAGACAAAAAACTGGCAACATTATGTCTGAAATGTAAATGACCAAAATTAATTTCTTATTTATTCAACAATTGTATAAAAGCATTACCCTCCAAATCATGCTGTTGGTTGTAATATCAGCATATCAAATATTTAGAGAAACAGTACTCTTGCTTGTGTGATATTGCTTAAATATATAATTTGCTCATGTAGACTAGACTTGCTCAGAATCTGTCCAGTTGCACTGGGTTGCACAAACTAGCCTTGCTGATTTGTTTGGATCAAGTTGTTTGGAACACAGCTATGGGTTAAAAAGAAAGTGACAGCTGAAACTAATTTTAAAGGATGTAGTATTAGAGTGACACAACTTTACACATAAACCATTTTACATGACACCTGTAGGACTACATGAATGTTTACAGTTTGCAAAATAAAAAATGAACATATTTGGGTCTCAAAGGGATATGGTAATAATATCAACAGAATAAGAAATGAAAAACAACAAGAGATGAAGAGAAAGCAGGAGGGAGAGTTCAGCACAAGCAGAATAAACAAGAAGCGACAAGTGATGACATGACGTCTAATAGAGAGAGAAAGGCTGTTCTTGTCACAACCTTATTTTTCGTAGAACTGCAAATAGAGGAGAAACTGACTATGCTTGTTGAAATATTTCTCTGTTATAATTTACCTCAAACAAAATCTGACATTCAGTGACAGTTCCTCACATAATTCAGTCTTACAAGTGTAGTTTGTTACATAACCAGAAAAATGCTTGCCTGCAAAGTGTTCTGTGGGCCTACAAAAAGACTTTATGAAGATCCGTCTTTACGTAACTCTTTGACTGTCTGGTAATCATCCACAATTTCTGTCTACACAATTTTGAGTGGTTACGACTTGTTCACCAAATCCTCTGTTATAATAAAACCAATGGTCAGTTGCCTTTAATGGTCCATGCTTGCGTTTCCTTTGAAGCTGAGCAGAAAAGATGATTACATGTCACCCTTCGTGAGATGTTTGCAGAAACTATATAGGCATTTTTTGTGGTTTTTGCACCACTGGAGAGGGGCAGACAGTTTCTCAGTCAAAAAACAAATCATCCAATTTACTAAGCTCATCAAGTAAATTGGCCATTTTGATATTGTATTTGTTGTTAAAAAAAAAGTATGAAACCACTTAAAGCAGTTTGTTCCTGGTCCATGGGACTCAAGCCAGTATTGTGTCTACCAATGACAAAGCCCCAAACACAACAAACAGCTCTGTTTCCCATGAGAGCCCTTTCAAGCCAGAAAGCCATTGCTTGTGCAATTTATTTTAATAGAACAAAATGATCATGCCACAGAAATATGTCCAGTGATTAAAACATGGGCCAACATGGGCTTGCCAAAAAAACAAATAAACAAAAAAATTAAATAGCAAACCTTTTTATGTATTTCAAAGTTGTCAAGCAGCGTTTTGTTGGTACAAATTGTTTTACTGCTGTTTTTCCAGTTAACAGTTTGCTGTCTCAAATTATATTTCCCAAAAGTGACATCAGATGAAACAGGGGGAAAAAAGAGGAAATCTGGAAGTTATACTCTTAAAATGCATTCTTCCCCATAAAGCATTTCAGATTCCTTTAAAGAGAACCACCCCACCTAATAAAAGCAGTGTTCACATTCAAAAATGGGATTTCCCGAGACCTTACATATTCATCTTTGAGAAGATACCAAAGCCATTATGTAAATAAGACAGAACTGAATCAAAGGAACAATGTGGAGCTATTCACATAGAATGTTTTGTTGCATTTAAAAACAGAGAATATGGGCAGCAGACTGAAATAAACTGTGCTAAAATGTTTGTCAACATCCGGTGTTCTCCATTTCGCTATATACTGCGTCTCACACAAAAATCCATGAACCATGTAGGCAACAGCCTACTGTATAAATTTGTGCTAACGTTTTGATAGCGTTATTAAAGACCAGATAGCCTAACGTTTGTCTTTAATGTTGAGAAAACCTTGCCAGAACTTTCTAAAAACATTACCCTGTAAGCAGGAATAAAGCTCTGTGACTTGAGATAAAATACCGGCTTCAACTGAAAGTCATATTGACTTGCATATTCAGTCATACATTACATGCTCAGCAGATGTAAATGTTGATAAATCTAATAGGCATATTATTAATAATCCAATCAAATCTAATAATACATCTAATTACAGGATTAAGGGGGTCAATTTTATAATTAGGCTTAGATCATTAATATAGATATCACTGTACCCTGAGGTTCTAAGGACCATATTACTTTCACAATAAGGACATGTCACTACAAGATTGGGGAGTAAACCATTTGGCCATTTCTAAGAGGCCTTTACTATAACACATTGTGAAGGCTCCTGTGAAGGAACTTTGTTAGATGCTCCTTTCTCTTTTATCTCCCTTAAGGCGTTCACTCATGTTTGACAAATTGTCTTTATTCAGTCATTCCAGGAGTGTGGGGATGTGGGCCTCTAGCAATGCACCAGGCGGGCTCTGTTCAGACGGGAGAGAAAAAGTAAGAAAAAAAACATGTTGTTATGTTCTATGAACAGCCCAACTGATTACTTAAACAGGTAATTACTGCAATTTAATTTCCTAAAATACAAGTATTGATAAACCCTGTTTTAAATGTTTTCAAATATCCTGCAATCATTCAGAGGCCAATGCAGGTGTGCTGTCTTTCATAGCCCCTTCATGATAAGATCGACCACCAAGCATGAAAGGTGGGTTCAGGACCCTAACATAATATTCAATGGTCTGTTCCACCTGGGTGGGCCGGCTGTGCTGGAACGCGCCAACATGAGCCAGAGGGGTCTACCTGCTGAGACAGGAGCCTAAGGCTCTTGCTGATAGGAGACCCACATGTGTTGAGTGACGGTGGCATGACCTTGGTTGGAGAAGGTGGAGGAACTGCCAACAATTATCTGCATATCTGGTCTGATCATATTACTTGAGTGCCATTTAATATGCATGCTACACTAAAGACAAATTCGTCATATGCCCCTGTTAATGAAGAGTTTTTTTATTCAGCTTATTTGATGAAAATTTCCTGAAGCTTAATGCACTGTGATGCCCAGCAGGTTCTTTTAAATAAGCTCTTGTGTTGTGCTGTTCTTATTACTTTGCATCAGTGCACATTCTGTGTGATACTGTGCTGATTAAAATTCTGTGTCTACACATGGTGAAGAAAAGAGATTCTGATGCCCAGATCAGTTTGTTCAGTGATCCTTAGCCAGCATGTGCTGAGTACTAAAGTGTTTAAGCTTACTGAGTCAGGGACATGGCATACAGGTTTTATATGTTACTGAAATTTGCGTATAGTAGGCACTTTAGACTCTACCCTATATTTCAGTAATATAATAAAGCTCAGAGGTTAAGTAATGGCCAGCAGTTCCAGGACAAGACTATGCAGTGGTCTCTACCCTTTCATTTCATGTCAGAAAGCTGATACTGCCATCAACTGGTCAAGATGTTACATTGAATGTTTGATGCCTTTTTTTTTTCTTTTTTTTTTAAACAGTGACAGTTAAATGGTTTCTATGATTATGTGACTATGAATGCATTATGTGTACAAAATGTACAAACAAATAAATTAAATTCATCATTTATTAGCATATGCCACCGTTCAATAGAGAAGAAAAGACAATTGCAACTTTCCCTTGGATATACATCACCATAGGGAATACTATAGCAAATTCTTTAAAGGGATAGTTCACCCAAAAATGAAAACCTGCAGTTAATGTACTCACTCTCAGGCCATCCAAGATGTAGGTGTCTTTTTTTTTCTTCAGTAGAACAGTAAAGAAGATTTTTTAGCCAAAACCGTGGTTCTTGGTTATAACGCAACTCAATATTACAGTCACTCTGAGAAAAAAATATACAAGCAAAACAAAATGAATATGGCTCCTGGTGACACATTAAGGTCTTATGAAGCGAAAGTGCAAGAAACTGAACATTATTTATTTACAACAATAATCCACAGCCTCTGTATCACGACAGTCTTGAGCATGAGCTTCCTGATGCATTATGACGTATGCGCAGGAGCACAGCTCATGATCTGACGCTGTGTTTGTCGAACGCCAAATGGGTTAGCGGTCAAAAACACGCTAATTCTGACCCATTTGGTGTTCGATGTTATGTGACAGGAAGCTCACGCTCTAGACTGTCTTGAATGTGTTCAGGACCGTTTGCCAAGGTTTTTGTATAACAGGCCAGTTTGGCCTTTTATAGAGCAAATAAACATGCTTCAACAAAGACAAAATTGGCTACAAAATCAGAATCAGCAATGCAAAATCATGATTTCCAAAGGGGGATAATTGCTGTGTTGCATCTATCAATAACTCCCCAATGCATTTTTACTTTAATAAGAGAATCCATTATCAGTCTTCAGCTTTTAATGCAGGTAATTCAGCTTTTAATGCAGGTAATGTGTTGTTTATTCAGATCTGAATATGAGAGTAAATGAGAGAACTTTTTTTTCAAAATGTTACCCGAGAGTCAGTGTCCCAGAGTTGCATGAGGCCTATGAAGGGGAGCGATTAACAATGAGACATGGTAATGTTGTAAAACAGTGTAATGTAATGTCAGCATAACTGCTTGTGCACTGGTGTGCAGCGGTAACAAGCCAGGGGAATGGTGTTTTATAGCTTACCTACACAATTAATCAGGGAATTATGTCAAATGGTAAAGGCAGCTGGCACGTTTATGGCCATAGGCCAGATTTTTGCATATCAAGCAAACCTTAAAAATGGGCTGAGGTAGTTTTTCCATTTTTATGTACTGTAGTGTGAAGTGTGTTCATCACCAACTGCTTGCTATAGCAACTCGCAAAGCAGTCTGAGCCTTTGAGTGTGAATATTAGCAAATGACCCCCAGATGCCCCTGGTGCCTCAAAGTTTAAACAGAAGTGTAATGCAGTTAAAAAGACTGAATACATTTTGTGTAATAAATATAGGCCGTGTAGTCTGCTAAACAGTGTGGGTGGATCTGGCTGACTCAATGGATAATTAATATAGAGATGCTCTTGAAGAAGAATGGTTAAAAGCAAAAGAACAGAGAAATAAACAAGCAATGGAAAATTATGCCAGGTTGGGAGAATCAGAAAACAGACATTATTGGAATATTCCCGGTTAGTTAACCCTAAGGGATAGGGATAGTTTACCCAAAAATTTAAATTGTGTCATTATTTATATTCCAAACCTATGACTTTCTTTCATCTGTGGAACCCAAGATAACTGAACAGTTAAATTAACTTAAGGAAATTAGCTCATGTTACTGTACCATACTTTGAAAAAAGTTACGTAAACTCAATAACTGATCATATTAAGCTAAACTTAAACTGAATGAGTTGCAGCAGATTTCTAGTTCCCAGCATGCTTTGCGTCAGACTGTATAAGGAGGGTTTCTGTTAAGTAGTTTTACAGGGGTTATGTGGTAGGCTAAGGTCGAGGAGGAACTGCAGCACTGTTTGACTAAAAATGCAGTAGCCTATGATGTTTAGGCTAATTGTGTAAGTGTGTGAAGTGATAATATTTTTGCTAATTAATTACATTAGCACATGCATGATTTTGTTAACTAGCAATATTGTTAATATCTTTATGCAATCAAATTATACAAGTTTGTTTAGTCAATCATTCAATTTAATTAAAATTAACATGCGTATGTTATGTGCTTAGTCATTGTAGGCATTAAGTTGTCAAGGCAGTTGTAAAATTGAGAATTTTAACATTTATGAATTGGCTCACGAATTCCATCGTTGCCTCCTGTAGCCAGTTTTCTTTTTTCGTTTTCTTTTTGTAAAGTTATCATTACAGAAATGATGTTGATTGCTGAACCCAGAATATTCCTGAGCTGAACAGCGTGAGACTGTTGCAGTTTGTGTGAAATAGATCTGTAGTTGACATCGCATCCTGCTATGAAAGAAAAGAAACAACTCAACACATTCCACTGAGGGAGCTCATTCTCCTTCAACGCACATCCCAGCACAATGAGATAAACCTCAAAAGAGCTAATTTCAGAGCAATGTCTGTCAGTTTCTTATGTGGGAGCTTTAAAAGTTAAAATTTAAATATTATGCTAATATGCAGCGGGATTATCGGTTGCAAACGGTGTTTTGACAGGCTTCAGCATGATCTCTTTTCCTGAAAACGGTAGACCACCACGCACGCAAATCCGTATGCAGAGGGTGCAGTGACGTCCTTTTGTGTTAAAAATGAGCAAGAGGTGGCGCTATTTCACTGAAAATCTATAATTATAATCTCTAAGCATGTTGCGGCAGGCAAACAAAAACGAAAGTCTTTTGTCTTACAAGTAACAGTTAGCTATGTTGCTTGAAAGAACATTTCGTTGGGGATAAAACTGCTGCTAATCAGAGAATGGAAGAGGAACAAATCGCAACTGCGTGACATTTCCGGGTCCTTCGTGGAGATTTTATTTAAGTTTCAATTCAAAACAAGCTAAACGTGCTTGTTTTGGACACACTGTACAGCAGATTTGGTCAAGTGTGTTATAGGTTAAAAACACATTTCCGCGATATCAGTTGACCAATCAATGCTTGAACATGCAAACACGTGATCTTGTGCTCAGCTTCCTTATATTGTGAACCTATAATGTCTGTTTACACTGGACAAGAGCATGTTATGCATTAACTGTCATCTGTAGAGTAATGTTTCTGTCAGCCGTCAGATGATTTCTTTCTCGTCCCAGGTGCAGCAGGTAGGCCACGGCAGACAGTCCGTTTTTAGGATGAAAAAAAATATATAATAATAATCATATTTAGTGTATTTACAATGTATATTGTAGGCTAGTTCAGGATAAAAAAAAAATTGGATTAGATAGCCTATAGATACACGAACGGACATTGCACGTGTGCACTCAGTTGTAACTTAACTTTATATATTGTTTCATAAACTCATAATGTTATTGACTTCCATTCATCTGTTTTTCAGACCCAATGTTGCCATGTTAACAAAAACTAAAAGTATAAAGTAAAATATAAATATTAGACTTGAACATAAAAAATAAAATAAAAAACTTGTAGAACTCAAATATGGATTTGTTTGAAAAAATGTCAAATGCCTTGTCAACTAACTGAAACAAAATATACAATAGCCTACCTCTTTTGCCTAAACTAGACCCCATATCTAATATGTAGTTTTTATTTAGTTTAAAGATGTTGAAGGACACAAAATGTTCTTTGTTCATCTGTTTTCTGTTTTTGTTGACTTCTTTTTCTTTCAGGGTGTATAATGAAATCTCTTCTATGGATCCTGTGCACTCTTGGCCTGCTTCTCTGTACTGATGCAGACAGTGGTACAAAACCTAATTTTGTCTTTATGATGGTCGACGATTTGGGAATTGGAGACCTTGGATGCTACGGAAACACAACCCTCAGGTTTATTCATACAATTCAGTTTGTTACTTTTTTGTTCTATGGGAAATCCACACTAGCTTGCTGCCTATAGACATGTTATCTGAATATCTCTTACCTTTTAGCCGTTATGTACTCTGCATATGAAGTAGTAGGCCTATACATTAATGCCATCAGTGTCAAGTTCCCACAGAATAAAAAGTTGATCATGCAAGCGAAGTAGATTTGACATGCATGGGATTTTCCTTTTGATGGGTTCATATATGTTTCAAAGATGAAGAAAGTTTTGATCCTAGATGAATAGTCATCTCTCTAATAAGCATAATGAGACTGTTGTATTGTGGTTGTCCTGGCCTGCAGGACGCCTAACATTGACAGACTGGCCCTGGAAGGGGTGAAACTGACCCAACACATAGCTGCTGCGCCGCTCTGCACTCCCAGCAGGGCAGCTTTCCTCACAGGCAGATACCCTATCCGATCAGGTCAGTCCTGGAGTAACTGCTGAACTAAGCAATATGTGCTGTTTTTAAAGCATTGTTGAGATTGTGTTTAAAAACACTTCTGTATGTGAGAGATTTCTGCTTAAGAGCAGGACAATATTATTATTTGTCCTGTTTATCAGGAATATCTCATATACATAAGTGTTTTTAACAGTACAGTAAGTTGCAATAATAATAACTGTTATCACTGCTGAATTGTCAAAATGTCTAATTGTGTAACATTTGCTAACATTTTTATTTAAAACCGCGATTTCTTGATTTAAAAATAATACAATTGTGGCAAAACATTCAATTCAAATGAATAAAAAGCCCTAATGACACTTTATTAAACAACAACTACAGCTCTCGTTCTGTCCGTTATACGTCATTACGTACTGTTTCTACTTCATTGCACATGCGCAAAACATTACAATTTCGGTTTTCAATTCAATTAAGTGTTTACATCTGTCCTGTCGAACTTAGAAAAGGTTTAAATCACCCATTACAATCCAAATCGGATTTGTTTCATTCCGATTGACCGTGGTTACATGTGACTTTTTTCATTCTGACTGAGCTACTAGTCTGATTACAGTTGGATCATCAGGGTCCATGTAAATGCAGCTACTGTTAGTGTACTTATAGTGTTCATGTTGCATTGCAAAACACCTTTGATGCTATTGAGGTTGGATACGGATTAAGTTAAGACAGGTTTAGTGGCATGGGTAGGTGTAAGGGAATAATCAACAGTGTGATTATTGATGTTACAGAAGTACAGTGTAAAAACATGTGCAACATGCACACAATAGGAGCACTGTATCAAATCATTAATTTAAATGTTAGTACATAGTAGTTAAAAGACACTTAATATTAAAGGTATAGCGGAGGATTTTCTTTTCCCGGGTGGAACATCAAGACTATTGGTCCTCCTAAGTGTCAATCATTCTGGTGATATGTTTACGTAAGGCCGTCGTACGTGCTCGTGCACACGATTCACACGATGGCGTGCGCTCAAAACACAGGTTGGGCTTCCCACTGATGCCTCAGTCGCGAAGTTTCTACTTGACAGGTAAAGTTTGGCATGCTATTTGGAGAAATACATTTAAAATCACTGCTAGTAAAAGTTAATGTAAGCTATGATTTGCTCGTGCATGCTCTCTCGTGCACACGTTTAATAGGCGTCCCCTCTCGGGAACAGGTAGAGGTAGAGAGTGTGCGCATGTGAATTTTTTCAAAAAGTGGAGAGGGAGGTTCTTTTCTAAAATTCGGGAAAATCCTCCGCTATACCTTTAAGTTTTTCAGTTCATGTGCACATTATTATTTTTTCTCTTTTTTTGATGGCATAGGTATGGCAGCAAAAGGCCGAATGGGAGTTTTTCTCTTTACTGCATCGTCAGGAGGCCTTCCACAAGAGGAAATCACCTTTGCCAAGGCTGTCAAAGGGCAAGGCTATTCCACTGCTGTAATTGGTATGTTACTTTCATAACCCTGGTTATCTGGTAACAGAGTCCCGTACAGTATATCACTGTGGGAAATGCCTCAGACGTGATCAATGACACGGTGACTGACCGACAGGTCACGACTCAGCAATGGCACTGAGGCCCCACCTCCTGTCCCTGCCGTCACCTACCATTGCGCAATCCTTAGCATATCTTTTCTTTGTTCTGACTGCAGCTAAGGAAGTGTTGAGAGTAGGGGTGGTATTCCAAAATCAATTCCTGATTTTTTTCAGGAAAATCACGATTCACGATTTTATCACAATTCTTTTTTATGTTGGTTTTACTATTTTGTGACTGAGCATTACAGCCAAACTAATGTCCATATTTTAAAAACAAAGCCTTAGGTAACAAAATATAAAATAAAAAAGAATGGCAGACAGGGGCGAAGATAAAAATTGTCATTATTTTCTTTGTTATTAAATATTAAGATCAAAGATACACATACACAACTTAATATACAAATTAAATAAACAGTGCTTTATGTTTTCAGCTACAGTAGGTGTATTTAACAGTAGCATTGAAGAAAGTAATTAAATGAACAAATATGAAAATAAAACAAAACATAGACTTCATTGCAGAGCATGTGAGCGGAGTGGAGCGGTGAGAATCTCCGCTCATCGCTCACGGAACTGTTCACCCCTCCGCTCCCCCGCTCAAAGCTACATCGGGCCGCTCCGCTCATTATCGCTCAGCGCTCAACGAGGTTTGCTTCGCGCTCCACTCAAATCGCCCCCCGCTCGCTCCGAAAAAGGAAAAAAATCTACATGTATATCACTTTTAGCTTACCTCCTTAAGAACTGAGTAACAACAACATTTTTCAAATATAAATGTTTTATTTCAAATTACACAAAAAGTCCTGTAAAATTAAACGAATAAATGGGCCTAATAATATAAATAAAAATGATATAAACAAAAATATACATATACTTTTTTTAAAAGTAAATTAACTATAAGGCGAGAATTTTGATACGTGAACTTTTGCAACGCGCACGATTAAAATTTAAATTGGCTTTCATACACACAAACTGCTGTAAAATTAAACGAATAAATGGACCTAATAATATAAATATTATTACGGACGACAAATTCGGCTAAATAAAATGAACCATTAGGTCTACTTGAATGAAAAAACGAATTTATTTGAATATTACGCTATATTTAATTTACACTTTGTGAAGTTACCGTATTCAATTTGCTAACCTTTTGTTGCGTGTTCGCGTATTGTCACGTTCATATTTTGTGCTTCCTTGTCATCCGTTCATCATCTTTGCTTTATTTTTCGTGAAGCATTATTTTGTTGCGCTTCTGCTACGATAAATAGACATCCACTCTTTCATTGCGCGTGTATCGGAGGCCAGCTAGTGAGAGTTGTGCAGGCTGATGTCTACTAGAGAATGCAGTGTTTACTGTTTAGCGTCCTTGTTAGTGCACCCGCCTCACATTTCAGCGATCGCGGTTCGAGACCATCTTGCAAATTGCCCCCCCAAAAAAAAGATATCACTGGACTTAATGACTACAGACCTGTCACTCCCACATCTTTGGTCATGAAGTCATTTGAAAGACTGGTGCTGGCCTACCTGAAGAACATCACACAGTTTGCCTATAGAGAAAACATGTCTGTGGATAATGCAGTCAACATGGGACTGCACTACACCCTGAACACTTCTCGACAGACCTGGGACTTACGCAAGGATCTTGTGGATTTCAGTTCGGCCTTCAATACGATCATGCCTGATCTTCTCACAGCTGAACTGACCAAGCATTACATACCAACCCCAATCTGTCAGTGGATCACCAGCTTCCTAACAGACAGGCAGCAACTATTGATACTGGGGAAACTCACATCCAGGACTCTCACTATCAGCACCGGTGCTGCTCAGGGTTGCGTACTCTCCCCACTGCTCTTCTCCTTGTACACAAACGACTACACTGCAAAAGACCCCTCTGTCAAGCTCCTGAAATTTGCAGATGACACAACAGTCATCGGCCTTATCCAAAATGGTGACTAATCTGGTTACAGACTGGAGGTTGAACAGCTGGCTGTCTGATGCAGTCATAACAACCTTGAGCTGAACACTCTCAAAACAGTGGAGATGATAGTGGATTTCAGGAAAAAAAAAACAGCTCCACTCACCATCATGAACAGCACTGAGGCAACAGTGGAGTCATTCAGGTTCCTGTGCACTACGATCTCTCAGGACCTGAAATGGGACACTCACATAGACTCCATAGTGAAAAAGGCCCAGCAGAGTTTACTACCTTATACCTTAGGTATACTTCCTTCGTCAGCAGAGGAAGTTCAACTTGCCACAGGAGCTGCTAAAAAAGTTCTACTCCGCTGTCATTGAGTCTGTCCTGTGCTCATCTATAACTGTCTGGTTTGGTTCAGCTACCAATTCAGACATCAGGAGACTACAGCGTACAGTCAGGACGGCTGAGAAGATTATTGGTTCCCCCTGCCCAACCTCCAAGATCTTTACACACTTTGGACCCCACACACCCAGCCCACCGTTTCTTTGAACTGGCAATAAAGCTCTCTCTGGTTCTGATGTTGAAAACAATTTGGGAACTGCGATTCACTTTTGTAGTTTGTGTTTTGCCCTGTGTATCAAAATCAGTGATACACCATGATATACCACTGGATCAAAAGCCAGCAGCAGCTAAAGACTCATCTCAGGGACAAATGTGGGTTCACAAGCAAGTGGGGTACAGTGACAGAGCATGCAGCTCGCTGACTCACTTTGCAGGAAACAGTGCAAGCTGTAAAGCTGTCTTTGGGAAAAGTAGATGCTTTTCATCTTTTGTGGGAAATCAATGTTTGGTTCAAAAGGGGATTGAGAGAGTGTGTTTCACAGTTAGATCCCAGGATGGTTTTAGTGGTTTTTAAATTATGTGCATCCTTCATAAAATGACATATCCGTATCTCTCGCACACTTGAGTCACCAGTTGATTACTGTCACACATAATGAATGGGAATGTGCATTCCTCCACTTAACTGCCAAACTGTGCAGCTGTGGCAAGTGGGTGTCCCCCTGCTGATTTATGCATGCCTCCGCTGTGGTGTTGTCTGATCTGACCAGAATACAGTGATTTCAGTGAACCAGAAACAAGAAGAAATAGAGCTTCAAGCAGCGATGACTCCCTATTTTCTTGTGCGTATTACGTTGCTTCCTGATATCATGGTTTGCGCAAACACATATATATAACCTTAATTTGTATAGGCCTAAATAAAACAGTTAGGTACGGTTGTATGTATTAAATAAATTCAGATTGGATTGTGTTGGTAATAGGTACTTATCTAACGCTAAAAGAAGTTTTGTGCCTCTAAAAAGTGCTTTCGACCTCCTTTTTGATCTGAATGGTGTGTGTAAAACACTACAGACTTGACGTCCCACTGCCTAGAACACAACTGAATGCTTTTTCAAGCGCTTCCATACTTGGAAAAAAATACTTTTAAATAGGAAATGACGGAATATTTACGTACATATTTACAGTGGGTCTATTCGCACAGGATTAGTATTAAATGAGGGCATTTTTCCAGACCTTTTTACTGAAGGTAAAAGTCAGCGTAATCTTTACTGACATTGTCCGTAATATTACTGAGATGGCACATTCGGACGGGACTAAAATCACTGAGAAGCTGTGGTAATTATTACTTTACCCCACCTCTTCACGTTAAACTAGTCCCGTCCGAATAGGGCTTATGTCAAAGTCATTTGAATACATTGACTGCAGTCAGCTGATGCCACTATGACCGTGAACCACATCCATGAGATCATTTAAATTTAAATAAACTGCTTGTGACAGGATGTCATAGGTCAGTTTCAGGTGATTATAAATGTGTCATTTGCATCTCAAAATTTTGTACTCCCAGGAGGATTTATGTTAAGGTATATTTATATATATATATTTTATTAACCTAATACGTAAACTAATTATATAAAATTATATTGTCAGGGCACTACAAATTAACTGGTTATATGCCTTTTTTTGTTATTAAAATTGATATTAAAATATAGGGCCTAAGACATTTCTTATCCTGAAATGCAAGCAACTGCAGACAGCAATGAAAGGGTTAAACTCTAAACCAGCAAGAGTGTAAAATCAATCTCTCTCTCTCTCTCTCTCTCTCTCTCTCTCTCTCTCTCTCTCTCTAGTAACCTAATTATTAAACTAATTATATAAAACTATAAGTGAACTATAAATGACCTGGTTCTATGCCATTTTGTCATTCAAAAAAGAGAAAGAAACTAATAGATTTATTATCCTGTAATGCAGGCAAAACTACACAGCAATGAAAGGGATAAACTCTAAACCATCAAGAGTGTAAAATAGACTTGAATTAGCGAAACGGTAAGTTTATCTGTTCCAAGAATAGCGATTTGATTATCGCGCTAGTGAGATATGTCATGTAGCTTGTTAAATAGCAACTATTTTGGTTCTTTTGCTGTTGTAGGCTGTAAGGACCTTTGAAATAACTGAAATCATTTGGAGAAGTGATATGGACATATAATACTGGAACTACTTTAGCCATGCGTTTCCCTGAAAATAATTGCCCACCTTAGAATGTTTGTCAACCAATCATATTCAAGCATTCAACAGTCCCCTAGTAAAATTCAAGATAATTCTTTTTTCTCCATTGAAATTATGGGGGTCGTAAGCTCTTCACTGTTCTGCCCTTAAACTCAGGCTCTCAGCAAACGAGTGCTCGTTTATTGACTTTCCTCAGTGAAACTTGCCCTCACTAGATTCCAGTTCTTATGAATGCAGACTAAAGAACCTATCAACTGACAGGTGAGGTGAGGATGGGCACACAAATACTGTGTAGCTGTCCAGTGCAGAAACTCTGTAATTTGCAATAACCCCTAGAGATTAAAAACCCATGTCGAGACCGTTAGGCCCAACAGACAATGGCACATCCTGAAGGAATGTACTTGTCCCTTTCCTGTTCTGAGACAGAGTGCAGAGAAGCAGATTGTCTAAATAAGCAGACACTCTGAAATCGACATTTCTCAAAGCCGCCTGTAACACCCAAGGGGCGAGAGAGAGGCCAAAAGGTATTGTTTGATATTTGTGAGTCTGTTGTCTCTGGCAAACCTGGGAAATGTAATGTTTGCAGGTAAATGTCTGTGTGAAAAAATTTGAACAAGTTGGTGAGATGAATACTTTGCAGGTGTGTCAGAATAGATGCAAGTTCATGAATCAATCTGTTGCACTTTGAGAGCAAAATTAATAGTTTAATTTAATTTAACTCCTTTTCGATGACCATATTGAACGAGTAAAAAAATAAAAATAAAATGAAAAATATTGACTTGTGCCTGGACTTCATTTAGTTGTGATAATGTCTCAGTCCAACTTATATTCACAATGGTGTTTTTAGGAAGCCAAACAATTTGAATAATAATAATTTTTAAATGTACTTTTATTTTTCAATTATTTAAAAAACTTTAACGGACCGCTACAGTCTACGCATTTATTGCGAGTAATATATGATATATTATGAACATTATTTATAGTGGCTTCTCCTTCTGCATCTTTTTCTTAGTGATATTTATTGCCCTTTTTATCAGGAAGAGATGATTTTGTTCTCTTCGACTGACTGGATGGAAATGGTGCTTTATTCGCAAATGCTTTATGCGATATTACAATTTTGCAAATATGTTAAATTCGCAACTTAGGATGGAAACATACTGTAGCTACTGATGTAACGGCAAAAGTCTCATCAACTCTGCTGAGAACAATGCGGTCGCTCATGACTTTGCCGTTTTCCACAGTGAGATATTGGCTACGCTCACACTGCCAGTTCCCTTTCGAAAGCTACAATCGATGCTGCGCTGCTCAGCGCATTGGGAACATATTTTATCGTGACCAGCTGTGAATATTGTGTATAACACGTCAATGAAATTGACCCGGAGGTAATATAGCCTCGGTCGGTGACGTCATCGGCGCGCCCCCGCGACACGAGGCTATAAGTAGATGAGCCACAGGTGCATCGTCAGGTCTTTTGTCTTCAGACCATTACTGTGCATGTGTGAACGTCAAAACTCTCTCTCTACCTTTTATCTGCTACAGATCTTTGCAAGGAGTTAGTTTATTCAGGCAGTGTGCAGAAAATTTCTCATTTCTCAAGCCTTTTTCTCTCTCGTACATCAAAGAGTTTAAAAAAAGAGGAGAAATGAGCCAACAAAACATTAGTGTTGTGTTCTTCCATGTTCCCATCCCATGTCAGAACTGGATACACACACTTACTGCTTTGTTTGTTTGGGGAAAGAACATGCTGCCCTTGCATTTGAGCATGGTGATTGCGAGCACTGTGGAATGTTCACAGTTAAAGTGCTTCGCGTTCGCGTTGCTTATTTCAAAGGGGGTAGCGCCCATAATGATTGTGGGGCTCGCGTGCGATCTGGCTGAGAAGCGAGAGACGGTGCTTCCCTATCGCTCGCTCTCTCTCCAGATCGCGATGTCTTTTGCCTGACTACCGAAGCGTGCCTCGGCGCTTCTTCGGCTCGGGCAGAGAACATTAAGAGTTTAACATTAAACATTAAGTGTTTGCCGCCTCCGAGCGTTTCTCCCGTGATGATAAAAGGAGATCGCTCGTGGCGATCGCTCGTGCAGTGGCCAGATTGATCTGATCACAACAAAAAGAGTCCCATAAAACAGTCTATAAATAAATAAAGATTGTAAATATTTATGTCTTGTGTCCTCGACATCGAGCCATTCTACTATCGCGGGTGCGAGGGCGCGCGATTATATGATATTGCCTCAGTTTGGAGAGACGCTCGCGGGCTATCTCTCCCCTGGGATCACATTATCAGATGCATTTTCAGCGGTTAGGCTGGTACTGCGTTGTACACCATGTCCGTGTTAAAGGCATACCAGGTTGATCTTATCAAAGATTTAAACACAGCCTATCATCCAGACCGTGTTTGCTTGTCTGATTGGGATGTGTTTATTGCTGAGTAACTGAGATATTTATATTTATATATACAATATTTATATAATATAATTATATATATTTATGTATGTATTATATAATATTGTCTGGCTGTTCTCTGGCCACATTTAATTCTGAGGAATTAAAGCTGCCTCCGAACACATCTCTCGTTATGTTAAAACTTTTGAGAGGTTCTCGAGGTGGTGACTTGTGTGATGGTCGGATTACAGCTAGACTGCCCTCCTTGAGGATCTCCATGACGTTAACTCGGTCATGGGAAAACCTTATTCTTCGTGCATCTTTGTGCCCTTGACGTATTAAGACTATCATGGGTGCAGGGGGTGTGTGGTTATACGATGATGGGCCAGTCTGAAGAGACATTTTCTTCTCTTCTTTTTGCTCATCATCATTTTAGGAGGGTTCAAAAGCAGAGTGTAACGAGTTGCGCTCCCCCTCGTGAAAACTGGGGACCGGCTCGTTGTACTCAGCAGCTGCATAATAGACCTAAGACAAAATCCTGAGGGTTGTTTTGTCCCAGGTCTGTGGGGGTGTGCCCCTACGGGACGAGACATGTAAATCAAACAGCTCCTACCTGACACCCTCACGAAACTACTGTACTTCCTCGCCACCTCTGGTGATTCGGGGAGCAGCGGTTTCCAGCGAAATGTTAGATGTTCTGTTGCTTTTCTGCTGTCATCCAGGACACAGAACATCTAATATCCCCTCAAAAGGAAGTGTTAAGTTGATACCACTCTCAGAGAGTCTGGCAGCGTGGAAACTTCTGCCAGGTTTTTCTACTTGGGTATTAAGTACAGTACAAATAGGATAGAATCCAATTTATTAATCGTCCTCCGCGTTTCAACGGCGTGGTATTCACTTCCGTGAGACCGGAACTGGCGCATGTACTGTCACAAGAGCTACAATCTCTGCTGAGCAAAGAGGCCATAGAACATGTTCCTCTTCCAGAGAGAGAGTCAGGCTATTACAGCAGATACTTCCTGGTCCCCAAGAAGGATGTGGGGTTGCGTCCAATCTTCGATCTTTGAGGCTTAAACCGTACAGTTAAAGCACTCAAGTTCAAGATGTTAACTGTAAAACGATTGTGTCGTAAATTCAACATCACGTTTGGTTCGTCATGATCGATCTGAGGGACGTATATTTTCATATAGAATATTGCCACAACACAGGAGGTTCCCAAGTTTGCTTTTGGGGGCAAAGCTTACCAATTTTGGGTCCTTACATTTGACTTGGCCATGTTATCTCTAGAGGGCTGAGGTCAACGCCAAGGGCGTTCTCTCTCCCACCCTGAGGGTAACATGTTTGGGGTTAAATGAGACTCTGTCACCATCGGGCATAATTGTCTCCCGCTTGTGTCAGGACCAATTTTAACACCCTAAGCAACATCTAGCTAGGTCAGGACATTACATAGGTCTCATGGCAGCTGCGTCCACAATGATTCCTCTGGGCCTTTTGCGCATGAGACCATGTCAGTTGTGGCTCATAATAGGGGATTTCAATCCCCAAGGGCAAATAAAGGCAAGAAACACTCGCTGAGTGCTTCGTGTCCTTTCTAAAATCCATGTTTATGGTGAGTCACGCGCTGAACGCTTCGTGCACTTTCTAAAATCCATGTTTATGGTAAGGGTTACGCGCTGCGGCTTCGTTCCCTTTCTATGTGGTTCAGACCCTGGTTCCTTGCTTTGGGTCCCACTTTAGGTGTGTCTTGCTGTCGCAGAAGGCTAACGGCAGACGCCTCCCTGATGGGCTGGGGAGCGGTCTTAAGTGGTCGTCCAGCTCAAGGGGAATGGGAGGGTCATCAGCTCAATTGGCACATCAACTGCCTCAAGATGATGACTGTATTTCTGGCCCTGAAATACTTTCTCCCTCAGTTGAGAGACCGTCATGTCCTAGTGCAGCACAGCGCAGTCTCTTACATAAATTACCAGGGAGGTTTGTGCTCACGCAATCTGATCAGAATAGCGAGGCAGATCTTTCTCTGGGCCCAGGAAAA
The DNA here is from genome assembly GCF_964197995.2 of Scardinius erythrophthalmus. Lineage (NCBI taxonomy): Eukaryota > Metazoa > Chordata > Actinopteri > Cypriniformes > Leuciscidae > Scardinius > Scardinius erythrophthalmus. The sequence continues at coordinate 26,109,990 of NC_138223.1, forward strand.
GTTCCTGTCACTCAGGGCAGTTTACATTTCAGGGCACCTGAATGTGGGAGCGGATTTACTGTTCAGACAGAAACTACCGATAGGGGAATGGAAACTCCACCCAGAAGTAGTCAAACAGATTTGGACCAGATTTTACGAAGTGGTGTTGGACCTCTTCGCCTCTTATCAGAAAGCGCAATGTCCCCTCTCCTTCTCTCTGAATCACCCAGCCCCTGGGTCTGGATGCGATGGCGCACACATGGCCCAGAATGTGCCTGTATGCGTTTCCTCCAGTTTCTCTGCTCCCAGGAGTTCTAGCCAGAGTTTGGTTCTCCGAGATAATATCTCTCCTCAACGGCTCGCTATGGACGATTCCGGAGAGGAGGGACTTTCTGTTTCAGACGGAGGCCGCGATATTCCATCCCAGGCCCAACCTCTGGAACCTTCATGTTTGGCCCCTGACGGGTACCAACTGAGGGACACTGGGCTTTCGCCTGGCGTTATTGAGACCATTCTAAGTGCTAGGGATTCCTCCACTAGAAAGAGTTATGCCAACAAATGGAGTGTCTTTGAAAGGTGTTGTACATAATGCAGATCCGGTCAACTGCCAGATTGCTTCAGTTCTGGATTTTCTGCAGGGAAAATTAACAACAGGCACATGCCCCGCCACTCTCAAGGTTTATTTGGCCGCTCTTTTGGCTTGCCATGCCTTGGTTTACGGGGTGCCACTCGGGAGACATCCTCTGCTCGCTTGTTTCATTCGTGGGGCCAGACGACTGAGGCCTCCCGTAAAAACCAATATCCCATCATGGGACATAGCAGTAGTCCTAGAAGGGTCTGGTTGAGACACCTTTTGAAACTCTAGAATCAGCATCTGAAAACTTCTGACTCTAAAGATGTTTTTTTTTTTTTTTTTCTTATGGCAATAACTTCTTTGAAAGAATTGGGGATATGCAGGCTCTGTCGATTTTGCCACCCTGCTTAGACTTTGCCCCAGGAATGGTGAAAGTGATTTTGCATCCTCATCCTGATTACCTGTCTAAGGTGCCTTTTTCGGCTATACATCCTGTCACGCTTGAGGCCTTCTGCTCTCCGCCGTTCACGACGCCGGAACAGGAGAGATCTCATAGACTATGTCCAGTCCGTGATCTTCAGGCCTACGTCCACCGCACTAGCTAGTAGCGTAAGTCAGAGCGACTTTTCGTCTGTTATGGGGGCCGCAACTGATACTGCCGCCACTAAGTGGACCATGTCACATTGGGTCAGGGATGCTATTGCTCTTGTCTATGAGGCGCGCGGTCAAGCTTCGCCAATGGCTTTAAGGGCTCACTCCACCAGAGGGGTCGCCTCCTCTGCTGCCTTGGCAAGAGGTGCCCCTTGCAGTTTATTTGTGATGCGGCAGGCTGGTCCTCTCCGCACACATTCATAAGATTTTATAGTTTGGATGTTCATGCCACTCCGGGCTCTCATGTCCTTGAGTCGACATCGCAAGCTAATGTCTAGACCTTCTAACGTTCTTGTGAAACACACCTGCACAACCGGTAGGAGTCCAGACATGTTCAAGCACGGCGGCGTGGGTATTCTCGTTCCCAATGCGCTGAGCAGCGCAGCATCGATTGTAGCTTTCGAAAGGGAACGTCTCCGGTTACTTAACTGTAACCTTGTTCCCTGAGAAAGCGGAACGAGATGCTGCGCTACTTTGCCGTGCTGAAGATGTCCCAGGACTGCTCTTCAGACAAAATATCCTGACGATGCACCTGTGGCTCATCTACTTATAGCCTCGTGTCGCGGGGGCGCGCCGATGACGTCACCGACCGAGGCTATATTACCTCCGGGTCAATTTCATTGACGTGTTATACACAATATTCACAGCTGGTCACGATAAAATATGTTCCCAATGCGCTGAGCAGCGCAGCATCTCGTTCCGCTTTCTCAGGGAACAAGGTTACAGTTAAGTAACCGGAGACGTTTTTGGGACTGACAACTGCATTTACTTACAGGTGGGAGTCTCATAATGTTCCGTTCAAACAAAAACTTACAGTAGTGTCTCAAATACTGTCTGTATGAACATGCAACGTGAGTCCATAAAACTGAAACGTCTTATCACTTTTGACACGACAAGAGTCCAATCCAGTTGTGATTTCATCCGTCAAATCTTCATTAACTGACAGCAGCTTTTATGTCTAGGTGAAGAGCGGAGCATTTCAGTTGCGTGTAGGTAGAACAAAAACTGGAATGAGCAGCTCCGGTGGAGAGCAGTGACTGGATCTTAAACCTTCATATGACCCTCATATCTCCATCGCTGTAAGTTAGCAAAAGCAAAACCACACACTAAAAACCGCAACACACGGTAGACAGATGTTTGTGCATTGCAGAGAATCTCTCTCGGACTATGACGTGACAGAGAACTAGTTGTCCAGTCTGGTTGGTGAGTCCTGAAAATTTACAGGTGTGAGTTTGATTAAAGAATGTTGTTGTCACTCCCATAAATGACTAGCCTGGGTTTCCCCATGCTGCCTTGCAAGCAACGCGATTTTATTCACGCTGCTAGGCAGCCTGGATACCATGGACCAAATTTTCCCCTCAAAAAGGGAACCAATCACAGAACAGAGAGGGAGCAGCAAGACGATGACGACGTCACCGAAGCAGTTTGTTTATATCTATGGATCCAACATGGCATCAGATGCTAAGTTACCTTTCGATGCAGCCTTAGATAGTGTTCTAAGTACTTTAGAACGCAAGTTTATTTCGTCTTCTTCCTCGTCGAATTTCTGCCGCTCTACATACGTCATCTGGTATAATTGAAACGATTGGCTATGAGCTATGTACAGGCGCATTTGATAGACATTCGTATCGCCCAATAAACGGCTCTGGGCATTCGTAAACCACGCCTCGAATATGAGAAAATGAACATATGGTTCCTAGACCACGTCTCAATGAGAAAGAGGTCTGACGTTAGCCAGGCTAATAAATAACTGAAATGTGTGTGGACATAACCATATTAAGGACTCAAATACATAACTGACAACCATATTCTGCTGCTGTGTGAACGTGGCAATTGAATGAACGTTAGAATGAGAAACATTAAATTCTATGCATTGTTTTTTTTTTTTCTTTAATGTATAATTTTTTTTTTTAGGGAAATGGCACCTGGGTCTCAACTGTGAAGATAGTGCCGACCACTGCCACCATCCTAACTCTCATGGCTTTGACTACTTCTACGGCACCATTATGACGCACCTTCGGGACTGCCAGCCTGGACATGGCTCTGTCTTACATCACATACATGCTCACATCCCATACAAGGGCCTTGGTATTGGTCTGGTTTCCCTGGTGTTACTCCATATTAGAGGGACAATAACTGTGACCAGGAAAGTAGTTTTTGTTTTTCTGGTCCTGGTAGGGGTGTTTGTGAGTCTCTTTGGTGTGTTGTTGTACACATTCCCCAATCTAAATTGCTTTGTCATGCGAGGGGCGGAGATTGTTGAGCAACCATATACATCAGAGAACCTCACTCAAAGGATGACCAGTGAAGCCATAGAGTATCTGGAAAGGTATGTGTCTACTTTTTATGTCCATGTTAAAGTGCAAAAAGTTTTTTTAAGGTACCCAGTTTGAGCTTACAAATGCCAGTTACTGAACTAATATCAAGGGAAATTGCCAATCCAGTTTGAAAGGTCTGTATTGAAATTAAAGGTCTTGCTTAAGCCTTTGCATTATTAATTTGATTAACTCTCTAAATTTAAAGGTAGACGTCACCCCCCCCCCCCAAAAAAAAAGAAATTCTGTCATGATGTGCTCATTTTCATTCCAAAACTGTATTACTCTATTTTCTCTGTGCCAGGTTGCTCTTGCAACTACAATGAATGGGGACAAAATGTAGGAGTACACTGCACAACTAAATTAAGAACAGATTTTATAACACTAGGATTCATACACTTGCTGGCTTAAAAAAATGGTTATAGAGAAAAACTGGGCTAAAAACTGCACTAAACGATTGAGGATTACACATGTCCAGAATTTTAAGTAGTTTCAAACACAAACTCACACAGAAACATGAACCTTGTTGCTAGGAGACAAATGACAAAAGAAAACAGTATGTGTTCTAAAATTGTCTCAAAATATCAAACACTTTTGAAATTCTCTGTCTGAATGGAATCAGTCTGAACCTAAAAAAGAAAATGTCGGTGCCCATCATACACTCAGGGTCGGCCTTAGTATTTTGGGGGCCCTGAGCAGATTTTCAAAATGAGGCCCACCTACCTACAGCAAATTTGACTTTTTTTTAAAGCAAACTTTAAGTTTATTTTTTTTTCTGACTGTATTGGCAGATAGGTAGTTAAGCATAAAGCTCACTAAATTGATACATTTCTCTGAGACATCGTATGTCAGTTTGCTTCTCATAAAAATATATATTATTCTGAAATATTGGTTATAGAAAACATAATAATAATATGATTTTTGTAGCTTGGGACTGCAGCTTTCTGATATAGTATATTAGCATACTGCATATTTTGCACACCACCCTTTCGTGCGTTGCGCTCGACAGCTTTTACGGGTGCTTGTGAAGTAGGGCTGTGCCATATCATACCGTCCACGATAATACCGGTATAAATTTTTACATGATAAAAAAGCGTCATATCGCGATATCACTGATATAGCGACGCAATGACGTATGGCACATTACGTTCCCTAGCACGCACAACAACAACACCTGTCTGAGCGTGAGAGCAGCAAGTCAGCCTCCAATGACGATCAAATCAATAATTTTAAACGTTCTCCAAGACGCAGTATTACCAACCGTGTGAGTTTCTCCAAGACGCAATATTATCAACCAGTGCCGCGTCTTCTCTCTCTCGCTCTCAAAATGGGTTGCACAAGTCAAGCGTCGATACCACACTCGTGTTTAGCAGTCAGGACATGACGGTCACTTGCATCGTAACTAAAGTTTATCATTTTCACTTCTTTTTAAGTCTTATCAGTTTAAACATTTGCGATTTTAAACTATTCAGTACTCTCGCGCGCTCTGTTTACTCTGCGTGCATACATGTATACAGTAAAGCCGTCTCACGAACAGCTCGCGAGTAACGTTAACAAAAGTTCCTTTTCACGGATTATATCGTGAACACGCAAAATTGTGTAAAAATGCCGGTCGTGGTTAGTATATTCATAAACAGTCGGTTATGTCTGGAATTAGCATAAAACGCGTGTGACAATGTGACAGTCAGCAGCATCATGAAAACAGTAATGGATCCGGGCACTAGCTCTAAAAGTGACAGCAGCCATATGTGTCTGTCATTGTCGTCAAAACAACAAAAGATAGCTTTCATTGTAAGGAATCTGAATTAATATCCTATGCATTTAATTTAGTCAGGACTATCAGTGTTATTTTACATTTGATTACCTTATACAGTTTCTGTAGCATTTCTGAATACTAGTGTTAGACCTACCCAAAAACTTTTCTCTTTATTTGTATCTTTATTATTTTGTATATATTTTTTGCTACTTTTTTGTAAAACAATTGTAAAAACACAATGAGTGAGCAAACATTTAGGTGAGATAAATGTAATAAAAAAAATTGTCAACTTTTTTTTTCTATATCGTCATAAATATCATTATCGCAAATATTCTTGAAATATCGTGATATAATTTTGAGGCTATATCGCCCACCCCTATTGTGAAGGCATCTACAGGTAAATGTAGGCTACTTTCAATAAATGCTCAAATATATGAAACTTTTAGCTGTGTTGCCATGTGTTATGAGTAAACAACTGAGCAGCGAACACTGTCTAGAGCAAACGCGCTTATTACAAACCCATCCAACATGCACCAGGTGCATTTTTGACATAGCATGTCATCCAGCATTCCCAGTTAAAAAAGTCACCGCTCGCCACTGGTATATAGAACTAGTGTAACCCCGCTCCTTTTCAGCGCTGTGCTCGTTGTCTTTTGTCGTCCGGTCTGTATTTTCACAGTAGTGCAGCAGATTAGTAAAAAAATCGTTCACTTTGGTATACAAGCATGACATTTGGCACAGATACTCTCTAAGGGCCACTATTTTGGAAAAAGGCGTTGGCCACTCAAAAAATCAATATTTTTCAAGATGGCTGCCATTCCTATTCAATGCCTATTATATCAATTATTCAAACAGTGATCCAAGCATAAAATTTGATACAAATACTCTCTAAAGGACATGTTAATGGAAAAATATGCTTGTCCCTCAAAAATTCAAGATGGCTGCCATTTTTAAAGATGGCCACCATTCCTGTCGAATATTAATTATTTCAATTGTTCAAATGGTGATGCAAGCATAAAATTAGGCAGAAATACTCTTCAAGGAACACTCTTTTGGAAAAAGGTATGTGCCACTCAAAAATTCAGGATGGCGACCATTTTCATTTCATTTCATTTCATTTCTGTCAAATAGTCATAATGTCTGCTTTGTCTGCCTCCTCTCTTTTGACCTGTCCGGCTTAGGTAAACTTGCCAGGGATATAAAATCCCCGCCGGCATAGCTCTCAGGTTCATTGGAGTACACAAGCCTCTCCACCACGGCAAGGTGCAGTCCACAGAGAGGAAGGCCCACTGTTAGAAAAAGGAAGTGGTCAGTAAAAATTCAGGATGGAAACCATTTTTCAAGATGGCTGCCATTCCTGTCCTATGTTCATTGCCACTCTTTCCAAAATAGTGATACAGAAAATATGCCACAAATACTCTCTTAAGGCCAGACTTTTTTTTACCATCATTCAGTGTTTGTGCACATTCATGTAGTCTGTCATTCAGGTGCATTGTCATTACCTGACGTAGGTCAGATTCAGGAGATATGTTATCACAAAGAAAGCAAACCTGATCATCTAGCCTTCATCTGTCTCACTACATTGAGCATTGGATTATTGCTTCTGGGCACAAAGTAACTTTGTGTTGTTGAACCGACAATTGTAGTGATACTTCGCTTGGTTCCTTCTCAAAATAGCTTCTATACCACCACCTTTATCCAGACCAGTCGTTCCAGGTCCAGGGTCATTGGCATTTTGTTCATCTTGTGAAAGAGTAGAATGTTGGTGGCAATCATTTTATAGCCATCATGTTGAGAAACATGATGGGTAGGTGGTGATTAGAGGGGTTCCTTTGTGTCTGTCTGACAAAGACAACATTTCATCCACTCAGTTGGCCTCTTGGCTGACATGGGATTTTCATTTGCCATTTTTGGGGTTTGTTGTCTGATTAAGGCCGAGGGGTTATCCTTTTACCACCTCAATCATAGACATAGTACACATTCAGGTATGGGATACAACAAGGTTCGGGTCACCTACACCTAGCCCGATCATTCATCCAGTGCCATTTAAGTCCTGTGTGATCTGTACACCTTCCAGGTAAGCATACATGAACAAGCCCCGCTTACCCTTGGCTCGGCTCGACAACCTGTCAATTCAGGTGCGGCTATTTAACTACATCTATTACTAGCTAATTGATGAGGGGCTGTTAGACAGCATTTTGGACACTAAACTTATTACTACTAGTCAAGAACTACAGTGTAAGTAAAACTAGATCAGCTGACACTAAACCCCATGCTGAGTTCCACAGCAGTGAAGTCACCAGTGTGCCCAGGTTGTGTAATGACGTTCACTCTATTAAACAAAACCTTCCTTAACACGTTAAATTGAGCTCTGACAGAAATGGTGGCCATCTTGAAAATGGTCGCCATCTTGAATTTTTGAGTGGCACACACCTTTTTCCATGATAATGTTCCTTGAAAAATATTTGTACCAAATTTCATGATAGCATCACCATTTGAAAAAGAGATGTAAGGATTCAAGATAAATGGTGGCCATCTTGAAAAATGGTTGCCATCTTGAATTTTTGAGGGACAAGCACTGTTTTCCAAAAAACATTCTTAAGAGAGTATTTTCACAAAATGTTATGCCGACATCACTGTTTGAACGATTGACATAATGAGCATTTGACAGAAATAGCGGCCATCTTGAAAAAATGGCCGCCATGTTGAATTTTAGGTTGGCCAACGCCTTTTTCCCAAAAAGTGACCCTTAGAGAGTGCCAAATTTCATGCTTGTATACCAATTTGAACGATTCTCTTGAAATATGCCATTAATCTGCTGCACTACAGCGATCTTTCGTATTTATGAATGAACGGCTCGTTTTAAAATGTTGCCGGTCTACTGACATTTGTTAAGACATATGCCTTGAACATTACAATCCTTGTGATAACTTTCGTTAACTTTACATTAAGTAAATCCACTTCAAAAGCCAATTAATCCTGGACAGCAATACCATAGAATTATACAGAGAGAGAGAGATAGAGTCTTTTTTGTCCCATAGGGATAATCATTTCCACACATCCTTTTTTCACACACATCCACATAAACACGTCAGATGTGACAACTACTTGGCAACTTAGGTGGGGGGTGGCAGTATTACAGTTTGTTCAGCACTGTGATGGCGGTGGGGACAAAACTTTTTTTGAAATAGGCTTTAGCCCAGGTTAGTGCTCTGTATCTGCGACCGGATGGGGGTAGTGTGAAGAATTTATTCAGGGGATGGTCAATGTCAGCTGCTATTGCGCGTGCTAGGCGTGTGATGGCTGTGTCATTCATGTCTGATAGGCTGGGTGTGGGGAGATTGATAATCTTGGAGGCAATATGTGTGATTTTAGTGAGTTTGTTTTTGCAGGTGGCGGTTAGCATCGTGTAGAAACAGGTTGAGCAGTATAGCAGGGTGGGTTGAATGATGCTTTTATAAAGTAGGAGCAGGAGGTGAGGGGCAACAGAGAGGGCTTTCAGTTTGCGTATTACATGTAGTCTTTGTTGTGCACGTTTCTGGATGGCAGTGGCATGTTCCTTGAAGTTGGTTTTATTATCTATAATGAGTCCCAGGTATTTAAAGCTGCTGACCTGTTCGATTGGTTGACCGTAGATGTGGGTATGGTTCAGTCCAGGTGGTGATTTGGATGTGTACATGACCAACTCTTTTGTTTAGTTGGAGGTAATTGTTTTGACACCACTGTGAAAACTGTGAAATTGAATCCTGATATGCTATGATGGAGTTATTGTTGTTGAGTAATCCAACTATGGCAAAGTCATCAGCGTATTTGTAGTAAGTAGTGACGGGTGATGGGCTATTGCAGTCGTTGGTGTACAGGGTGTAGAGGAAGGGGCTGAGAACACAGCCCTGTGGGGCACCAGT